>NC_064619.1:100580504-101205504 GCF_023898315.1 Schistocerca nitens
CGCAGCCATTATTAATGTGAATGAAATTCAGCACAAAGTTTTGAGGAAGGCCCTTTGCAATAGTGATTGAAACAGCAGACGATTTTATGTATCGACTATGAGGTCAACAGCCCAGAAGAATTTTATTAAAGGCACAGTGTTTTCTGCGTTAATAAAATGTATTGACTTTCCTTTCCACGGATGAGAAATGCTGCACACAGTAACATATGCAATCCAGCATGTGACGTGGGAGGCTGTTGCAGCAGCGGCTGAAGAATCTCCGTTTTGCTCACTGATTTCAGCAGAGAGACATCTAGCAACAAAGAAGCCATCTCTCCTTTTTTGTAGGCCTCCGATCGCTGTCTCTTCGGAACGATCTGACTTTCTGCATGAGTTCAGGAGTGGTTTGCTCATCTCAGTGAGCCATAAGATTTACTAAACATTGTAACACTTCCTGAGTGGTAACAGGCCATGTTCTGGACGCAGTCGTTTCGTTATGCAGCCTTTACCTAATATGTAAGGATACAATGTGAGAAACAAAATGGGATCAATTGAAGTGCCACTAATTTTAATTCCACAATATTATTATTTATTCTTTCCACCTAATCATGGGCCACATGTATTCACTATTCTGAGTGTCATAATACTCATATCTGTGAGATGTAAAGCACATGTAAAAAAATGTTCAAATGTGTGTGAAATCCTAAGGGTCCAAACTGCTGAGGTCATCGGTCCCTAGACTTACACACTACTTAAACTAACTTAGACTAACTTATGCTAAGAGGAATACACACACCCATACCTGAGGGAGGACTCGAAACTCCGGTGGGTGGAGCCACGCAATCCGTGACATGGCGCCTCAAACCCCGAGGCCACTCCGAAGCACTTGTCACTGCGTTGCGCTAAGGCGTAAAAAATTGCACTACAAGGCCCTCAGCGGATGCGTGCCAGCTTCGTCCTCCCTCACACCGACCTTAAAAAAATTTCAATCTGTACCCTCGACGATTCTAGTAAAATTGCCGCTAAAATTTGTTCGCCATCCAGGAAACGACCAGCTGTCGCACCCCTACAATCTCCAACACAAGAAGTGACATTTTTCTTCACTCACAGCCTATGCTGATGATGACCTATGTTGACCGATGTCGCTGCTCGAATCCACTAGCCAAGATCTGACGCCAGTAGCAATAGGGCCACAATGGCTTATTTGTTAATGATTCCACTGTAGGTTGCGATTAAGCTGTAGGACGTTTGACGGGACAGCAGGTACGCAGAGCCACGTGCACCACCGTTGTAAAATCATAAAACTAGTGGGAAAAGCAGTTTCAATGACGTCTTGCTGCGTTCATAGACAGTAACAATGACTGTCGCAGTATGGTGGTGTGTGCTTAGCTCATCACGCCGCCTTTGGAGGTGGAAGGCTCATGAAGTCGCCACGATGAATGGGCGGCCTGCTTTGAGGTCATAGTCACTGCACCTGAGTATTTTGATGCTTCAGAACCGAGCTGGCAGCATTCATTCAGGGACTACAGCAGTTGGCCGGCCGAAGTGGCCGTGCGGTTCTAGGCGCTGCAGTCTGGAACCGCGAGACCGCTACGGTCGCAGGTTCGAATCCTGCCTCGGGCATGGATGTGTGTGATGTCCTTAGGTTAGTTAGGTTTAAGTAGTTCTAGGGGACTCATGACCTGAGAAGTTGAGTCCCATAGTGCTCAGAGCCATTTGAACCATTTACAGCAGTTGTAGTAAGTTGATTACATTGTTTGGCTCAGATGTGTAACGGGTAAACAGCCTGTGCAAAGCCCAGTTCTTGGAGAATGCGAGTGCCGATGCGAACCAAGGACTCCAGCACAGAATGCAGCCTGATTGGCCTGCCCTATTCAAGTCTGCTGTACCAGAGATCGTGCACACATGGCAGGTGGCAATTCAGCAGCGAGTCAGGCCAGCTTGTGAACCATAGGCCAAAGGGTGACCGTATAAAGGATTAGCGGAATATGTGTATCAACGTCCCGTAGGTTCAATCAGTTTTGATAAATGCGGTACCTGTGGTTCTATTACATAGTTCGAGATCTTCGCTTTCAGTGTATGTACCAACTTAAGTCATTAATCATCTATCGGCTGTATTATGCATTTCCGTATCAGGTGACCCCCGGAAGCGAGGTATACAATCGGCAGTTGCCTTTTGCGGATGTTGTATTCAACCAAGCACATGCAACGCGTCATCTTAATGCAGTTCAAGTTGGAAGGGCATTGTGTTTGATCCATGGAGGGTAGCTTTCTGTCGTATTGCTGAAGATGTCTATATGTCACCAACTGTCATCCATAGGTTGTCGAAATGTTGCAGAAAGGCAGGTTAGTAAACAAGGAGACTGGAAAAGGTGCCGACGCGTCACAACCCCCCATTAATCTCAGTTTCTGGCCATCACTGCATTGCATCATCGTACGGCTACCGCCAGTGCTCTTTAAGACGATTCTACAAAGGCCACTGGATATGCAGGGGTCCGATCAGACTGTAAGAAAATGTATAGATAAAGCACTTTTAAACCCAGACGTCATTTGTACCTCTTGACACGACAACGTCAATATGCACGCCTTCAGTTCTGCCAATTCCATTTCATCTCACAACTTCGTCACTGACGAAGCGCATTAATCACAGTCTAGTCCAGATAACCATGTTCGTGTGTAGACATGCTGTGGTGAGTAGTACCTGCCAAATATTGTACAGGGAATCGACAGATTCTGCCAAATATCCCTGAGATGGTGTGAGGAGGCGTCAGTGTTGACAGCCGTACGGATCTTGTTATTGTCCATGATAACCTTACTGCCAGGCAGCACATCGAAGAAGATCCTATTGGACAGTGTGGTGATTGCTACGTAAAGGTTGGCAGTGAATTCCTTCTCATGCTCGATAATGGCAACTTCCACTTCGCAGGCTTCACCAGGGAAACCTAGACATTGATATAATGGAATGGCCAAAGGTGAATCCCTACCCAAGCCCCGACGAGAGTTCATGGGACATGCTTGACAGAAATGATCGTGGTAGTCCTGTTTCACCGCAGAAGCGCCAAGAACTGTCACGGGCCCTCAGTGATGAATATGAATAGAGACCATAGGGCGACGCGCCCTGATTTATGTGGAACATTCCACGTAGGTATCAGCTGGTAGTAAACGCTCACGAAGGGCATAAGCTATTGGGAGCTCCCAAAATCCTATAAGAATCATCCAGAACGACTCATGAATTATTTCGTTTTCGAAACCTTCCGTACATTTCAATTCTTTTATGTAAACGGAGGAGAATGTATTGATGTTATGTTGTATTTAATTTGTGAAAGGTTAAGGTGTAATTGGGCAACATACCCTGTCCTCAGTTATTATGTAGTGCAGTATGGCAGACGCTCAAATTTATGTTTCCCTAAATCTTTTGTGCTGTGTAATTTGGATAATGACTCTAACCTAGCTGAGCTCACAAACGTCGTTAATAATAGTCCTTCTGAAAAGTACATACGCTCTCCCAAGCCAGTAAACCTGTTGCCACAAGATACGCTGTGGCCTCAAGTAACGTCTGCTTTGAAACTGCTGTAAGAAACATTTTAAAAGTCGTCTAGTTGCGTTCTTCTGACGTCTTACCGAGGAACGTTTCAAGTCTAGCAAGGGAAGACTCCGACTTGGACGTAGGATTTCCCACTGTGCGAAAACAACTCATTTAGGCGAGCATGGATTTAGTGGGCCTTCAAAATTGTAGGCGCTTACCACAGGCGGTTTGCTTCCAGAAAGTATATCACTCACCTTTAAAATTTAAGTCATTGGGTTGCTCGTTTATATCACAGGTCTGATTCAAGGAGTTTAATAAGAACGTTTACAGAAATATTAGTAGAAGACTAATAGTTCATTATATAAATGAAGTGCTGTGTTTCGCCATAGCATTTTATCATAGGAGGTAACTTATGGACCATCCGATGCTGTAGCCTCGTATCTACCAGTCAGTCTCCCAAGTGGAATGTAACGTGAGGTGTAAAACTAGCTGACACAACGTCGCATTCGTAGGCTTTTGTTACCAAGTAAGAAAACACATTTTGTACCACACCGGATTACCGTTATTGTGAAAACGCTGAAAATAAAAATATTTAGATGTTATCTTGATCAATATGTGTTGTCGGATCCCATTAGATGAACGGGGGTTATTGTGCTGCAAATGATATAATTGCACAGATCACAGAAGGAGGTAAAACAATAAGATATTCTATACCTCGCAGAGAGTCAGTTTTTATAAAGCGAATCCTAAGAGAAACAGACCCGTGTGGCAGAGCTATCTTCTTTCTCTTCCGTTAGGACAAAGCTTCAGTGCAAGTCATCTATATTTTATCATCGTGACGAATACGAGTGCTGATAAGTGATGAATTAACAAATGCAGTTTTATAACTTCTTTGTGGTTTGCCACATCCCTATTTGAGAAATTAACTGTCTTGTATTATGAAATCACTTCAGAGAGCTTGTCACTTGTTGCAAGCAATATACGTCGCATGGCTGACGCACTTCGTATGTATTACCGTGTCTTACTATGTGGGGCGATATCAGTTATTACCACAAATAGTTTACGTGTCATGCTCAAAATGTGTTTCAGTGGCATCTAATTAACAGTAATCTGAAATGACTGCTGCTTGTTCTATGCTGAACGGTTTAACATGCTTAAACCAAAATTTTCTTCAACATATAATTGATTCTCTTAGATCTCTTTGTCTATTTAATAATTAAGGATATAATCTGTTTTGTAGCTATTCGCAGCTCGCTACTCTTTAAACCATAAGTGAAGTTGCTTAATGGCGCTGAATATTTATTACGATATTCACTTCATTCTCAAGCGACGGCTCTTTTCCTTCTAATTTGATTTTCTAAGTGGGAAATATCACTGATTTCTTTTTCAACGTATAATAGTTATTCAGCCATTCAACACGTATCTCAATGCCACATAACATTTTAACGCTTACAGGAAGCGAGTACAGATATTCCCTTCGCTAAAGGTTCCCTCTCCGGCGATTCAGCATAAATTAATATTCCATGCATGTTAAAAGGCGTCTCGCGCTCCACGCTTGTTTGCCTGTTTATCCTGCACTCTGCCTGTTGAAACGCCATTCTGCTGCACCGCTGGTACAATGAAAGGTTCTCGAACAATGACACGATGGGATTATGTCACTGCCATCCTAACAAAAATGATAAGCGGAATTAAAATAATCCTAACTTTTTTTGAAAAATTCCCGTAGGTGATGCAGAAACAAATTCCATCATGGACCTCTAAACGCAGTAACAATCGAATAGCAGCGATGATATCCTTTTTTAATCCTACGCATTGCTGTATATTAGTTCCAGGTAGGGAGCTATTTTCACCTCAAAGCGTAATGAATATCAGAAGTGGTTTATTATCTGAGAGAAAAAATTGAGCTATATTTGTTTCATCCATAGACTTTATGGTAGAATGTTCTCAGAATTACTCCTGTTGTCTGACAGTGCGTCAACATAACCGCAATTTGATGTGTGACTGACGGTGCCATTAGGACGCCCCTTGCACGAGAATGGAAATTAGACATCTGTGGATGAAAGTGAAATTTTGTAATACAATAAATAAGATAAACGTCCATATTTCCCCACTTACACTTATAGATAACAGATATACCATAAAAATACACATAATTATAATACACACATCCAAAAAAAGTTTTGCATCAACCCGGTTCCCAGAATTCCTGAGGAAAGACGTTGAGTGTGGATATTGTATCACCGACACAGTCCCTTTGACTGATCAGAGATATCACTAACCCCGTCCAAAGATGTAAACAACCATGCATGAGCAGCGCATATTAGAAGGTCGATCAGTTCTAGCTATTCCACCAGGAAGGAGGTACACGGCTCGTGTTGCCTGTAGTTCAGTCATGCCTAGACGATCAATACCGCGGTTCTATCGCATCCGCGTTGTTACATTGTGCCAGGAAGGGCTCTCAACAAGGGGAGTCTCCAGTCGTCTCGGACTGAACCAAAGCCATGTTGTTCGGACACGGAGGTGATACAATGAGACAGGAACTGTCGACGACATGCCTCGCTCAGGCCGCCCAATAGCTACTACTGCAATGATTGACCACTGCCTACGGATTATGGCTTGAAGGAACCCTGAAAACGACACTACCATGTTGAAAAATACGTTTCGTGCAGCCACAGGACGTCGTGTTACGACTCATACTGTGCGCAATAGGCTGCATGATGCGCAACTTTACTCCCGACGTCCATGGCGAAGTCCATCTTTGTAACCACGAACCATGCAGCGCGCTACAGATGGGCCCAACAACATGACAAACGGATTGCTCAGGATTGGCATCAAGTTATCTTCAGCGATGAGTGTCGCATATGCCTTCAACCTGACAATAGTCGGAGACGTGTTTGGAGGCAACCCGGTCAGGCTGAACGCCAGCGAGTGCAGCAAGGCGGAGGTTGGCATTATTTGGGGCCGACGTACCCCGCTGGTAGTCGTGGAAGGCGCCGTAACTGCTGTACGATATGTGAATGCCATCCTCCAACCGATAGTGCAATCATATCAGCAGCATATTTGCGAGGCCTTCGTCTTCATAGACGACAATTCGCTCCCCCATCGTGGACATCTTGTGAATGACTTCCTTCTGGCTAACGACATCGCTCTACTAGAGTAGCCAGCGTGTTCTCCAGACATGAACCCCATAGAACATATCTGGGATAGATTGTTAAGGGCTGTTAATGGACGACGTGACCCACTAACCTCTGAGGCATCTACGCCCAATCTCCGTTTAGGTGGTGGACAATCTGGACCCACAGTGCCTTGATTAACTTGTGGATAGTATGCCACGTCAAATACAGGCGTGTATCAATGCAAGAGGACGTGCTACTGGGTATTAGAGGTACCGGTGTGTACAGGATTCTGGACCACCAGCTCTGAAGGTCTGGCTTTATGGTGGTACAACATGCAATGTTTGGTTTTCATGAGCAATAAGAAGGGCAGAAATAATGTTTATGTTGATCTCTATTCCAATTTTCTGTACAGGTTCCTAAACTCTCGGAATCTAGGTGACGCAAAATTTTTTCTGATGTGTATACATACGATGTGTTGCTACCACTGACAGCTGTAACGCCGGAAATGCATATATTCCTATTTGTATCTATTGTACTATACATTTTTTCCTTATTATGTTACCTGAAGATATGACATTTCTGTGTCTTTACATATTGTAATTGTTTTACTATATATATATATATATATATATATATATATATATATATATATATATATATATATATGTGTGTGTGTGTGTGTGTGTGTGTGTGTGTGTGTCGATATAAAATTGGTTTGTTTTGTAAATACTATTTGTATTTTTATGCTGGGTCTCGCCTAGGGAAAACTATGCTATCGAACGAATACATCGACAGGTCGTGTGGAGAACCAAAGTGTTTAGGATCTTTGGTAGTGTTAACTCTGCCACGTGGAGCGCGGGCAGAGCAGAGAGAGTCTGGTTGGAGTAGGGCGGTGGAGCAGGTATGTTGTGTAACGCTCCCGCGAGTTGCCGCGCTTTCGGGGTTTGGCAGCATGTAATTGCGCTCGACTTGCTATGATAGTTTCTGACACGGTGTCGCGGACGGGAAGCATTAGCTGGTGCACATCAAGAGCCCGTTTCGCCTGGTGACAGCGTCGAGAAGAAGGCGCGCCAACATCCAGCTTCTACAACAGCGACGGCCGACAATGAGTGACTGTCGCCACTTCCCCGATCAACGACTTCAAACCTTCAATCAACCAACAAGGAAGACTGGAAGCTCGTGAAGTTTTAGAACTGTATGGCAGACCTCAGCTTTTCAAACTGTCCAATTTCTCTCACAAATTACAGCAAGGTAGCATGAACCTTTGTTGCTCATTGGCCCAATGGCACTACCAAGAAGGGTCCCTCCCTTTTCCGGAATGAATCCGAGTGTCGTTGAAATTCAAACGCTAGCATTAATGTAATATCATTCCATTTCACTGCTGTAATTTCAAAATTCAGTTAAAGTTTTCATAGCTGGCTACAAAATTTACACAAGCATAAATTAAGAGTGTGAGATTTGTTACCATATTATAGCTTACCTGTGACTGCAGCTCAGCCTCGTACGTACTAAATTTTACTATTGTTAATTGTTCAGGATCAATTAATTCAGATTCAAAGTTAAATCTCTTATTTCTAAATTGCGTAGATTCAAGTAGCTTTTTAAATGATTGTTGAGGTATTTCAAAACTAACCTTATTTAATTGAATTTCGTAGTGCTTCAGAAACAAAGTTCACTATTAATTTCAGTCACTAAATTAACTTTCAATTTTCCGGTTTTATTAATTCTTTTGCTAAGTTAAGTCAGAGTGTAGCGAAATTTATCACTTCTGACAAACTCATTTTTCACACAACACGTGTCAACCTTCAGTTGCCACGCTTTTAGTGCTAATTATATGTGTAATAACCTTTCTTTTTCAGTTATTATAGTAGTTGTCCATAGGACTGGCGATCGTAATTTTCCCCAAATCTCAAATATCTAATTAACGCCAATTAATTGTTAAAGTAACGACCGCACGTTTACTTTTTTATTAACCTTACCCCTTTTCAAAATTAATTTCCACCAGTTTCATTTGCATTTGTCCATTCATTTAGAAGTAACCCTTTCCTCCCTCTTTACCGACAGATTAACTTCGGTGACGATTGCTTTTCCCAAATTTCCATTAGGTACACGCGGTTTAATTTTTCGTTGTCATTAAGGTCGATAAGTGAGGGGGAGGTAACACAGCGATACTGCCTATTTGTTTTGGCAGTGACCATGACGATTATGTATCTACAAATTTAAGGTAGCTACTAATCACATAACGTATCTAATTTAAATGTCTTTATTCCTTATGTGGGCATGGCGTTATGCGTTTTCGACCATCAGCTGCTTCTTCATTTGCCTTGAATGAAAATAGAATAAAACCTGTCCTGTCTTAACCTACGATAATAGTGTGTTCGTTTTTCTGAGGTCTGCGCTTCGCGTAACAGGAAATGGTTACATTCAGCTGCTACTGGAAATTGAGTATTACGACTTGAAGTCAGATTTTACATGAATGTCGGTAAATGTCTTAAAAAGATTCACTCACCGCAGATTTCGAGGAAACAGAACCTGACGATGTTTACACGCATTCTTATTGTTATCACTTCCATTACTATCTTAAGCTCAGATAATACAACGAATCTGAATAAAACACTACTTGTTTTTACAAGGCATACTTTTCGGTAGACAATATGTCTTTGTCCACAGATAAATACCATTATAAGCTACGATTATCAAACTATGACCTAGGTCTTTTTTCCCCTCGTATCTCTTAAACAGCAACATTTATGAGCAACAGATAGTTGTGTATGGAGAACTGCTAATAAAACTATTTGTAGTTAAGATTTTGTACAATGGATGAAAACTATCGAATTATGTTCACGTTATGTGATTGGTGAATTTGCCAGAGCAACTGCTGGTACAGCATTGCATTGGTTAAGAACAGTCTTGGTTGCAATATTTTATTTTTCAACGACGCGTTTCTCCTTATTTAGGCCTCTTCATGTTATCTTTTCTAGATGGACGCGAGAGGCACCAAGGTCTGCATAACGCGTTTCCGTTCACAGGAACGAGTAACAACGAATCTGTTACTCGCTCCTGTGAACGGGAACGCGTTATGCAGACCTTGGTGCCTGTCCCGTCCATCTAGAAAAGATAACCTGTAGATGCCTAAATAAGGAGAAACACGTCATTGAAAAATAAAAAAATTGCAACCAAGACTGTTCTTAACCAACACTGTTAAGCACTGGTTTGCTGTATGCCACACATGGATTGGAAGAATTTCTGCTGGTACAGAGGTTGATTGTTTCATTGGTAAATTAGACCGAATTACGTTCAAAACGAAGGACAACTGGATGGCAAAGGGGCAAAAAACTGTGAGGAGCATGAGAAGAAATAAGACTTCATTGTAAACTCCTGGCAGATTAAAAACGTGTGCTGGACCTGTGGGATCCTGCCCTCTCGTGTAATATAGGGTGCCTAGGAAGCTGCTTTCTCGGATTGCTACTCAACATACAAGCAAATCATGTTAATGGAATTTATTAGAGCCGGCCGGTGTGGCCGTGCGGTTAAAGGCGCTTCAGTCTGGAACCGCGTGACCGCTACGGTCGCAGGTTCGAATCCTGCCCCGGGCATGGGGGCATGGATGTGTGTGATGTCCTTAGGTTAGTTAGGTTTAATTAGTTCTAAGTTCTAGGCGACTGATGACCTCAGAAGTTAAGTCGCATAGTGCTAAGAGCCATTTGAACCATTTATTAGAGTAATTGAGTTGACAATACTTAGGCTAACTTGCGTATGTACAAGGTGGTGTTCATGTAATTGGCGACATGCAAATAATTAGTGTCCTTCGAAATAAACAATTTCCACGCAAGTAATTGATATGGATCACAAGTCACGGCTCTTCTAATGCGTCTTCTAGCTCTCTCTTCTAGTGTGGCCGAGGCATGGCGGGGGGGGGGGGGGGGAGCGTCGCTTTTATTCTCTTCGTGTAGAGGTCGCTTCTGTCGTGGTGACGTCTTAGGCAACGTACTATTGGCTGACGTCTTATCACAGCTGTCTCTGCTGTATCGTTGTTGGTCTTCTTGCCGTTGCTTGTCGTTTTGCCGGAACAGAACCAGTGCACGAACTGGGGACTTCTGTCTTTCGCGGGTAAGTGCTCTACCGACTGAGATAACCAGTACGACTAACTATCCGTCCTCTCAGCTCTACTTCCGCCAGTACCTCGTCTCGTACCTTCGAAATTACATAGAAGCTCCTCTGCGAAAAAGATTTTCAGGAGAGCTTCTGCAAGTCTGGTAGGTAGGAGAATGCACTGTTGGTAGTAAAGCTGTGAGGATGGGTCCTGAGTCGTGCTGGCGTACCAAACAACAGTTGGAAGAGCTTTTGTACGCAAAGGGCAAAGGTCCCGATGTCGAGCCACGAAACTGCGCACAATTCTAATCTACCAGGAAGTTCACATTAGCGCACACTCCACTGCAGAGTGACAATTTTCATTCAAGACTCTTTCTTGTGTTCGAGAGTGACAAATCATTTTTCTCCGAGGAAATTACGTCGACAGCGGTAGTGATATTTTTAGTTTCTCCTTAAATGCAGCATGTTTCGGAATCATGAAACATTTGTGTAGTTTGGTAATATAGATTGATAACAGTAAATAACAAGGAGTTTGATAAAATTTTAATTCATGGGCAGTTACACATAATAATAGAGACATAATGGAGACGAGGTCAGAGATATCTACAAAGAAATAAAGTTAACACACGCAGTATATAGTTTCTGAATTTTAATTAATTTGAAGAGATAAAAAGGTTCAGTTTAACGTACATCTTCACGTTTTAAAAACAAGCGACAAATACATACGAGTAAAGTAACTACACATCTGTCTCACTGTTTTTTTTATTTTTTTAAGAGTCTAGCGTGTCTGTGAAGCTGGAACTTGCCATCTGCTCTTATATGCATTAAAACGTGATCACCACTGTTTATCTGAATATCAGAGTCAGCAGTCTCGTCCAAGCGAGAGTATAAAGGCAATAACTTCATAATGCTCCAAATAGCTATCGGGATGAAATAGTAATCGGTTGTCCACAGCCGAAGTGATAGAGTTACAAGATCCTTCCTCCGAGACTTTGAGCATAAAGGAAACACTGGGACACAGAGAAACTGAACAGTCAGAGTGTGCAAGTTAATTTCACTGTGTTCCTCTTGAAAGTCAATTGAAAATTCATAGAGTATAGCATTTGTTTAATTACAGGTGACAAAACTATTAAACTATAAACCCAAATGAAAAGTATAATAAGTCCACCGTAATTGTTGAAATGGCTCTGAGCACTATGGGTCGTAGCATCTCAGGTCATCTGTGCCGTAGAACTTAGAACTACTTAAACCTAACTAACCTAAGGACATCACACACATCCATGCCCGAGGTAGGATTGGAACCTGCGACCGTAGCGGTCGCCCGGTTCCAGACTGAAGCGCCTTGAACCGCTCGGCCTCTGCGGACAGCTGCCGTAATTTTGTTTCTTCAGGTCTATTAGAGACCCACACGACCAGTTTCACTACTTTTAGGTTGACTCTTCTGGTGTGTAACTTTACAGATTTATTTTATTAATGCATTCCTTTGTAACGGTGAAATGAAGTTATCTGAGATATCTTTAACTAACGAGCGAATAAACTTAAGGAACGAAGAAAATATTTCGCTCGTAGTTAGTAAACTAGGTGTGCACCACATATGCCCCACAGAAAACGGGCCTGCACGTATTTAGTACTGTGATATGCCAGAATATTATGACCACCGGCATGCAATCGATATAAACCCGTCCAGGTGATAGTTGTGCCACCTGGCGAGAAATGACAGCTAGTCAAACACACGCACGGTTCTTGTAGTACCAGTAAGCTTGCTGTCCTTGTATAGAATGGGGAATGTGCGCTGTCTATCTCAGCGTGACCGAGGGCAGATTGTGTTGGCCCAGAGGCTGGGCACTTCCTTTTCGGAAACTGCACAACATCTCGGGTGTTCTAGGAGTGCTGTGGTGAGCGTTTTCAGCACGTGGTGAAATCAAAGTGGAACCACGTCCAGACGCGGTGGGGTTGGAGAGCAACCCATCATTACAAATGTCGGAGGTCGTAGGGTGGGGAGACTGGTAAAACAGGAGAGGCGGCAAACTGGGGAGGAACTAACATTGGACTATATTGCTGTGCAGAGTACAGATGTGTCAGAACACACAGTGCACCGTCCACTTCCAACGAAGGGGGGGGGGGGAGGGGGACTTATTAGCCAATGACTTGGCCATTGTTAACACCCGACATCGGGGGAATGTGGCCCTCAGCATGGGCTGGCACAGTGACAGTTCGACATCATGCCGATGGGAAGGCGCGAATCCGTCGGCTTTCAGGCGAACAGGACCTTGATACCTGTCCGGCGGGATGAAGATAAGCTGGCGGCTGCTCCATAATGCTCTGGAGAACTTTCACTTGGGAATCCATGGGGCCAGTGGAGTTCGTGCAAGACAGTATGATGGCCAAGGAGTATCGTAGACTGGCTGCAGAACACTTACACCCGTTCATGACGATCATGTTTCCGGACAGCAGTGACATTTACCAGCAAGATAGTGCACCATCTCACAAGGCCAGGATTGTGATGCAGTGGTTCGAGGAATGCAGTGACAAGTTCTAGTTGATTAGCTGCCCCCCCCCCCTCCCCGCACTCAAACCCACCAGATCTGCAACCGATCGAACACATCTGGAATGTGATTAAACGAGGCGTCACAGCTCATCGCCCTTTCCCCGGAAATTACGGGAATCTGGTGGCTTGCGTATGCAGGTGTAGGGTCAACTTCTTCCAGCGACTACCAAGGCATCATTGCTTCCATGCTACGAAGTGTCACCGCTGTTATCCGTGGTAAAGGCGGACGTGCCGGCTATTAGGTAGGTATTTAATATTCTGGCTGATCAGTTAAATAAGATTTATAACTTCTTACCAAAAGACGATTATTTACAAATGCTATGTCACAGAGTACATGCAAATACAGAATGCTGCAGAGTAACAGTTGGCGAGGCGATGCAAAGTTCTCAGCCCTACTCAGTTGATAGAAACCATCATTCATGATGATTGTCGAGTCAATAAAACGAATTAATAGGATTAGGAACCAGAAACTCATCCCACATTTTAAAAAATTTACTGAAGTAGTAATTAAATAGAAAAGAGGTGAGGCAGTCCCCATTTAACGTGAACAACTGCCAACAACGGCCCAGACTTGCGTTACAATCGCGAGCTGTCATCACTTACGAATTAAAATGTATTCTTATTGGCCCATGTCCAGCAACAGACATTATCCATCGTAAATTTTATCCAGGAACGTATTGCGTCGCGAAGTGATTGAATAATAAAATAAAAAATATTGATGAAACCTAATAAAATTAATGTATTGAAATGCTCTGAAAAATTATTTTAACAAGTTTTGGGGGGCACTAGTGATCGAAAGAAAGGAGCTTATGCTGACGATAAAACTTGTCAAAAGTCGACACTCTTATGTATGTTTGCCATCAACAATAATAATCGTACAGCTGGCAACGTAATCTGAGGCGTTCCTGTGTGTTGTTGGAGCGGGTGAGGTGGCTACCGGCCGGATACTGAGTAGGATAAGGAAATCAACTAACGCGGGAAACACGGACGATAAGAGTAGCGTGCTGCTAGTGCTGTGCTGAGCAACTGTGGTCACTACACGAACTACTAGACCCGGCTCTCCGTGTTACACAAAAACTGAGCTTGAGAGATACTAGTATAATAATGTTACGAAGGTGAAAATTTTAAAAACTGTTACATATTTCTGTATCATTAAAACAGTGTATACTTTAAATGTATCAACAGTGGAAGTAAACTTCGTTATTAACGTAAAAAACTGTAATAAGCTAATCGACAGGTTAGGTGCTGAGAAACCTTCCTTCAAACGTTTGCACCTGTTACTGTCCTTCAAAGGAGTCACCAGCGTTGTGTAGAACCCGTTGCTAGCGATGTGGAAGGCGTAGTATACCGCTAGCGGAGCCTGTTGATGGTGCGAATGGAGCGGTCTACTGCCTGTCGAATCTCTGCAACAGTTCTGAAGCGAACGCCACAAAGTGGTTCCTTCATCTTCGGAATCAAATCAAAGTCACAAGGACTAAGTCCAAGGAGTAGGGTGGATGATACAGGACTTCCCAGTCCCAGCGACCGAACAGAGTAGCCACAGCTTGCGCTGTATGCGCCCGGGGATTGTCGTGCAAAATGATGGGTGGGTTGAGCAGAAAGTGTCGCCGATTCTCTCGCAAAGCCGGTCGCAGGTGATGCTCGAAAAACGAACAGTAATACTGTGCATTGACGGTCTGCCGTGGAGGAATGTAATGCGTTCAGATAACAAGCTGTGGCTGCTCTGTTCGGTCGATGGGTCTGGGAAGTACTGTATTATCCACCATACTCCCCGGACGTAAGTCCTTGTGACATCGATTGGATTCAGAAGATGAACGAACCACTTCGTGGCATTCACTTCAGATCTGTTCCAGAGATTCGACAGGCAGTAGACCGCTCTATTCGCACCATCAACAGAACTGGCTCTGGTAACGATATACTACGCCTTTCACATCGCTGGCAACGGATTGTACATAACACTGGTGACTACTATGAAGGACAGTAAAAGGTACAAAAATGTAACTCCTTTGTATCGGTTGTGAATAAATAGTTGCCACTATTTAAGTTCACTATCTGCAAGAAAAGTGGCTGGTGACTCAATTGTACAAGAACGGTAAGAGAACGGAAGCTCAAAATTACAGACCAATATTCCTAACTTCTGTTTGCCGCATATCCTCAGTTCCAGTATTATACAGGTTCTTGAGACTGAGAAGCTTACCTCCACGAATCAGCATGTTTTTAGAAAGCATCGCTTGTGCGATAAGCAGCCTGCCTTTTTCTCACTTGTTACACAGCGAACTGTGGATGAAGGGCAACAGGCAGATTCAGTATTTGTAGGTTACCAGAAACCATTTGCCACGGTCCCCGTTGCAGGCTGTTAACGAAGGTACGAGCATATGGAATAAGTTCACAGGTATGTGAGTGGCTCGTAGACTTGTTAAGTATTGGAACAAAGTATGTTGTCCTCGATGGCGAATGTTCATCGGAGACAAGAGTATCGTCATGAGTTCCCCAGGAGAGTGCGATAGGACCACTGGCCTTCTCTGTTGCATACAGACAGGATGGGCCACCATCTGCGGTTGTTTGCTACTGATGCTGTGATGTACGATAAGATGTCGAAGTTAAGTGACTGTAGGAGATACAAGAGGACTTAGAGTAAATTTCTAGTTGGTGTGATGAATGGCACCTAGCTTTAAATGTGCAAAAATTTAAGTTAATGCTGAAGAGTAGGAAGAAGAAAAACTGTAATGTTCGGTTACAGTATTACTACTGTGCTGCTTGACACAGTCAAGTGCCGGCCGCGGTGGTCTCGCGGTTCTAGGCGCGCCGTCAGGAACCGTGCGACTGCTACGGTCGCAGGTTCGAATCCTGCCTCAGGCATGGATGTGTGTGATGTCCTTAGGTTAGTTAGGTTTAAGTAGTTCTAAGTTCTAGGGGACTGATGACCACAGCAGTTGAGTCCCATAGTGCTCAGAGCCATGTGAACCATTTTTTTTTTTTTTTGACACAGTCAAGTCATTTAAATATATGGGCGCAACGTTGGAAATCTATGTGAGATTTAACGAATATGTGAGAACTGTGGTAGGTAAGGCGAATGATCGACCTCTGTTTTTTGGGAGGATTTTAGAAAAGAGCGGTTCACCCGTAAAGGAACCGCATATAGGACGCTTGTGCGACCAATTCGTGATTACTAATCAAGTGTTTGGGATCCGTAGCAGGTCGGATTGAAGGAAGACAACCTAGAAGTTGAGAGGCGGGCTGTTAGATTTGTTATCTGTAGGTTCGAACAACACGTAACTGTTACGGAGATTCTTAGAGTACTCAGATGAGAATTCCTGGAAGAAAGGCGACATTTATTTAGAGAAACAGTTTTGAGAGGATTTAGAGAACTGGCATCTGAAGCTGACTGCCGAACAATTCTATTGCCGACAACACACATTACGCGTAAGAACCAAGAAGATAAGACTACAGGAATCACGGCTCATAATGAGGAATATAAGCTGTAGTTTTTCCATAGATCTATTTGCGAATGGACAGGAGAGGAAATGACTAACAGTGGTAAATTTCACCCACCACCACGCATCGTACGACTGCTTTCGGAGTATGTGTGTGGATATAGATGTAGAACTTCTTGTGATATCTTAAATAGAATGTTTATGATCACGTAAGTGAGCGGTTAGTGCGTATTTCTAACTGATTACACTGAGATGTGCCGGCCGGTGTGACCGTGCGGTCCAGGCGCTTCAGTCTGGAACCGCATGACCGCTCCGGTCGCAGGTTCGAATCCTGCCTCGGGCATGGATGTGTGTGATGTCCTTAGGTTAGTTAGGTTTAAGTAGTTGTAAGTTCTAGGGGACTGATGACCTTATATGTTAAGTCCCATAGTGCTCAGAGCCATTTGAACCATTTTTTTTACACTAAGATGTCCGTTAAAGCGAATTTCGAAAGCGCTAACAGTATGCCCAATCGACTTTTGATAACAGTCATTACAAAAATTGAATGAACGCCATTGTTCTTATATGGATTGCTGATTGTTCCCTGTGCCTATATTTGGCAGCTGTATTCTGCGGGATAATAAACTCTTGATTTATATTATTTTTTAAGTGTTTAACGATTGTTTCTGAGAATTGACTGTTCTGTGTTAAACGAGTCTTTCTGAGAAGGGACCGTTCTTTATGGGGCGTATGTAATCTACACCGAGTACCTTAATTAGAGGTGTAATATTTCCTTCCTTCTTTGAGTCTATTCACAGAGTGCTTAAAGATATCTTAGATAACTTCATTGTCCCGTTATCAAAGCATAAGTTTATAAATATTTTCTGTTCAGATATACACCAGAAAACGCAACTTCAATGGTACGAAACCGATTTTGTGGTTATTTAATAGCCCTAAATAAATACAGCTATAGCGGACTAATGGACATTTCATTCAGTTTTATACACTGAAGCGAGGAAGAAACTGGTATAGGGAAGCGTATTCAAATACAAAGATATGTAAGAAGGCAGAATACGGCGCGGCGGTCAGCAACGCCCATATAAGACAAGTGTCTGGCGCAGTTGTTAGTTTGGATACTACTTCTATAATAGCAGGTTGTCAGGATTTAAGTGAGTTTCAACGTGATGTTATAGTCGGTGCACGAGCCATGGGGCTAAGAATCCCCGAGGTAGCAGTGAAGTGGGATTTCCCGTACGACCATTTCACGAATCCGGTGAAACATCAGATCTCCGAAATCGCAGCGGACGGAAAGGAACTTGCAAGCACGGGACAAACGACGACTGAAGAAAGTCGTTCAACGTGACTGAAGTGCAGCCCCTCAGCAAAATGCTGCAGATTTCAGTGTTGGACCATGAAAAAGTGTCAGCGTGCGAGCCATTCAACGAAACATCATCTATATGATCTTTCGGAGCCGAAGGCCCACTCGTGTACCTATGATGATTGCACGACACAAAGCCTTACGCCTCGCCTGAGTCTGTCAACACCGACTGGATGGTTCAAATGGTTCAACTGGCTCTGAGCACTATGGGACTTAAATTCTGAGGTCATCAGTCCCCTAGAACTTAGAACTACTTAAACTTAACTAACTTAAGGACATCACACACATCCATGCCCGAGACAGGATTCGAACCTGCGACCTTAGTGGTCGCGCGGTTCCAGACTGTAGCGCCTAGAGCCGCTCGGCCACTCAGGGCGGCACACCGACTGGAAACATGTTATCTCGTAGGACGAGTCTCGTTTCAATTTGTAACAAGAGGATGGACGTGCACGTGTACGAAGACAGTCTCATGAATCCATGTACCCTCCCTGTCAGCGGGGGACTGTTCAAACTTTTGGAGGTTATATAATGGTGAGGAGCGTGTGCGGTTGGAATGACATGGGACCCCTGATACGGCTAGGTACGACTCTGACAGTTGACACGTACGTAAGCATCCTGTCTGATCACTTGCATCCATTCATGTCCATCATGCATTCCTACAGACCTGGTCAGTACCAGCTGGACACTTCGACACCCCACACGTCCATAATTTCTACAGAGTAGCTCCAGGAACTCTTTTGAGTTTAAACGCTTCCGATGGTCACCAAACTCCCCATACGTCAACATTATTGACCATATACGGGATGCCATGCAATGTGCTGTTCAGAAGACATTTTCACCCCCCCGTAGCGTCCGGATTTATGGACAGCCCTACATGATTCATGCTGTCAGTTCAATTCAGCACTACTTAAGACATTCGACGAGTCCATACCATGTCGTGTTTCGGCACTTCAAATGGCTCTGAGCATTATCGGACTTATCTTCTGAGGTCATCAGTCCCCTAGAACTTAGAACTACTTAAACCTAACTAACCTAAGGACATCACACACATCCATGCCCGAGGCAGGATTCGAACCTGCGACCGTAGCGGTCACGCGTTTCCAAACTGAAGCGCCTCGAACCGCACGGCCACACACGCCGACTTTCGGCACTTCTGCGTGCTTGCGGGAACCCTACATGACATTAAGCATGTGAATTAGTTTCTTTGGATCTTCAGTGTATTTTAATATTTCCAACACATGCATTTAAACACCTGCCGTATGGTATGAACTATCAGTCTAATATTAGTTTTAAAGTTATTTCTATCCACTTGAGAGAACATATGGGAATGGCGACGAGTAAAAATTCTGAGCAATACCAGCACATCTCTTGGTCTCAATTGTTGTTGTTGTTGGTGTGGTCTTCAGTCCAGAGACTGGTTTGATGCATCTCTCCAAGCTACTCTATCCTGTGCAAGCTTCTTCATCTCCCAGTACCTACTGCAGCCTACATCCTTCTGACTCTTCTTAGTGTATTCGTCTCTTGGTCTCCCTCTACGATTTTTATCCTCCACGCTGCCCTCCAGTACTAAACTGGTGATCCCTTGATGCCTCAGAACATGTCCTACTAACCGATCCCTTCTTCTAGTCAACTTGTGCCACAATCTTCTCTTCTCCCCAATCCTATTCAATACTTCCTCATTAGTTATGTGATATACCCATCTAATCTTCAGCATTCTTCTGTAGCACCACATTTCAGAAGCTTCTGTTCTCTTCTTGTCCAAACTATTTATCGTCAATGTTTCACTTCCATACAGGGCAACACTCCATATGACTTCCTAACACTTAAAACTATACTCGATGTCAACAAATTTCTCTTCTTCAGAAACGCTTTTCTTGCTATTGCCAGTCTACATTTTATATCCTCTCTACTTCGACCATCATCAGTTATTTTGCTCCCCAAATAGCAAAATTCCTTTACTACTTTAAGTGTCTCATTTCCTAATCTAATCCCCTCAGCATCACACAACGTAATTCGACTACATTCCATTATCATCGATATGCTTCTGTTGATGTTCATTCTATATCCTCCTTTCAATACACTGTCCATTCCACTCAACTGCTCTTCCAAGTCCTTTACTGTCCCTTACAGAATTACAATGTCATCGGCCAACCTCAAAGTGTTTATTTCTTCTCCATGTATTTTAATACCTACTCCGAATTTTCTTTTGATTCCTTCACTGCTTGCTCAATATAGAGATTGAATAACATTGGTGAGAGGCTGCAACCCTGTCTCACTCCCATCCCAACCACTGCTTTCCTTTCATGTCCCTCGACTCTTATTACTGCCATCTGGTTTCTGTAGAAATTGTAAATAGCTTTTCGTTCCCTGTATTTTACCCCTGCCAACTTCAGAATTTGAAACAGAGTATTCCAGACAACATTGTCAAAAGCTTTCTCTAAGTCTACAAATGCTAAGATAGGTCGTAGGGTCAGAATTGCCTGACGTGTTCCGATATTTCTACGGAATCCAAACTGATCTTCCCCGAGGTCGGCATCTCCTAGTTTTCCATTCGTCTCTAAAGAATTCGCGTTAATATTTTGCACATATGACTTATTAAACTGCTAGTTCGGTAATTTTCACATCTGTCAACACCTGCTTTCTTGGGGATTGGAATTATTATATTCTTCTTGAAGTCTGAGAGTATTTAGCCGGTCTCATACATATTGCTCACCAGATGGAAGAGTTTTGTTAAGACTGGCTCTCCTAAGGCTGACAGTAGTTCTAATGGAATGTTGTCTACTCCCAGGGCTTTGTTTTGACTCAGGTCTTTCAGTGATCTGTCAGACTCTTCACGCAGTATCATATCTCCCGTTTCATCTTCATCTACAACCTCTTCCATTTCCAAAATATTGTCCTCAAGTACATCGCCCTTGTATAGACCCTCTATATACTCCTTCCACCTTTCTGCTTTCCCTTCTTTGCTTAGAACTGGGTTTCCATCTGAGTTCTTGATATTCATACAAGTGGTTCTCATTTCTCCAAAGGTCTCTTTAATTTTCCTGTAGGCAGTATCTATCTTAACCCTAATGACATAAGCCTCTACATCCTTACATTAGTCCTCTAGCCATCCCTGCTTAGCCATTTTGCACTTCCTGCCGATCTCATTTTTGAGACGTTTGTATTCCTTTATGCCTGCTTCACTTGCTGCATTTTTGTATTTTCTCCTTTCATCAATTAAATTCAGTATTTCTTCTTTTACCCAAGGATTTCTACTAGCCGTCGTCTTTTTACCTACTTGATCTTCTGCTGCCTTCCCCCTCCATCCCTCAAAGCTCCCCATTCTTCTTCTACTGTATTTCTTTCCCCGATTCCTGACATTTGTTCCCTTACGCTCACCCTGAAACTCTGTACAACCTCTGATTTATTCAGTTTTTCCAGTTCCCATCTCCTTAAATTCCCACCTTTTTTCGGTTTCTTCAGTTCTATTCTACAGTTCATAACCAACAGATTCTGTGCAGCCCCTAGAAATGACTTACAAATTAAAACCTGGTTCCTAAATCCCTGTCGTACCATTATATAATCTATCTGAAACCTGTCAGTATCTCCAGGACTCTTCCATGTATACAACCTTCTTTTATGATTCTTGAACCAAGTGTTAGCTATGATTAAGTTGTGCTCTGTGCAAAATTCTACCAGGCGGCTTCCTCTTTCATTTCTTACCCCCAATCCATATTCACCTACTACGTTTCCTTCTCTCCCTTCTCCTACTGACGAATTCCAGTCACCCATGACTACTAATTTTCGTCTCCCTTCACTATCTGAATTATTCCTTTTATTTCATCGTACATTTCTTCAATTTCTTCGTCATCTGCAGAGCTAGTTGGTACATAAACTTGTACTATTGTGGTAGGTGTGGGCTTCGTATCTATCTTGGCCACAATAATGCGTTCACTATGCTGTTTGTAGTAGCTTGCCCGCATTCCTATTTTCCTATTCATTATTAAACCTACTCCAGCATTACCCCTATTTGAATTTGTGTTTATAACCCTGTAGTCACCTGGCCAGAAGTCTTGTTCATCCTGCCAGCGAACTTCACTAATCCCACTATATCGAACTTTAACCTATCCATTTCCCTTTTTAAATTTTCTAACCTACCTGCCCGATTAAGGGATCTGACATTCGACGCTCCGATCCGTAGAACGCCAGTTTTCTTTCTCCTGATAATGACATCCTCTTGAGTAGTTCCCGCCCGGAGATCCGAATGGGGGACCATTTTACCTCCGGAATATTTTACCCAAGAAGACGCCATCATCATTTAACCATACAATAAAGCTGCATGACCTCGGGAAAAATTACGGCTGTAGTTTCCCCTTGCTTTCAGCCGTTCGCAGTACCAGCACAGCAAGGCCGTTTTGGTTAGTGTTACAAGGTCAGATCAGTCAATCACCTAGACTGTTGATCCTGCAACTACTGAAAAGGCTGCTGCCCCTCGTCAGGAACCACACGTTTGTCTGGCCTCTCAACAGGTACCCCTCCGTTGTGGTTGCACCTACGGTACAGCTATCTGTATCGCTGAGGCACGCAAGCCTCCCCACCAACGGCATGGACCATGTTTCATGGGGGGGGGGGGGGTTGGTCTCAATATGAGAAAGATTTCCAGTGAGTTCGTAATGGGCATGTTATGTCTGGCCTTGACGGAAGTACAGCAGCGGTAGCCGATGAGGGCACTCACTCTAGAGTCGGCTTACGAATGAGGAAGGCTACACATAGTGGAGTGGCTTGGGTTGCAGCCAGCCTGTGTTATCGTGCTGTGGTCACGACCCTGAGACATGAGGGCAGCCCTGAACATTGCCCGCCGAAAAGACGTTGTTCGTCTACCACTTCTCGGTGGTGTGCACGCAGTACGGCGCCCGTACAGATGTGTTGGCGTAACCGGCATTGAATGCTAGCTGCCTACCTTTTATTAATTCGGTGGGATTTACCAAATACGATGCCCGGAAATATACTTCCGACTGACCAGCAATGGATATAAGCTATCGGCTAGATCCTTTTTCTCAGCTTTGTGTGGGACACTGTGACCATTTACATGCTACACTTGTCATGTCCCTATTGGTGTGCATGCTGATTTAGCGGCATAAGTTTGGCATTATGCTCAGCTGCAGCTACAAGATGTAGAACACGTGTGGGGGCAAAGTTCTTGGTCGCCCCTTGTAGTTCGCAAGCCGTTGTGTTTCTCTTTTCTGATGTCTCCTATATCATGATGTCTAGTACATTCAGTTGCCGTAGTGTTGCTTACCAGATCTGACCTAATGTTCTTGTTAAACTGTGTTTCTGACTGTCTGGAGCTTCCATAGACGTCATTCGCCTGTTTCCGAATGCGAAACTTCCTCCTCGTCTGGACCTGTTGGTTGAATTTAGTATTCATCCCGCCTTTTGATTTGTCTACTTCTACCTGTGTCTATATTCATTTGTATTAAACGCTGCAAAGGACAGTCATGTTTTATTGAGAAGCTAAATATTGAAGCTTCCCACAATTTCAAAACCGTTACATGTTTACTGTGCATGTAGCTCTGAAGGTGTCTATTAAATGGTCCCAAATATGTGAAGCTATTGATTTGGCGTTACTACCGTTCCATGCTGTAAGGTATAGTGCGCCAGTTGCTCTAAGGCTTTGTGAAGACTGTGGTGTGGATCAAGCTAACTGATGTACGTATCCTGCATTTTATTTACTGCAGAGTTCTGTATTGGATATTTATTTTCAAAAATTACTAAGGTTAATGTAAGTGATGTACATAAGGCACGTACATATTTATCGTGTAAAATTTCAACGTGAACATTTATTTCAAATAATTTGCGACTGTTTGATAATGTCTTCCACGATTTACAAGCAGAGAGTGTAACTAGTTGTAAAGCTACAGTAACTGTAAATTTAAATATTCATCATGTTTATTTATCATTTGATTTCAGTTTCATCATTACCTTTGGTTAATCAATGTGTTTTACAGCATTCGTGTCTGACTTTAGCTATGTTGTTTGTTTAACGTTTATCAAACATTACTGCCATATATATTTTGTTACCTGTTTAAGGGTTCAGCATTTATTTTCTTGTAGTTAAATGTCATTAAATATATTGGTATTTGAAGCTGTGTTGTTAACAGTTCCCATCTTACGGGCAACTGTGATAAAGTGTCCTTAGGCATCAAACAGCTAGGATGAAGTCGACCTTTTAAGACGTGTAATGTTTACATTTGGTTTTTTATTAATACATGATAAATTGAAATTTGTCCATTAATACCACAACCACCATCTACTTCCCCACTGCCACGCTCCTTGTCATTTCAATTGCAACAGAGCATGGTTATAAATGAAGACTGGACACTAAAGTATTAAATCGTTTTAATTCTAATTATAAGTGCCTTGTTTGATTCAGAGTGGAGTTAGGTTAAGTTAGTGTCTATCTAGGTTGTGTTTTAGTGCCATTGGGCGTAAGTTATTTGTATGTTGATTATATTTTACAAATGGTACATTTTGTGAGGAAAAAATCAGCTTTTGCTAGTCCTTGTGTCTATTGCAGGGGAGCTCTTGTGTAGTGCTGGTATTTGTTTGTTTCTCCAATCCTCTTTTACTTGTGGTACTCGTTGACAAGTTTGGTCAGTTTGTGTGCCTGTTGCGTTTTAGTCCTTTGACCACCCACCTTCATGTTTCAGGACCTGAGATTGGGCCTTGCCTGAGTGTCGATATCAGAGAACCTTGCCAGAACTGCATATGACACACAGAATCTACAGGGTACAGGCAAAGTAATTTGAACACCTGTACTTACTTGAGTATGGTTTACAAATTAGGGGTTGGATCCCCATTTTCCCGTAATACAGCTGCGATTCTTCTTGTAATACTGGCATATAATGATTGTATAATCTCCAGTGGAATGTTATGCCACTCTCCGATCACAACCTCTTCTAACTCCTGCAGTGACGAAGGAAGCGGAAATCTGCTCCGTAGTGTGCACTCCAATACTGCCCGCAAGGGTTCTATAATGTTCAAGTCTGAGTACTGTGCTGGCCAGGGAAGACGCTGCATTTCAGTTGCATGCTCCTCGTACCACGATTGTACTATCCTGGCGGTGTGAGTGGGTGCATTATCGTCCAGGAAGTGGCATCATTGTTGGGGAACAACTTTAGAATCATGGAGTCCACCTGAGCACCTAAAATGTTCACGTAACCGTTGGCTGTAACACGGCCTCTGAGAGTAATGATGGGACCAGCAGAATAACATTATAAGGCTGCCCACACCATCACACTTGCATGCTTAACCATTGGAATCAAGCAATCAGGATCGTAGGCTTCTTTTTGGCGTTCTCCAGATCAAAACCCATCCCGATATTGGAAATACCGAAAACGTTGACTCGTCGGATGATTTGATTTGTTACCAGTAATCATCCATCCAGGATTTATGTTCGTGACACCATGTTTTACGCTTCTTTGCGTTGCTTATCGTCACTAATGGTTTCGGTATAGCAGCTCGTCCATGAATATTCGCTTTACGGAGTTGTCGGCGGACAGTGTCGATAGATACGGGGTCTCGATGATGGCTATTGAGGTCTGCAGTCACTTTAGCCGCCGTAGTTTTGTGTTGCTTTGACACAACTCTTGTTAGCGTACGACGATCTCCTTCATTTAGTTTTCATTTGAGCCCACTTTTATGTTTACGCTATGATATCTTTCCACGTTTTGTGTAGGATGTCATGACTGTTGAAAGAGTTGCTCTTGAAACATTCAATAAGATGGCTGTCTTGCTTACTGATGCTCCAGCTAACCGGGCCCCCATAGTCTGCCCTCTTTGGAACTGTGTTAGGTCTTTCATTGCACGTCGACCTAGGCCTCTGAATGCAAATATGAAATGTGCGCTATTGGTAAACAACCAGCACTTATGCGTAGTCCGTACTTAAACACGCATAGTCCAGCGCACCTTATCTGCGTTGTTGACCGTCAAACACAACCATCCCATTAATACCACTGTTCGCCTTATTTTGTCTATCCCCTGTACAGCCATTAATGCTGGCACACTACACGAGTCCCGCTACAGGGAGAATGATACTACAAAGAATGAAGTCGGTGATACCAGCGTCGTTTATCGTCCATCGAGGCTTGTAATACTGATTCAATCTTTACAACGTCTGTCCCTTCATACAAGCCTCTACGGGTAAAAAAAAAAATACCAACAATGCTGAGACTGGTCTTCATTCCTTATAGTCTCGTTCTCCCTGTTACGGGAATCAAATATCGTGCAAGCATAAGGGAATGTAGACATAGCACAGCATTTGGAGGCTTGGATCGGTCCAGGGAGCGTGCCAAAGTGGTTAAGCCGATCGCTACTGATACGAGGCAATTATGGCTTCGGGTTGCGGTCCAACACAAGTTTTCGTTTCGCTCAAATGGGTAGCAAATCTGTAACTAGTACAGCTGATGTCAAAGAATTCACCATCAGCGAAAAACTTTCGTAAACTTTAATACAGCTGTGGATCGTCGACAGTGTCTGTACCTTCAGATATGCTTGTCTCAAGGAAGAAATATTGTAAAAATGAAATAAGTACTACAAGCCTCAATGGACAAAATCTGACGAAAATAATACTATTCTTACTTCCTTGTAATTTTACTGTCGCTCTTCCAGGAATCACTTATTGTGCGAACATTGTGGAATGTAGACACTGTGCAGCGTATGGGGGTTTACATCGATCCGGGAAGCAGGCACGGATATCATAAGTGGTTAACGTAGGGCTGCCAATCGAAACGCTAGCCCGTAAGTGTGGGCCATGTGCGGGCCTAGGCTCGGCCACTCTAGGTTTCGCTTTGTCCTCCTCGGTTGTATCCGGTACATCGCTGACATTTCATTTAGTATTGTGGTATATTTTTGGTCGGCACAACTGTCTTCACTTCTGCAGAGCCGAGGTGACAGCGCTCTCTACCCTTCGTAGTTTGTATAAAGGACGTTCAGAGGTCCACAGTTTGTACAAAAAGAGGCAGTCTAGTGAGCTATCGTCACAAGCATCTAAAACTGAATCGTAATGACGGAAGAGAGGGAGGAGAATTGTCTTTATATATTATGCGGTCACGTAAATCCCGGGTACTTGAATTGACATTACAGTAGCATGTAGTGAGAATTTGAAAATTTAGTTGACAATGAAAGAGCAAAACATTACAACGATCGGGAGATGGGATTCATTGTTTTGACATCAAGAAGCACTTTGTGCTGAATTTGCAGACATCTCGCAAGAGAAGAGATTAGTGTTATGAAGAGTAACATTATTGAAGTCGTACACATTATTCCACTGTCATTTGCAAATTCGATGGAATTCATCGAGGATATGGAGATTTTATATGTTACAACAAAGTACGTCGGTTACGTCAAGGTGCATCATTGGAACGACTTTTTTTTTATTTGTAACCTGCATTTGTTGAATTTATGAAGGCAAAAGGAGTGCAGGTACGATACAAGAACACCGAAATCGATTGCAACCATAGATTTTAAGACAGGACTTGACTGCACACTGCCCACAATAAGTCATTCAAAGTTGAGAAGCAACTTATTTCTTATATGATGCTGATGCATATAAAAAGAAACATTTGAACTTATAATTTCATCGACTGGAATGACCCCTATTTACTGTCTTTTAACTGGCACAGCTATTCCTTTTAGTGTCAATTAAATGTAAATGCAGCAATCCAGTGGCATTATAGTGTACTTGACATAAATGTATTATATTTAATGTATTCAAATGTGACGTGAATTAACTTAAGCACAACAAACTACTAGAGAACAACTATCAGTCATGAAGTAACTAGTGTTGCTATATCAGTATTTGTTGACGAACTAAATTAGTAGCTAATAGGCAGATGTGTATCTTTTTATGTGTATCTGTAGCATGTCCTTTGCAAATGATTCACGCTTGTTGAAGTCAGTACTCCATTCGTACAAAACTTAAAACCTGGTTGACTTTAATTTACCCTCGATATGTTGGGCGAAAGTACATGTTTAATTCCGGAGGTACGCATCAAACGTCATCCGAAATTACGGTGAACGCATTCTCTGAAAATTATTTCGAGCAGTTAGTTAATGAGCCCACGCGAACAGTAAATACTTTTGAAAACACACTTGACGTCTTAGAAATAAATAATCCTGCGTTAATAATGAGCGTCGACACGGATACAGGGATTAGTGAACATTGTCGGAGCGAGACTAATATTGTGAGCCCCAAATCCTCCAAAAATAGAGGAAAATATACCTATTGAAAAAAGCAGATAAAAATTCACCTGACGCCTTCCTTAGAGACAGTTTCCACTCCTTCCAAATAAATAATATAACTATAGACCAGATGTGGCTTGAATTCTAAGAAATAGTGTCGGTTGCAATTGGGAGATTTATACCAGGTAAATCAACAAACGACGGATATGATCCTTCTTGGTTGACCATTGAGTCAGAACACTGTTGCAGAAACCACTAAACAAACATGCCAAATTTGAACAGACTCAAGGTTCCCAAGATTGGATATCTTTTACAGAAACTCGAAATTCAGCCTGCCCTTCAGTGTGAGATACTTATAACAGTTTCCACAACGAAACTTTGTCTCGAAACCCGACAGAAAATCCAGAGATTCTGGTCGTATGTAAATTATATTAGCGGCAAGAAACAATCAATGCCTTCTCTGCACGATAGCAATGGAGATACTATCGAAGAAAGTGCTGCCAAAGCAGAGTTACTAAACACAGCCTTCCGAAATGCCTTCACAAAAGAAGACGAAGTCAATATTCCAAAATTCGAATCAAGAACGGCTACCAACATGAGTAATGTAGATGTAAATATCCTCGGAGTAGTGAAGCAACTTAAATCAATAAAAGCAAGTCTTCTGGTCCAAACTGTGTACCCATTAGGTTCCTTTCAGAGTGTGCTGAAGCATTAGTTCCATACTTAACAGACGTAGACAACCATCCGTTCGACGAAAGATACGTACCCAAAGACTGGAAAGCTGCACAGGTCACACCAATATTCAAGAAATGTAGTAGGAGTACTCCACTAAATTACAGGCATATTGGAGTCGATATGCAGCAAGATATTGGAACATATATTGTTGTCCGAACATTATGAATTACCTCGAAGAAAACGGCCTATCGACACATGGTCAGCATGGATTCTGAGAACATCATTCTTTCGAAACACAACTGGCTCTTTATTTGCATAAAGTTTTGAGTGCTATTGACAACGAATTTCAGATTGATTCCGTATTTCTCGAATTCCGGAAGACTTTTTACACTGTACCGCACAAGCGGCTCAGTTATATGACTGGATTTGTGATTTCCTATCAGAGTGGTCATAGTTCGTAGTAATTGACGGAAAGTCATCGAGTAAAACATAGGTATATCTGGCTTTCCTCAAGATAGTGTTATGGGCCCTTTGCTGTTCCTTGTCTTTAAAAACGATTTGGGAGCCGTCTAAGGTTGTTTGTAGATGACGCTGTCATTTATCGACTAATAAAGTCATCAAAAGATCAAAACAAATTGCAAAACAATTTCGAAATGATATATGAATGGTGCGAAAATTGGCAGTACACCCTAAATAAAGGAAAGTGTGAGGTCATCCACATGATTGCTAAAAGGAATCCGATAAACTTCGGTTGTATGATAAATTAGTCAAATCTAAAGGCCGTAGAGTCAACTAAGTACCTAGAAATTACAATTACGAACACCTTAAATTGGAAGGAACACATAGAAAATGTTGTGGGGAAGACTAACCAAAGACAGCGTTTTATTGGCAGGACACTTAGAACAAGTAACAGATCTACTAAGGAGACTGCCTACACTACGCTTGTCCGTCCTCTTTTAGAATACTGCTGCGAGGTGTGGGATCCTTACTAGACGGGACTGACGGAGTTCATCGAAAAAGTTCAAAGAAGGGCAGCACGTTATGTATTATAGCGAAATATCGGTGAGAGCGTCTCTGAAATGATACATGATTTGTGCTGGACATAATTAAAACAAAGCAGTTCTTCCTTGCGACGGAATCTTCTCACGAAATTCCGATCACCAACTTTCTCCTCCGAATGCGAAAATATTTTGTTGACACCTACCTACATATTGAGAAACGATCACCACGACAGAATAAGGGAAATCAGAGCTCGTACGGAAAGATATATGTGTTCTTTCTGTCCACGCGCTATACGAGATTGGAATAATAGAGAATTTAGAAGGTGGTTCGATGAACCCTCTACCAGGCACTTTAATGTGATTTGGAGAATATCCATGTTGATGTAGATGCACGAGAGTGAGTCAAATGAAAACCTTACATTTGTAACAAATCGAATTTTCGCGCCGTTATCCTGTAAGTTGGTAAGCGTGCTACAAACAGCGTGCAGAATGACCTGTAGGTGGCAGCATAGTGTAGATGCACACATACCGCAGCAGTATCAGTATAAAGATGGCCGCCCCACTTGCGACTTGCACCAGGGAAGAACAGTGTTCTGTTATTCGGTTTTTGCGTAGTGAAGGTGTGGAACCTACTTAAATTCATCGACGAATGAAGGTTCAGTACGGTGATGCATGTTTGTCACAGCAGCAAGTCTACGAATGGAGTAGAAAGTTCGCAAATTGTGTGAATTCAGTGGAAGATGCTCCCCGTCTGGGTCAGGCACAACAAGTTTTGTGTCCACAGAACATTGCAGCAGTTGAAGCCATAGTTAAGAAAAACTGCCGAATGACACTGAATGATATTGCAGCATGTTTACAGATTAGTCATAGGTCGGCACATTACATTGTGCATGATGTGCTCCAGTTTCACAAAGTGTCTGCAAGATTGGTGCCACGGCAGCTGACTCCCAAAATAAGAGAACGACATGTTGATGCTTGTGAAGAACTTTTCGGCACTTAGAACTAGAAGGTGATGGCTTCCTTGCAAGAATCGTTACTGGGGACAAAACCTGGGTTCACTTCCATCAACCGGAAACGAAGACAGCGAGCAAAGAATGGCGCCATTCCTCATCACCAAAACCAAAGAAGTTTCGAACAGAACCATCAGCAGGGAAAGTTATGCTGACTCTCTTTTGGGACGAAAAAGGCGTCGTTTTGGAGCATTACATGCCTAGAGGGACCAATGTCACCAGTGTATCAGAGACAGATCTCCTAAAAAAAATTATCTGCTGCCTGCAATCAAATCAAAGCGACGTGGACTGCTGTCAGCAGGTGTCCTTTTGCAACATGACAATGCAAGGCTCCACACTGACGGTACAACAATGGCAACAATCACAGACCTGCATTTTTAGTGTCTTCCTCATCCACCATATTCAGCAGACCTTGCCCCAAGTGATTTACATATGTTTGGACCACTCAAAGATGCAATGGGAGGAAAGAAGTTTTGTTGGGATGAAGAGGTACGCCTCGCTGTATGAGCAACACAGACTCAAAGGATAGCCTCAGCGCTTGTTCGTGACGTCACGTCAGCTAGGCACGGCGAACGCCAGGTCTGTTGCAGGCATACTCATAATGGTGATGTCTCCTCTGTGACACAGGAAAATGTGAAACTATTGGCGGTAGTCGACCAACACACATTGTTCTGAGAGATTTCTGCAATCAATTAATTGTGCAATTCATTACACCTCTTAACAAATAATGTACTCCTTAACTTAAATTTCCACCTGTTTAAAGGATTGACATACAAAAACAACTTCTTGGTCCAGCAGCAACAGAATTCGTGCTTCTTTACCTTTTTTGTAAATTTGAGGAAGTTACGTTTGTAAAGGGTTGCTTTTACAAGAAACTATTAACATATTGGTGCTCTTCTTTAGGTATCTTGGTTGACTATGGGGTGAGGAGCTCTGAATGTTAATGAAATATCTTGCGATTGTACACGTTGGGGGAGGGGGTGGGCGACAGAGGAAGAGGCAAAAGAGAGATACTTGTTTTATCATATAAAATTTTTTAATCTTATAAAGTTTCTCCTTTCAGTTGCAAGAGGGGAATATTTATCTTTTCTAATGTGCATGTTTAAAAAAGTTTAATCTCAGCAGTATTTTCGATGTATGAAGCTATTTTGTTTCCTGTTTATAATTCCTTTCGTTGAAAACGACTGTAATCTAATGACTGGCAACAGTTGGACATTTACACATGTAAATTAGTTCACATTTCCAGTGACGATGTAAAACGAAAATAAATAAATAAATTAAAGAAACGAGTTCATTGTAAGGGGGTTGGGGTAAGTTTCGATAGCAAAATGGATCAAGTAAATATAGTTACTTGAATGTAAAATTTCCGAAGCTTGCAATGGGGCAAAGCGTCTTCTCATATCTGTCTACGTTTGTTTCGACAGGATTCCGTAATACAAAACTATGATCTTCATTTGTAGCTTTACGATAGTAAGAAACTCTTTCATCTAAATAAAACTGCAGCATCCAAAACAATACCAATCATTTTGTCCTAAAATAAGAGATTTATAGTGATAAGCACGCCCAGGCGTTTCTGCCTGCAACAGACCTGGCGTTTGCCGTGGCTAGCTGAGGTGACGTCACCAACAAGCGGGTCGGTGTTGGTATGAGTGATTGTGCGGACTACCAAAAAAATTTTTTTCTAAAGGAATCTAGACACTTCGAAAGCACTGGAGGACTTGGATTGAGCGTGGCGGAGATTATGTTGAAAAGTGATACAGCTTTGTATAACTTCTGCACAATAAATAATATTTAAAAAAATTTTGGTTTTTCATTCGACTCACCCTCGTAGATGTAGATAAATGTGCGTGTATCTGTAAATGTACTACAAGCTCATGTACTCCCAGTCTTATCCAGAATGAAGTATTTAATAGGAGACTGAGTTGTCACTGAGCCGAGTTCTCGCTTCCGTGGCGGGGAGAGTGTTCGAAACGTGCGGCAGTTAGTTTCCTTCTGTCCGCTGGGCGTCCCGCCCCACACTGGTTGCCCGGAGACGCCCCGGGCGCTGTTTACGCTCGTTTGTCGGCAGGCCAGAGTTCCCAAACAGCCAGCGCTGCCGGATCAAGAGCGCTTTGCGCTCCCAGACCTCGCCCCGGGCCTGGCGCCGACGAATGCGCGCCTCTGTCTCCGCGGTTTAGCAGCCCGGCCGCATCTACATACTTGCTGTGGCTGCGGGGCAACGGCACGCCGCTACGCGCCTCGCGACACTGGCTTTGTGGCTCGCGGGAGCACACAAATAGCGCTAATGAACATGGCTTCCAGTGTTCATCTCCTGTTCCGTTATTTGCCAGTGACGCGAAGGTTCACAAAGTAGCTACAACCACGCGACACCAGAGGTCTGTTTAATCGTAAAGCTTGGACGAAAACTATTGAGATGAGCAGAATAACTTTTTTTTTTCTTTCTCTGCATCTATTCCATCTTATATAACTCCACGGTGACAAGTGTTGAAGTGTATGAAGTGAAATCGTCATATCTTCTGAATAGTTTGCGTTACGACGCTCAAACTGCACGGTTGGCCGCGGGGCATGATGGAAATTAGAAAGCGCATGGCACGCGCATTGTTGCTGTCGGCTATTTGCGTGTGAAAACGTCACGGTACAGGATTCCTGAGCATATAAGGCTTGTGAATGCCTGCTATGCGAGCAAGAACCACCCAACTGTGGGTCAAAGGTAGTTTGAGACCAAGCTCAAGTTGAAGACAACCGGTCCAACTCTGCTAACAATCGAGGATTTTATCAGCAAGTTTGGGAGAACGGGTAGTGTTCGTGGTGACAATGTTGGCAATGTCTGTCGCAGGTTCGAATCCCGCCTCGGGCATGGATTGTGTGTGATGTCCTTTGGTTAGTTAGGTTTAAGCAGTTCTAAGTTCTAGGGAACTGATGACCTCTGACGTTAACTCCCATAGTTCTCAGAACCATTGGAATCATTTTGAGACACGGAAGATCGGTTGTATTTCGCCAGCAGTATTGCCACTGAATTGACGAACGGGAGATTGATGTGAATATGGATTGGTTTAGCGACGAAGCCCACATTTATTCGGATAGTTTCGTTATTAATCAAAAGTGGCGCGTTTGAGGGCTGAGGTCACGCATTTCATGGCCAAGAAATCTGTTCTTTATCAAGGGCTGACTGTGTGGTATGCAATGTCCAGTCACGGAATAATCGGTGGAGATTGCTTGATGGCACGGTGACTACCGAACGATATGTGAAAGTTTTGGAAGATGATATCACCCCATTATCGAAAGAGGCACTGATTTCGACAAGATGTCGTTCATGGAAGACGGAGCACGACCCCATCGAAGCAGACGAGTGCTAGATGTCTTGGAGGAACACTTGGGACACCATTTTCTGGCTGTGGGGTATCCAGAGGCCACTAAAATGGGCCTCGGTTGGCCGCCATGTTCTCCGGATCTGAACACATGCGACTCCTTTTTGTGTGGCTATATTATAGACAAGGTGTGCAGCAAGAACCCGGAAATCACTGCTGAGTTTCCATGAGGTCATCGACAGTATCGATTTTCTGACATGCAGAATTTCGCCGTTCTCCATGCCACATCATCACCAATGATGGCAGGTATATGGAACATGTCATAACCTAAATCAGAATATCTGTACTGGCGTTTACATGTTGTATAAAGTGTGTGCGCACCATAGTTTGTAACTAATTTACGTTTTTTTCTTAAAGTACAATAATTGTCACCCTATGTATCTCTACATGCTCAGAGACTTTCACGTCCCATCCACATTTCCCCTCCCCCCTGCCCCTCCTCTTCCTACCGCGTCACAATCGCTTTGCGCGATATATGTTGAAGCATGTAACGCACTTCATTGGCGCATGCGCTCTTATCGATTTCTGCCCTTCATTGAATTTCTGTTGTCTTTGTTTCTTAAGGACGGTGCATAACTTCAGACACTATGAAGTGACTTAATCGCACACGGGATCTCTGCGGTGTATTGTCTTGCCGAGTTTTCTGAACGGTAACGGGGTTCACCTGCCTACGAAGATCTTGTCGCTGTGTTGTGGTCGGTGGTAGTCTGCTGTGAACAACGTACCAACGCTATTTTGAAAATTATTGGTTCCCTCTGCCTTCCTGCCCGTGGGTTGCGTCTACTGAGTCGTCACACTTCTCATTTCTATTGCCTTTGTTGGAGGATGTAATCCTGCCAACATTCCTTATTTGAGCAGCTGACAAACAATTGGTGAGCACCGTGTCTTATATGTGATTAAGTGTTCGATGCGATTCGCACAGACCTCTGTATTCCTTTATCGAGCCCTTGTCACCGAAACTTACTTCTAGGCTCCCTTGCACAGCTTCGTCGAGCTTTCTATAGTGGCTGAAACGGTGGCCTCGTTCTTAGAGTGGATCGGCTTCCCTGGTAACGAAACGTGGGAACAGGCCCGAGTTATTCTGAAGACGGTTATAGAAAACGCATACTTACCCAGTTATAGTTCCATAATTGCCTCTATAAGCATATATACTGATTGTTTTAAGATCGTACGTCTATATTATACCAAATGTTCAGGTCAACTAAAGGTAGCAATCAACTCGAGATATAAATGTTGCTATAAAACATTTATACCTCCAATTGCCTGTTAACTTTAAAGCACCCGTGTGTTAAATGGGAACAGTTTCTCTTGCTTTAAGTTCACTGTATTAGTGTCGAAGACACGTTTTCAATCTGTAATTTTTTGTCGTTGTGTGATTTTAATTTGTATCCTGTGTCTGTTTCAGAGTTTGAGCTGAATCAAGCAATTGTGTGATGCGTGGTTTAAGCTCCAGCTGGTCTCCTTTTTTTGGCCAATTCATTTATTTTCAGTTTCCTTTTAATTCTGGTTTCAGCCTGTTAATGTTTTCATGGTTTATGTGTAAATTGGACATTGAAATTTTACTGTAGTAACATCTGTAATTTCTGTAAAAAGCTTTAGTGTGCTTGACGTATAAATCTGCCAAAAAATGCAAAACAAGAAGGAAATATTTTCTGAAATGTTTAATGGCCATAAAGTGAAATATCTTTGCGGTTAAATATTTAGGTACTTTGGAGTCAATTCGAGTCCTTTATTTGCCTGTATATTGAATTGAATATTATTGTTTGTATTATCTACTGCGGTTTAGAAGAAATAAACGTGTCAAATGTTCCTATGTTTTATGCTCGGCATATTACCACTCACGGGTCCACACCCACTGCATTCAAATGTCACTTAAGGCACCTTATGTAGAATGTTGAGGAAAGGGTGGGGGCGTTCTTGAGACATACAACAATTTTCTTGCTCTTTGTTCCTATGATAACGATATCAACTCCTGATGAAATTCATTGGCAGACTTTCTGCAGTCGAGATCGCACAAATACTTATTCATTTTCTACGTAAGGTTTCGACAGGCTTTGCTCTCATTTTCTGGTTTTGAAAAATTATTTTTGGAAAACCTTTTCGTTGTGAGTTGGAACCTCACGCCAAGTTGCCAATTTAGTGGATAAAATGCAGCACGTCAGGAAAGGATTTGTCAGAAATAAAAACCTTTTCGTTCACATAGTCGTACACGTAGCACTCAGAGATAATTGTTAGGTCCAAGTAGAAACCATTATGAAGTAGTCAAATAAGTGATTTGTGAGTAACCTCCAACATACAAAAAGTATACAACTTTCTATTACATCTAAGGAGTTTGACTCTAATTTCTGTCTGCCCTGATTATACAATGTAGGGTTTCGCGGCCGCTATTGTCTGCAATCAAAACTTTCTGACTGATAGACCGCGGTCGATGTACGTTTTATTTATGAATTCTTCCTTTATTTCCTGCTAGAACAGTGGCATATTTAACGTTGAATAACAAACTCACTTTTTTGATCTATTCATATTTGTTTATTTCTGAAAAGTGTTATCTTTAGGAACAACTGACTAGCGTCTGCAGGGGACAGCAGTTTTCACACAATATAAACAATATAAACAAAGATACAGTTCACTTGCTGAGAACCTCGTGCACCAAACCTGTTTTCTAGCGCTTATGTCACACTATACGCAATGGACAGTATTAAACACAATAAATAATCAAACTATATAATATCACAGTATTACAGGTAATATGGTCATAATACTAAAGTTTGTGATGTATTGTCATGAGCTGAGACCTGTGAAACTGAGCACTCTTCATTTGTGATGTGCACCACACATGTTTTTTTAACATTGTGAACCCGGCTTTACGCATTGGACAATGATAAACAAGATAATTAAAATACAAAGCATTACAGTATTACATTTTGTATGTTTATGATGCCATAGTCTGTCATGTCGTGACATTAGTTGCCCACTATGTCAATTTAGCACAAGTCACTTACGTTATGAAATAAACATATTTAACATTGTAAATTACAGTTTACACATTGATCAACATTAAACGCAGTACGTGATAAAATTTCTGAACATTGCAGTACAACAAGTTAAAGTGTTATGGTGTTGAGGTTAGTGACATACGCAAAGTAAGGAACATGAAATTCTGAAGTTTCATTGTGACGGTCTCTGGGTATGTGGCTCGTTGACTGAATCACTTAGAACTTACAAGTGGGTTTGTGCTCGGCTATAACTGATCTTTTAAAACCACCTGGAGATTTTGAAATAAATATTTGTTTGCCTCAAGTTCTTCTGATAGACTTAGTTATAATCCCTTGTTGGCTATACATAGTACTTCCGTGTGCACTTGTCATCAGTGTCCTTCCATCAGCACGTGCTCGGCTACAGAGGAGTCTAAGTTGTCTGAATTGCGGCAACTAGGTTGACTGAACACGAGCGCTGTAGCTTTAAAATACTTTGAGCAACAACCTCCCGCATTTCAAATTGTGGAACTCAGCGAAACAATTCAGAGTACGTACTCGAACCACAATGTAGTAATTTACATATCTTGAGCTTAATCTACACAATTGTAAAAGTGAGGGTGCGTATGCAAAAACATATGTCGCAAATCTCCTCCTAAACCACTGAATCGATTTCACCCTTAGTACACAAACCACTTATGGGGTGGAGAGGACCTCCGTGGGCGAAAGTAACACTCACCGCTCGAATGAGTTGTGGTGTACGTGGAAAAGAAATGCAACTCACGATGCTTAAATTACCAGTGTACATACATAGCCAAAGGAACATTGCATCTTATTTCTGAACAACGCAGGCACCGCAGTATATAGTGTTTGACCGGTGACACGGGAAAAATGACTTTTATTTAAGATTCCTCCCTTGTACGGGAATATAAATAATGGATGTGTGAGTGCAGGATTGTAGACACATGGTTGACGATATGTGGAGGTGTGGATCTGGCCGTAGGTTGTGCTTGCGTATGCTATTGTTAAGGAGATACCCCGCGAAAACCGGGAAATGCGGGTTCGAGTCATGGTAAGTCACCAACTTTCAGTGTCGTAATTCCATTATGCAGCTTCTGACTGGCGCGATGCGGCCCGCCAAGACTTCCTCTCCAGGGCCAATTCCATATCTCAGAGTGGCACCTGCTAACTACGTCCTCAGTTATTTCATGTATGTATTCCAATCTCTGTTTTTATCTAAAGGTTTTATCCTCTACAGTTCCCTCTGATTCCGTGGAGGTTATTCCGTGATGTCTTAACAGATATTATTTCTTCGCCGAATCTGTGCAGAACGTCCTCACTCCTTACCTCATCAGTGCACCTAATTATCAACGTTCTTCTGTAACACTACATCTCAAATACTTCGATTGTCTTCTTTTCCGGGTTTCTCACAGTGTGGCCCAAACTTTCTTCCTCAAACTAAGACCTATATTTGATACTAGTGGACTTCTCGTGGCCATTGTACATAATAGTAGTTACAGTGCAGCGGGATTTAAAGTGGAACGACCACTAAGATATGACAAAAGGGCAGACAGAACCTTCACTTAAAACTTCCGGGCCCTTAGACCGTGGTCGATGTGTAAAACTCTCCGGTGAAGTTTCGTCTCCGACTGTGGGAGACATCTTCCTAGGTAAAGTAGCGAACTGCAAAGAGAACTCCAGGATTATATAGGCAGTACAGAGGACGCCACTGTCCAACACGTGGCGTCGGCTATGAGACTGTCTCTGGTAATGCGAACATTCTCGAGTGAAAGTAATCGATCGTTACCCTTCCGGTGCAACGCTGACACGCAAATTTTATCCCGCTTAACACCTTCGTCTTTCCTTTTAAAATTATTACGTTGTTTATGTATCTCGATAGCCTCTCTATACATGCGGACATAATAAAACGAGGTTTACGATATGACGCTCGTCTCGCTGAATTTTATTTCGTGATTGCCTTCCTGATAAACATGTTCTGCCAAGCGGATTTATCCGTGTCAACCGGGCGGCAATTCCTCTTATGTTGAACAAGACGGGTGTTCACACTTCTCTTTGTGGTACCAATACAAATCTGTCCACAACTACAAGAAATTTTATACACCCGCGGTGTAGCCAAAGGATGTCGTGCTTCTTTTTCCTCTCTTAAATATTCTTTTATTTTACAGGTGGGTCTTAAAATAGTTTCCACCCCAGAGTTGCTTAATATTTTCCCAATGCGATCTGTGACCCTACTAATGAATGGAAGAAAAACCTTGGCGTTGGGGAACTGTTGTTCGTCATTGCTCCTGATTCTCTGCCTAGAGCGAAGTGCTCGATCTGTATCTTGCTGGAATAGCCATTCTTCGCGAAAGTTGAGTGTAGATGTTCAATCTCATATTTTAAATAAACAGGTTTACAAATTTTATACTTCCTGTCTACAAAGGTTTTTATCACACCTCTTTTTTGTCTAGGGTGGTGGTTTGAATCTTCGTGCAGATAACGATCAGTATGTGTGATCTTTCTATACAACTTATGGCCCAACATTCTTTCCCGTCGTTTAATCACAGACACATCCAGGAAATTCAATTGCCCATTGCTCTCCATCTCCATGGTAAATCGGATTTTCGGATTAATGCTGTTTAGACGTTTCAGGAAGGCATCCAACTCCTCTGCTCCGTGTGTCTATACTACGAACGTGTCATCGACATAGCGATGTAATCTGGCTGGTCTATTACTGTCAGTTTGCAACGCCCGTTGTTCAAAAGTCTCCATAAACTGCCACAGCAGGACTAAGATGTCACTATTGTAGTGAAATTAAGTTGTGGTAAGGCAGAGTCGGAATAATGACACAATATCGGTAGGAAAAATATCGGCTATGCATAAGATAGCTTCGTTTACCGGAATCATGGTAAATAACGACACAATATCAAAACTGACGAGGATATCAAAAATATTCAAATGTGTGTGAAATCTTATGGGACTTAAGTGCTAAGGTCATCAGTTCCTAAGCTTACACACTACGTGCTGTATCCTTCTCCACCATACATGACGGCGCCTAGAGTATTAGCAACCAAACTGACAGCCTGTAGCCGCGTGTTGCCCGCTGCACAGGCGCACCGAAGCACTACACAACCGACAGGTAATATTGGTCAATGGCCACAACAACAATAACAACACAGCAAATACACCAGCGGCCACCAGGGGCCACTAACGGACCACATAAACGTAAGGAAGCGGTCGCTACAGATCCCAGAACTATTTCCACACGTCAAACCACGTGATGCAAAATAGTTCCGAGGTACTCATCCGCCGAACTCCTATAAAGGCGGGCGCTCGGCTGCACTTCGGCAGTTCATCGACCGCCAGCAGACGTGGATATCTGCCGCCAGTGCAGCTCAGCTTGGATCTTCTCGCTGATCTCTGGATTAGGCTTGGTATATTGGAGAAGTCTCTGGCGGAGACTAGTAGGAAATTATTTCAGTTGTTTTCTATATTCTTCTTGTATGTAGTTGTGATTCTCAGACGGATCACTGTTTTGTGTTGGTGATATACTTGGAGAATTTGTTTAGGTAAATTGAACAGTCCAATAAATAGTTTTCTGACTTTGATCGTAAGTTTCTTCTGTTTATGCAGACATATCACTACGTAACCTAAATTATCCTAAGGACAAACACACACACACACCCTTGCCCGAGGGGGGAATCGAACATCCGCCGGGACCAGCCGCACAGTCCATGACTGCAGCGCCTTACACCGCTTTCCTAATCCCGCACGGCGACGAGGATATCATCCGGACCCTTGCTCATTTCCTTTAACTTGTCAATGAAATGAGCTGAATTTTTAATATGACTGTCCGTCCTACCACCGTAAGGTTCCAGCAATCTGGCAAAGTGTCAAGCTAATTTATGTGTTGGACCGCATGTAGGGCTGACAATTGGACTCAACCCAGAACCTCAGTTTTATGCACTGCTGGTAATCCATAAAGTCTACATGTGTACGCTTCTGTTTTACAGAGTAGCCTCTTAACGTCAACAGAGAATGTTGGCACGACCATTATAAAACTGCATTAATGACTCATCTGTAGATAATAAATTAATGAAACTACTGATTATTTCATTACTTCAAAAAACAATAATCTCTTGTATGAACCCCAGATTAATTTCCTTAATTTATAAAAACATCATTTAAAATTTTGTCCGATAAATATGATTTTCAGGTTAAGTTACTGAATTAAGTTGTGTTGTTTGGCTCATAGCTCAGACATCTGAGAGCGATGTGTTTCCAGCAATTACCTGGTCTCGAGGGAAAGGATGAAGCGCTCTTTTAGCATTGACATATAGAATCGTCTGAAAAATGTTTATAATCTAGGTATTGCTTTCAGTTGTACAGATCGTTATATAGTGTGACATGGAACTGCACGTATGGGTCCACACAGATCTTGTTATTGAAAAATTTCTTGTGGCTGATGGCAATAAGTAACAACAGAAATTGTTAACAATACCACTTTTTCAGAAATGCAAAATTGGGGCAAAATCATTCGTTAAAATGTTATTTTAGTTTACGTTACGATAATATTACACATTCATGGAAGATTTAATTGGCGAGGATATTTTCTTACACCACTACTCTCATATTTTCACGATAGTGATTCATCATGTAACTTGTTGATGTAAAATTATTAAACTGAAACGGGAACTGTACAGTGATGACGTATAAAGGAAAATAAATTATTTAGGCTGCCAGAAACGGGTGTTGAAATGAGTAGCTAAAAGACACAGAAAATGAACTATATCTCTCCAAAAAGAAAAACTAACATGAGAGCGGTATCAGAATGGTTGCATCACAAATAAAGCCTTCAGTAATTAATTGTGCTGCTACTTCTCATACAGTGACACTCGTATTTGCTCAGCTCATTCAGTTCATACATTCGACGATGACAGTTAGGGCTCTATGTATGAAAAAAAAGAGGTGCTCATTACGACAGTTTTCATTTCTAAACGTGAGGAAGGTATAAAACACTGCGAGACCGACATATTATATGACGCAGGCGTCTCATCTGTAGTACGCAAATATAGCAATGGATGTACTGCTACAGATTTCTCGAAAAGTCAGAATACTTAAAAGGAAGGGAGAGTTGCTTATAATGTTCTGTACATCGAGGATGTTACAGAAAAAAGAAGCACTCTATTGTGGTATGCTACACAGCCTATGACTAAGTTCTACTGCATTAGCGACTCCAAGGCCATATCATAATGCAATTTTTAGTTGGGTTCCTTGTGAGAACAAACTTGTATAACCTAATTAAAGGAGAGGGTCCTTAAACAAAAAAACTCGGACGCGGTTGATGAGAAAGTTAGGTTACAGTTCACGCTTCGAGAGGCGATAGAATTACAGGCAATTCTGCGGCCCAATGAACAGACTTCCTTGTTTGCTGTCCTATAATTAACCAACAAGAGAGTACGAAAACTTCGTTAGTGGCACTGTGCTATAATGAAACAAACTTGGGTAATAATCAGCAATGGACAGTTGCGGCATCTAATTAAGCCTGACAAAGCAGGAGAAGGAGAGTTACCAGTATTCCGTTTGCCCAAGGCGAAGGCAACACAGTTACATCTACACTGAAACTGCAGAGTAAAGCTTAATGAACCACTTCAATATTTGAATCATGACAAGGCACCTAAAACAATTAATTTCGTTCGGGACATGTTATCACAATTTTTATGATAAGATATGGCAAAACTCTAGCTTTTACAGTAGTAAAAAAGTTAAGACTTTTACCTATGTACTAATTACTACTTATGTAATGGAATTATAAATTAAAGTCTTTTGAAATTAGTACAGAAACGCTTGTAGCTGATATTGTTTGTAGCCTTGTGACAGAATATGTTCCAATTAACGTGACATATCACATCTGGAAGCAATTTATAATGATAATTTTACGAATCACCAAAAGATATCTCAGCGGTGGTTGAGTGGATTGCCAGCAGGCAACTAATCCAAAGGTCCAGTAAATCCAATGATTTACTCTATGATTTTCCTCAGTTCTGACAGCGATTGGTAAATTATAAGCATGTGTAGATATACGGTGTTTGGTGTCTACTTAAATTTTCGTCCGGAAATAATTGATCGTGTTTGGAGCTCTAAGGTCGGAGGGATAACGTCTCTAACAAAACCATCCGTAGTGAAACAATGCTGTGCTGAAACGAACGTTTAGATTGATGACAGCGTTCTGTGTCTACAGTTCTTATAAAATTTACGTGTGTATGTATATGTGTGTAAATTCGACATGTCCTCTTAACCACTGGATCGGTTTTAACTGTACTAGGCACACACATCAACGGTTGCCTGCAAAGAAGAAGTGCGGCATAACAACTACCTATATCCCACTGGTTTCGTGTTGGAGATGAAAATGGAGTGACATAGGAGATGTAACGGGAGACGTAAGGGGTCAATATGGATAGAGAGGGGGGGGGGGGGGGGCGGAGCGACCAAGAGATGAACAGATGTTGAAGAGGAGATGGATAGATAGACAGATCGAGGACATGAATAGAACGAAGCAAAGAACACAATGGACAGACAAAGGGGGACGCGATTGTCAGTGTATAATGCTGTCAACTACCGTCTTGTAAAGTTACCAACTTAAGATCAAAACCAATTACAAAATAAGACACACGTATGTTGCGACAAATGGCAGTTGACGCTATACAATGAAAAATGTGGAGTCATCCACATGAGTACTAAAAGGAATCCGTTAAATATCGGTTACACTTTAAACTATACAAATCTAACGGCTGTAGTATAATTGAGAATCACTTAAACTGTAATGTTCACATAGATAATGTAGTTGGGTAAGCGAACTAAAGACCACGATTTATTGGCTGAACACTTAGAAAATGTGGCTACTGAAAAGACTGCCTACATTGCGCTTGCCTGTCCCCTTGCAGTTCTACAGCATGATGTGCAATCCGAATTAGGTAAGATTGACGGGGGACATCGAAAAAGTTCAGAGAAGCGCGGCTCGTCTTTTATTGTGGCTGAATAGGGGAGACAGTTACACAAATATGATATGCGAATTGGAGTGGCAATCATTAAAACAAGGTGTTTCTCGTTGCAGCAGCACTCCATCACAAAATTTCAATCAGTAACGCTCCATTGAGAATTAGAAAATATTTCATTGGGGCCACCTTCATAGGGCGGAATCATCATCATAAGTGCTCCAGTTGCCAGTATGCAGTTAGAGAGTGTGACAGTAGAGAAATAGCTTGAATGTGGATGCTGGTGCAGGTGTAGGGTGAGAAGGAGGAAGTGAGAGAGGAGGAGGGAAGGCACAAATGGGGAGGGTGAGAAAGAGATGGACTGAGAGAGGGCAGAGGAAGAAATGGGCAGAGAGAGAGAGATAGACGCAGAGATGCGGAGGAGGAGATGAATATAGGGAAGGTGAAGAAGAAGATGGCCGTAGAGAGTGGAGGAGTAGGACAAATAGGGGAAAAGGAAATGAACAGCGAGAAAGGCTGAAAGAGAGGCACAGACAGGGGAGGAAGAGAGGAAGAGGGGGAGGAGATGGATGCAGAGATAAGTGAGGAGGACTTAAGCAGGGAGTGGCAGGAAGAAATGGACAGAGAGGAGCAAGGCGGAGGAGTTGTGGGAGACAGGTGGAAGATGCAGAAGGGTTGTGGGCATGTGGAAGAGGAAGAGGGTGCGATGAGGTAGCTGGAAGATGGACAGAATGCGATAAAGCAAGTGAAAGAGGAAAGAGAGCATAGATGGGTAAGGTTATACTAGGAGAGAGATTTAAACTTTTCCTGGTTGCTTTGATGAAACCATTCTAACAAAAATTTTTATCTACATGACCAGGTCGTGAGACTGATTACTACAGCTGACCAACATCTTTTTCAGTGTGCTTCATCACCCAGGCGGATGAGCACTACAGATAAATTTAACTGTCTCTCTGGAGTCGTAAGATGTAAGAAAGCAGAATTTGGGACATATATGAAAAATGTATGTGCAGTATGTGTGACCTACGCGTGAACTAAGCGTACAGAGACGAAAGGTGTCAAATTCGTACATTTGAAAACTTTAACGTATGTGGCTGCTAGGTTATGAAACTGACTTGTATTAAAAGAACGTTTCTCATTTTTGGTGGCATTGTAAAAAGGCTTCGAAGAGGGCATAACACTTGTGAGGTCAAAAATAGTCACTGTATTCAGCAGTGCCTAACATCTTGATAAAGAAAGTCCAATGACGCTCATTAGATGTGGCTCTTTCCGTATCCTTATTCTTTCGTTACGTCGATGACTCCTCTACGATCCAGTGACAAAATGCCGAAGCACTGTCAAGAAGGAGGGGAAGTTGCCGTTTTGGACGCTTTATTGGAATGTACCCCAGATGAGCAACTCGGCCACTCTACCTACCATATGTCGACACGAAGAGTTTCAGCCAAATCTGGGAGACGGCATTTTTATATCTATTGAAAAAGCTACATCTTTTTGTGAGAAGGATAAGCCAGATTTGACACAAAACGTCTCAAGCTCGTTTTCTAGAACAATGGCCATGATGACTGAGATATTAAGTTTGCGCTCTCCTCGCGGTAGAGTCACAAAGATATTCAAGTATCACAAGACTGTCAGGTACATGGGATGCTTCCTCTTTGTGGGCCTACGATTAGCTTAACAGGTAAGTAAGGTCCAAGACAGCTCGCCCGGTTAGTCGTGCAGTCTAACGCACTGCTTTAAGGGTGGGAAGGCATGCCGGTGCCCGGCTCGAGTCCACCCGGTGGATTAGTGTCGAGGTCCGGTGTGCCGGCCAGTCTGTGGGTGGTTTTTAAGGAGATTTTCCATCTGCCTCGGCGAATGCTGGCTGGCTCCCCTTATTCCACCTCAGTTACAATATGTCGGTGATAGCTGCGCAAACACTTTCGTCGTTTCTAGGCCCCCAGTTCCATACAATAAAATACAATACAAGGTTCAAATGACCACACAAGAGAATAAGAAAAATGTGACGTCTGAAAAACAGATCTTCTCTTCAGGAGCACAGCTACTTAGAAAATATAAGTAGAGAAGCAGCTCTCTCCATAATTCATTTTGTACAGGTTACTTACGAGGGCAGTTCAATAAGTAATGCAACACATTTTTTTTCTCGGCCAATTTTGGTTGAAAAAACCGGAAATTTCTTGTGGAATATTTTCAAACATTCCCGCTTCGTCTCGTATAGTTTCATTGACTTCCGACAGGTGGCAGCGCTATAGGGAGCTGTTAAAATGGCGTCTGTAACGGATGTGCGTTGCAAACAACGGGCAGTGATCGAGTTTCTTTTGGCGGAAAACCAGGGCATCTCAGATATTCATAGGCGCTTGCAGAATGTCTACGGTGATCTGGCAGTGGACAAAAGCACGGTGAGTCGTTGGGCAAAGCGTGTGTCATCATCGCCGCAAGGTCAAGCAAGACTGTCTGATCTCCCGCGTGCGGGCCGGCCGTGCACAGCTGTGACTCCTGCAATGGCGGAGCGTGCGAACACACTCGTTCGAGATGATCTACGGATCACCATCAAACAACTCAGTGCTCAACTTGACATCTCTGTTGGTAGTGCTGTCACAATTGTTCACCAGTTGGGATATTCAAAGGTTTGTTCCCGCTGGGTCCCTCGTTGTCTAGCCGACCACCATAAAGAGCAAAGGACAACCATCTGTGCGGAATTGCTTGCTCGTCATGTGGCTGAGGGTGACAATTTCTTGTCAAAGATTGTTACAGGCGATGAAACATGGGTTCATCACTTCGAACCTGAAACAAAACGGCAATCAATGGAGTGGCGCCACACCCACTCCCCTACCAAGAAAAAGTTTAAAGCCATACCCTCAGCCGGTAAAGTCATGGTTACAGTCTTCTGGGACGCTGAAGGGGTTATTCTGTTCGATGTCCTTCCCCATGGTCAAACGATCAACTCTGAAGTGTATTGTGCTACTCTTCAGAAATTGAAGAAACGACTTGAGCGTGTTCGTGGGCACAAAAATCTGAACGAACTTCTCCTTCTTCATGACAACGCAAGACCTCACACAAGTCTTCGCACCCGAGAGGAGCTAACAAAACTTCAGTGGACTGTTCTTCCTCATGCACCCTACAGCCCCGATCTCGCACCGTCGGATTTCCATATGTTTGGCCCAATGAAGGACGCAATCCGTGGGAGGCACTACGCGGATGATGAAGAAGTTATTGATGCAGTACGACGTTGGCTCCGATATCGACCAGTGGAATGGTACCGTGCAGGCATACAGGCCCTCATTTCAAGGTGGCGTAAGGCCGTAGCATTGAATGGAGATTACGTTGAAAAATAGTGTTGTGTAGCTAAAGGATTGGGGAATAACCTGGTGTATTTCAATGCTGAATAAAACAACCCCTGTTTCAGAAAAAAAATGTGTTGCATTACTTATTGAACTGCCCTCGTACATTAGGCAGAATTCCAACAGCACATTAAAACCGTTATTTATAAATACCTTCTGGTGTTGAACACAGCATCAAGCAGAAACGAAAAGGTATGTGTGGGATAATTTAACTTCAGAGAGTACTGGAGTGACAGTTTAATCTGTAAGTTTACGAACCTCATGGCGTAAAAATGTACAACCATCAAGAGCTGTTTAGCCTGTAACACCCCTTCTTCTATGCTGAGATTCAACGTGAAACTTATACAGTCCTGGGCAAATAATTCGTAAGGCCTGTTTTTCAACTGTCTTATAATATAGGAAAGATGCTGCGGCCGCATTAGTCAAGTTCTCAGAACCCCTGTAAATAGTGACATTCGTTTTCACTGCAGAGCCGCTAAATCCCTCAGTTAATTCGAAATCTTTCAGAATGTCATGTAGATCAAAGCATTGAGCTTGGAAAATTTGAGGTACAGCCAAACCAATAAAATTGTTTCATGAAAAAAAGTGTATATACTGACTCCTTCACGTTCTTACAGTGACCCGGTTATGAAAGGTATCAGTATATGGAACAATACAGAACGAAGGTGATGTCTATAATACTACCTACGACGCTTGGATGCGGGATATTAACACTGCGATGCTAAAATGTTTCAACAAGCTTTTCATTTTGGCGCCATGGGGCTACTTAATTGCCCTTGCTTCAGAATCTTTAGTGTTTGATTCAAAGGTTTTTTGCTTATCTGATTATCTAAAATTTGTAGAACACATTTATTTCATTAGACATCACGGGGCTGTTCACTGTAGTAAATATGGCATCACCATTAGTTTTAAGTGTAGACGTCTGTACAGGATTATGTAATATTCTCTGCCAAAAGATAGTGAGGAGATTTCGGGACTAATAAATAAGCAAACTCGCTGATGTTATAGAGTCAAAAGTCATTTTAAGGAAACCAGTCGCTTCGTTGGGTACGCAAAGGAAACGTGTTATTCAGTAGAAAATTGGTAACTGCTTGCCATGAATAGCGAAATTACTATACAGGCAGACGTTTATTAGGCTACTTGTTAGGAGTGTTGCAACCCTTCATGTAACAAGTAATAGCTCAGCGTGCGAAATTGGGCGACAGCAGTGAGGGCTAACTGTTGCGCCCATTCGGTTTCCAGTTGAATTGTTATCTTCTCGTTAGCAGTGAGGACTTGAGCTTACTCAGAGGGAAACCGGTTTTAAGCTTCGTCAAGGCCACGGTGACGAAGCTTTCAGATAGCTTACGGCTGGGAAGCTCTGTTTAGAACATGAGCTAGTGTAGTATCTGTCACAATGCTTTTTGTGAAACGTTCTGCTTCTGTACTAATTTTCTGTATGGTATCAAAATGTGTTTCCAATTCGTAACTGTGTAACACGTTTAGTGTCTGCACATTCCGGAGCCTCTCGTGCCCTCAAAATTACTTTGTACTTTAGACTGGACGTATGATTAAATTTTTATTACTCCCCACTCTGTGAACGACCACTGATTACTCTTATTTATCAATCATTCCGGTGCTATTTCTTCATTAGTCACCGAATTGCACACCCGTTTAAATAAAAGTTCCTTAATACATCAGATGTGTTAATGGTTGCACTAAGGCAACAAAACTCAGAGAATACCTTCTAATAACGATTTGGACTTCCTTTTGACCGGCATATTGAAGCAGCTCGAAGTGGCATGGACTCAAAAAACCGTTGGAAGTTCCCTGCAGAAATACTGAGCCCCTGCTGCCTCTATAGACGTCCATAATTGCGGAAGTGTTGCCGGTGCAGGATTTTGTTCACGAACTGACCTATCAATTATGACCCATAAATTTTCGATGGGATTCATGTCGGGCAATCTGGCTGGCCAAATAATTCTCTCGAACTTTCCAGGATATTCTTCAAATCAATCGCGAATAGTTACGTCCCGGTGACATGACACCGTTCGACATACGTCCTGCATTGACTTGTGTGGTAATTTCGCGCAGAACTGCCGGTCTGTTAGCACTGACAACTCTACACAAACGCCGCTGCTCTCAGTTCTTAAATGAAGGCCGTCGGTCCACAGCATCGACCGTGGTGAGATAAAGCCTGAAATTTTCTGTGCTCGGCATACTCTTGACTCTGTGGATCTCGGAATATTGAATTCCTTCACGATTTGAGAAATGAAGTTTCCTATGCATCCTGCTCCAATTGTCATTTCACTTTCAAGGTCTGTTAGCTCCCGTCGTGGGGCCATAATCATCTCGGAAACCATTTAACATGAATCACATGAGTATAAATGATACCTCTGTAAATGCATTGCACTTTTATACCTTGTTTAAGTGACACTACCGCCATCTGCATATTTGCATGTCGCTATCCCATCACTTTTGTCACGTCATTCTATTGCTACATTGTATCAATCCTTTTACCGGCCTCGGCATATGTAGTGAAATGCCTAAAACCGCCTGATATATCTATGACATCGGAATGGGTGGCACCACTGAAGAAGATACAGCAGTGAACTGCTATTCATATCAACTCTTTAAAGTCACTAATGTTAAAATATTCTGGGTTATAGTACCGCGTCATGTTTCCTTCTAAAGTAATCGACTTTTCGACCCCTTTGCTGGGATCTTCGAACCGCCACCCAGCCCGGAAGCAAGCAGTGTTGAACACTTCGTCTCACGTGCCTTCCGTATCAGCGATGACAACGTCCTGGAATCGGAGTTGGACTTTATAAAGAGGACAATGAAGGCAAGTGGCTAAAGTAATTGTTCAGTTGATGAACCACGTTCTCACTCCGTTTGGTTACCGTTCGTTTCAGGCGTAACTGACCGCTTAAGTAGGATTGTAAAGAAAAATGGCACCCAGACACCTTTCTTTAGTAAAAATATAAGTAGAAGATTATTTCCAGCGAAAAAGGGATGCACTTGATTGCCTCCATAATGCAAAGTGACACGTGCCTGCAGCAAGGTGTTTGTAAGCGAAACGGGAATAACGGTAACAGAACGCATTAAGGAAACTGAACGGCACACACGGCCTAAACAATGTGTAAAATCGGCAGTAGCAGAATACCATGAGAACTGTGGCTCTACGTCGATTTTAATAACGTACGAGTGCTGGCTAAGAAAACCAACATTTATAGAAGAAAGGTTCGAGAAGCGGTTGAAATATCCAAGAGTGTATGTAATTTCAGTAGAGAGGACGGCTATAGGCTTCCGGCATCGGGGAAAACCAAGGAAGTGAATACGCGGCCGCGGTGTGCGAACAATACAAACAACGCGCTGCAAGTCTCCTCGGTGGACAATAATGGATATGAGCGTTTGGCGTCATTGGCCGGGAGGCCCCTTGCGGGGCAGGTTCGGCTGCTTTGGTCAGGTCTTATTACATTCGACGCTACAGCGGGCGACCTGCGCGCTGGCTGGGGATGAAATGATGATGAAGATAGAACAACATCCAGTCCTTGAGCGGAGAAAACACCCGAACCAGCCGGGAAAAGAACCCGGCCACGTAGGACGGCGAATCCGTCCAACTGACCACTCAGCTATCGGGGAGGACGGTTGACAGTCATGTTAGGGGTAAACATTCCCCCTCTCTTTCTCTGTCCGTTTCGCATCTAGCCAATGATGATGGTCGACCAATAGCAGTAGGAGGAATTTCAACCAACAACTCTTCTCGAGCATAACTGTGGAATAGTGCCTTTGTATCCAATGACGGTGGGCCACCAATACTATCCACAAGAGTTTAGCCAATAACGCCCCTTATTCTGTATCACCGCAGAAATATTAGCCTATGACGATGGCCCACTAGTGGTAACCACCAGAAATTTAACCGATACTCCCTCTTCTCCAGCACAAACTCTGGAAAACTCCGCTTTATTAGAGACCGCGACAATGGTTTCTGACAGTGTTCTAGTAATAGTGGACACCTAAACATCCTGAATAAGGTACCAACAGGGGGGTGGAAACGTCGATTATTTTAGGAGGAAATACGAAGCGGCCTAACAAAGCATAAGATTTTAACATTGGCGACAACGGCCACGAAAGTCTGGAAACTTACACGTCAGCTGGCCGAGCGGTTCTAGGCGCTTCAGTCTGTAACCCCGCTGCTGCTGAGGTCGCAGGTTGGAATCCTGCCTTGGGCATGGATGTGTGTGATGTCCTTAGGTTAGTCAGGTTTAATAATTGGCTCCTTCTACCGACCCCCAGACTCCGATGATATAGTTGCTGAACAGTTCAGAGAAAATTTGAGTCTCGTAACAAATAAATACCCCACTCATACCGTTATAGTTGGTGGGGACTTCAACCTTCCCTCGATATGTTAGCAAAAATACTTGTTCAAAACCGCTGGTAGGCAGAAAGCATCTTCCGAGATTGTACTAATTGCTTTTTCCGAAAATTATTTCGAGCAGTTAGTCCACGAACCCACGCGAATTGTGAATGGTTGCAAAAACACACTTGACCTCTTAGCCACTCACAATCCAGAGCTAATAGAGAGCATGATGACTGATACAGGGATTAGTGATCACAAGGTCGTTGTAGCTAGGCTCAATACCGTTACTTCCAAATCCACCAGAAACAAACGCAAAATAATTTTATTTAAGAAAGTGGATAAAGTGTCACTAGAAGCCTTCCTAAGAGACAATCTCAATTCCTTCAGAACTGACTATGCAAATGTAGACGAGATGTGGCTCAAATTCAAAGATATAGTAGCAACAGCAATTGAGAGATTCATACCTCATAAACTGGTAAGAGATGGAACTGATCCCCCATGGTACACAAAACAGGTCAGAACGCTGTTGCAGAGGCAACGGAAAAAGCATGCAAAGTTCAGAAGAACGGGAAATCGCGAAGATTGGCTAAAATTTACAGACGCGCGAAATTTCGCTCGGACTTCAATGCGAGATGCCTTTAATAGGTTCCACAACGAAACATTGTCACGATATTTGGTAGAAAATCCGAAGAAATTCTGGTCGTATGTAAAGTACACAAGCGGCAAGACGCAGTCAATACCTTCGCTGCGCTGTGCCGATGGTACTGTTACCGACGACTGTGCCGCTAAAGCGGAGTTATTGAACGCATTTTTTCCGAAATTCCTTCACCAGGGAAGACGAATGGAATATTCCAGAATTTGAAACACGAACAGCTGCTGCTACCATGAGTTTCTTAGAAGTAGTTACCTTAGGGGTTGCGAAGCAACTCAAATCGCTTGATAGGGGCAAGTCTTCAGGTCCACATTCTACACCGGTTAGGTTCCTTTCAGATTACGCTGATACAATAGCTCCCTACTTAGCAATCATATACAACCGCTCGCTCACCGATAGATCTGTACCTACAGATTGGAAAATTGCGCAGGTCGCACTAGTGTTTAAGAAGGGTAGTAGGAGTAATCCATCGAACTACAGACCTATATCATTGACGTTGGTTTGTAGTAGGGTTTTGGAGAATATACGGTATTCAAACATTATGAATCACCTCGAAGAGAACGATCTATTCATACGTAATCAGCATGGTTTCAGAAAACATCGTTCTTCTGCAACGTAGCTAGCCCTTTATTCGCACGAAGTAATGGCCGCTATCGACAGAGGATCTCAAGTTGATTCCGTATTTCTAGATTTCTGGAAAGCTTTTGACACCGTTCCTCACAAGCGACTTCTAATGAAGCTGCGGGCCTATGGGGTATCGTCACAATTGTGCGACTGGAATCGTGATTTCCTGTCAGGAAGGTCGCAGTTCGTAGTAATAGACGGCAAATCATCGAGTAAAACTGAAGTGATATCAGGTGTTCCCCAGGGAAGCGTCCTGGGTTCAAATGGCTCTGAGCACTATGGGACTCAACTGCTGAGGTCATTAGTCCCCTAGAACTTAGAACTAGTTAAACCTAGCTAACCTAAGGACATCACAAACATCCATGCCCGAGGCAGGATTCGAACCTGCGACCGTAGCGGTCTTGCTGTTAAGCGTCCTGGGACCTCTGCTGTTCCTGACCTATATAAATGACCTGGGTGACAATCTGAGCAAATCTCTTAGGTTGTTCGCAGATGATGCTGTAATTTACCGTCTAGTAATGACATCCGAAGACCAGTATCAGTTGCAAAGCGATTTAGAAAAGATTGCTGTATGGTGTGGCAGGTGGCAGTTGACGCTAAATAACGAAAGGTGTAAGGTGATCCACATGAGTTCCAAAAGAAATCCGTTGGAATTCGATTACTCGATAAATAGTACAATTCTCAAGGTTGTCAATTCAACTAAGTGCCTGGGTGTAAAAATTACGAACAACTTCAGTTGGAAAGACCACATAGATAATATTGTGAGGAAGGCGAGCCAAAGGTTGCGGTTCATTGGCAGGACACCTAGAAGATGCAACAAGTCCACTAAAGAGACAGCTTACGCTACACTCGTTCGTCCTCTGTTAGAATATTGCTGCGCGGTGTGGGATCCTTACCAGATGGGATTGACGGAAGACATCGAAAGGGTGCAAAAAAGGGCAGCTCGTTTTGTATTATCACGTAATAGGGGAGAGGGTGTGGCAGATATGATACGCGAGTTGGGCTGGAAGTCATTAAAGCAAAGACGTTTTTCGTCGCGGCGAGATCTATTTACGAAATTTCAGTCACCAACTTTCTCTTCCGAATGCGAAAATATTTTGTTGAGCCCAACCTACATAGGTAGGAATGATCATCAAAGAAATCAGAGGTCGAAGAGAAAGGTTTAGGTGTTCGTTTTTCCCGCGAGCTGTTCGGGAGTGGAATGGTAGAGAGATAGTATGATTGTGGTTCGATTAACCCTCTGCCAAGCACTTAAATGTGATTTGCAGAGTAATCATGTAGATTTAGATGTAGTTCTATGTCTAGGGGACTGATGACCTCAGATGTTAAGTCCGATAGTGCTTAGAGCCATTTGAACAATTTGAACTTACATGTGTACGGTCAGCTGATATTTACTGTCCTATAAGTCAAGCTGTATATTAAACAAGGAATGCGGAAAATATTGTTTGAGATGAATATGAGATGGACATGTAAATAATAAACACCTGGTGAATGTAGCAATCGATATCTTACGTTGACTATTCACTGCGGCAGCTTCTGGGAACAGACTGATTGACTGGAAGAGAACGATGCGGTCAGAGCGACCGCAGTCCATCTGGTGACGTCACGGGTCGTTAGGACAGCGATCCAGCGTCGCAGTGCGGAGCCTCGGAACAGCGGATGGACCGTCGCGGGCGGCAGAGCACCTGTGCTGCGGAACAGACACAGCCGGCCAATCACGGGTGCTAGTCCACGTAGAGCACCACGCTGTAGCACGCACTGAGGCCTGACCTAAAGCTGGATGTAGAGCATTTAGCTGATGTGGCTTTCCCATCTACCCATCGTCTCAATTGAGAGAAGTCTTCCGAAGTAAGAGTGATTTTAGGTGTGCCGCAGGGGAGTGTCGGAGGACCGTTGCTATTCACAGTGTATATATATGATCTTGTGGATAAGTTTGGAAGTTTACTGAGGATATTTGCGGATGATGCTGTATTATATCGAGAGGTTGTAACAATGGAAAATTGTACTGAAATGCAGGAGGATCTGCAACTAATTGACGCATGGTGCAGGGAATGGCAATTGAATCTCAATTTAGACAAATGTAATGTACTGCTAATACACAGAAAGAAAGATCCTTTATCATTTAGTTACAATATAGCAGGTCAGCAACTGGAAGCAGTTAATTCCATAAGTTATCTGGGAGTAGGCATTAGGAGTGATTTAAAATGGAATGACCATATAAAATTAATCGCCCGTAAAGTAGATGCCAGAGTCAGATACATTGGAAGAATCCTAGGGAAATGCAGTCCGAAAACAAAGGAAGTCCGAAAACAAAGGAAGTAGATTACAGTAAAGTTGTTCGCCCACTGCTTGAATACTGCTTACCGGTGTGGGATCCGTTCCAGACAGGGTTGATAGAAGAGATAGAGAATATCCAACGGAGAGCAGCGCGCTTCGTTACAGGATCATTTTGTAATCGCGAAAGCATTACGGAGATGACAGATAAACTCCAGTGGAAGACTCTGCAAGAGAGACGCTCAGTAGATCGGTACGGGCTTTTGTTGAAGTTTCGAGAACATACCTGCACCGAGGAGTCAAGCTTTACATTCCTTCCTCCTACGTATATCTCGCGAAGGGACCATGAGGATAAAATCAGACAGATTAGAGCCCACACAGAGGCATACCGACAATCTTTCTCTCCACGAAAAATACGAGACCGGAATAGAAGGGAGAACCGATAGAGGTACTCAAGGTACCCTCCGCCACACACCGTCAGGTGGCTTGCGGTGTATGGATGTAGATGTAGATCGTAACACAATATTCAAATCAAATCATGATGTTAAAGCTAGCAGTTTGTAGATGATAGAATAGAGTCACATCCCGTTAAAAGTGCACTTCTTGAAGGTGATACGCAGCAAATTTGAAATTTTATAGGTGAGCTCTGGTCAACTGGAAATGCAAAAGGTTAGGCTTCCAGCGCAACTGCTGTTTATGCCACCAAAATACTGCTGCTCACATTGCTTAGGTGCTCACGGTAATCATGCGGATACGGAATCCGTATTTCAGGGGGGGGGGGGGGGGGGCGGCATACTCAGTAGCAAGAGGGATCCGAACGGCCCCACGCAAATTGGCGCCCATGAGTACAGAAACACGAGCTGCAGCAACAGCCAATTAGCGAATCTAGCAAATTCACGTCTCCGCCAGCCACAGTTGATGATCTGACCATACACCTGGACCTAGGCACTTCCAAACGACTGGACCACCGCGACGCAATGGCTTGAGACACTGAAAAACCTTCTGGAAGTTTCCACAGCTCGACTCACCACCATGTGGTGGTTGAAATTGCTCAGAGCACTATGCGACATAATTTCTGAGGTCATCAGTCGCCTAGAACTTAGAACTAATTAAACCTAACTAACCTAAGGACATCACACACATCCATGCCCGAGGCAGGATTCGAACCTGCGCCCGTAGCGGTCGCTCGGCTCCAGACTGTAGCGCCTAGAACAGCACGGCCTCTCCGGCCGGCACCACCATGTGACAAATATCGATTCTCGGTCACTGGCCCATGATCAAGGCATTTCACGTGACACAGAAGTGCGACTCCTTCAGCGTAGTCAGGCCCAGATAGCTGAATTTAGTCACCCAGTGTCAGCTTGTCATCTTCGAAGAGCTGAGCAATACTATGAGAACGGTTCTGTTCCCGTGAGTGCCGTATAGGTGTCAGTGCTGTCACCACCGTCGCCGGGCCTAGAGCCCCTTACTGCGGCTGGACCGCCTGGGCAGTTGTGAAGCACAGCACGCAACTGCCTTCATGGGCCTACGACCTCATCGTCGATCCATCGCAGCCCTAGATGGTGCCACCAGGTACCTAAACTGTGAAGAACAGGAAATTTCGTATTCCTCAACATATTATACTATTTGCTACTGAAACAAGTGTTTTACAGCTAATGGAAGATTTTAATAGAAAAAGTGTGAAAGTAGGTCTGACAGTACTGAAATGTAGCTAACTTAACAACGCAACCACAAAAGAAATACAAAAACCATCTATTAAATAGGAGAGCCACAAATAATTATCTTCATTTAAGGCAGTTGACGTCAATGTAATGACTGAATGGACAACAAAGAAATAATCAGGCAGTAGTGGCGTTGAGTGCAATTGGTAAACCAAACAGTTTTCTAAACTTACTTTTCATATGTCTCAAATAATTTATGAGCAATCTGTACTACCAATTTAGACCTACGGCAGTTAGAAATAAAATTTCAATACAAAACTGATAATTTCTCAACGACTAAGTGGAAGATGTAACTTCGGAGGAGATGCTGGCATCAGAGGCAGAAGGCGTAAATTCAATTTTAACGATATCGAGGTGAGAAACACATATAACTAGCGAATGGACAGTAAATGGATCAAGGAATTTTTTGCCACAGAATATAAGAAAAATCAGAAACGCAGTATTAACTGCGACTAGGCAGATGATTTTAGGTAATCAGTAGTGCAACATGAACAAGTATAGCTAAGGAATATAGTATTAGACAAGAAAAGTTAAATACCCTGAATGGGAAAAGGAAATGAAATGAATATTCAGAGGTTGAGAGGGTATCTCATGTTATTTCAGTGATTATAATAGCAATTCAAATTTATAATGAACTTCGCAACATTAATGATCCGTGCTTGCGTTAGGGTCGATTCCTGCCACTCATTGGACTTCTCTGTACTTTCTGTCATAGTAATTGGTTCTCTGTCGTCCCTCCAAGGGCAGCGTAGCTACCCGCCGATGGGATTTAACTGCACGTCCGCTCTCCGTAGCTCTCAGTCTTTGCTTACTGTTTCGCATGTCCGGGTCGTCATATTAGGTATGGTGGTCCTTAACTGATGAAAATGGGTATACGACATCTGAGGAATTACTGCTTCTCTCTGCAGAAGTGGTCACAGGTTCGCATTCGCAGAGTTGGTGCATCTCCCATTTCTGTTGCCTTGGTTTTAAGATGCTGAGGAGTGAGTAATTACTATACGGCCAAGCATCTCGGTAAAAAGAAAGCGGTGGACACGTGCCATGTGTAACTAAAGTACTGGTTGTGAGTCGTGAAAAGCCCTGTTATTTGAGCGAGGCGTTCCTACAGAAATTTAATTTGTGTTCTGAAATATCAGGTGTCCAGCTTCGAATGGATACTGTGGTCTTAGTCATCAGAGTGTATCAGCATTCCGAGTTACCAGAACATGCCTGAGCTATTTCTAAACCAGCGTGTGAAAAGACCTACCCAAACTGAAATTCTTTTACTATTAGTGCTGTATAAAAAAAATTTATGGTTTCTGAATTTTCTGTTTCTTTTTAGTGGCCCATGTGTTAAAGCTATCATGAGAGGTTAACCTTTTTGAATTGTTTATTCCCTTTTAAACCCTTATGTTTTAGATGACCACATTTTTTAAAAACTGGAGATTACTGCGCCGATATATAAAAAACGTTTTTTTTCACTGTTAAAGCCTGACAGGGTCTTATGCGACTTTTATACATGCGATGAGCACTTCATTATTGTTTTGTCATCTTGTGGCAACGTAGTTTCAATTTTTATCCTATGACAGAACACCTAACTGACAGTGATTGAAGGAACCGAGCCACGCATGCACGAAGTTGAAGGTGGCCACCTTACGTCAAGGACTGATTATTAATCGAATGTGTATATTTTCTGCTTCTTGAATTGTGTTTTCGTATCGTTAATACTTTCGTGGTTCCCTTGTGATGAGGCAATTGGACTTTTACGAACTATTGTGAAATTTGTAAATTTAGTTAATACTGACTGACTGACTTTTCATGGGATTTTAAATATGCAAATGTGGAAATTTTTTAAATTCTTTAAATATTTAAGATAATGACCTGAAGTGTCATTCGGAGTCTGTAAAGGACGCTGAGGCGAACAAATGTTGTACAAAAATTTTCTCCTTTGTAGAGTTGAGTTCAGCAACTTACTGCTCACGTGTGCATGGTATGTATCATTTCCTTCACCCTACTTATCAGTAGGTCGTTGCACCCAGTTTGGCCTGAATGCAAGCACTAATTCGTTTGGGAATGGAGTCATAATTCAGATATATCCTCACATGGGCTAACTAGCCCAAAACTCTTGGAACTGGTTTTGGATTTTCTGAATACTGTCACTTCATCGCAGATGATATCCGAGCTGGTGCCATTCATGTTCTACATGGCTTAGGTATGAAGATCATGGAGAGAACGGGAGTATCTTATCGTCATGCCGGCATTTCACAGAGACAAGTGATAAGTGAGGATGCGCATTGTCAAGTTGAAGTATCACGATACTGTCGCACGAGAGATGTCACATGAGTACGCAAGATATCCGTGACGTAACACTGTGCCGTCAGAGCTGCCTCAGTCAGTACCAGTCGTGACCCGAACTCATACCCAATGGTTCTCCACACCACAATGCCATGAGTAATCATTGGAAGAATAGAAGCGACGTTCACCCCGGGAGTGCTGAACTACAATTCATCGCCGGACTCAAGTTTGTCACCTCTCATCAACATTCCATGTATCCCAGTCAAGAAACTACCCCAAACACAGCTGAAGGGTTGTGGTATTAAAGGCGACTTAGCGTCGCAGACAGTCCATTACATGTACTCGGATGCCAGACGCAGATGTGAAGAGGTTACGATGTCGTTGGTGCACAATGATGGCGCTCCTTCCATGTGCTGATAAAAAGTGGTTGACCAGAACGTTAAAGACGAATAGACCTACCGTCTCGTTTCCATACAGTCCAACATCGGACCATTGTCACATCCGAAGACCCTTCCAATTTGGATGTTACTTTATTCTACCAGCCACCAAAGTGGACCCACCATGAGACCACTTTGAAACTCAGTCAGTGCTGATAACGCTGTCTCACACGAGTAGGCTACGTCTTCGCCTCCTTCACAGTGACCATCCAACATCTGATACTTTTCAGGTCTCTTATATGCACTACCAGATATGGTAAAAATATTAAACATGAACTACAATCATAAAAGCTGATAGAAATTCTGCCCGTCACAGAGAATTGCAATTCTAATCACTTACGTACCCATGTGTGTACATATGTCAAGTCAGACTGTCATCCGACAAAGTCTTCTTAGTGTGTTACACATTGTTCGTCAGGTTATGTAAACAATATGAGCCAGAACTCCACCAACGATATTGCAAAAGCCTTTCAGGGAAGTAAAGGCCGAAACATATCTTACGGCTCGGTAGAGAGTTATTGCGTTCCATTTGGTTTTTTGTCCCTGTTAGCTTTGTGTCTGCACTGAACTGAAGGTATTGCACAACGGTGCAAATGTCGACGGTTCTGCCTGTGTATCTTGTTTCCATTCGGTCACGTTATTCGCTTCTGACAACAGTAGTGTCCTCTTTAATTCGTCACCTTCAACTTTTTATTCAGTACCAACCGCCTGTGCTGGGCATTTTGTTTTCCGCCAGTGTTAGTAGTGCATTAACAATGATGCACAGCAGTGCTATGGATCGGTTTGCTGACAGAAAGCTGGCAGATATGCACATCGTGTGTGGGTGCGCTATATGCGGTGGAAGAGAGGCACGACCTTGTGCTGAGCTGTTCCCACGCCACATCACAGCAATTTTGCATTCGTGTCACGTACAGGAAACCACATCTTGTCGTATTATTGGTATTAATGTATTTCCACAGAAACAAATTAGGGTAAAAAAATCCAATATGACAGATTTGCATTACGTACACTGTAAAGACGCACTGGAGACCTTGGCTCCATGATGCCAAAGTAATCAGGAGGTATCCTTGGACAACCTCGGAGGATTTGTCGGTTGGGTTCTGGTTCACCCTCCAAGATTTCCCAGGAAAAATGGTCAGTACTCAGAGATATGGCGTAAACGATGACTGGGCACTAAAATGCACACCTTAAGATCTATGACCACGTCTTGCATACTGTGAAACAAAACATTCCTTCCTCCAGCTCTTGGCTTTCCATGTTTTGAAAGATGAGGGCATGGACCAAAATAAGAAAAAAATATCTAGTAGACATGTGCTCCGAAGTGCGTACAAATGGTTAAAATGGTTCTGAGCACTATGGGACTTAACATCTGAGGTAATCAGTCCCCTAGAACTTAGAACTACTTAACCCTAACTAACCTGAAGACATCACACACATCCATGCCCGAGGCAGGATTGGAACCTGCGACCGTAGTCGTCGCGCGGATCCAGACTGAAGCACCTAGAACCCATCGGCCACAACGGCCGGCTCCAAGTGCATACCTCAAGAGCTATGAGCACTAGTTCATTTTCGCTATTGTGAAGCGCTTTGGCCCTTTCTATGTCGTTCTAAAGTATTGAAGCAAAGAGTTTGGATGACAAAAGCTTCGTTTCACAATATGGCAGAACAATTACTCATAGGCCTTAAAGTATGAGTTTTAGAACCACATTTAGTAGCTCTTTTAAATTAATTTATTTAGTTATGCTCCGAATGATCATTCTTCAAATATATATACAATACTACCTCTCATCACCACAACTCTACCTGCTACTAATAATAATAATGATTAATCGAGAACACTATGTCTGCTGTAAATAAAAATTATACTTACTAAAAATCTGTGTAACCTGTCACATTCCTACAATACGTGTGGACGAAACTAACTTTCGCACGGTATGTTACTGTTGTAACTGAAAGAAACACGCAATCACTTAAACACATATGACGCTTTTATTCAAGAGCAATAATTACACAGAAGTGATCGTGATGCATAGTGTTTTCTTGGACATGGTTCTTAACAGCTTGTGTGACCACAACGGACGTAATCCTTGCAGTCAAAGACGCATCAATACTGATCACAATAATGGTAAAGAATGCTTGTTGTAGGGCGCTCCATTTCTCCACCAGCGCAGTTGAAAACTTATTTACAACTTATTTATTTATTTCATCGTAGCCTGATACACTTAATTTGAACAGAGTCTATACTGATTCTTTCAGTAATGACACAATAAACATTATTGAATAATTATCTTACGCAATACTGCCACCCATCACCACAACTCTTCCTACTGTTAGTAATAATAGTGATTAATTAAAAAAACTATTTCTGCTGTAAATAAAAACTATACTTACTACAGAATCTGTGTGCTAATATCATAGTAAATTGAGCTCTAATACGTCACATTCCACACTTCAGTGCATCGCTCTTCGCTCCATACGCATTCCGTGGCAGATCCTTGGGCACAGTGTAGGGCATTGTTGTTTTATCTGTCTCTTCCATAATTTGTTGGCTCCCTGACTGCAGGAGACGATTGTCCAGTTCCGATAGCCGATAGTTGTCGCTGATAAGGAGTGCAGACACAAGACCACCCACGTCACCCCGGAGCTAATCTCTTTGGTGGCCCGACACTGCACACGGCTACATATTGGTCTGGTTTTCTTACGATGGCCGTACATGCAGTGTTGGCATTTCTTTTGCCGCAACTGTTGACCTGATCTGCTTTCTGTCATAGTGCAGTAGACAGGGGGTCACCGATAAAATAATGCGATTACCCAAGCCTTTCTTGCAACAGCGTTCTGCAAGATTTGGCATTCTGTCTCGTAACGCAGTATTTTCTTGGTATCGAGTCTTCTGCGCTCATTCAGTTGCCAATGATCAGTGTCAAGAACATCAGCATACCCAGTTAGTATGTTTTAGCTTATATTTTTCACCACAGGCACACTCGGAAGTGTGACTTCAATCAGTTCGTCATTAGGCGGCGTAAGGACCACGTCGGGTGTCAGGCCTGTTAAGGCATTCAAGTGCATCATTTAGAGACTCTGGTCTACATAATTTGATCAAAAATATTCGGACACTCCCAAACACACACGTTTTTCATAGGTGCATTGTGCTGACACCTACTGCCAGCTACTCCATATCAGCGACCTCAGTAGTCATTAGACATCAAGAGAGAGCAGAATGGGGCGCTCTGGAGAACTCACGGACTCCGAACATAGTCAGTTGACTGGGTGTCACTTATGTCATACGTCTGTACGTGAGATTTCCACGCTCCAAAACATCCCTAGGTCCACAGTTTCCGATGTGATTGTGAAGTGGAAACGTGAATGGACACGTGCAGCACAAAAGCGTACATGCCGCCTTGTTCTGTTGACTGACAGGGACCGCCGACAGTTGAACAGGGTCGTAATCACACAGGAATTTCAAACTGCATCAGAATCCACTGCAAGTTCTATGACAGTTAGACGGGAGGTGATAAAACTTGGATTTCATGTTCGAGCGGCTGCTCATAATCCAGACATCACACCGGTAAATGGCAAACGACGCCTCGCTTGGTGTAAGGAGCGTAAACACTGGACAATTGAACAGTGGGAAAACGTGTGGAGTGACGAATCACGGTACACAGTGTGGCGATTCCATGACAGGGTGTGGTTATGGCGAATGCCCGGTGAATGTCATCCGCCAGCGTGTGTAGTGCCAACAGTAACATTCGGAGGCTGTGGTGTTATGGTGTGGTCGTGTTTTTCATGGAGGGGTCTCGTACCCCTTGTTTAGCATGTCACTATCACAGTTAGCCGTGCACGGCTCGGATTCATGCCGTTTATTGTTTCTCATCTTCTATTACGGTACGACTGTCTCGTTTTCTTATTCCATTTACTGGCGTCACTAACTTCCTGCCATACTTGTCCGCTAGTGGCAGCAGCAGCACGTATCGGTAGTGCACTGTCGTACCATCTCTGAAGCGACCGATAGTATTTCGAGGCCATCGTGTGTCTGGCAGTCAGTTGGACCAGCTGTGCGGTCGGGGACGGAGCAGCGGTCGGCTACGAAGGCGCGTCGGGGAAAGGAGCACCAGTGAGGTGCGAACAGCCAGTACTTGCCGACCACTTGCGACACACATGCACTGTTCGACTGAAGGACACTGGAGCGGGAACGGCCGTTAGCTGGTCGTTCGGTCGGTCGTCCCATCAGCCGACGTCTGTCTGGTCCTTTGACCATTTCCGGGTGTTGGCAGTCGGACGGTTTGCGCAGAGCAGCAAGGAGGTCCCAGTCGCGTGGACAGAGGCCGGAGTCGCTGACGGTGTGTACGCGCGGTTGGAGCTGTGAGGCGATTCTTGCGAGGGTTACGAAGTTAGTCGCCAACATGTCTTTGACTCTAAAGTTTAGTGCTCACTTAACCTACTATCAAGCCTCAACTGCTATCACTTTTCTTCGTTTGATCCTGGTTTTTGCTTTCTGGGAGATTCCCGCGAGCAGCAAAGTGTGTGCATTGGAGTCGGCTAGAATTGCAGCTGTTCTCTTGTATGTGGTTTAACTTTATTTAAGTCACTCCTTCATTAACGAAGTGCACCAGCGGTATCTTCTGCCTTGTGGCCTTTAACATTCTGGTTACCTGCCGTGGGCGTTGACGTAGTTTTTGACAGTGTATTTCCTTCGCCATGTTGTTGCTATACAGCATGGCGTGTAGTTCGATAGCTGAAGTGTGTTGGCAGGCTGGGCGTTTATTCCGACTTGACTGGATTGTGCACCAGTATCCAGAACGTTGTGCAATTGACGCCTTGTTGTCGTTTTGTTCGTCGGGTGGAGCAGAACTGCTTTTGTCGGTTGGTTTGTTGGCTGGCCTTCGGTTGGGTTGCCTTCCTATTAAGAAGTTGTCGGTCTGGCTGCTGTCTCATCTTCCCAGGACGACCCTTGGAACCTTCTGAGCGCCGCTCCTTGTGTTTTACATAGTGATTTCCGTTTTACTCTTAAGTACTCTGTCTGGCCTTTAGCAGAGTTTTAGCTTATTAAAATTGTAAGCTTTTTTCTCTTTAGGCATTAAGTCGTGAAATAGTTTTCTGCGTGGTGTGTGACTTTCATCCGAATATTAAGCTGTCTTAAAATGCTAATTTTAAATCTTGCTCTTGCCGTTAAGTCATAAAAACTTCAGACTTTTGTCTTGCCCTTAAGTCACAAGATTGGTATTCTTTAGTATGTAGCCTTCAGCCGAGTTTACTCTCTCTTACACTAAAATTTCAAATTCTGTCTTGCCCTTAAGTCATATGTTTGTTATTTTTTAGCATGTGGCCTTCAGGCGAGTTTTAATCTCTCTTAAACTAAAAATGTAATTTCATTGGCGACTCCATAGTGTGCTGTGTGCACAACGACCATACGATAAATAAAATTAGAAGGAAGGTCAGCAGTGGCCAAAATTTCGGCCAATGCTGACCTTCCTTCTAATTTTAAGAATTTAAAATCTTTGTCTTGCCTTAAGTCATAACATTGTTATTCTTTAGTATGAGGTGTTCAGCCGTGTTTGCATAAAATGTTTTAAGCTGAGTCCCTCAGCCTCTTAAATAGAAAGCCCTTCTTCCTAGGCATTAAGCCGTTAAATTGTTTGTTTGATATGCAGCCTTCAATAGGGTTTCAGCAGTATTTAGAATTAACATTGAAAATCTTTCTTTTGCCCTTAAGCCGTAACACTGTCCTTGCTTAATGTGTGGCCTTCGGCCTATGTTTATCGAAGTAACATAAAAAATTTTTTTTAAAGAAGTGAAACTTCCAGAAGAACTCCCCTACCTCAGTTCCTTGCTTAGCCCTTGGGCCCTGGATTTTCGTATGTATCAAAGGAGTTCAGCAACACCACCCTCTCTGTCCTGCTAGATCAGGGATTTCGCACAGTACAGGCCAAAATTGATATTTTAAGCACCCTCTTGTTTCCCACTGTTGAAGAGCAATTCGGGGATGGCGATTGCATCCTTCAACACGATCGAGCACCTGTTCATAATGCACACCGTGTGGCACAGTGGTTACACGACAATAACATCCCTGTAATTGACTGGCCTGCCCAGTGTCCTGACCTGAATCCTGCAGAACACCTTTGGGATGTTTTGGAAAGAAGGCTTCGTACTATGCCTCACTGACCGAGATCGATACCTCTCCTGAGTGCAACAATCCGTGGAGAATGGGATGCCATTCCCCAGGAAACATTGCAGCACCTGACTGAACGTATCCGTGCAAGAGTGGAAGCTGTCATCATGGCTAAGGGTGGGCCAAGACCATATTGCATCACAGCATTACCGATGGAGGACACCACGAACTTTTAAGTCATTTTTAGCCAGGTTTTAGGATACTTTTGATTACGTATTGTATATTTGGTAGAAGACGTTTGTTTCGCCTTGATCTCTGGGCATCCTCCCATCGTTTCTACTACTGTTGGAAGATCTGGTCATGAAACTGAAGCGTGCTTGTGGTCCGTATTTCTATTAAATTTAGGTTGACAACTTCTGAATTGTCGTTGATGCATCTTAACATGCGCAATACATCTTGCCAAAAATTTTCGTAGGTACATTACGTGTTCTCACCTCTTACCAGATGAAGGTACGATCAACATTGTCGTTTTGGAGCTACAGGTGTTACGATGTGTGGAGGCATAATGTCTCATACGTTTACTGACCTCTAAATCTTCGAACACGGCACACTCACCGATCATCGGTGTTGTGACACTTTCCTCCTTCCCCATGCGTGTCTTTTAGAGGGTGCATTCATGTTTGTGGTTGACAATGCGTTACAGCATCGCAATGCTCATGGGAGGAGCTGCTCGGACGAGAGGATAATCGGTGAGTGGACTGACCTGCTGGTTCCGCCGGCTGACATCCCATGAAGCACGTGTGGGATGCCTTGGGGAGACGTGGTGCCGCACGTCCACGTGCACCAACGACGTTCCAGTACTTCTCAACCGCTCTGGTGCAGGAGTTGGACGCCCTGCCACAAGCACTCTTTACTGACCTCTTGACCAGTCTGGGACCACGTCACGTAGCAGAGTATGCATTTCCGTCCGTGGTGATTGCACGTCGAGGGAAACGTCATACATCGCGGTCACTGCTGTGTTATTATTGTTTGTGGACAAGAGCGTCATTTCAATTCGTCTCATTGCGTACATCTTTCAGTCACCTTCTGAACTACACTGTAGCAGTTCTTTCTGTGTAAGGTCAAAGTTTCAACGGGCTACGTTACTTGGCAGTAGAGATCTCCGTAAAGATACTTTCGTCTTTATGAATTTTACACACCATTGCTTTTTGTCTTTTATAACTAAATTTAGATATTTATGTTCCAAACTGTCAGATTACTGACAAACTCTGGCTTGATATCTTCATAAAATTCGAGTTCGTCTTTCTGCTGATTGCCATGGACATTGCGTAGCTATTGTAACTTTTTGTCCTGAGCAGCCGATGCCTCTGTATTTGCGAATTTCACTGAGTGGAATGTTATTTGAAGTCGCTAAGAGAATTTCAATGAATGAAAGCCTGCACTGCTCATCGCAATCTGACTACAGCTGTCTCGGCACGACTGATCTTTCGGTGATGATCGTAACAATTTATTTCTCAAGTAGAGGAACTATAATCAATTTTACAGAAGGTAGGGAAATGCACATGGGAGCAAAGACTATCGAACTACTCTCTATGAAAAGGCGCATTTGTTAAAAACAGGGTAAGCTCTTCTGGAATTTTCATAACCATTTGACAAATAAACACATTCATAATCCTTGCGGGATTGGTGTCCTAATATAATCTGTTAGCAATATAGCATCAGCTAAAAGGCGAGTTGACAGAAGGACGGTACTCAGTAGATCAATAAAGCGCATTCGGACTAAATCATCCCTACTGGTAGGAAAAGGAATTCAGAAGATAAGTTCACCAATCAAACCTAAACTTAATAATGTTTACGAAACGTGAGTAGTTGCCGTCAAACCCGGCTTTTGATCATTAATTTAGCACAAGAAAATCTGCAGGTCACAAGGAAGCAGTTCTAACATCGATTTACAAATCAAATGAAGTCGCCCTATCAGAACTAAGTTGAAAACCGAAAAAGGTTAGACATGCAAAATTAATAGTTAAATTTAATCGCTACACAAATTGCCTACATTACTGAACAAAATGCCTAACTGAAATACTGACCATAAATATTGGTCCTAAGTTGGCTGAAAGCAAAACGTCGTACTCACCACAGCTTTAGCCTACGAACACACTCTGCGAGCTGGCGCCTAATCGCGTTGGGGTGCGGGGACGGCGAGGGGGCCGATGACAGAGGAAATAAAACAAGCAGCTAGAAAGTAATTCGCAGACAGCGAAACGACATGAGCTGTATTGGGTTCAAATGGTTCAAATGGCTCTGAGCACTATGGGACTCAACATCTGCCCGAGGCAGGTTTCGAACCTGCGACCGTAGCGGTCGCGCGGTTCCAGACTGAAGCGCCTAGAACCGCTCGGCCACACACGCCGGCCAGCTGTATTAGGTGTAGATCTACCACCCAATAGTGACGAAAGGAAATGTATACCACACAGGGACTAGTGATCAAATACAACGCTTGTCAAGAGCGGTCGCCTTAACAATTTCTATTATCCGTGCATGTGCCTTGGATCACCCCGAATTTCCATGTGTCACATTGTCTACATCCTTATACCATAGTCGACTAAATTCAACACCTAACATTTCTAGGATTTCCGCAACGATGAAAAAGAAAAAACGAAGAATTGAGACAAATGTTGTTATCGCAATGTGTCAGCCTAGGCTCAGCACACATACATGAACATCTGAAAGAGCAGACACTTTCTACGGAATAGCTGCGCGAAATCCTTCGAAAGTAATTCGCTGACTCCAAATTGATTCAAACGAGCTGTATTACGCTCATATATCCTATCCAGCAGTGAAATATGAAAATTCGTTCCGGATCGGGACTGGAACCCATATCTCCTATTGCGAAAGGGTCGCCGAAGCCACACAGACTGTCTGTGTATGCTACCTGGACCGACCCAAACATCCATACGTCACGTTGTCTACATCCTAATATAATGAAGCGCCAAAGAAGCTGGTACAGCCAAGCGTATTCAAATACGGAGACATGTAAACAGGCAGGATACGGCGCTGCTCTTGGCAACGTCTGTGTAAGACAAAAAGTGTCTGGCGCAGTTGTTAGATCGGTTACTGCTGCTACAATTGCCGGTTATCAAGATTTAAGTGAGTTTGAGCGTGGTTTTACAGTCGACGCACGAGCTATGGGACACAGCATCTCCGAGGCAGCGATGAGGTCAGGATTTTCACGTACGACCATTTCACGAGTGTACCGTGAATATCAGAAATCCAGTAAAACATCAAATCTCCGACACTGCTGCGGCCGGAAAGAAACCCTGCAAGAACGAGACCAATGACAAGTGAGGAGAATTGTTCGAAGTGACAGAACTTCAACCCCTCATCATATTGCTGCAGATTTTAATGCTGGGTAGCCGAAAGCACACTCATGTACCCTGGATGACTGCACGATACAAAATACCTAATGCGTCGCCTGGGCCCGTCAACACCGACATTAGACTGTTGATTACTGGAAACATGCTGCCGGTCGGACGAGCCTCGTTTCTAATTGTATTGAGCGAATGGCCTTCTACGGGTATGGAGACATCCTCATGAATAAATGGTAATTCATTGAAACCCTGAGCTGTCAACAGGTGTTGTCGATATAAGTCTATGGGGACAGCTGAAAATGTGTGCCCCGATCGGGACTCGAACCCGGGATCTCCTGCTTACATGAGGGGCCCTCTATACATCTGAGCCTCCGAGGACACAGATGAACAGCACGACTGCAGATTGTGGAGAGTTGGGAATGTGGGTCTCACGGGGAACGTGCAAGGGATAAGTCCCTGCAATCGTGCTATTCATCTGTGTCCTTGGTGGCTCAGATGGATAGAGCGTGTGTCATGTAAGCAGGAGATCCCAGGTTCGAGTCCCGATCGGGGCAAACATTGTCAACTGTCCCCATCGAGGTATATCAACAAAACCTGTTGGCAGCTGAGGGTTTCAATTAATTATCATTTGTTCTAGAGAAGCTGCACGGTCATGAATAGTATCTGTTCTTTCAAGAACAGTTACTACCTTCACAACCTCATGAATCTATGGAACCTGCATCTCAGCTTGTTGAAGCTGGTGGAGGCTCTTTAATGGTGTGGGGCGTGTGCAGTTGGAGTGATATCGGACCCCTGATACATACGTAAGCATCCTTTCTGATCACCTGCATCCATTTATCTCCATTGTGCTTTCCGACGGACTTGGGCCATTCCACCTGGACTATGCGACACCCCACACGTACAGAACTGGTACAGAGCGGCTTCAGGAACAGTCTTCTAAGTTTAAACACTTCCGCTGGTCACCAAACTCCCAAGACATGAACATTATTGAACATAATTGGGATGTCTTGTAACGTGATGTTCAGAAGAGATCTCCAATCTCCACCCTCTCGTACTCCTCCGGATTCACGGTGTCAAAGAGACACACGACTTTCTGTAAATACATATTTGTGTGTGTGTATTTGTGATAGGCTTCTAATGATATGATATTAAATTTCATTAAATGGTTAGGTTTCTAAATTCACGTCGGAATTTTTTACATCTGTGGACATTCGTGTACAGGTCGTATCTCACTGCAACATATAAATCTTTTGTCACAAAATGGCAACACAGATTGTGTATATCTCTCGGTGTGGGTAGTTGCTTATGCAACAGGAGTCTTAAGGGCTTAATGATAGGGCCACTTCTTGATTTCCAAGACAGGAAAAACCGGTATATTCTCGATTGAACTGGGTACTGGAGTAAATTGTCAGGCAGATTGTATCTATGGCTGCCGTATTATAATTGTTAATGCTTTAACACACCACAGCGTATTAACAGTTTGCAAGTCTGTAGACATGTGTCGATCTTGGGAATTTCTTGAACTTGATACTACTACAAAAACTATGGACATAGTTGGTGTTGTGGCTTTGATACTTGAAGCCTATGGGATCTATTTTATTATAGAACTTCCATGACACACAAATTAGCATCTCATTGCTATTTAATCAACTGTAAACATATCCGCTTACGATCATTGTAATGTACCAATATAGTAGTCACAGTAAAAATTGAACACCATCAGCGCCAGGTTTTCTCACTTACGTGCTAAAGATGGTCAATGTGAAGACAATCGGACTTAAGACAGTGTCAGTACCCTATGAACTACCCATTATTTTTTCTACATGATCTTACGTGAAGATGAATATTTCGAAACCAGTTAGTACATGTATGACTTTTTGTTGTAGAGCCACTTAATATAAAATGATAGATTTATAATACTAGATCCTGAGGAAGCTCATTACAACGGTAGCTGGAAAGTCGATTTTACCCATATAATGCTAAATTTGGAAATTTGTGGTAAAGTCGTATCGGACCAAACTGCTGAGGTCATCGGTCTCTAAGCTTACGCACTACTTAATCTAACTTAAAGTAACTTACGCTAAGGACAACACACACACCTATGCCCGACGTAGGACTGGAAACTACGAGCGGAACGGGGCGAACCGCGGCAGGGTGCCCCAGACACCGCGGCTACCTCGCGCGGCCCCATGTAATGCCATTTGGTTTAAAACAACATGCTACTCTGTATTGTGAAAACTTTTAATTCACTGGGACCGCGTAAGTGTACTGTGTATAGTTGGAAATAACTAGCGATGTCTCATTTCAAGCCCTTCATTGTCCCTCGTTGCCGGCATAGTTTTCAAAGTCTCAACTTCGTTGAAACTTCCACTACTGTCATTTACAGCGGAAGCTAAGACTCCGATTGGCGCCGTGACTACTAAATATTAACCACAGTATATTTCTGTTTGTTTCTTTTGTTTTAGCAGATACAACTGCCATAAATGCTTTTGTACTTTCGTAAATACGCGTGTTAATTACCTAGTGCCAACGAAGGGAAACACCATACATCATCTTCGTCAGAAAATAAACGTTAGTCAAACATTTTCACGCTTACTTCTTTAAAATATCGGAATTACCTTCTAGTTGCTTATAAAGTACAGTGAGCTACATAATGCCATTGTTTTCCCAAATAATTCACGTGTCAGCGCTTTGTTAACCGTACCATCCCTTTTGTTATCTCCCTCATACGATATTTACAGCCGAACGGCGTTAGAGATAACAGTATCTAGCTGCTGTGAACTTGGGGGTATTCATCAGTCCCGCTGCTAATCTTGCCCCGTTCGACACCCAGGTAATGAAACTGTCACGGCGCGTCATTGCTATCAACGCGTTGAGCTCCAATAGGGAGAATTACATTGCGATTGAGAGGTGACATTTACGTACATTCGGATGTCTGGCTTTGTCTTCCTGTTAAGAAGCAGCAAAGAACAGCACGATAACCTTAGATACGAAGTTAAATATGGATTGATTTTGTTTGATTATCATTATGTATCTTCGTTATTGTCAATCGATCTAGACGCATTGTAAGTTAATGTGGCTTATCTACTGCAACTTGCTCTAACATTATTTCTGACAATTTTAACATGCAGCATAGGTGTTGTAAAACGGATGAAGGGTTTACTGGAAATACAGTGGCTGCGATAAACAATACAAAGAATATGATACCGATGTTTTATAAAAATTACGAAAATTCTATACACAGATTATCCACGTGTATCATGCAATATATAACTAATAGGGAGGAAGAACGGATAGAAGAAAACGAACTATATGAAATATTTTTCTGAATGATTTACAACCTACCGAAGGAATATTCCATGGAAGTAGGCCGACCTTTACTAATGCGTGTGAGGTAAAGTAATCGATGAGTAGTTTGTTGAAAAAGTGATAACTATTTCTCCGAATATTTCTACGCAGAGGCTACAGTTACTGTATAACTGGCACTGCTTCCTAGATATTTCTTATGGGACATTTCATATGGGACAAGTACATCCGCCGGTCACTGTGGCCGAGTGGTTCTAGACGCTTTAGTCGGGCACCGCGCTGCTGCTACGATCGCAGGTTCGAATCCTGCGCCTGGCATGGATGTATGTGATGTCCTTAGGTTAGTTAAGTTTAAGTAGTTCTAAGTCTAGGGGACTACTTAAACCTAAGTCCCATAGTGATTAGAGCCACTTGAACCAAATACATCCAGCAGGTAAGATACAGACTGGTGCGCAAAACCTCGGAGAGAAAGTAACTTTCGCCTGATGCATAACTGCCACAGCTAAGTGAAGCATGGACCATACATAGAAAATACTGCTGCAGTATAATACATAGGATAACTGAAAGAAATACGCAATGACACAGATAGCATTATTGATTCGAAGACAGTAATTATACAGACGGCATTGCAGTGTGTGTTATGATGACAATATAACAATGCACTGCGGCGACCACAGCAGTTACGAAACACATCAGATGAATTCGCAACTGCGTATAATAACTACCTTTAGCTGTAGAATGGAATGGTGACAATGACAATTTGTGCCCGATCGGGACTCAAACCCGGATTTCCAGCTCATCGCGAGTCGTCGCTTTACCATTTGGCGATCCGTGCAGGACTTCTATATCTCGTCAACCATACATCTGCTATCTGTACTCGAACATCCATTGTGTGTATTCGCGTACATCTGGCTATCCGTGCTCGACTGGGAATGCGACATTCAAGTACAACGTCTGATCTGTATCGGAATACATATGATTGTTGTGCGAGTACAGATTGTGGATATATGGTTGACGAGATATGGAAGAGTTAGTTTGGCCGTGAGTCGTGAACGAATAGCCCAATGGAAAGGCGACCGCTTGCGATAAGAGGGAAATCCGGGTTCGAGTCCCAATCCGGCACTAATTTTCATTGTCGTCATTCCTTTCTACAGCTGATGGTTGTCATCTTTGGGAATTGCGAATTCATCTGATGTGTAATTACACTGAAGTCATCGAGCAGTACGTCTCCCCAACGCATCGCATACGTGCTCGATGGGATTTAAGTTGGGGGTTTGGGCAGATCAGTCAATTTGCAGAATATCTGCTCGTTCTAAGAGCTCTTCTACCTGCTCTGTTCGATGCGGTCGGGCGCTGTCACCCATAAAAATGTGGTCAGGGAAGATTGCACCACTAAAAATACGCACATGGAGAAGTAGTACAGTAGTGGAAATCAGTATAAAGTCATTGGTGTCTACAGGATAATTAAAACTCTCCGTTAGAATGGTTGTGCACAATGTATATGCAATAGTATGAATTCGGTATACTGAGAAATGCGTCAATTGGTGTCGCCTCTGATGTCAGCAATACAGCTTATAACAAGACATCACAAGACATTAGCAATTCAAGGTGGTAGGTAGTGGAACTCATTGCATTGTTAGTTTGTCCGTATATGTCTTTGCTGCATTAGTGACATTGTGTGTTATGTGCATGAACCACGACTGTGACGATGCAACGAGGAAAACAGTTGTTATGTGATAAAAAGCAAAAATCTGTAGATACAAGGAAATGAGACTTTGTTATCGTTAAATTACCAAGAATTTGAACTACAAAAGTACAGTGACTGATAATTTCTTTGGATTGAGCCCACTAACATAAACAGGCTAGAATCCAGTTTGCCGAAAAACATATGTCGTGGACTTCAGAATGGAATAATTCAGAGTTACTGGCATAATATGGGAACAGGGCAGCAGGTAAAAATGAACAGAAGTTTTGATTGTGGAATTCTTATGACTTGGGCAGCCTTCTGCGCTAAAAGTAAGTTATGCATTGCTTCGGTCAACACTAGAATGAACTGTAAGACTGAGAAAGTAGAAGTTACTCTATCAACTATTTGACACATATGGAAAATTATTACATGTTCAAATGGCTCTGAGCATTATGGGACTTAACTTCTGAGGCCATCAGTCCCCTAGAACTTAGAACTACTTAAACCTAACTAACCTAAGGACATCACACACACATCCATGCCCGACGCAGGATTCGAACCTGTGACCGTAGCGGTCGCGCGGTTCCAGACTGAAGCGCCTAGAACCGCTCGGCCACACCGGCCAGCGGGAAAATTATTAAATGTTTTATTACAACCTGACCCACCTTAATCGAGAGTCTAGAAAGTTAACAGCCTGAGAAGACCTTGATGGAGCCTGGTAGGGCGCTAAAAGCATGAGGTATCTTTATGGTTCTTAGCTCGTAGAAACGGAATGTTGGGAGTTGAAACCAATTGGCGACGAGCCTATCTCTCAGTAAATTTGCTGGACAGATCCACAGCCATACAGGGCAGATAGGGCAGCCCCTCGTTGAGACAGGTCACCAGCAGCACAATGCCACGAAACCTGTACTGGCGCCAGCCAAAGGCTGGGCTGTGGCCGACGAACTGAAGGGATGCATCTACAGAGTGGAGTCATAAACTGGGCATTATGTGCAGAGCCACACGTAGTAACACTTTCCAAGGTATTTAGGCCATTCTTTGATGTCTGACTCGTCAGTCGGCAAGACTCAGCACAAACAGGAGCACCTCCGATGATGTCCAATGTAGCTTTGGACGAAACTTCAGAGATACAAGATGGACCACGGCCATACAACCCAAAAGAATTCTCGGCAGCTGAAAAACTACAAGTTTTCATGTTTGCCGAAACTGCAAATAGGCCTGCAAGCCACTTCCATCAGCCACCTCGGTTGTATAAGAAACTCCAGCATCTGAGAAGCGCTTAGAGATAAAAAAATTATTATACCTTATAGCTAGGTCTAACAAGCTCGAAGCCACAGGCGAATTAGATAAAGATCTGTAAGATTCTATCTGTTTGCTTGTTGCTGTGACAAGCGATGCGTTTTCAGAGAAAAACATCCTCCTACTCCACGAAAACATATAAAAGCCAGTAATTGACAGTTTATTTTTTTCCCAAAATTGCAGGTTTCTTAACTCTTGTCCTGGATCGACATGCGTTTGTACTGTCAAGTGGGATGGAAGCCCGATGACTGGCTCACGATGTGGTGAAGGGGGTGTCGTTCGCGCACTTTTTTCTGAAGAGGTGCAAAGCAATCTGATGCTGGACTTTGGTCTGGTACGAAGACTTCTGGTCGATATTCTGGAATATGTAGTTGGTGCATGGGACCTGCCCTAAAACTGGCTGCACTTGCGAGTAGTTTGGACTTGGGGGCCTGTGGTGAAGTTCTTACTGCACCGAAAGTGTGACTTCAAACTTCTTGGACTACTCGTTTGCTGAGGACACACTTATTCATTTTTGGTTTACCAGTCTTGACGTTTGGTATCCTTGTGCACTCTGTCGTATAAGTGAGCCAAATTGGTCCTTGGTACGACCAGCAAACGGGTGTGACACACACTGAAATCTATCATGATGTCTGGGCTCTGGTAGATAGTAAGTTGCCGTATGTCTGCCTCATTACTAGACCATGAGATATTTGAATTCCTTTCATAGCCAAGATTGATTCATAGGTGCTGCAAGTTACATCGTCGCATGAAGTAAACAGGGTAACATTCTGCTGCTTCGGCTTTGTGATGGCGTTCAGATCTCAATCGCCACTTGCTCTCAGCTGCACCTATGTACTGAAACCACAGTAGATTTAATCAATCAAAGTCTGCTCAGCATCAGACTAATTCTGAAAGCGTTATCAATATTTTTAGGGACAGAGTACTTGACTCACTTCTGCCACCCAGAATCCTTGTTCATTTTACTCTTAAACCAACTGTTAGTTGTTTACGGTATGCAATCAATAACTTGTTTAGCATAATTTATAACTGCCTTGGTTGTGGTAAAATAAATGTTGTTAGCAAATTAAATTTTGCATCGAATCTCAGGACCCAAACAGGGTTAACTTTAAGGTGCATTCTGAGTTGCTGGAGACATAATTTATAAGGATGTATGATGACCCATGGGACGAAATTATAATCTTTGAACACGGTAATGCATCCGTGAATGCTTCTCCTACAAACAAAAAATAGTTTGAAGGTAAAGAATTGCCCTGACCTGCACTTATCCCGGATTCGAACTCCGTGGAAAGCCTATGGGGAGTACTTTCAAGGCATGTTTATCGCGATGGAAAGCATTTAGGGCAGTAAGTGAGGTGCAAGGAGCAAAACGAGAAGAATGGACGCCAATGTCAGTGCAAGAACTACAAACCCCAAGAAAATCAATGGGGTAAGAGAATTTTTTAGGTAGTTAGGAGAAACGGAGGTTGAACAAAATACTAACAGGTTAATAACAACAGGACAGTGAATGGCTCTATACCAGTTTCGGACATGTCCGAAAGAACAGATACCATCTTAGTAAATACATAGTTAAGGCTCACCGTCCACTTGACGATTATCTTCTGTGCGAATGCACAAACAGTGCCCGAACTCTTACGGGAATGAGTATAATAGGCGGGGGCACTACGAATGTGGGTTCCGCGGGAGGCGTGCCAGAGATAAATCCCTGCAGTCGCGCTATGCTCTGTGTCCTCGGTGGTTCAGATGGATAGAGCGTCTGCCATGTGAGCAGGAGATTCCGGGTTCTAGTCCCGGTCGGGGCACACATTTTCATCTGTCCGCGTTGACGTATGTCAACGCCTGAAAGCAGCTAAGGGTGTTCCTTTCATTGTAATTTCATTTTAACGAGCTGCATGGTCACCGATGGTATCTGTTCTATCGGACATGGCAGAAAGAACAGATACCATCTTAGTATATTGAACGAAATGGCACTGGCGTAGAGATGATGTCCTTCAAAAAAAATTTATGGTTGTGAATCCCAGCTTCAACAAGTTTGTTCATGGTAATCATAAATCTTCAGGGTCATTTGCATCCAAACTGTTCTACAGAGGTTCAGACCAGGTGAAAGAGCTGTATGGCAGTAGTCTTGCCTGTATGAAATCCACTTAAATTGATAGGTCAAATCAATAATAAGGTATTACAGCTATTGAATTTTTGGATAGGTTCCTGAGAGAAAAGAGCAAGATTCCCTCGAATGAAAGATGTTTCATAAGAAAAACAATGAAAAATTCGAAAAGGAAATAAAAGTCTAGAAACTAAACAAAAACAGTATTCCATCTAATGCTAAACATGAGGCCCACTCAATTGAAGACAGTGTTAGTAACGGATTTATTTATGGTGCGAGAACAGTCATGCCGTATGTTCCAAAATTGTGAGACAAGCTGCAATATGTGTAGATTCCTGTTTTCTAAATATCTCTGTCCATCGCGTACTTTCCGCAGCAATCTGTTCAATTCTCTATTCTGTGCACTCCCACACAAAGGTATCCGTCAACTCGGTAATTTATTTTTCATAATTTTGAACGTTTGATCGTCAAACGTCATCCATTCATGCATCTTTCAATAGTTAGAGAGTGAGTTCAATGTATGCAGCGAACAACATTCTGATTATTTAATGCACATGCCATCCTGATTCAAGCCGAATGTATATTATTATTTACGTTCTTATATAGTTAGAGAAAATACTCTATAATGGTGTCCCAGTTCGCACTCCCCCACGTCACTTCTGTTTTAAAAAACGGTGACGCTGTCTTGATATGACATACGGTGTCTCAATTATCTTACGTATCGGGGGAAAGGTTTCCAGAAATCCGCCTTGGCACTGTGCCACAGCCGCAATGGGCCTATCGGTTGAGATTACACAGCTATGGCGCAGTTCGATTAGCAGAGCGTTTACGATAATGTGAGAGCCGCTTCGTTTCTCGTTCACGTAGACTGTTCGCCCACGTATCGAGCCGTTCGCGTTTCAGCTGTCCTTGTGACGATGTGAGATCTGAACTGTTCACGCATGTTGGAAACAACTGAATATTCCAGAAAAGATGAACTTCAAGCTGCAGTGCTTTCCATGTGTTTATATTTAAAATGGGCATTCTTCCATCGATTCTCACCACGATGATAAATTGAGCTTCTGAAGTGTCAACAGCTCGATTCATTAAACAATGAACTGTTTACGCGGCCCAAATTAAATTTACGTCAGGAACGAGGGTCGTTACCTGAAGACAGTAAAGCCCCAGCAACAAATTGTGAATTACAAAATAGTGTTATATGTGATTTTATTCATTTGTTTCTATCCTCCATACTAGTGGTCGCTATGTTCTGTACGAGATGGTGATCATCAAAGCCGTCTTCAGTGCTTCGTACATTAGCGATGCGTCATATAATCATCGTTCGATAAATCAGATATCAATTATGAAGAAAATGGACATCACGCATATTCATGCGTCTTGTAAATGATCAAGCTGTCATAATTCCACGAATTATTTTCTTAGCCTATATTCTGTAGTTAAGAATTTAACAGCTCGTTTCAAGATCGATACAGAGACAATTTTACATTCCGCATTATTCGGCCGGACTGGGAATATAAATGTGAGTCAGAATGGGAGAGAGTGATTACAATTGTAAAAGTATTTGTATTTTATGATATTTCAATTGTCTCTATTTTAATCTAATTTCTATTTTTTTTTGCACTATCTTAGGAAGGACGCCAGTATCGATACTATTGAGCGATCTAAATCCAGAAATACTGCGGATACACACACACACACACACACACACACACACACACACACACAAACACACACAGACACACAAACGCACACATACACATACACATACACACACACACACACACACACACACACACACACACACACACACACACACACACACCATTTAAGTGATACCATATGAAACTCTGAAGTTCTCAGGCAATCGAAACATTCGCTTTGTAATTTCATGTCGCTTCTTACCGGCAACAGATGCGATAGAGCTGTAACGGTAATTGGTAGCACTTCTAACACTTATAGCGATTAGTGGCAGGTTTATATGATGTAACTATGTGTCTGTAATTACGAAGTGGTGTGTATTGGTTAAAATCCCTGATTTGTGACAGGAAATTTGATATATATATATATATATATATATATATATATATATATATATATATATATATATATAGGCAAAGAATAACAATTTGTTAAAATAATGAAATTATATAATATATGTATATTTATAAAGAGAAACTTTGTATATTGGGAGATGGTTCAAGCTTAGGGCACTATTTTAAAATGTAAAAAATGTAGGGAAGTCCCTCCGCAACGGAAGTTGTTTGGTGCGATGTCAAAGTTGGTTTTGGCGGTCGAACTGGTCCGTTCCTTGGTGTGAACGGTACGTAGTTAGTAGCTAGCCGTTGCACTGCACACATCGTCGGTGCAAGGGAGGTAACTGGAAGCCGCTTTGCAAGGAATTTTGCCTCGGATGTGGATTTGGCTGTTGCATGGTACTCTCGGCAATAAGGAATGGCTCTTACGCATTAAAAATCCGTCGCCGAGAACAAAACGTATAGAGCATTAAAACATCAAGAGCCGTGAGTTGGCACCACTACTTCACCACTGCTCCACCAACTTCATGCGTACAGATATGTATCAGAGCATTGAACAGTTAATTTGTGGGAGTGATTTTAATATTAATCCAAGTGCTATAAACCCGTGTTTACAACCATATCTTTTATCCTTATCATTAACCTATGCAGGATCCCCTCCAAAGTGTTCAGAAAACAGAGTATCCTATTTCAAATGAACTAGTGATTTATTTATTTTTGTCAAATGTGCAAGTATTATCAGGAGTTGAAGTTAGTTTGAAAGTTGCTAAAGTGATCTCAGTTCATTGCAAAGTATCGTTTTGCAAAATATCTGTGCCAGGCGATGTAAATGTTACTGTCTAAAATACCTGCTTCACAGGTATTGAAAAAAGGCACGTAAGTTACACTTATTTGAAACACAATTTAGCCTTGTTTACAGTCATGAACGATTTGCTTGAAGTTAATTGAGCTCAGTGCTGAACGACGTGCCTTGAAAAGTAAAAGCATAAACTGTTCCAAATTAAGCTAAGAATGAACTTTAGTTGAATTAAATTTTGCTACTGAAATAATCATAGAGCTTAAATAGTGAACCTTTACTAGTTTATGGGTCCCCACTGTATTCTTCTCATGTTGTTGTTGTTGTTGTTGTTGTTGTTGTTGTGGTCTTCATTAGAAATATAATTGGAATGTTATTGCTACTAAGGAAATCTAATATATTTCTTTAAATGGGAGTGTAAACATTGTAATTGTGATGTTATTTGTTTTTTTTTATTACTAGTTGTTAAATGTCAGTTAAGTTAGAACCCCCTCAATGTTCAACTTAAGTTCGGAGCTTCCTGCAGTAACACCTCAGCATTGAGTTACGTAATGATCGTGGTTGTAGCTGTTATTATTATGAGTTGGGTACAATTTTGCTTTTTAAGAATTACTGGTTTATGCATTATTGGTAACTACTGCTATCAACAGCTTAGAATACCCTGTGTCCGTTTGTATCCTGTGTGCTTTTCAAAGGGAATCTTAACGAAAGTCACTTCAACAACTAATATTCAATTTTCTGACACTTAATTTTCCAATTAAAGTGCCTAATTGGGCTGGCGACCGTTCGATTTTTCATTCGTATATGAATTTTACTACTTTCATTATACCCAAAGTTAAAGCCTTTTTAGTTTTTCTATTAATTGCACTATATTCAACAATACATTCCGATACTTTCATTCATTAGGCAAACACGCGGTCAAAATTTCCCGAATCCTCTCAGCGTAGTTTGTGTCATAGCATATTACTGTTATATGGGGCTTTTCCGGTGACAGCACTTGAAGTTCGGTAGTTAGGGAAGAGTGACGTATAAAGGCTAGAGTTATACACTTTAGTACATTGTAAATAAATATGCTGTTCTGACTGTGTTTTCAGATTTTTGTTAACCAGCCTTAATGCTGGTTATAATCTTTCCTTATTGTTATCGAATTTCTAAAACGCTAGTTCGTAATGCTTTCATCAGCGGAATGAAGGAAACATGTTCGTCAGATTATTGTTTCTCTGTTATATGTGATAAATCCAAACGAGCTCTCCTCGTGGACGAGTCGTAAAACTTCAGGTTTACTTGCCTTTAATTCTTCCATTTTTCGTCCAACTGACGGCGAGGTAGATGGTGACAGAATATAAACTCAGCCTCAATAAGAATGGACAAAGTCATTTCCTTTCAGAAGGAACCATTAGAGTACCCGCCAGAAAGGGTCAGGAGAGCAGAATCAAAACTCGGCGGCAAACACGATAGTATGGATGTGATATTATCAATATCACACGAAATAAACAAGGCTATTGGTAACTAACAATGTTTATAAACAGACGCAGGTTGAGTCTACCGGCAGATCGCTGGCGACAGAGGTGCAAAGAAAGTTCACCCATTTTTCGTGACCACTTTGACCACCTCATGCGTTGCACGTACTTGATTATACAACCGTTTCTTTGTATACTATTCTGTAGATCCCCGAACGATTTACAGCAGTGTGGATTCCCTCCACATGTCGAAGGAGTCACATACCTTAATTTGTACAAGAAAATACACATTTACATATCTCATATTTTAATTAGTTTCTGTAGGAGATATCATCCCGAAACTAAATTCAAAATGGTTTCCATCATTCGGCTCTGGACTAGTGTTTCAGAGATTCAGCTCGTTTGTAAGGCAAATACCGACCAAGAACCCCCTCTCAAATGTCTATAATTCAGATTCAATCTGTCTTTCAACTAGCTCCCTCTTATTCGGCTGAAAAATCACCAATTCTCCAACGAGCGCGCTCTAACTGTTGAATGATAGACTAAATGAAAAATAAATAGATAAATATTCAGCAAAGATAAACCATTGTTTAGATGGAGGTTCGGAGATGCGCTTATGAAACTCTTGTGTTGCTATATCTACACCTGCTGAAAGCGGTAGAGATTCTACAAAAATGCTGAATATTAACAAAATTTGATATGTAACTGAATCACAGACTTCTGAGTGATCTCATACAGTAAGTATACGTGGACGCGGTAATTCATTAGATACAAAGTTGAGGTACGTCTCTGCCCATATTCCTGTACTTCATTCCATTAAAGTGCTGGATGCTAACACAATTTAACATGCAACTGATTCAAAGACTTAAGAGTGAACTTATCTAGTAAGTAGCCTTGGATGTCGTGAATTTATTAGATACAAAGGCGGGTGTGTCTTATAGTAGTGTACCGAGAATTAGCAATTTCACAGCACAAATGAAATATCACCCTCCCAAGCAATCGCACCGGTAGTGTTGATGTGTTCCTGGGTTGCCAGACTGTGCATGTATCTGCTATCTGCTGAGTGCAGTGCCACGATGACATGGAAAGTGGCGTGCTGTCAGACTGAATTGTGGTCTGGCATAGGGAATAGAAGTGGCGACCACAACTTGGAGCCAGCGTTGAGGTACCATGGACAGCGGCTGGTGGCTGACGAGATTTCAGTTCATCACTGGACCCATGCGTGGAGCATTTCCGGGCTCGTTTTGCTATCGGCGTGGCGTGCCCCGGAAATGCCAGTCACTCTGTTGTTCCACATACAGGGTCATTGGTTACCTGCTGTTTCCATCAGGACAGGGGCCTGCCGTGAAGCAGCGAGGAGTTGTAATCGGCTAGCAAATGTCGAAACAAACTGCAAGTTGGAGCTCGAAAGCGGCCGCATAGAGATGGAGGTGGAAGCGTATCAGACCAACAAGGCAATCGGGATGACATAGACCCAAAGCAGTGTGAGTTTTGCGATCATCACGATGCATGGAGCAGAGAATGGCGTTTCCCTTCATAAGTCCAGGGCACGTAACACAACTGCATGCAGAGAAATGCAGTGGTTTATGTTGTGTTCAAATGGCTGTAAGCACTATGGGACTTAACATCTGAGGTAGTCATTTCCCGAGACTTAGAACTACTTAAACCTAACTAACCTAAGGACAACACACACATCCATGAACGAGGCAGGATTGGAACCTGCGACCACAACCGCAGTGCAGTTCCGGACTGAAGCTCCTAGAGCGGCTCGGCCACAGCGGCCAGCTTCTGTTGTGTCTTCGCCAGTGGACTCAAGTACAGCTGGCCCCCTGAGACAGCGTCCGACTGGCGCCATGGGTGGCACGTTGAAGTTCGTGGCCAACGACAACCCCCACGCCGCCTCCAATGAGATGGACTTTGGCGTTGTGATGAACGGCGGCCGTAGGCAGCAACACGTTCATATTCGCCATTGGTGTACGGCAACTATAGTACGGAATGCCAGTGTTGCTGTTCGTAGTGTCAGTTCGACCGGAGACTAATAAGCGAGACAATCCGCAAGTGGAGTCTCCTATAATCTTCGCATAGGCACAGTTGTTTACTACTACTGTGACTGACAGCGTGGCGTCCAGGACAGACATAATCTTTTTGACATTGTATTTAGTAATGCACACTTTGACAGGCGACTGCTTAGTGTTAACTGTCCGCAAGCACATCCAACGAGTGGCTGGATAACTGACGTCTTTTGCAACGATACCTCGGGAACAGTAGATACATCAGTTTGTGATTTTTCATGTTTTAGGGTTTGAGATGACAATGCGCGTGTGCAGCTTGTTTCTAAGTTGTGACGAGGCCTAATGGCATAAAAAATTTTCTAAGCACTAGAAAATGGGGTAACTTAGTCCCGAAACATGTTGTAGCTATGATACACGATTGACAACAAGACTGAATATCCTCAGTATTGCTAAGAGCTGCTGTGCGGCTTAAATACCACAACGCACTGAAGTGTACATTTGTGTGTCACTAATTGTTAGCGCTGTCACAGTTCCTCCGCCCACCTTGGAGCACCTATACCTAAGTGTACGAGCCGTCCTACCCGCACGACCCGTACTAATCAGTTTCCATTACGACAAGTGGAAGGCAGTGTGTACTGGTGACTTGTGCTATCTTTTCATGTAAACCGCTGAGGCCCATGCTGTTACACGTAAGTAACCAAGGGTTTACGTGGCCGAGACTTGAAGAAGACGCTGTTAGGCATGCAGTTTGTAGAAAATTGCTTTATCGGTTTCAGTCGCATTTTGCGGACAATTTCGCCTATTATTCATGTGGGTTTTCTTTGTGTTTACTACACTGTCTACATTTGGTTCATGTATTACTGTAGGTTATGTCCAACTGTGTCTGTATGGTTCTACGCGTAGTCTTATGACGCTACTGAGACGCAGGCTGTAGGTGGGAATGGAAAGTGATTTTGGGTTTTGTAGGTGCAAACTATTAACGAAATGAAAATAACTTTTATTAAACAATGTGGACAAAGTAAAAAATCTGAGCGCATGCTTAAGAAGGCATAAACCAGGACGTGTCGACCCTGCTTAGAAGTTCGACGTGTTCCACTGCCTTACTTTGTGTGGTAATTGATGCCCCCTTTATTGTTAAGTCTTGATTTCGATGTGCCGAAATGTTGATATTTGATACTCTGTATTAAGTTAAGGTCTTCTGAATTTTTTTTTTGCCTGATCATATTCTTTCTGTGAAGATAATTATTCCTCTTGGGAGAGATATCGTTATCAGTTTCTTGTACTTGAGATCAAGGTCATATGATAAACTGAGAGCTACTTCCTGGTTTATGCCTTCTTAAACATGGGTCAGATTTTTTACTTCGTCCACATTGTTTAACAGAAGTTATCTGCATTTCGTTAATAGTTTGCACCTACACAACCAAAAACCAGTTTCCATTCCCACCTACAGCTTGCGTCTCAGTAGCGTCGTAAGACTACGCGTAGAAAAGATTTGTTATTGAATTGTGTCACAATGGGAGTCAGTTTCCTGTTGATGAAGTCGTATATCTAAAGATGCCGTGATGCGGAATAAGTTTTACTGTTATTTATTTGGTGCAATATATGGCTGCTTGCTTCAAATGTAATTAATGTAAGTTAATGAAGATGGGTAGGAAAAACGTTGTTATTTTTCGAATACAGTTGAATTGGCAAGTAGGTTGGCTGAATATTTAGGCGTAATTTCGATGAAAGAAAGAACATATACTTAGGACAGCTGTGCTGAAGGCGAATAATCGACGTCCTAAAAAAATTCCGAGAACATATACCGTACATATAGACGAGATCCACACTAACCGTTTAGTGATCCATTCTTGAGTTCTGCTTACGTCTTTGGAATACACGCTTGGTTCTGTTTCAGAAAGTTATAGAAGCAGTTCAGAGCTGCGCTTTTAGATTTATTACTGATGGATCCGAGCATTATTATACACGTCTTAAGAAAATAATGAATGAACATAATTGTGACCCACGTGTCAGAACCGTAAGTACTAAACAAGAGAAAATAGAACTAGTGGAGTGGCGTAATTACTGACAGTCTTCCATCCCCATACTCGTGAATGAGGAGGAAAAGAAATATCTAGCGACATCAAAATAGCACCATCTGACACGTGCAGTATTTGACCTTTAACAGTGTTCATCGTTGGTCTTCATCTTATATGTTTCTCCGCAAATAATCTCTATAAACCTGGTAGATATCAACGTCTACCCACCTTCAATTTCAGATCATGTTACAGTCAAGTTGCGGTGGAGTAGTTCACCTTGGGTGACGAAATGAGAAAATCTATCTTACGTGACGTTGTCAGTGGCGTGAAGAAGGAGTTTCGCAAGCAAGTAAATTAGTTAAGGAAGTTTAGCGGAAAATTTGCATGTTCTTCAGAGCAGTACATCTATCTTGAGAAGTTGACGCCGTATATATGCAGCGGTAATGTTAGGTGACTCACTATATATATATATATATATATATATATATATATATATATAGGGTGTTTCAAAAATGACCGGTATATTTGAAACGACAAGAAAAACTAAACGAGCAGCGATAGAAATACACCGTTTGTTGCAATATGCTTGGGACAACAGTACATTTTCAGGCGGACAAACTTTCGAAATTACAGTAGTTACAATTTTCAACCACAGATGGCGCTGCAAGTGATGTGAAAGATATAGAAGACAACGCTGTCTGTGGGTGCGCCATTCTGTACGTCGTCTTTCTGCTGTAAGCGTGTGCTGTTCACAACGTGCAAGTGTGCTGTAGACAACATGGTTTATTCCTTAGAACAGAGGATTTTTCTGGTGTTGGAATTCCACCGCCTAGAACACAGTGTTGTTGCAACAAGACGAAGTTTTCAACGGAGGTTTAATGTAACCAAAGGACCGAAAAGCGATACAATAAAGGATCTGTTTGAAAAATTTCAACGGACTGCGAACGTGACGGATGAACGTGCTGGAAAGGTAGGGCGACCGCGTACGGCAACCACAGAGGGCAACGCGCAGCTAGTGCAGCAGGTGATCCAACAGCGGCCTCGGGTTTCCGTTCGCCGTGTTGCAGCTGCGGTCCAAATGACGCCAACGTCCACGTATCGTCTCATGCGCCAGAGTTTACACCTCTATCCATACAAAAGTCAAACGCGGCAACCCCTCAGCGCCGCTACCATTGCTGCACGAGAGACATTCGCTAACGATATAGTGCACAGGATTGATGACGGCGATATGCATGTGGGCAGCATTTGGTTTACTGACGAAGCTTATTTTTACCTGGACGGCTTCGTCAATAAACAGAACTGGCGCATATGGGGAACCGAAAAGCCCCATGTTGCAGTCCCATCGTACCTGCATCCTCAAAAAGTACTGGTCTGGGCTGCCATGTCTTCCAAAGGAATCATTGGCCCATTTTTCAGATCCGAAACGATTACTGCATCACGCTATCTGGACATTCTTCGTGAATTTGTGGCGGTACAAGCTGCCTTAGACGACACTGCGAACACCTCGTGGTTTATGCAAGATGGTGCCCGGCCACATCGCACGGCCGACGTCTTTAATTTCCTGAATGAATATTTCGATGATCGTGTGATTGCTTTGGGCTATCCGAAACATACAGGAGGCGGCGTGGATTGGCCTCCCTATTCGCCAGACATGAACCCCTGTGACTTCTTTCTGTGGGGACACTTGAAAGACCAGGTGTACCGCCAGAATCCAGAAACAATTGAATAGCTGAAGCAGCACATCTCATCTGCATGTGAAGCCATTCCGCCAGACACGTTGTCAAAGGTTTCGGGTAATTTCATTCAGAGACTACGCCATATTATTGATACGCATGGTGGATATGTGGAAAATATCGTACTATAGAGTTTCCCAGATCGTAGCGCCATCTGTTGTTGAAAATTGTAACAACTGTAATTTCGAAAGTTTGTCTGCCTGAAAATGTACTGTTGTCCCAAGCATATTGCATCAAACGGTGTATTTCTGTCGCTGCTCGTTTAGTTTTTATTGCCGTTTCAAATATACCGGTCATTTTTGAAACACCATATATATATATATATATATATATATATATATATATATATATATATATATATATAGTGAGTCACCTAACATTACCGCTGCATATATTTCGTAAACTACATCAAGTACTGACGGATCGATTCCACAGACCGAACGTGAGGAGAGAGGCTAGTGTAATTGGTTAATACAAACCATAAAAAAATGCACGGAATTTTGTTTTTTTAACACAGACCTACGTTTTTTTTTAAATGGAACCCCGTTAGTTTTGTTAGCACATATGAGCATATAAACAAATACGTAATCAGTGCCGTTTGTTGCATTGTCAAATGTTAATTACGTCCGGAGAAATTGTAACTCAAACTTGACGCTTGAGTACCACTCCTCCGCTGTTCGATCGTGTGTATCGGAGAGCACCGAATTACGTAGGGATCCAAAGGGAACGGTGATGGACCTTAGGTACAGAAGAGACTGGAACAGCACATTATGTCCACATGCCAACACCTTTTTATTAGTCTTTTTCACTGACGCACATGTACATTACCATGAGGGGTGAGGTACACGACAACACGTGGTTTCCGTTTTCAATTACGGAGTGGAACAGAGTGTGTCCCGACATGTCAGGCCAATAGATGTTCACTGTGGTGGCCATCATTTGCATCACACAATTGAAATCTCTGGCGTAATGAATGTCGTACACGCCGCAGTACATCTGGTGTAATGTCGCCGCAGGCTGCCACAATACGTTGTTTCATGTCCTCTGGGGTTTTAGGCACATCACGGAACACATTCTCCTTTTATGTACCCCACAAAAAGAAGTCCAGAAGTCTAAGATCAGGAGAACGGGCTGGCCAATTTATGCGTCCTCCACGTCCTATGAAACGCCCGTCGAACATCCTGTCAAGGGTCAGCTTAGTGTTAATTGCGGAATGTGGAGGTTCACCATCATGCTGATACCACATACGAGGCGCGTTTCCAGTGGGACATTTTCGAGCAACGTTGGCAGATCATTCTGTAGAAACGCGATGTATGTTGCAGCTGTTTGGGCCCCTGCAATGAGGTGAGGACCAGTGAGGTGGTCGCCAATGATTCCGCACCATACATTTACTGTCCACAGTCGCTGTCGCTCTACCTGTCTGAGCCAGCGAGGATTGTCCACGGACCAGTAATGCATGTTCCGTAGATTCGCTGCCCCGTGGTTTGTGAAACCCGCTGCATCGGTAAACAGGTAGAACTGCAACGCATTCTCTGTTAATGCCCATTGACAGAATTGCACTCGATGATTAAAGTCATCACCATGTAACTGCTGATGTAGCGACGTATGAAACAGGTGAAAGCGGTGACGATGCAGTAGGCGCATGACACTACTTTGACTCAGTCCACCGGCTCTCGCAATGTCCCGTGTACTCATGTGTGGGTTCATGGCAACAGCAGCTAACACACCAACTGCACCCGCTTCTCCTGTGACGGGTCTTGATATTTCACAAACGTTCAATGAGACTTACTTTTTTCAATAATCTTACAACTAGCAATCCGCAAACATACCTTCAGTAGTCTTGAGTTTCTCAAAAAACTTAATTCAATAACATTAGCTCCTCTTATTATAATAGTTAGCTGATGTCTCTGTACATCCGTTTATAATCTCTTGTAAATCATAGCTAGTGGCTGGCAGACACACCGCTCCTCTCAACCTCTCGCTTCAGACCTTCTACCGACTCGCTTCACTTCTCGCTTACTACTGACTTCCTACGAACGCTAAAGTGCCGTTTCTCCTGCCAACAATGCTTTCTGGTACAGACAGTCCCTGCTACCGTTACAAAATGTATCAGTGCGCGGTCTTTCCCGCTCTTTTCTTAAAATGTATCCTTACGCGGTCTCTGCCGCCCTTTTTAAAATTATATCAATTTGCGGTCTCTCTTGTCAACAATACTTTGGTGCAGACATTCCCTGCTACCACAATTATTTCCAGCATGACAAACATTAAATATTACTACTTAATACTATTAAGAAAATATAAACAACTTTCATAAATCGTGATTTGACGGTAAACAATAGAAATATACACGTCTTACACTCTGACTTCATTAGTACGTTTAGTGATTTCTACTACGCTTCATTTCATCTCCAAAAAGGTCGTACTCTGGAAAACGGAACGTCTTACTGAAGACTCAAAACACAATTTAGTATCTTAAAGTGCCATACAGCTGAGTAAGCTAAAAGCTGTAACACGAATGCAAATAACAAAAATTAATAAATGTTTTATAGAGGAGGCCCTTATTGGTTGTAGCGTAGGCAATATATTTTCCTTTCCCAGGTCCAAAAATTGCTTGCCCGTCACTGTACGATGAAAACGAGGTTTCATTATGTTCTTGTTATTTGGCAGTAAATTGTATGAGAAGGACGTTCATTAGATTGTGAAACGAGCATTTATTTTTTGTCACTAGCTAGCGAGATGAATTTTATTCCAATTGCTAATGACGACCTTACATCAATTCTTAGTTCGTTGTCAATAACTGAAGCTCAGCGATGTCATAAAATATTTTTTTTTATTTTCACTGATATTTCTACATCCCTTATACTGCGCAATATGTAAATTTAGTTACAGTTCCGAACAATATGAGATTCTGTATTGATGTGTTTATTCACTGTTCATTTACTTTGCAGGAATCTAGAAGATGAAGAAACAGAAATATGTATTCAGTTAATTAACTTGTTGTCAACAACAATATTGTGAAGACAGTTATTTAATAGAGGACGAAGATGTTGTTGATGCTACCATTCCAGTTAGTACCTGAAATGATGCAGAGAAATTATGGACAACGTGAATAAGAGCTACTGAACATCTACTTCCACTAATTTATATCCATCATGTTATCTGCTGTGTAACCATCACTAATTTGATCTACCGTCACTGTCACTTGTTACCCCAAAGTATCTCACGGGAGATTTAAAATGAATTCGTTGGGGGTAATGTACTACACTGATTTGGTAGAGAATCGCGATGGCATTGCTAACTATTTAATTTTCGTGGGGAATTATTGCGCAGCTATTTACCGATGTAGAATATATCCGTCCTCTGCAAAACATGTCAATAGTTACCGATAAACTGAGTGGCTACGGATGAGCAGTTTACTAAAAACATGAACCTGCCCTGGGCAGGAAATTTTGTGAATGAAAGCTGCACAATTAATCTTTTCCCAATTTGTTCACTCATTTGTGATACTTCTAATGAAGACCCATGTGGGTCCACACACTTCTACGTTATTTCTTCTCTCAAAACACTGCTACACATGATTTTCTACGTGGCTATGCAGTTGCTCCGGAGTTACTGCCTTCTATCAGTGCATAAGGACATTTACATAGTATGTTTGTTTGCGTGACCATATACCGCAGCAGATGTTACAATTAATTATTGTTGCCTTTTCTGTCTTTGGCTGACTGTAATTAGGTTCTTTAGTTATTGTGGAAAATAGATTCATAATACGTCTCTACATTTTATTAATTACATATTAAAATTAATATTTCATTTTAAATTGGCGTACAGTTTACTCTTGTCATTTCACCTCCTTTTTTTACAAGCTCTGCAAAGCACTGTTTCTTCCTTGCTGTTAAAGTAGAACCCCTTCTACTATTTCCAGCTCTTCGTGTTTCCAGAGTCCTCTTTTTCTTACAATGAATCGGTATTTCTTACACTCGATCTCAATTTACAAAATATCTTAGGAGCACAGCAGAAATGCGAATGGAACGAGAGGGCGGAAATGGTGGTTCGAGTTGGCTGTGGGAAGAGGTGGAGGCAGAGATTCTACATCTACATCTACATTTATACTCCGCAAGCCACCCAACGGTGTGTGGCGGAGGGCACTTCACATGCCACTGTCATTACCTCCCTTTCCTGTTCCAGTCGCGTATGGTTCGCGGGAAGAACGACTGTCTGAAAGCCTCCGTGCGTGCTCTAATCTCTCTAATTTTACATTCGTGATCTCCTCGGGAGGTATAAGTAGGGGGAAGCAATATATTCGATACCGCATCCAGAAACGCACCTTCTCGAAACCTGGGGAGCAAGCTACAGCGCGATGCAGAGCGCCTCTCTTGCAGATTCTGCCACTTGAGTTTATTAAAAATCTCCGTAGCGCTATCACGGTTACCAAATAACCCTGTGACGAAACGCGCTGCACTTCTTTGGATCTTCTCTATCTCCTCCGTCAACCCGATCTGATACGGATCCCACACTGATGAGCAATACTCAAGTATAGGTCGAACGAGTGTATTGTAAGCCACCTCCTTTGTTGATGGACTACATTTTCTAAGCACTCTCCCAATGAATCTCGACCTGGTACCCGCCTTACCAACAATTAATTTTGTATGATCATTCCACTTCAAATCGTTCCGCACGCATACTCCCAGATATTTTACAGAAGTAACTGCTACCAGTGTTTGTTCCGCTATCATATAATCATACAATAAAGGATCCTTCTTTCTATGTATTCGCAATACATTACATTTGTCTATGTTAAGGGACAGTTGCCACTCCCTGCACCAAGTGCCTATCCGCTGCAGATCTTTCTGCATTTCGCTACAATTTTCTAATGCTGCAACTTCTCTGTATACTACAGCATCATCCGCGAAAAGCCGCATAGAACTTCCGACACTATCTACTAGGTCATTTATATATATTGTGAAAAGCAATGGTCCCATAACACTCCCCTGTGGCACGCCAGAGGTTACTTTAACGTCTGTAGACGTCTCTCCATTGATAACAACATGCTGTGTTCTGTTTGCTAAAAACTCTTCAATCCCGCCACACAGCTGGTCTGATATTCCGTAGGCTCTTACTTTGTTTATCAGGCGATAGTGCGGAACTGTATCGAACGCCTTCCGGAAGTCAAGAAAAATAGCATCTACGTGGGAGCCTGTATTTAATATTTTCTGGGTCTCATGAACCAATAAAGCGAGTTGGGTCTCACACGATCGCTGTTTCCGGAATCCATGTTGATTCCTACATAGTAGATCCTAGGTTTCCAAAAACGACATGATACTCGAGCGAAAAACGTGTTATAAAATTCTACAACAGATCGACGTCAGAGATATAGGTCTATAGTTTTGCGCATCTGCTCGACGACCCTTCTTGAAGAATGGGACTACCTGTGCTCTTTTCCAATCATTTGGAACCTTCCGTTCCTCTAGAGACTTGTGGTACACGGCTGTTAGAAGGGGGCAAGTTATTTCGCGTACTCTGTGTAGAATCGAATTGGTATCCCGTCAGGTCCAGTGGACTTTCCTCTGTTGAGTGATTCCAGTTGCTGTTCTATTCCTTGGACACTTATTTCGATGTCAGCCATTTTTTCGTTTGTGCGATGATTTAGAGAAGGAACTGCATTGCGGTCTTCCTCTGCGAAACAGCTTTGGAAAAAGGTGTTTAGTATTTCAGTTTTACGCGTGTCATCCTCTGTTTCAATGCCATCATCATCCCGGAGTGTCTGGATATGCTGTTTCGAGCCACTTACTGATTTAACATAAGACCAGAACTTCCTAGGACTTTCTGTCAAGTCGGTACATAGAATTTTACTTTCGAATTCACTGAACGCTTCACGCATAGCACTCCTTACGCTAACTTCGACATGGTTTAGCTTCTGTTTGTCTGGAGGTTTTGGCTGCGTTTAAACTTGGAGTGAAGCTCTCTTTGCTTTCGCAGTAGTTTCCTAACTTTGTTGTTGTACAACGGTGGGTTTTTCCCGTCCCTCATAGTTTTACTCGGCACGTACCTGTCTAAAACGCATTTTACGATTGCCTTTAACTTTTTCCATAAACACACAACATTGTCAGTGTCGGAACAGAAATTTTCGTTTTTATCTGTTAGGTAGTCTGAAATCTGCGTTCTATTACTCTTGCTAAACAGATAAACCTTCCTCCCTTTTTTTATATTCCTATTAACTTCCATATTCAGGGATGCTGCAACGGCCTTATGATCACTGATTCCCTGTTCTGCACATACAGAGTCGAAGAGTTCGGGTCTGTTTGTTATCAGTAGGTCCAAGATCTTATCTCCACGAGTCGGTTCTCTGTTTAATTGCTCGAGGTAATTTTCGGATAGTGCACTCAGTATAATGTCACTCGATGCTCTGTCCCTACCACCCGTCCTAAACATATGAGTGTCCCAGTCTATATCTGGTAAATTGAAATCTCCACCTAAGACTATAACATGCTGAGAAAATTTATGTGAAACGTATTCAAAATTTTCTCTCAGTTGTTCTGACACTAATGCTGCTGAGTCGGGAGGTCGGTAAAAGGAGCCAATTATTAACCTAGCTCGGTTGTTGAGTGTAACCTCCACCCATAATAATTCACAGGAACCATCCACTTCTACTTCACTACAGGATAAACTACTACTAACAGTGACGAACACTCCACCACCCGTTGCATGCAATCTATCCTTTCTAAACACCGTCTGTACCTTTGTAAGAATTTCGGCAGAATTTATCTCTGGCTTCAGCCAGCTTTCTGTACCTATAACGATTTCAGCTTCGGTGGTTTCTATCAGCGCTTGAACTTCCGGTACTTTACCAACGCAGCTTCGACAGTTGACAATTACAATACCGATTGCTGCTTGGTCCCCGCATGTCCTGACTTTGCCCCGCACCCGTTGAGGCTGTTGCCCTATCTGTACTTGCCCAAGGCCATCTAACCTAAACAACCGCCCAGCCCACGCCACACAACCCCTGCTACCCGTGTAGCCGCTTGTTGCGTGTAGTGGACTCCTGACCTATCCAGCGGAACCCGAAACCCCACCACCCTATGGCGCATGTCCAGGAATCTGCAGCCCACACGGTCGCAGAACCGTCTCAGCCGCTGATTCAGACCCTCCACTCGGCTCTGTACCAAAGGTCCGCAGTCAGTCCTGTCGACGATGCTGCAGATGGTGAGCTCTGCTTTCATCCCGCTAGCGAGACTGGCAGTCTTCACCAAATCAGATAGCCGCCGGAAGCCAGAGAGGATTTCCTCCGATCCATAGCGACACACATCATTGGTGCCGAAATGAGCGACCACCTGCAGATGGGTGCACCCTGTACCCTTCATGGCATCCGGAAGGACCCTTTCCACATCTGGAATGACTCCCCCCGGTATGCACGCGGAGTGCACATTGGTTTTCTTCCCCTCTCTTGCTGCCATTTCGCTAAGGGGCCCCATTACTCATCTGACGTTGGAGCTCCCTACTACCAGTAAGCCCACCCTCTGCGACCGCCCGGATCTTGCAGACTGAGGGGCAACCTCTGGAACAGGACAAGCAGCCATGTCAGGCCGAAGATCAGTATCAGCCTGACACAGAGCCTGAAAACGGTTCGTCAGACAAACTGGAGAGGCCTGCCGTTCAGCCCTCCGGAATGTCTTTCGCCCCCTGCCACACCTTGAGACGACCTCCCACTCTACCACTGATGAGGGATCAGCTTCAATGCGGGCAGTATCCCGGGCAACCACAGTCGTAGTCCGATCGGGGGATGCTTGGGACGAGCTGGCCGTCCCCGACAAACCCCCATCCGGACCCCCACAGTGATGCCCATTGGCAACAGCCTCAAGCCGTGTGACCGAAGCCAACACTGCCTAAAGCTTGGAGCGAAGGGATGCCAACTCAGCCTGCATCCGAACACAGCAGTCGAAGACCCTATCCACGCTAAAAACTGTTGTGCAAAGAACGTCTGAACTAATCTACAGAGAGCGCAAACAAATCGACACAAAATTTAAACGGTTATTAAAATACAAGATTGCCTAGTAAATGCAGTAATGCCGCTACTTGCGCACTGCTGACACACTGGTCGGCGGCGGAAGGAGACTACGCGATTTTACACTATTCAGGTACTAAAACGCGATGCTACAACTCTCAAATACTATAATACGCTCGAAATGTATGAATTAAACAATGCAAGTACCAAAAACACGCAAAGAAATTAAGAATTAAACTATGTAACAAATGAGTGAGCTAGGAGTATACGACTTGCTGCTGCAGCTGCTTATCCAACGGCGGCAGGGAGCACACTGACTGTGACCAACCGACAGTGGCCGTTCGAAACAAACACAGAAGACAAACGACCACGCGAATTTACACTATTTAGGTACTAAAACGCGATGCTACAACTCTCAAATACTGTAATACGCCCGAAATTTATGAATTAAACAATGCAAGTACCAAAAACACGCAAAGAAATTAAGAATTAAACTATGTAACAAACGAGTGAGCTAGGAGTATACGACTTGCTGCTGCAGCTGCTTATCCAACGGCGGCAGGGAGCAAAAGATTGTAGGGGAAGAAACCCGGGGGAGACGGCAGTGGTGGAAGTCTCTATTTGATACACTACTAAACAGTCGGTTAATATAATAAGTGCGTGATTTGCCACGCTGGTGCGATGATCTACGAGTTTTTTCTTTACTGGTGGGGTTGTGTGAATGTGGTAATTTTCTCGTAGGGTGACAAGTTGTTGTTAGTTGTTTATCCTTACGATTTTCATGTTGGTGTCTATGATAGTAATTTTATGTTGGTATTTATGTATCTACCATCAAATTATTTACAGTTATCTTACTAACATTTCTTTGTGTCTTTTATTGTGGCATTTTGTAGTATGGTATTCTTAGATCTCTGATAGCTGTCTGCGTCTAATGGTACTGCTTTTATTCTGTTTAGCATGAATATGTGTGCTACTAGTTTACTTGAGATCAGGTAATTTCATGCCGGGTGGATATTGTACCGCCGGCCGAACGGTTCTAGGCGCTACGGTCTGGAACCGCACGACCGCTACGGTCGCAGGTTCGAATCCTGCCTCGAGCATGGATGTGTGTGACGTCCTTAGGTTAGTTAGGTTTGAGTAGTTCTAAGTTCAAGGGGACTGATGACCTCAGAAGTCCCATAGTGCTCAGAGCCATTTGAACCATTTGTATAATGTACCTGTTGTTGAAGTTTTCCTGTATATGCGGATACGTCTTGATTATGCTAAATCGTTACGTTAATTTCGAAGATATTTAACTATTTTCGTCTCTTTCTGTTGTTAAATTTATCGTTTGATGAATAGTATTTATGTTTTCTTGTAACTGGTCAGTTTTATTCTTGGTTCCTTTACCACTGAATGTCGCTCATGAATCTAATCTAGAACAGGATGATGTACTGATTTCGTGCTGTTTTATTAAATATGACCAGTCCTACGTGGTTCATAAATCTGTTTGCTATGGTTCCAGACACTGGATCTCTCTATGCTGATCCTTCACTTTGGAAATAGAATTCATTATATAACTGAAAATAGTACTGCTCTGCTATGAACTCTAGTAGCTTCACTGATTCCACGACGTATTCAGGTGAAAGTGTACGATTTTAAAGATTTTCTCCTAAGATGTTTGTTTCTGTTATTGATGTAGTAGAATACATTATCACTGTATCAGAAGTGGCTGGAACCCGTATGTCTTCTATGTATTAAATAAAAATTTTTGGTGTTTTAATGACGGCCGCGGTAGCCGAGCGGTTCTAGGCGCTTCACTCCGGAACCGCGCGACTGCTACGGTCGCAAGTTCGAATCCTGCCTCGGGCATGGGTGTGTGTGATGTCCTTAGGTTAGCTAGGTTTAAGTAGTTCTATGTTCTAGGGGACTGATGACGTCAGATGTTAAGTCCCATAGTGTTCAGAGCCATTTGAACCATTCTGGTGTTTTAATTCTTTCCCATTGTAATTTGTAGCTGCAATATGTGTTTCGCAGATGGGCATGTCGGAGCAGTTCTACAGTTCTCTTTAGGTAAAAACACCGTAAGTACGTCAATTTTACATACTGGTTTTAATTTAAAAATAATAATATGCAGTAATATGTTAAGGTTAACAACAGGTTAAAACACTGTGAATACATTAATTTTATAAAGAAATACTGTATTTAATCTAAAAAACAGTGAAATGTACAGAGATATTATGCATCCATATTTCCTGAAAGGCTGAAGAAACGCTTTAGAAATAAAAGCACTGCGAGATCAAATTTTTTCATCGTCATTTTAGCCCTCCAGGCATTTACATACCCTAGTAATTCACACAGTGTATGTGGATATACAGTATGTATATTGCATTACAATGTCCTTCAAAGATAACATACGGAAGTCTGGATCTGTCTGGGAGGTGTGCATGGATAACTGAAATTGTTAAGGTGACTGCTAGCGATAACCGGGTTCCAATCCTGATCCAGCAATGACACTGTAATTTAACACGCGGACATTGTGTAAAGTATTGGAACGAAGCACTCATATTTCTGAGGCGAAAAGCAAGAAAAACGAAAGCAGAGTTTAAGAATGTTCTATACATAAATACTCATTTAAATGATTCTTTAGGATGTGCCGTGTTACGGACAAGTAGGAACTGACGACAGGGAGGTAAACCCCTGTTTCAGTGCGAGAGAAATCTAAAGTAACGCCCGCCAGCTCTAAACTGTTGAACAGTTACGTGCACCCGCCCCCAATCTGGGCCACCATTTCTCTTATCACAACATTTTTGGATTTCGACAAGCCGGAGCGTACATCTCTTTCACCGTGCATCGCTTTAACCTTTTCGAGCGAGACTCACAGGGCAGTAGGAAGCCTGTATTTAATTTTAAGCCCTAGGTGTATACTCTGAGCGCTGCGTGCGGCGCTGCTCCCGTGCGAGGTGCACACTGAAGGCTCAGTGCACACGCAACAAGTGGGAACCAACTGGAATGCACAAGGGGGACGAGAGCTTCTAAAAACAGAGCTCAGGGATATTTCTGGGTTGGTTATGCTTTTATTTTCATTTTTATCTTTGTCTACTCTTTGATGCATCCTGCAGCTATTGCTGACGCGACCAAGTTTAGTATCTGGTAATTTTCGTATTTTTACAGACGTATGAAGACCAAAGTTTAATTGTACTATGTACAAATAATACTTGGAACGTGTTTCCATTGTAACCTCCATGAGAAGCCCTCTAAACCCGCTGGGCTGAACAGGTAATACGATTGTGGAAAGGGGCCAAAGGTTTAGGTCAGTTTCTCCTTCTGTCATTTATTGTATTTTAATAACGTTTACAACTCTTTCACGGCTGAAGGTCTCCAACAAGAAATCTTAACAAATCAACAAGATAAAAATCCAGTTAAGATAGCAATAAAATAATTTTAAAAAGAGCAACATATAAGGTGCAATACAAATGGCTGAGGGCCACAATAAAATTTCTAAACTTTATAATATATCACCGTAGACCTTTAAGGCAGAAGGCCAGCATGTTTAACAACAATTCAAAACTTAAGAATATATTACCATAGACCTTTAAGGCAGAAGGCCAGCATGTGTAACAACAAGAAATCTCAAAAATCAACAAGATAAAATTCCAATTAGGACAGCAATAAAATAATTAAAAAACAACATATGCGAAGTCCAATACCAACGGCTGAGGGCCACAAATAAAACTCAAAATTTTAAAATATATTTCCATAATATTTTAAAGGCAGGAGACAGCAATGTTTAAGATTGAAAGACAAATTTAAAAATAATTTTCCAAAATTTTAAGAATACAAAACAAATAACCATAAACCTAAAATTTAACGTAGCTGACAACAGATAATTAAACACCGGTGGCACTCAGAAAGACTCCAGGGAGGTCATTCTGACCTCGTTCACTTAGGCGAGACAAGTGGTGAGCCCAGCTATACGTGATACGTTGGAAACCAACCAGGGGACAGCCACGGACCGACCGCCACAACGACTTGCTTCCCGTCAATCAGTACATGAGAACTCAACCGGCATCACTACAAACGTGATAATCCACAATGGAGCATGTATTAGATGTCAAAATTACACACCATGTTGGACAGAGACAAAAGGTGAGGAAAGGACAATGCCTCAAATTACGTTAGTGGCCAGGGCAGGCAACCGGAACACTAACGGCCACTAGGCAGAAAATTCAGCTGGTACACTTGAATTTGAAATATGGTAATAGTTAACTTCGCTCAAAAGAACACTACCTGAATTTACGTCAGTGCCCAGGGCAGGTAACCAGAACACTAACGGCCACAAGACAGAAAATTCCACTGGTTCACTCAAATCGTAGTCGACGAAAGTAATTAATTGCATCGCATGGCAGCTAAATAGCAGCAGTAGAACCACTCGGTGTTGCCGACCGGAAAACCTTCGCCGGCCGGAGTGGCCGTGCGGTTAAAGGCGCTGCAGTCTGGAACCGCAGGACCGCTACGGTCGCAGGTTCGAATCCTGCCTCGGGCATGGATGTTTGTGATGTCCTTAGGTTAGTTAGCTTTAACTAGTTCTAAGTTCTAGGGGACTAATGACCTCAGCAGTTGAGTCCCATAGTGCTCAGAGCCATTTTTGAAAACCTTCCCAACAGCAAACCGCCGAAGCGAACCAGCACAACATGAATAGACGTGGCTTGGGTAGATGAAACCACTACTCAACTTTGACGTCCTGGGTCGGTGAAGCACGAAGCTCGTAGCAATCGGAAAGCTACACACACGATCCGACACTGCGCAGGGGCTGCCAGCGGCCCCAGCCGACTGCACTGTGCGGAGATAACTTCCCTCGTGCGCAACAATCAACCGACTCATCTCAGAATGCCGACAACATCTCAAATGGTCATCAGTGGAAATAACGCCAACTACACACACCACCTGACAAACAGTAGCACAAAGACCTGAACTATGCGCAACAGTACCTAAACACACACGAAGACAAATCGGGAGTCGATGAACACACACATAGCCGACTCACGAACGATCGGCGACCCCAGACGCGTCTTCCAGTAGGACGATCCAGCAAGACCGTGGCTCGGCTCAAGTGATGAGTGGCGGCAATGGTCGGGCGAGTCATGTCGACGCAGGCCTTGCTGCTACTCCAACCCGACTGCCCTAGTGCCACATTGCCACTCCCCGACTGGCAGGTCCGGACTACGCTCCAGACGCGTTCCAGCTGACTGGCTGAAACCGAAAGTGCAATCCGAACTCCCGACACGAACTGCCAATCCTAACTGCCTTACGACAGACAACGACGGCGAAGTAATAGCAGTCAGGCAAGGATACTACGAGAGGGGATATATCGATACGTGCTGCTAACGCCGCTCACCAAGCAGCCAGTGACAGTAGTAATTTAAATTAACGTAGTGAGGTGGAAGTACGTTAAGATGACGGGAACACGAGCCACGCACAGCTCACTCCAGATGTAACATAGCAAACATATATGCCTGCGTTTGGATAGATGTTCATACAACAAATAACTGCCGATCAACAGCTTTTAGATGAATGAAATGTCAGAACCCGTCGCCCGTTAACTACCCATAACGCAATATAATTAATGTGAGACGTCTGTTGCAATGCTACTATTCCCTTTGTTGAAGAGAATTAACCAGACGATGTCATGTGAGGAAAAAATTCCCACTCCCACTTGTGCAGACACATAAAAACTGGCCTCAAAGCGGACAGTGGGGGGTCTAAAGGCCTCCGTGGTCAAGGCGGCGAAATCCCCGCGAAGTCAGACGCAATGGCTGGCGATGGAGACTACTCTTATCTCCCTTACCGACGAAAGTACGCTGCCAGTCGCCTGGATACAAATGGACAAATCACAGGCTGGCACTTGAATTGTGCCTGTTCTATTTGCTACAACATGGCCGGTTAAGATTGCTGCAAATAAGCAACGACAGGCTTTGTTCGAACACGTCATCTGGGGAGATTTCTTTCCTTGCACAATCACAGGGTGGTCCACTGATCGTGACCGGGCTAAATATCTCACGAAATAAGCGTCAAACGAAAAAACAACAGAGAACGAAAGTTGTCTAGCTTGAAGGGAGAAACCATATGGCGCTATTGTTGGCCAGCTAGATGGCACTGCCATAAGTCAAACGGATATCAACTGCGTTTTTTTAAATGTGAACCCCCATTTTTATTACATATTCGTGTAGTACGTAAAGAAATATGAATATTTTAGTTGGATCGCTTTTTAGCTTTGTGACAGATGGCGCTGTAACAGTCAGAAACATTTGGCTCACAATTTTAGACGAACAGTTGTTAAAACGTAGGTTTTTTAAATTAAAATACAGAACGAAGGTACGTTTGAACATTTTATTTCGGTTGTTACAATGTGATACATGTACCTTTGTGAACTTATAATTTCTGAGAACACATGATGTTACAGCGCGATTACCTACAAATACCACATTAATGCAACAAATGCTCAAAATGATGTACGTCAACCTCAATGCATTTGGCAATACGTGTAACGACATTCCTCTCAACACCGAGTAGTTCGCCTTCCGTAATGTTCGCACAAGCATTGACAATGTCCGGCGTTGTCGGTGGATCACGATAGCAAATATCCTTCAACTTTCCCCACAGAAAGAAATCCGCGAACGTTAGATCCGATGGACGCACGGGCTTCGACGACCAATACACCTGTCATGAAATACGCTGTTTAATATCACTTCAACCGCACGCGAGCCATGTGAAGTACATCGCCATTGTGTCATGCAGTGAAACATTTTGTTGTAACATCGGTAGAACATCACGTAGGAAATCAGCATACATTGCTACATTTAGATTGCCATCGATAAAATGAGAGCCAATTATCCTTTCTCCCATAATGCCGCACCCTACATTAACCCGCCTACGTCGCTGATGTTCCACTTGTCGCAGCCATCGTGGATTTTTCGTTGGCCAATAGTGCATATTATGCCGGTTTACGATACCGCTGTTGGTAAATGACACTTTGTCGCTAAATAGAACGCGTACAAAATGTCTGTCATCGTCCCGTAATTTCTCTTGTGCCTAGTGGCACAACTGTACACGACGTTCAAAGTCGTCTCCGCCTAATTCCTGGTGCATAGAGATATGGTGCAATCAATGTTGATGTAGCATTCTCAACACCCACGTTTCTGAAATTCCCAATTATCGCGCTATTTGTCTGCTACTGATGTGCGGATTAGCCGCGATAGCAGCTGAAACACCTATTTGGGAATCATCATTTGTTGCAGGTCGTGGTTGCCGTTTCATATGTGGCTGAACACTTCCTGTTTCCTTAAACAACATAACTATCCGGCGAAGGGTCCGGACACTTGGATGATGTCGTCCAGGATACGGGGCACTATGCACAGCACACGCCCGTCGGGCATGTTGATCAAAATAACCATACATCTATACAACATCGACCGTTTCCGTAATTGGTAAACGGTCCATTTTAACAAGCGTAATGAATGACGAAGCAAATACTGTCCGCACTGGCCGAATGTTACGTGATACCTTGTACTTATACGTTTGTGACTATTACAGCGCCATCTATCACAAAGCGAAAACATTCATATTTCTTTACGTGCATCACGAAAATGTAAAAAAAGGGATGTTCCTATTTTTTTAAAAACGCAGTTGATATCCGTTTGACCTGTGGCAGCGTCATCTAGCGGGACAACCATAGTACCATCTGGTTTCTCCCTTCAAGCTAGAAAAGTTTCGTTCTTTGTAGTTTTTTCGTTTTACGCTTATTTTGTGAGATATTTGGCCCGGTCACAATCAATGGACCACCCTGTATATTCATTTATATGCCCTAGAAGAAGGAAGATGTTGTTGTTGTTGTTGTTGTCTTCAGTCCTGAGACTGGTTTGATGCAGCTCTCCATGCTACTTTATCCTGTGCAAGCTCCTTTATCTCCCAGTACCTACTGCAACCTACATCCTTCTGAATCTGCTTAATGTATTCATCTCTTGGTCTCCCTCTACGATTTTTACCCTCCACGGTGCCCTCCAATGCTAAATTTGTGATCCCTTGTGCCTCAAAACATGTCCTACCAACCGATCCCTTCTTCTAGTCAAGTTGTGCCACAAACTTCTCTTCTCCCCAATTCTATTCAATACCTCCTCATTAGTTACGTGATCTACCCACCTTATCTTCAGCATTCTTCTGTAGCACCACATTTCGAAAGCTTGTATTCTCTTCTTGTCCAAACTAGTTATCGTCCATGTCTCACTTCCATACATGGCTACACTCCATACAAATACTTTCACAAACGACTTCCTGACGCTTAAATCTATACTCGATGTTAACAAATTTCTCTTCTTCAGAAACGCTTTCCTTCCCATTGCCAGTCTACATTTTATGTCCTCTCTACTTCGACCATCATCAGTTATTATGCTCCATAAATAGCAAAACTCCTTTACTACTTTAAGTGTCTCATTTCCTAATCTAATTCCCTCAGCATCACCTGATTTAATTTGGCTACATTCCATTATCCTCGTTTTGCTTTTGTTGATGTTCATCTTATATCCTCCTTTCAAGACACTGTCCATTCCGTTCAACTGCTCTTCCAAGTCCTTTGCTGTCTCTGACAGAATTACAATGTCATCGGCGAACCTCAAAGTTTTTACTTCTTCTCCATGAATTTTAATACCTACTCCGAATTTTTCTTTTGTTTCGTTTTCTGCTTGCTCAATATACAGATTGAATAGCATCGGGGAGAGGCTACAACCCCGTCTCACTCCTTTCCCAACCACGGCCTCCCTTTCATGCCCCTCGACTCTTATAACTGCCATCTGGTTTCTGTACAAATTGTAAATAGCCTTTCGCTCCCTGTATTTTACCCCTGCCACCTTCAGAATTTGAAAGAGAGTATTCAAGTTAACATTGTCAAAAGCTTTCTCTAAGTCTACAAATGCTAGAAACGTAGGTTTGCCTTTTCTTAATCTTTCTTCTAAGATAAGTCGTAAGGTTAGTATTGCCTCACGTGTTCCAACATTTCTACGGAATCCAAACTGATCTTCCCCGAGGTCCGCTTCTACCAGTTTTTCCATTCGTCTGTAAAGAATTCACGTTAGTATTTTGCAGCTGTGACTTATTAAACTGATAGTTCGGTAATTTTCACATCTGTCAACACCTGCTTTCTTTGGGATTGGAATTATCATATTCTTCTTGAAGTCGGAGGGTATTTCACCTGTCTCATACATCTTCCTCACCAGATGGTAGAGTTTTGTCATGAATGGCTCTCCCAAGGCCATCAGTAGTTCTAATGGAATGTTGTCTACTCCCGGGGCCTTGTTTCGACTCAGGTCTTTCAGTGCTCTGTCAAACTCTTCACGCAGTATCTTATCTCCCATTTTGTCTTCATCTATATCCTCTTCCATTTCCATAATATTGTCCTCAAGTACATCGCCCTTGTATAAACCCTCTATATACTCCTTCCACCTTTCTGCCTTCCCTTCTTTGCTTAGAACTGGGTTGCCATCTGAGCTCTTGATATTCATACAAGTGGTTCTCTTCTCTCCAAAGGTCTCTTTAATTTTCCTGTAGGCAGTATCTATCTTACCCCTAGTGAGACAAGCCTCTACATCCTTACATTTGTCCTCTAGCCATCCCTGCTTAGCCATTTTGCACTTCCTGTCGATATCATTTTTGAGACGTTTGTATTCCTTTTTGCCTGCCGCATGTACTGCATTTTTATATTTTCTCCTTTCATCAATTAAATTCAATATTTCTTCTGTTACCCAAGGATTTCTATTGGCCCTCGTCTTTTTACCTACTTGATCGTCTGCTGCCTTTACTATTTCATCCCTCAGAGCTGCCCATTTTTCTTCTACTGTATTTCTTTCCCCCATTCCTGTCAAATGTTCACTTATGCTCTCCCTGAAACTCTCTATAACCTCTGGTTCTTTCAGTTTATCCAGGTCCCATCTCCTTAAATTCCCACCTTTTTGCAGTTTCTTCAGTTTCAATCTGCAGTTCATAACCAATAGATTGTGGTCAGAATCCACATCTGCCACTGGAAATGTCTTACAATTTAAAACCTGGTTCCTAAATCTCTGTCTTACCATTATATAATCTATCTGATACCTTTTAGTATCTCCAGGATTCTTCCAGGTATACAACCTTCTTTTATGATTCTTGAACCAAGTGTTAGCTATGATTAAGTTATGCTCTGTGCAGAATTCTACAAGGCGGCTTCCTCTTTCATTTCTTCCCCCCAATCCATATTCACCTACTATGTTTCCTTCTCTCCCTTTTCCTACTGACGAATTCCAGTCACCCATGACTATTAAATTTTATGATCTGTTAGAGCACACTATAGGAAAAATAAATAAAATGATTATTTTATTTCTAAAGGTCCACCTTGACCACATTTGCTGTGTACGGCTTGTTACATAATGGTAATGAGACGTGGACGACATTGTGGCTGTGGGGCGCGGCAACTGCTGTCCTAGGGAAACTCACAGTAGCAGAAATGACTAGCGAACAAATCAACACAGCAAACAGAAGATTTAACTAACTTGCATTTCTGCAAGCGGGTGAAGACTCATTACAAATACGTTGATGAGCTAAAACATTAACCACCTACTTAACGTCTTGTTTGTACGTCTATGCGATGAAATACATGACTGATTCTGCGTTTCAGGGATCCGACAGTTTGTGAAGGTGTGTGGCCCTAGATGTCAACGCAAAAGTCATGTAATTCCCGTATATAAAGGGCCGCTGATTTGCGTACGCGGTGATTGCGTCCGATGGCGATCCGGATGGGTTCCAGAGAATTTACTACAGGCCCATTCGGTCGTCGAGACATCAACGTGCGTTCACTATAAGGCTTCCCAAACCACTGTAGCATGTTTCTGGCTCCGAGACAGGGACAATTATACTTTGAATGATGACATCGCCGTCGGGGGAAGGCATCAAACATGAAGATGTTCAGGTTGATCGCAGCCGTCAGCGTATCTTCGATTACTACCACAGATCCCACAAAACTGTAGGAGAATACCTCCCACAGCATAATACTGTCGCAGCACGAGCCTGCGTCCGTGGCGCGCTGCACGTTCCGAGCAGTCGTTTACCTCGATGACTTCGTATGCCGAGACGACCATCGACGTAGTGTAGCAAAAATGTGGTTCGCCCGAAGAGCCGACACGTTTCCGTTGATCGACTGTCTAATCGCGATGGTCCCGGCATGTTAACAGGTAGGGATAATCTTCTGCGAAGCTCCATTTTCAACAATGTACAAGAAGGATGTGCCCCGAAACACTTGTGCATGCTCCATCACTGCGGTCTTTCACAGATTACCTTCTGTCCTACTTTACAGCAGAGACAAGGCTCCGAATTCCTCGTTCTGTAAAGAATCGTGTACGTCCAACCATTTATCACTTAGTGGTAGTTTCAGTGTCCTTCTACCTCTTTCCGCTGATGCACACGACGTCAGCGCGTAAACATTCGACCATGTACGTCGTTTTCTAGACACTCGTAGATAGGCTTTGCGTGACAATAATATGTCCTTTGAAATATGTCCAGTGAATTGGCCCACTGCAGCCCGTATCTTCGCTAGTGTGATTCCACACGAGTTCGTGCTGTACTTACGTAGTTGTCAGAGCGCGTCAATTGCTGGCAACGTCACCAGGTGACAACCAGTCTCGCAGTGGACAGTGCTCATAATGTTTTGGCCAGTCAGCATAGACGTTGATAATAAAAAGTTTATAGTCTTTGTACGCGCCAGAAGAAGGAAGAACTCAAAATAAATTTTATCTTCTGTTACAAAACACCACAGGAAAAATAAATAAAAGTGATTATTTTATTTGTAAAGGTCCATCGTGGTCACACATGTGTTGTGTGTGACTTTGTACGCAATGGTAAGGAGAGGTGGTGTACGGTGTGGTGCGGCAACTCTTGTCGTAGGGAATCTGGACAGGAGAAGAAATGATTAGCGAAGAAATTAACACAGCAAACAGAAGATATACTTGACTTGCATGACTTCAAGTGTGCGATGACTCATGGAAAATAATGCAGCAAGAAACAGAGTAGAGCGATTACAATGTCAATAAGTATTAGGACACCTAAAGGAGGCAAGAGCGATCGTGTCATAGCGAAGAGGCTCAAAGTGTCAGTAGGCTGAGGGGCTGCCCTTGTCTGTCCTACATCACAGCGCCAGAGGCCCTTCGTGGTACTGAACCGCTGGAAGTACGGTACAGTACCGCGCACCATTGGAACCACCACACCCCGCATGATCGCTAACGGCGGTTGACGAAAACTTGCCATTCCCTCACCAACTGTGACGCCCGTGCGGTGATATCGATACATGATACCACAACATAAACACAGTTTCCAGTCTGGTCCACTGCCATCTTCACATAAAAGGAAAACATACTGCTGTAGAAATCAATGACAAAATTTAAATATAGGTTTCGACGTTGAGACCTATATCGGAACATTTTTCTGGTCTGAAGAAGGCACTGGCCTAAACATGTAATTGTGAATTGTACAATGTATGTTAGTAAGATGAACATTTACAAACAAAGTGCCATAAGATAATCTCGGACTTATTTGCATACTTCTTATCTTCAACTGGTAGGAGTCATTATTTAATTGAAATTGGAGAGTTTAACGCTCGTTTGGGTAACAGAATTCTTCAGAATATAGTAGGTACAGAGGCTGAAAATACACTGAATGAAAACGTAAAGAAGGTAATACAGTTTGGCACACTTAATGAATTAAGAATAACACACACAGTATTTTTTTCAAAAAAAAAAGAAATGGTGCCATCCGCAAATTTGCATGGGGAGCTCGAGGTACGGCTTCGGTAATAGTCTATATTCCTGTAAATAAAAGAGCTTTTGTAAGAATAAAAGACACAAAAATCTATAGAAGTTTGGATGTATCATCAGATCACATTGCAGTAAGACGTGTCATACCTGAGACAATAAAAGTCATGAGATAGCAATATGCAGATATATAAATGGTTTTAGTATCGCTTACCAAAGTATAAACCAGCAGTGCATTGATGGAGCTGTCATTCGTAACTCAAATGACTCGTGTGGAAAGGTTTCCGCGGTGATTATGACCGCACTCCGGGAATTAACAGTCTCTGAATGCGGAATGGTATTGGTCCTAGACGCATGGGACATTCAGTTTCGGAAATCGATAGGGAATTCAATATTCCGAGATTCACAGTGTCAAGTGTGTGCCGAGAATAATAAATTTCTGGCGTTACCTCTCACCAAGGACAAGCAGTAGCCGACAAACTTCACTTAAGGGGCTCCGGAAAGGCTCAAAATCATGAAAAGTTCAATTTTTAATTTTTTGCGTTTTCTGAATCTGCAGACTATTACCTTTTAATAGATATGTAATTTATTCAATTCCGAAGACTACAACTATTTTTAATTTTTTTTTGAAATGTGTTCTACATGAGCGTGACCCACTGTGGCGCTGTTAAACTGCTGTCAAATGGTGTTATTATTAACGTCCGTGTTCATCAGGTACATTTTAGTGATGTGAGATAAAGTATGTGTTGTGGCTAACCTGTGATGGTTCAATATATATCGCTGGTGTGATTGTCGATTGTTTCATGTTTATTTACTCTGTCGTTATCTCGAAAATATTCGTAATTAATTCTGTTTCTTGAGTCTCAGTTTTGTTGAAGTATAATAATGAGTAAAAGTAAAGTTATTAGAAATCCTCTGAAGGCTTTTAAGAAAAGGGGAAATGTTGGAAAGCCAAAGGTATGTGTTATTACTGTAAACAATAAAGACGATGAAAATCCCCAACATAGCTTGTGTCCTAAAGAAGAAGACAGTTGGTGTAAATATAACAAAGGATTGCTAACTGGTGAAGTGTACACTCATAAGCATAGTCTGCCTCATGCAATAATGGAGGTGATAAAATCTATTTTCAGAGACTTAGCAGCACCTGAACTGTTGAAAAAGTGTATTCACGGAAAAACTCAAAACCCCAATGAAAGTGTAAATAGTGTTATATGGTCGAGAATCGCCAAGATTTGTTGGAATAGAAACACTTCACTTTGGTGTGTATGATGCTGTTGCGACTTTCAATGATGGCAACATTGTAAGGTGCAAGGTATTTAGAAATATGGGAATGAAGATAGGTTCTAACATGGTACGAGCGATGCTTGCTTTAGACAAGGAATGCCTTCGGGCTGCAGACAGGGCTGTAAAGAGTCTAGAAATACAAGCAAGAGTAAACAGGAGGAGGAACAAGAGGAAGCTGGAGGAGGAGTTTGCAGAGGATGAAGATAATCCATTCTATGGACCTGCAATGCACTAAAAAGTTAATCCAATCTTTGTCGCTCGATTCCCAAAACTTTTATTTTCTCATACTAATTACATGTTTTCTAAGGATCTTACAAACATATTTGTTTCAAACTTTCAGTACATGTTACACAGTACCTTCTGCATAATTTCACACAGCCTTTTTCCAAAAAACTGTATATTTTTGAATACATAAATAAAAAATTGCAAAAAATGTTGTGAATTTTCATTGCAATTGAAAAAAAATCATCTTTAATAACTGAACTAAAATTTTGTAAAATCCCTGTGTTAAGTTGTAGCCCATATTCCAATAAATAATCTGTAAAAAGTTCAACTTCCTACCTCAAATACTTTGTGAGGAAAGATGTAATTTATAAGCGTTATTTTAACATTGCAAGTATAGGGCGTTCCGGAGCCCCTTAACGATTAAGAGGAGCGGCATTTGCGTAGAGTTGATAGTCCTAACCAGCACTGCCTGAAATAACCGCAAGAATCAATATGTAACATACGTCGGACGTTTCAGTTAGGGATGTGTGTCGAAATTCGGCTTTAATGGGCTTTGGCAACAGACGACCGATGATTAGATAAGATTAGATTAGATTAGATTAGATTAATACTAGTTCCATGGATCATGAATACGATATTTCGTAATGATGTGGAACGAGTCGAATTTTCCAATACATGACATAATTAGGTTAATTTAACAACATACTTAAGTTAATATAACAACTTTATTTTATTGTGTCTTTTGTTTTTCTTTATTTTTTATTTTTATTTTTTAATTTTTTTAAATATTTTTTTTTCGTTTTTTTCTTAATTTATATCTAAAAATTCCTCTATGGAGTAGAAGGAGTTGTCATTCAGAAATTCTTTTAATTTCTTCTTAAATACTTGTTGGTTATCTGTCAGACATTTGATACTATTTGGTAAGTGACCAAAGACTTTAGTGCCAGTATAATTCACCCCTTTCTGTGCCAAAGTTAGATTTAATCTTGAATAGTGAAGATCATCCTTTCTCCTAGTATTGTAGTTATGCACACTGCTATTACTTTTGAATTGGGTTTGGTTGTTAATAACAAATTTCATAAGCGAGTATATATACTGAGAAGCTACTGTGAATATCCCTAGATCCTTAAATAAATGTCTGCAGGATGATCTTGGGTGGACTCCAGCTATTATTCTGATTACACGCTTTTGTGCAATAAATACTTTATTCCTCAGTGATGAATTACCCCAAAATATGATGCCATATGAAAGCAATGAGTGAAAATAGGCGTAGTAAGCTAATTTACTAAGATGTTTATCACCAAAATTTGCAATGACCCTTATTGCATAAGTAGCTGAACTCAAACGTTTCAGCAGATCATCAATGTGTTTCTTCCAATTTAATCTCTCATCAATGGACACACCTAAAAATTTGCAATATTCTACCTTAGCTATATGCTTCTGATTAAGGTCTATATTTATTAATGGCGTCATACCATTCACTGTACGGAACTGTATGTACTGTGTCTTATCAAAATTCAGTGAGAGTCCGTTTACAAGGAACCACTTAGTAATTTTCTGAAAGACAGTATTGACAATTTCATCAGTTAATTCTTGTTTGTCAGGTGTGATTACTATACTTGTATCATCAGCAAAGAGAACTAACTTTGCCTCTTCATGAATATAGAATGGCAAGTCATTAATATATAATAAGAACAACAAAGGACCCAAGACTGACCCTTGTGGAACCCCATTGTTGATAGTTCCCCAGATGTGAGCGGCTTTGCTAATAACACGACATTGCCTACAGCGCCTCTCCTCCGATCGTAATCGTACGGATCACGAGGCGACTGTACAACTAGAGAACCATGGCCTGGGTTGAGACGTGTTATCGGGTGGTGGGGTTTGATGGTAGGGATCGAGAGTGGCGCAGACACAATGAAGCCACGGGCCCAAGTTGTCAACAAGGCATTGTGGAACCTGGTGATGGCACCATAATGGCAAGGCTGTGTTTACATGGAATAGACTGGGTCCTCGGTCATATTCGGACACTTGCAGACCATTTGCCGCCGTTCATGGCCTTCTTATTCCAAAATAACCAAGCAGCTTTTCTGGATGACAATGCGCCATCACACCTGGCCACAACTATGCGCGATTGGTTTGCGGAAATCTCCGGTCACTTCGAGCGAATGGTTTGGCCACCCAGTTCACCCTACATACATCCCATCGAGCACTTACGGAAAATAATTGAGAGCTTACTTCGCACTAAGCAGCCTACATCGGCAACACTTTCGTAATTATAGGCGGCTATAGAGGCACTTCTAAACACGTGACGGCCATAGAGGGGACTTCCAGCGACTTCTTACTCTGATCTCGACAGGTACAGACACCCAGAGAGATGACGCCTGGCTTTCTGATGTGGTTCGCTGGTGGGGCATCCAACACTCTGTTCCTTCGGAGTTGTGTCTTCCTCTGAACCGTCCATTCTTGGTATAGGTAACCTTAAAGGAAAGAATTAGCCTAAGATGGTACTTGCGTTTCTTGGTGTCTGTTCAGTGGTGTATTTCGTTATCGCTGAAGTAGTCGTAGGCATCAAGAGTGGTTACCATTTCTTGTGTGATTCCCAGGATATATGTATCAGGGCCCATTTATAGCATTAAATATCTAGTTTGTATGACCAACGTGTATTCATTTTTGAATAATTATCCTTGGCGTTTTAGCAATTAATGCTGGTGTTGTGCACTTGCTATGTGCAAAGTGATATGTGTGACCAACGTGCAGCAGGGCAGAGAGATGTTAGTCTGGAATGTTTTTTCTAGGGAGTTGTGGTCTAGGGCAGAGGTTGGTCTGATGGATTCGGAAGGTAACGGATTTCCGCCAGCACTAGCATAGCTAGTTCACGGCAAAGATGTCACACAGCAAGGATATTTCCTATATCACTTTATGCATGAAGTCTCCAGACGTATTCTTACACCCAACCTAATCACCCAAGCATAGATAACTCCATACGTTTCTAATGTTTAAGCCTTTGTACGTAAATGTGAAGACTACAGGTAGCCGCTACGTGCTTAATACTTACTACTTTTAAAGCGTGCAGTTAACAGACGGCGTTCCTGTTGATAGAACTCATTTACAGCGTGATCGGGCGCTGTTGCTGTGGGAAAAATTATAGATAGTTCTTAGTAATGATAAGTGATGATTGTAAGAAAGGCAGTTTGACAACAGCGTATACTGTATAATACTTCCGGCCATTCATGGTAAAGTAAGTTTATGGGAGTTATGCGCTTAGCCGTTGTGATGTTAGAGAGGGTTTTATCATACAGTTCATAGCTTGGTCACTAGAGACGGTCCAAATACTCATGAGAATAAACTGGCTGTGATATTATTCATAGAACGATTGCTCCGTTCAGCTGCTGTAATGTAGGGTCCAAAGTAAAACTTCATTAACAGTAGTCTTACGGAGAACTTAAGCTGCTTTTCCCTAAAGAGAGTCTGTGGTCTTTCGGCTAAACGACTTCAGTCACCTGAGTACCATTTTTTTAATTACTAGTGCTGCTAAATTTCATAAGATGAGAGAGAGCGAAAGGACGAGATATCAGTGCAAAGACCCTTAGACGACACAGTCACTTTCATGGTACAGATCATTTTCTTTAGAGAAGTGAACAGTGCTGATTATGGCTTAAGGATTGGCGAAGCAAAGGCGAAGGTGGCGAAGAGCGGTAGTGAAGATAACAGAGACATCAACTCTGGGAATGATTCTGTTGCGGAAGGAGTTATAAAACTTTCTTATTCAGGAAAGACGATCTCACAGACTGTCAGAGGCAAGGAAGATACCAGAACTAAATAATGACATTGAATAGAGGGAGAAATTGGTGAAAGTGTATTCAAAGCACAGCATGCTATGGAGTAAAATGTGGACCGTAAGTATTTGAAGTAAACTTTTATCGAAGCTGTTTGTGTGGATAGGTACGCAGACCATGAAGGAGCCATGAAAAGCGAAGGTGACGACTGACATCTGTAGATTTGGCGCTACAAATGGATCAATTTTTAACCCAGAACCTACAGTAATGTTATGATATTTTTCGGAAAATTTTAACATGAAATGACATATAACTACAGTCTTAGCTAAAAAAGTAGTGTAAGGTATAAACTATATATGGGTGAATTCGAATTCCACGTGTTCCTAAACCAAAATACCAGTGGATATTCCTGAAAAACCCTAGAAACTTGGTCACTGGAGTTCAGTTCCATCCTGTGTAGTGGAACGAAGCCTCAAACGATGTTCCAGAGGCCCTTGAGTAATTATCTGGGAATCTCCAAATATGTTCAATTGGTTTTGAAGTCGACGTACAGTACTCCGTTGGGTCTAATCTCATAAACAGTGTATGCGCTTCTGATGAACGGAAATAAAATGAAAGAGAGAAACTGTCGCGGACAGATGAATCAGGAATATAATATGGAAGATCCTTCACTGTTTATGAATCTCTTCGATAAGATCCATTTACGTACTTAAGTGTTAATTTGCAGGAAAGCAGTGTTAACGTTTTCAAAGTAGTCACAAAGGTTGTGGGCCGTGAAGTAATTTTTAACCTTCCTGTTCACGAGAGAGGATAATGAGCAATAGGTGTGTCCGCCTTTCATTCGACCGATATGTAGCCAGAAGAAATCACCAGCATTTAGCCAATCGTCATTAATGAAGTCCACGTAGTGTCACCGTTTACTTTGTCACCGGTTAAGTTGCACAAGTCGTTGTTTTTCGGTCAGAGCCTGATAGAGGGGTGGTAGGGTAGGCAAAGGAGGCACCTTCCCCCAGCGACAGAATTTAGGAGACGCCAAATTTTGGGCAAAATTTTATATTTGGGTCATGTACACAATATTTGTTCCTCCTAAATTCCAAGAGCATAAATATCACAAATGTATACATGTAATAAAAGAGCAATAACAAATCGATACCATTCAAGAAAACTAAAGATCTTCCAAGTTGACAAGCAAATTTCCCGCACATGACGTGCGTGCCGCCTATCCTCTCCCGTAAGGTGAATTTCCATTGTTGGCAAATTGCTAGTGCTGTTTGATTGATCTCCCTTGATTTGTTAACATTTGCGAAGTGAAATTTGTTTAACAACTTTTATGACAATGGGTGATCGAAAACGATGTACTGGATAAGGGAGGTATTGTCCCAAACATGAAATTACAATCGTTCTCCACGACGTCTGCTGCCAGGAACGAAGAAAAAGTATCAGATAAGCTTATAAAAATTTCAGGTAGGCTTACGCACTGAAGCGCCAAATAAACCTGTCTAATATCGTGCAGAGCCCCAGCGAGCACGCAGAAGTGCAGCAACACGACGGGGCATGGACTCGACTAATGTCTGAAGTAGTGCTGAAGGAAAGTGACACCATGAATCCTGCAGGACCATAAATCCGTAAGAGTACGAGGGGGTGGAGATCTCTTATGAACAGCATGTTTCAAGGCACCCCAGATAAGCTCAATAATGTTCACGTCTGGGGTGTTTGGTGGCCAGCGAAAGTGTTTAAAAACAGAACGGTGTACCTGGAGCCACTCTGCAGCAGTTGTGGAAGTTTGGGGTGTCGCATTGCCCTGCCGGAATTGCCCAAGTCCGCCGGAATGCCCAATGGAGATGAATGAATGCAGATGATCAGACAGGATGCTTACGTACGTGTCACCTGTCAGCGTCGTATATAGCCGTACCAGGGGTTCCTCAACACTGTAATTGCTCACGCCCCACACCATTACAGAGCCTCCACCAGCTTAAACGGTCCCCTTGCTGACATGCTGATCCATGGATTTATGAGGTTGTCTCCATACCCGTACACCTCCATCCGATCAATACAATTTGAAAAGAGGCTCGTCCGACCAGCCATCCTGTTACCAGTCATCAACTGTCCAATGTTAGAACTGACTGGCCCAGGCGAGGCGTAAAGCTTCGTGTCGTGCTGTCATCAAGGGTACACAAATGGGCCTTCCGCTCCGAAAGCCCATATCCATAATGTTTCGTTGAATGGTTCGCACACCGACACCTGTTGATAGCCCAACATTGAAATCTGCAGCAACTTGCGGAAGGGTTGCACTTCTTTCACGTTCAACGATTCTCTTCCGTCGTCATTGTGCTTTTCTTGCAAACTCTTTTTCCTGCCGCAGCGGTGTCGGAGATTTGATTTTTTACGGGATTTCTGATATAATATTCACGTACACTCGTGTTTTGGTTGCACTGAAAAATCCCCACTTCATCGCAACCTCGGAGATGCTGTGTCCCGTCGCTCGTGCGCCGTCTGTAACACCACGTTCAAACTCACTTAAATCTTAATAACTTGCCACTGAAGTAGCAGTTACCGATCTAACAACTGCACCAGACACTTGTTCTCGTATATAGGAGTAATGTTTACCTTGCAATTTTGTATGTTGGTAAAATAGTTTTCATAATATTTTTTATTCTGATTTTAGCGTTTCATATTATTTTTTAAAGTTCAGTTGATCAAAATGGATCCTACGCGAATGAAAGAGAAAGGAAAAATAAAGTATTACGCCGTTTCTTTTCTTTTTTTTCTTTTTGTTTTTTCAGGTACGTTCAAGTCGCGGATCTGTATTGCTTTTGCGTATGTCAAATATTTGGAAAACGCGCAGTATCAAATAGCTAACGTTTTAAGCAGTAGATATCTACATAAATACATCTAATCCTAGCTAAATGTAGAGCATATTGTCCAAAAATGATCGTATAGATTTGATTCAGAAGATTAAATTGAGTACAAATACGATCAGAAATTGGTGAATGAAGATGTGTTTCTAAACATGAAGCAAATAAAGGCAGATTTTTGTTACATTATCTGATGCGATTGTATAGATTTCACATTACCAATAGGTTTGCACACATAAACTACCAGACACTATCCGACTACGTACAGATACCTTTCTTTTTGTAGCCGTTTTCATGCGCAATTTTTTATAGAGGTTAACCATTTACCATTACTGTAATACCACCACAATAGAGAATGAGGTACGAAATTACTTCAGAGCATCAAATTTCACGAGTTTAGTATGGATTTTCAAGTTTTTGGTCTGAACTGAAAGGAGTTATGAGGCAACAGATGACACTGTGAAATAAGAAACTTCAATTCTTGGAATATCAGCTGATCATCAAAAGGCACGTGCGTTTAAATTTGATTTAACGATGCTGGCAATAACACAACAGGTTTTCTGACAGTGAAAGATGTTACGTTACACTAATGATGGCAGGGAACGAACGTTATCCTGACATCGGTAAAAGCTATAGAGAAGGCCGCAATTTGAATACATGTTGTTTTCAAAATCAGTTGAAAATGGGACAAAAGTTAAACGATCATGGGTAGGCTACAGTGAGAGTAAAAATGCATTATACTGTACACCTTGCACATAATTTTTTCACCATATTTCATATTATGAACCACAATGAAGCTTAGCTAAAAAGGAAGGGATGCTGAATTAGACAAAGCTTTGTGAAAAAATTGCCTGCCCGAGAAAATTCAGCAAACGGTAAGTTTTGTTACTGCTCGCAGATAGCTCCAGAGTCTTCTCTTGAAACGGGGTTATTCAGAGAGAGCCACAAGACCACACAAAAATAGTGGCATCTCATTGGATAGCAGTGTTTTGCTGTATTACTGATGCTGTTTTGGAGTGGTAAATTTCTAAATTCCATTGATCTCATGCTACAATATAGTGCCCGCCTTCGTTGGCAGATTGAACGCTACAAGAATGGGCAGATTAGCTATATTTCTAAAAATATAGAAGGTGAAGTCCTTGGCTTAAATGCGAACGAGATAAAACAAGGTATAACTATAAGATATTTTGTATTCTATATATTTTTGATTGAAGTTTGACTGCCGTCTGCATATCAGCCACACTGAGCAGACGACTTCAGCTAAACGACTCACTATTTGTGGAATAATTTGTTGCCCTTATTATATTTCGGTCCAAAACTGGAGAAGGTCTGAGTCAAGAGTTAGTGGGAGAAATAAAGAGAGACTGGTTGAACATGAAATATTGCATAGAGCATTGTGACAGTGGGGCAAGCAAGGCTGGAAAGTATATATGGATGAGGTCAAGAATATTCAGAAGAAATAGCTGGCCTCTTTTATACCACGTGTATTTTGAAACTAGTAGAAGCACATGCCACCAGCACATCTGCCTAAGCCCAAAATTCTCTTACAACTATCCACCGTTTATTTTCGCTCTTTGTTGTTTCGAATTCAAGATGGAAAATGATACAAAAACATGCGGTCATAATAGTAGAGTCCGTCGAACCTCTTCTTTAAGCATTCTGATATGTTGTAAGGTCTCTGGATGAAGTGGAAACTTATGACTTGTCAACAACGGAAACACAAACTTAGGCAAAATCTATTTTAAAGAGTATGTGGAAACTCAGATTCATTTCTTTAAAAATTTTGTGGTATATAATAATATAAAGTAGACCATGCCAATCAGTTTCTGTAAACAGAACAACTTACGACTGATAGTGTTGCTGGAAATTCTCTAAGCTTTTAGAGTTTTCTTAAAGCTTCTAGGCACTCCTGTTCCTCCGAAGCTACTTCGGAGGCTAAAGTAATACCAGAAAAATGGTTCAGAGGAGGGAAAAAAATGGACGATGAGCTGTGTGAAGATGAAGTATTCGAGAAAATCACAGTAGCATTTGTTTTGGGTGTTTCGGCTAGAAATAAGTGCCTGATGATGGAACTGAATACCAGTCTTAAGGCAGTAGAGAAAATTAGTGCAAAGTTTTGGTTTTTGTGTGGAGTCCCAGTTCAAGAAGTGGAAATGGAGAACTTACAGGCCAATGCAGCGGGATTACCAGATACCTATGTAAAAGATCTCAAGGAAAAATTAGTTTTTGAAATTTAGAGTTTCAAACACCGCGTGCTGGCAGTGGGATATGCTTTGTAGATCCCACTGCAACATCCACGTTAAATTTAACTTGCAAAAGTAAACTGGTAGAGGGGTATCCCAATCTTCCAACGACGTTAAAATTATTTCTTTCTATCCCAGGTCTGTTTTCTCTGGGGAAAAGAGTTACAGCAAGCTGAAGCTAATTAAAAGTATTACTAGAGCAAGATTGCTTAACAAAACTTAACGTACCTGAGTATAATCTTCATAGCGCGCAAACAAGGAGCTCCCATAAATTATGGTGAGGTCATAATCCAAAAAAGGGTGGGAAAATTAGTTTTTTCATTTATTATTTGTATAATGAGTAATCACATTTCTGTGACTTTAATTGTTTATTTTTTGTTTTTAATTTTACCTTCATTCAGTTAATAAAATAACTCACTGCCATTGAAAGTCGCAGCCCATACAGATTTATAAATAAATCACATCATACCGTACGACACTTCATGGGAAACGTTCATTGGCTGCAGTTTGTATGTGGAGCAATGTAAAAGAAGACGTCTGCGAACGGAATTTTTGCGGTGGATCGTCTGAAGGCAGGGATGTGAGCGTGTTCGAACATAAAACACTGATTCAACACTACTAAGCGTGCCGTCACGCAGCCGGGGGCGGTGAAGTGTACTTCGTTGTCATTTGTAGACAGTGTCACCGAGCGACGTTGGTAGTGGTAACACAATGATCTAGTATCCAGAGGATGACGGTTCGAATCACCATTAGGTAAATACAGCATGTAAGTGCTGGGATGCTTCCTTTGATTGTGTACGGTCGATTTTGCTTCCGACGCTCTGCAATCCGAGCGCTTGTCATCAACGGAACATTAAAATTCAATCTTTCTTCCCTTTCTTTCCCCATAAATTGTCACTGTCGTACCTTGTATTAAATCTGTATCTATCGTGCGCAACCTACCTTACGGTACGTCGCGGGGAGTATTTATGAAGCCACCCTCTCGCAATCTATCAACAGAGCCGGTACGTTAAAATCTACCTCCCTTCCCTGCTTTTAAGTAGAAATTCTCATAGTCGTACTTCGTGGTAAGCCCATATATATTCTCCGCAGGCAAACTTATTGTATGTGGCGAAGTATATTCCTGAAGCCATCCTCTCGTAGTCTATACACAAAGCATGATTGAGTATATTCCTGAAGCCATCCTCTCGTAGTCTATACACAAAGCATGATTGACGACAAACCACGATTTAAACTACAATTTGTCTTCCTCTTATATACGCATAATGGTTGCTTCGGGTGTTCTGAGTGGCACGACCCTATGTGTTACGCTACTTTGCTGTGGACATACGCTCTCTGAGTTTCAACGGAAAACGGTGATCAACGCCTGTCTTGAGGTACCACTCTGCGTTGAATCTTCCCTAACATTTCTGTTTATCATACATGGCAAAGGTCCCAAAGAGCTGAAGATTAATTCGAACTCTAAGCCACTTCTGTCGTGGATGAAATTCATTTCCTTGAAATATTCGCAATGAAGCGGTTTGAGTTCCGTATTTCCTGTGTTCTTTACTGTCTACGTAGCTACGGATTATTATTTCGAGGTGTTTTAAGTTTGCTACTGTTTACAGTGACTTGTCACCAGGATTATCATCAATCACTGGTATCTGTGTCATCGGTGTCTATTCATACGCAGAGCGGTATGCCTTTACTGGTTCAAGGTTGTGATCAGTCCCTGTGCATCGTGGTCCAGCTCCAGGCCTCCTTGCTTTCCGAATTTGTCACAGCGTTCTGTCGCTGCAGATTTCTTAGAGTTAACAGTAGCAACAACGAATAGCTTCACGGAGATTCCAACATTATCCATTAGATCATTAATACAGTCCTAGTATTGACTTCATAACAAAAATGGTTCAAATGTCTCTGAGCACTTTGGAACTTAACTTCTAAGGTCATCAGTCCCATAGAACTTAGAACTACTTAAACCTAACTAACCTAAGGACATCGCACACATCCATGCCCGAGGCAGGATTCAAACCTGCGACCGTAGCGGTCGCGAGGTTCCAGACTGAAGCGCCTAGAACTGCTCGGCCACACCGGCTGGCGATTTCATAACAGCTGTTAGGTGTCAGCACGTGGACACGTCCATTATCCGTTCCCGACGGGATGGTCGATGTACACACAGAGGCACTGCACGAAGAAAACTGTTCTCACTGTGCCAATCCTCCTACTATGACGAGTCAAATTCATGTGACACATGACAGATTCGTCGGATTGTATCGGAACATGCACGCGGTGCAAAACTCAGTCAGTGTAGATATCGGTGAGAAGCAATGCCACCTCTTCCCATCTCGCTTTCAAGATAAATGTGCCACATGAAATTCTCGTAGACTGTTAATGTAAGTGACACGTCTCTAACATGTCATATTATGATATCCTAACATGTATGGCGAGAAGAAAGAACCAGTGACGATGTCATCTTGCTGAGGTGGTTAGGATGTTAACGTAGCCTGCGGAGTTACGTGTCTGGACATAATCGTGGAACTTAAACACAAATGTTAGGAAGAACAGTTGTATTTCTCTTACGAAACACTGTTCGGTATATTTTGAAACTCGGTATTCTAGAGAAACAAGGAGAATATAATATGAAGGTGTCTGTGTTAGTATGAAGTTCCCTCCGACACTAAAGGCACAGTAACTAGCGTAGTAACCCTGTCAGCGTAGAAACAGATGCCACATCAATGGCGAAAAGTGTATGAGAGTGGGTGAACTACACTGTTTTAAATAAGACGTGTTCAGCTTCCAAGCTTATAGGTTGGTAACATAGCTATTTCTTTGGGACTTTGGGATTGTGGGTTGTTTAAAAATTACTACATACAATTCGAACTAGTGCTTTATCCAAGTTGCTAACGTAAGGAATTGCGTATGGATACCACAATACTAATAACAATTGTGATGCGGAATGTGACAGAAAACTTAGACGTAAATTAAATATTTTTCCAAATATTGCAATACAGTACCGGAAAACCGTGCCTTCACAGTTCCCGCCTCCTTTCATTAATGATCATGAAAGGTTAGAAAAACATGTTGAAATTTTCTGGTAGAAAGGAACAACACGTTTTGTCTGGCCAGAAGTGAATTCTCTTCGCATTGTTGGTATCACAGCGGTAATGTAAGGGAATGTAAGTGAGAATGAGCGACTGTATACTGTGAATCACTGTGGTTTAATTAGCACGTCACGTTCAGATTCTCTGTAAAAGGAGAGACGAGGACCATAATAGCGGCTATTCTTAGCAGTCAGGCGCTTCCACCTGAAAGCGTATCATTACCAAACAATAATTGTAGCCGATCTGTTTTGGTTGTCGACTGAACGCCCACAATTTCCGCAATTATCATTTGCCTCGACTGCCCATCCGAACCGCATGTCATAGCCTATACAGTTCGTGTTTCAGTACTTTGCTTGTGGCAACAGCAAAACCAAACAGGATATCCATACACATGAGGACTGACATATCCGATTACATTCGCTACGTGCCACTAATTCAGCAGCACCACACAGTTATTTATATCGGTTAACCCTGGAGCAGGCAGACAGAGTATCAGGAAACAACATCGTATTGATGTCGGGAAAGATTATGCTCAGTCCAAGAATAACTTGTGTCACCTGTCTGTTTCTTCTAGACAAAACAATAAAAATTCCTGCAAAGTAGCATACTTCCCAACCTCATAAAATTAAAGAAAATTTTATATATATATATATTGTGAGATACGAATAGGATGAATTCTATACGCACTGATATTGATTCTAAGCCTGCATACATAAATCGAATCACAGACTACACAACACATCGTCGTCAATGACACAGTGAATTTATTAGGAGACTAATTTTTACTGATAATGTCATTCGATTACATACCGACAAAAAATTATTGTGGAAACTTTACTACTTCAATTTATCCCTCGAAACACGTTGAACGTTACCTTTCATATTACTAACTCAAAACTAACATAATGTCGTTCGTTGTTATGTGGCCATTCCTCTTCTTCCGGTGTGAACGATGGACCCCGAAAGACTATAAAAGTACTTCCGATACACCCGGCATATCTAGAGGGCAAACTGTGTTCAACAATTGACTCATCGCATAACTTCAATTATTATTGTCGAACATATGACGTCATTCACGTTACACAACATCTATGTCGCCGATATCTACACCAGCACTACATTTTTTACCTTATGTGATTTATTGTCCGTGAAGGATAAAATAATTGTTTCTACATTTGCTGTATTAAAGCAGAAAAAATTATTCTTCATGTCATCACGCAACTAACGGGATTCGCCCTAATGTCTAATTTCAATGAAGACGTGTATAATACACACACATGTTCGTTTCAGAGCCAACTGAGGGCTCATATGTGGCATATCTGGACACTGAAATATTGAGAGTGCAACTCATATGCCAACTTGAAGTAATCTGGAAGATACCCGCACAGTGGAGGACTTGCTTTCCACCAAAAAGGCAATACCAGAAAGGAAAGTTTAAATACACGTCTTCCAGAAGGGGGAAATAAATTAAGTCAATCTGCCGAAAATATAAAGTGTTATGCATGAGAAACCATAAAAAACGAACCATGACGAGCTTATGTGTGATGAGACTTCTTCTTGCAAAACGTGCGCAAGTGGAAATAGTATTTTTATCTCTCATAATATATATTTCTTCTGCAAACACAATTTAACCGTCTCAGCATCAACGCGCTTCAAATAATATGTATTGCCGATGGGGTAGAGATACTTTACGCTCACCATAAAAATAACTGTTAATTATTGTTGCCTAATACTAACAACATACTTTTTAAAGGGATACTGATGTGTAAGTAGGCTCCATAACTTGGAAATATCTTTTAGCATACTCTTCGCAGCACCAACGCACTTTCTGTAACACGTACTACAGAGGAGGAACGTACCTTACGACCAACACCGAAATATTTCTAAAAAATACAAATTCTGTTCATTATTATTGACTTTTTCTCAGAACACACTTTTTAAAGAGGTATTGATGTTGAAGAAGGATCTTGAAACCGAAAATATTCAGTAGTATGTTCATCGTGAAGTGTCACATGTGCTGCAATTTACATAAGTTTGTTACAAAGTACCCCTCTTCCCAGTCATTTCTAATGTTAAGACAAACTTCCCATTTCAACGAGCTTGAAAACTGAAAGGGCACCCAAGTTTTCTCAACAGAGAAGAATGAAATTGCATCTGTCAACAAAAGTAAAGTAAAACGAAATATTTATCAGGGATACAGTATATTGTCCACCATTAGCAGATATGTTCAAAGCGGCGCAGTGCCACAAATACTGGACGAAAACCTGCCTTTGCTCTAACAATATTCTCATCTTCTTCTGAGGCGTTGTCAGCGTCTTCATACTTGTGTACCTACTAAGTAATGTACCATCATAAATGTACCATTTGTTCTTAGACTTTGTCACCCAGTAAAAGTTTATCTCTTTCATCACGGCCTGGAGTAAACGAAGTTAATTAGATCTGCCCGCACGCGTTCGCCTCTTCTACTAAAAGTTCCTTGTAGTAAATATTCAGGTGCAGTCACACAAATTCGGTGTCAGGTTGACCAATGTATACCTGACATTATTTGAGAGTAGAAAAAAAATCACTTGTGTACTAATTTTTTGTACAAACGAGTGTAACTTTATGTGCTAATGTTTATAAATGTACATAAGAATTGGAAAATTTGAAACAGTATATAGTGAGGATAAAAGCATTGATGTCCAGCGTAAACATCTATTTTCTCCGCTCAGGGACTGGGTGTTGTGTTGTCCTAATCATCATCATTGCATCCCCATCGATGCGCAAGTCGCAGAAATGGCGTCAAATGGAAAGACTTGTACCTGGCGAACTGTCTACGCGACGGGAGGCCCTATTCACACGAACTTTACATTTACCTGACTATTAAGATTTCCAGATAAAGGTGCGAATTAATTTGAATGTTTAAAAGCACGAAAAGTAGCAAATTTTGGTTTTATGCAACCGGATAGTCACGTAACATGGTGTACCTTCTCTAGTGGATTGCCGTAGTTTTGGCCCCTGAAGGCTGCATGATACTTCAGTCAACAGTATGACAAAGTGTCAGTGCAGAGTGAAACCACAACTACCGAACAAGTCAAATTTAGGCTTCATGTATAAGCTGTCCATGCTGTACTGCGTAGCCATGTATTGCTGTCACATTGGCTCCCTGTACGAAGGGAGGCATGATATTCCAGTAATGGCAATGGCACAAGGTGGACTCACCCGGACTGCAGTTTCCTTTACCTTCAGATAGTGAACATTCCACAAGTCGATTGAACGACATAATTTAATGTTGTGGAACAGTATGCTTTATCGCAACACACAGTGACGCTTTACACCCTTCAATATTAATCATATTGAAAACAGGATTGGAAATGAATCATGGGTTTTGGAACGGATTATCATTTTAAGAGCCCACGGGAAAAAACGGGGTAAGGCACATTTTAACATATTTTCAGAGAGTCAATTTAATTTTTTAAGATTACAAAACAAAACATAAAAACTCCAATCGGGTGCGATCAATATAAGAGGCCAAATTGGGTGACTGCGGAATAACTACATTAGAAGAAAAAATAACAGAAATTGTATGATAAAGCGAACAATACACCTAAAGCAAGTACATTATTACGACGAAAAGAACGTGGTAAGTCGATAACTTTTTTCTAGGCCCCTGTTCCTTCTTTGTGTTGTTTGACATTGAAAGTGTCTTTACATTGGTTCCAGTATTGGATTTTCGTTCGCTATGTGGTAGAATGGAGAAGAAGTTACTAGCGTCTAGACCGCACAGATGTTTAGGTTACTAAATGTCTGCGTATTTTTCATGAGGTATTGGCAGGACCTTTGGAAACATATCCCTAGAATTAGTTATTAGCAAAACAGTTATGTTTACGTTACAGAAAGTTTCAAATTAGAAAACACAATTACAGGCTCGATGAGGCCATAAGAACATGTCAGCATCCTGCGATTGATACTCAGGGTCGACCACCAGAATGTTCCAAATGTACAATCTACTCATTACCACGGTCTGGTGTAAGTAATAATGTGTTTGAACAGCTTACCTTTCTTGAGACGCAGAGCTTCTCTGAGCGGTCTTGTCTTGAAATAAGACGTCATACAATATCTTGCTGAAATGGAATGCCTTTTTGAGGCCTTGGATTGACTGTTACGATTTTAAAAGAATCAAAATAGTGTTTTCGTAACTATGCATACGTTTCTTTTCTTCAAACCAAAGTTTTTATTGCACCCGTTGTAGGAGTGTCCTCTTATTGGAAATACTATTTTGAGACCAGTTCACAAGCTTTTTTAACCTACTGCAAGTCTGGGTCAGGCGATAGAGGATGTAGGTTCAATGGAAGACACCGTGGTAGTAGTGGGTGTGACAGGCAATGGCATGGACAGGCAACCTGATTATTCGATGGAGGGTGACCTGGTGAAGATAATTTCAGCAACGAGACATACTGGTGGTGGGAGTGTGTCTGCTCTGAGGCCCCATCACCGACTCATTTAAACTCTTCTACCAGGAGAGGCAATTTGGATTTGGAATGGCTGCCTGGATCATGTATGGGGTCTCATATTGGTGTGGTTCCTGTAGGCTCTTTCAGTAGGTGCAACTATATTAGGAATGGCCTTCACCTCAGCGAGAAAGGGGGGAAAACTGTCTGAACTAACAGCACATGTATTAAGTTGGGAGGCATCATCACACGAGATAAAGTACCATTGGTTTCAAGTGACAGAATAGCAGTCTTTTTAGGGTAGGGAGGATAGAAAATGACAGTCACATTGATAAAGCAGGCAGCCGGAAACCAAGTCACCACTATTTATGGAAATAGCCCCTTATTGAAATTAAAGATGATCGGAAACAGGCAGAAAAATAGGTCCCTCCAGTTATATTTTAGCCAGTGCACAAAATCAGTTATCCTTATAGCACCAGAATATCTGAGGACAGAGGGTAGGCTTAATGATTTGCTTACTCTTATTGAAGAATTAGAGCTGAGCAAACCAACTGATATAATCCGCCTCTCTGAACATTATGTGACCACTGGTACAGCTATGTTAAAAGTCACAGGATTTGAGTTAGAATCTTACTTCTGGAGAGATAATATCGAGAAAGGAGGAGTTCAAATGGTTCAAATGGCTCTGAACACTATGGGACTTATCTGAGGTCATCAGTCCCCTATAACTTAGAACTACTTAAACCTAACTAACCTAAGGAAATCACACACATCCATGCCGAGGCAGGATTCGAACCTGCGACCGTAGCGGTCGCGTGGTTCCAAACTGAAGCGTCTAGGACCGCTCGGCCACACCAGCCGGCAGGGAGGAGTAGCAACAGTTGCCAGAGAAACACTTAGAAGCTAGTGTGACAGAAGAAACGTTTCATTATAAGTCCTTTATGATAATCAGTGTATATAGTGAATCTTCTTAAAACTTTAGCCTCTTCATAAAAATCTGGACTCTCTAATTTCCCATCTCACAATAACAAAACAGTGTAATAATGGTTGCTGGTGATTTTAGCGCAGATTTATTGAAAATCTCTGTCAGTGAGGAATTATGGTAATCGAACACTGTTATTCAATTTAATTACTCCTGTGAACTTTGCAACTGGAGTATGTAAATGCTCTGAGGGTGCAGTCGATAATATCTTTGTAGAAAAATATACGGAAAACAGTCTTATCCCAAAACCAATAGTAGATCATCCATCTGATCATAACTGAAAGCATTGTATATTAAGTTTTGAAACTTCTGAGAATGTAAAATATATTAAATCTGAGTACAGAACAGCATTAATTCAGTGAAAAATTCTAAATTTTAGGAGATAACTAGAAGACATGAACTGAGTAGATGTTTACAATATTTCTAACCGTAACGAAAAATACAAAACGTTCATTAGTGTAGTTATATCCCCATTTGAACATTTTCCCCAATGAAGTTAATTTCTATCAAACACGAGTCTACAAATAAACAAAGATTTACACAAGAAATAAAGGTATAATTTGAAAGAAAAAGGAAGGTATATCTACTGTCTAGGGACAACTCTTATTTTAGCATTGTAATGCACTGCAAAGAATACTATAAAATATCGAAGCAAGTAATCAAGAAATTAAGCAGCTTAGAGGCTACTGGCATTTTCTGTGACCTGTCAAAAGCCTTAGACCGTCTCAAATACAGCCTTCTCGTAAGTGAATTAGAGTATTATGATGTCACTGGCCGTGATGCAAAAGGATTCGAATTTTACCTAATTAACAGGAAACAGAGGCTGTTGTAGCGAAATACCTGTGGAGTAAATAATCAGTCTTCATCTGATTCGGAATTGATTACATGTTGTGTTCCTCAAGGTACCATCTTCGTTCTGTGGCTTTTTCTTGTGTACGTTAATGATCTCTAATCTGTTACTTTTCCAGACATAAAGCTTGTTTTTTGCTTGTAGATTATACCAACATTGCGATAGATAGCAAGTCAAGTACAGATTAAGAAATGGCTGCTTGTCTAATTTTCACTGACATTAATAAACAGTTTAAAGCTAATGTGCACTCACTAAACTTGGAAAAGACACACTATATGCAGTTCAGAACGCCTAAGAGATTTCCTTCCAGCATGTGTATAAAAATGAAGACATGCAGGTAGTAGAAGTTGAGAGTGTTAAAATTCTGAGATTACAATTCGATCATAAATTCGGTTGGGAAGGGCATACCACAGAACTGCTGAATCGAGTAAAAAAGTCTGTATTTACAATACGAATGACGTCAGATGTAGGAGATATAAATACAAAAACCTTGCATACTTTTCTTACTTTCATTCTGTTACCTCATACGGAATCACATACTGCGGTAACTCACCAAACCGAGCAAACGTTTTAGAGTTCAAAAGTGTGTAATAAGACCCATTTGTGGTGTAAATTCAAGAAAACCATGTTGACACCTGTGTCCTAGCCACTGCTTCTCAGTATATGTATTTCTTAATGATATTTGTTGTAAATAATACGTTCAATTTACAACCAATGGCACAAGTCTTAGTAACAATTCAAGTAAAAAGACCAATTTAGATAAAAACCTAAAATCACTTACCTTGGTCCAGAAAGGAGTCTCATAAATTTCTTGTAACTATTAAAAACATAGTTGCAGACACAACACAGATTAAACAGAGTAGCAGTTTTTGGTAGGAAACTCCTTCTAATGTATAGATGAATATGTTTACAGACTGTTAGAACAGTATAAGTAAAAGTGTCTGTTTAATTTCTGTTTTGAGAGCATTTGGTCACAATAGACGAGATTAAGTATTTTGTCTATGATATATTTATTAAAAGTGCATAACTATGTTTCATTCTGGGAGAGTATTATTTCCTTAAGCGTTAGTCATTCCATGTAACTGTCATATATTTATGTATATTGACACTCTTCTGGCAAAAGATCAGGGAACTATGATATTCAAATGTTCTTTGTTTTTTATGTTATACTTTCTGACATGTTCCACACCCACGAGAATCAACTCATTTTTGGGTACGGGAAATGAAAAGCGAATCTAACGTAATCTAGTGCCTTAATGGTATGGACGACATAGCTAAGACATGAACACTGTACAGCTGTTCTTATTCTGTCCTGAGGATTCTCTTAGATAAAGTATTTTACTCACATAGCTGTGGTAAGGACCAATAATTTCGTTCACTCCTTTACTCTCAAGATCCCCAGTTTAATCATGAAATATTGAATCTCTGTTGGACATCTGATGAATGTTGTAACTGCTAAACTGTAAATCCTTGCAATGCAGTGAAAACCTTTCGGCAAACAGGAATTTCACTCGTGATATCATTTAGTTTGTTTCCTACAATGTATCGGAAAGAGACCTTTTGGTAGTGGAATTGTCATGCCAAGGCCTTCTGCTAGCAATTAATGTCACTAAAATTCTTGATGTTTTACTTGCTTGAAATATTAAGCAACGAAGATTCGCAGTCACTGTCTAAATCGTGGGAGATTGTCCTAAGGTCCCTACGAAGATCATTTAACACATGGCTTCTCACCTTGATCGTGATATGATCCACACATTTTACGCTACGAAGAGAACCACACTGCCGTCACACTTCAGACTGAACACTGTTACTGTACGGAAACAAGACGCAGTAAGAAACTCAACCGATCTCATTTGCAGTCGCAACCTAACTGAACTAACAGGCGTAATGCAAATAGAGAAAGCAAATCTTGGACTTGTTCAAGTCTTTCTGTTTCAAGATAAACTTAAAACGTTGGTTCCGGTACCTCTAAAAACATAATAGTTTGTATCTAGATGACTTGCCATGTTATTAGAAACTCATTTCAACTGCCTTGTAGTACAGACGGCTACGCATCAGAATTTGCCATAAATTTATACCCCGTTCCTTCGTGGGTTCTTTATTTATTATGTCTGTATAATTTCGTTACATATTTCGCTTTAATCGAGAATCTAATATCTTGCCTAACTCAGATTGACATTGAAACGGTTTTCCTGTATAATACGATCACAAACAACGGTTTACTTCACGCGTTAAGAGAATATTTAAAAGGAAACTGCAGTATAATAATTATAGTCTCGAACGAAAGTACGAAAAATACTTATAAAAAGCCCGACTTTAAATTCTTTTGAAAATATTTGACATACACCATTTCTTGTCGCCACAGGAACGCAAAACTACAGTGAAATGAAATCGTAGCTGTCGTAATCGTGGTTGCCACTTGGGAACACTACTGAAAACGTGCTTGACTGTGCGTCTCAAATTTAGCATTTATGGTAAAAACAGAAGGGAAGAAAATTTTAAGATTAAAGTTTCGTCTACGGTGGAAGAGCAACTGAAAGAGAGCGATAATTGCCCACGGTCGCTCAACGCATTACACAAACTTGACGGAAATCAGTTCCACTACCCAAGAGAGCAAACGTGCCTCTGATGACATTGTAGTCTAATGCATGGATTTATCAACTAAAGACGAAACCTACAGAAGTACGGTGCCTGATATACGATAAATATATATGTTGTGCAACACATCATCAGTCACGTCTATAAAACCGTAAGCCAGCTTGTATGGAGGGGTAGAGGGTCCTTCAGATGACTCTTTCTTCTCGCTTCTCCTCTTATGTTTGTTTCTTGGCGAAGGTTGGGTGGGGACGACGACAGGCGGAAGATGTCACACGTTGCAAGCGGCAATTTTTTCACAAAACGTGTTTTTAGTGCCCTTGAGTTCTAGTTACTCTGCTGAATGTCCCTAGACGTGTTCAAAATGTCTAATCATGGATATAGTTTTCCAAAACTTGTTATCAGACGGCGCGTAGTTCTTATGCCATGTGGTGTTGCCCTCTGGTGTTCCAAGTGACATGTGTAAAGTTCTTATCCGTGTACTTAATATAGAGTTCTTGTGGTATGCAGAATGGTAGCGAACTTTTGCTAGAATCAATTAAATATCTTAGTAATGAAACAAGATATTTCTAGTACTTATTACAGAACGCTGGTAAATTGCCACAATTAGGGTATTCAAGCCAGTGATAACGATCTCGCTTGCATGCGAATGCGGTACGAAACTGTTACTGCACGGGGTACCTGTTACGTTACTTGAGTCTGGAGCTAGTTACGAATAAGAACTCTTGTATTTGTTAACGCAAGCGAACGGTTGTGTTTTGAGCCATATTACCAGTAAGCTTTGGTGGTTTGAAGAGAAAACACGTAAGTTTCAGCTCTGTGAGCTGCGGCAGGGATTTTGCTATTACAGGAAAAGGGAGAAAGGTAATCGAGGGCTCCGTTTATTCCAAACAATCTACACATTCTGGCTGAGTCAGTTAACGTTGGCAATACTGTCACCATAAATACAATCAACGTAAACATCTGGCTTTCTTGGCTGTAGAGTGCAGCTGAAACGTTGCTGTCAATGTAGGCGAGTAATATTTTCAAATTCAGCGTGCCTCCTGAAAATTCCTAGCTGACCGAAACTGTGCGCCGCACATGGAGTCGCACCAAGGTTCGACTCCAGGGACGGAAAGCACTTTCAATAACTATGAAGAACTTTCATTTCAGCGCACACTCAGCTGCAGAGTAAAATATTTCATCCTGCAAGTTGTATCGTATTTATCTGTTCTTAAATCTACGTGAAAACCCTGCAAATCACACAGTGCTTGGTATAGGGTTCATCGAACCACATTCACAAAAATTCTCTTTTACTCCAGTCTCGAACAGCAAACGGAGAAAATGAGCAGCCATATATTTCCGTGCGAGATTTGATTTTCCTTATTCTATTACGATGACCGTTTCTCCCTATGTAGGTCGGCGTCAACAAAATATTTTAGCATTCGGAGGAGAAAGTTGGTGACTGAAACTTCGTGCCAAGATTCCGCCGCAAAGGGAAGAACCTTTGTTTTAATGATGTCCTCATGACAGTAACACTGTCTCTTCTATTTGTCAATTAAAACAAAACGTGCCGTCTTTCTTCGATCATTCTCGATGTACTCCGTTAATCCTATCTGGTAAGAATCCCAAACCTCTCAGCAGTACTGCAAAAGAGGATGGACAAGAGTAGTGTAGGCAGTCTCTGTAGTAGATCTGTTGCATCCTCTAAGTGTTCAGCCATTAAATCGCTGTCTTTGGTTCGCCTTCCCCGCAAAATTTTCTGTGTGCTCTTTCCAATTTAAATAGTTTGTAATTGTAGTTCCGAGGTATTAATTGAATTTACTGCCCTTAGACTTGAATGATTTATGGTGTAACCGAAGTTTAACGGATTCCTTTCAGCACTCATGTGAATAACCTCACACTTTCTATTATTTACGATCAATTGCCTATTTTCGCACTATGCAGATATCTTTTCTAAATCGTTTTGCAATTTTTTGATCTTCTAATGATTTAACTGGACGATAAACGACATCATCTGCAAACAACCTAAGACGACTGTTCGGATTGTATCCTAAATTGTTTGTATAGATAAAGAGTAGCAGAAGGCCCATAACAGTACCCTAGTGGAACGCCACAAATCACTTCTGTTCTACTCGATGACTTTCCGTCATTCACTACCAAGTGTGACCTCTCTGACAGGAAGTCACGAATCCAGTCACATAACTGAGACGATATTCCATAAACATGCAGTTTGCTTACTAGGCGCTTGTGAGATACAGTGTCAAAAGGCTTCTCGAAATCTAGAAATACTTAATCAATTTGAAATCCTTTGACAGGAGTACTCATCACTTCATCTGAGTAAATAGCTAGTTGCGTTTCAAAACGACGATGTTTTCTAAATCTGTGTTGACTGTGTGTCTATAGACCGTTCTCTTCGAGGTAACTCATAATGTTCGAACACAATATATGTTCCAAAATCCTGGTGCATATCGACGTCAATAATATGGGCCTGTAATTTAGTGGATTACTCCTGCTGCCTTTCTTGAATATTTGTGTGACCTCTGCAGCTTTCCAGTCCTTGGGTGGGATATTTCGTAGAGCGAGTGGTTTTATGTGATTGTTACGCATGGAGCTGTTCTGAAAGGAACCTAATTGGTATCGTCCTTTTGAAATATCTATAAAAAATTCTTACTCTGAAACAACCGAAAGGAAAACTATTAATGAATTCAAAAGAGGCAAGACTGTGGTTGATTTATGTTAAACCACAATTCATCCGAGAATCCAGTCACTTTGTCTGTTACAAAACAGAAAAGTCTATTGACGATTTTGCCATTTCTTCTTCACTAACACAGAGAACCTTACAGCAAAATTTTCAACTTGTTACCTAAGGAATGGAGCTGTGTAATAAACAGAATTTAATAATGAGAGACATGTTTCTGTAAATTAGTTCTTTTGTTGTAAAAAATTAAAGGATTTCCTAAATGGTTTTTGTTGATTATAATTCTACTAATTAACCGTTGCTATACCAACGATAGAAGAGGGAGATGGTCCTTTATTCCCGCCTTTTGAATATGTTGTAATCTAGTCAGTTTAGTTATTTCAAAAATTTTTAAATAATATTTACTGTTTATAATGAAGTATTCTACCAGATTCCACAAGTGTTTTAAATTTTTCAGGTTAACCTAACCCCAAAATTAGGTGGTTACCGCTATATGTCGCTTTCCCAAATGTAAATCATATTCAATATTTTTAGGTTGAGGACCGTACTCACAGTTGAAAATCTCTATAAAATAGAGTTACATGAGTAAAAGTTTACAAGAATCAACGAAATTTCCGTTTTCTAATTTCTTCAAGGTGAGCATGAAGTACCCCTGCCCCTCTTCATAATGCGCATTATGGAAAATGCGTTGGTATTGGTGCTTGTACTTTTGCAGATACTAAGTAGTGCCTCGATGTTATTAGTACTTGAAACTAATTTTTCTTAGTTGTACTTAGAACGCGTCGGTTTCCTGGTTTGGCATCTAGAACGCTGTTAATAAATTATTTATTGTTTAATTAGTCCTGTTATTTTGACAGTAATGAGATACGCAGCGTTATTCTAAGGCATCAGAAGCATTCACGTATAAAAAAGAGATAGATTGCTTTTATATTCTCCTTATAACTTTATATTTGGCGATCATAAAGTTTGAAATTTCCACTCTTCATAAGGGGTGGTCATAATGACTCGACGAGATGTATGTGAAACATGTAATAAGTTGTGACTTCTTAGAATTTGCTTTCTCGGAATTTTGTCGGTGAACTGTTCATTGCTGCACAACACATTTCTTGTAGGTTCTGCTTCTGGAATCGATGAGCCTGTGCGTGACACCCTCGTGGTTACTAAAAGAACCCTTGTAGAAGTGTGCTGCTGGACTTTGGACCTTCTAAATCCTCTTTGCTAATACTAGGGTCCGAGATGAAAGATCAGTTCTGAAGAGTCGGCACGAAGGAATCCTGTATTTTAATGCACGTTTTTGGCTAATACCAAACTTATTTATTAGTACACGTGGTAAATTTCCTTATTTCTTGTTTTTGTTAGACCAGCACCACAGTCCAAAGACTGTTTTGATGCAACTCTCCACTCTATTCTGTGCACGGCCTTTCACCCATACATAACAGTTGCAAACCACACCCGCAGTAAACTACTTACCGTAGTCAAGTCTTGGATATGCTCCACAATTTCAATGCCCCACATTATCCTCCAACGCCAAATATACTATTCATGGGGCCTCTGTATGTGTCTTAGCATCTGATCTGTTCTTTCAGTCACTCGGTGACTTCAATTTATATCCTCCCGAATTGATCCGTTAGCTATCCATCCACCCATAGAATCTCCAGCACTATACCGTAGCCCCATATTTCGAAATCCTCTGTTCCCTTCTTCTCAATATCACTGCCTTAGAGGGCTACCTCCGAAGTAAGTTTCATCATTATGTCCGACGTTAACAAATTTCTCTTATTCGTCGAGGCATATTTTACAATTCACAAACCATATATATGGGAACCTTCCCCCATGATCCATGGACCTTGCCGTTGGTGGGGAGGCTTGCGTGCCTCAGCGATACAGATGGCCGTACCGTAGGTGCAACCACAACGGAGGGGTATCTGTTGAGAGGCCAGACAAACATGTGGTTCCTGAAGAGGGGCAGCAGCCTTTTCAGTAGTTGCAGGGGCAACAGTCTGGATGATTGACTGATCTGGCCTTGTAACATTAACCAAAACGGCCTTGCTGTGCTGGTACTGCGAACGGCTGAAAGCAAGGGGAAACTACAGCCGTAATTTTTCCCGAGGACATGCAGCTTTACATGCAGCTTTACTGTATGATTAAATGATGATGGCGTCCTCTTGGGTAAAATATTCCGGAGGTAAAATAGTCCCCCATTCGGATCTCCGGGCGGGGACTACTCAAGAGGACGTCGTTATCAGGAGAAAGAAAACTGGCAATCTACGGATCGGAGCGTGGAATGTCAGATCCCTTAATCGGGCAGGTAGGTTAGAAAATTTAAAAAGGGAAATGGATAGGTTAAAGTTAGATATAGTGGGAATTAGTGAAGTTCGGTGGCAGGAGGAACAAGACTTTTGGTCAGGTGATTACAGGGTTATAAATACAAAATCAAATAGAGGTAATGCAGGAGTAGGTTTAATAATGAATAAAAAAATAGGAGTGCGGGTTAGCTACTGCAAACAGCATAGTGAACGCATTATTGTGGCCAAGATAGACACAAAGCCCATGCCTACTACAGTAGTACAAGTTTATATGCCAACTAGCTCTGCAGATGATGAAGAAATTGATGAAATGTATGACGAGATAAAAGAAATTATTCAGGTAGTGAAGGGAGACGAAAATTTAATAGTCATGGGTGACTGGAATTCGTCACTAGGAAAAGGGAGAGAAGGAAACGTAGTAGGTGAATATGGATTGGGGGGAAGAAATGAAAGAGGAAGCCGCCTTGTAGAATTTTGCACAGAGCATAACTTAATCATAGCTAACACTTGGTTCAAGAATCATAAAAGAAGGTTGTATACCTGGAAGAATCCTGGAGATACTAATAGGTATCAGATAGATTATATAATGGTAAGACAGAGATTTAGGAACCAGGTTTTAAAGTGTAAGACATTTCCAGGGGCAGATGTGGATTCTGACCACAATCTATTGGTTATGAACTGCAGATTGAAACTGAAGAAACTGCAAAAAGGTGGGAATTTAAGGAGATGGGACCTGGATAAACTGAAAGAACCAGAGGTTGTACAGAGTTTCAGGGAGAGCATAAGGGAACAATTGACAGGAATGGGGGAAAGAAATACAGTAGAAGAAGAATGGGTAGCTCTGAGGGATGAAGTAGTGAAGGCAGCAGAGGATCAAGTAGGTAAAAAGACTAGGGCTAATAGAAATCCTTGGGTAACAGAAGAAATATTGAATTTAATTGATGAAAGGAGAAAATACAAAAATGCAGTAAATGAAGCAGGCAAAAGGGAATACAAACGTCTCAAAAATGAGATCGACAGAAAGTGCAAAATGGCTAAGCAGGGATGGCTAGAGGACAAATGTAAGGATGTAGAGGCTTGTCTCACTAGGGGTAAGATAGATACTGCCTACAGGAAAATTAAAGAGACCTTTGGAGAGAAGAGAACCACTTGTATGAATATCAAGAGCTCAGATGGCAACCCAGTTCTAAGCAAAGAAGGGAAGGCAGAAAGGTGGAAGGAGTATATAGAGGGTTTATACAAGGGTGATGTACTTGAGGACAATATTATGGAAATGGAAGAGGATGTAGATGAAGATGAAATGGGAGATAAGATACTGCGTGAAGAGTTTGACAGAGCACTGAAAGACCTGAGTCGAAACAAGGCCCCGGGAGTAGACAACATTCCATTAGAACTATTGATGGCCTTGGGAGAGCCAGTCATGACAAAACTCTACCATCTGGTGAGCAAGATGTATGAAAAAGGTGAAATACCCACAGACTTCAAGAAGAATATAATAATTCCAATCCCAAAGAAGGCAGGTGTAGACAGATGTGAAAATTACCGAACTATCAGTTTAATAAGTCACAGCTGCAACATACTAACGCGAATTCTTTACAGACGAATGGAAAAACTGGTAGAAGCGGACCTCGGGGAAGATCAGTTTGGATTCCGTAGAAATGTTGGAACACGAGAGGCAATACTAACCTTACGACTTATCTTAGAAGAAAGATTAAGAAAAGGCAAACCTACATTTCTAGCATTTGTAGACTTAGAGAAAGCTTTTGAGAGCGTTAACTGGAATACTCTCTTTCAAATTCTGAAGGTGGCAGGGGTAAAATACAGGGAGCGAAAGGCTATTTACAATTTGTACAGAAACCAGATGGAAGTTAAAAGAGTCGAGGGGCATGAAAGGGAAGCAGTGGTTGGGAAAGGAGTGAGACAGGGTTGTAGCCTCTCCCCGATGTTATTCAATCTGTATATTGAGCAAGCAGTAAAGGAAACAAAAGAAAAATTCGGAGTAGGTATTAAAATTCATGGAGAAGAAGTAAAAACTTTGAGGTTCGCCGATGACATTGTAATTCTGTCAGAGACAGCAAAGGACTTGGAAGAGCAGTTGAACGGAATGGAGAGTGTCTTGAAAGGAGGATATAAGATGAATATCAACAAAAGCAAAACGAGGATAATGGAATATAGTCAAATTAAATCGGGTGATGCTGAGGGGATTAGATTAGGAAATGAGACACTTAAAGTAGTAAAGGAGTTTTGCTGTTTAGGGCGTAAAATAACTGATGATGGTCGAAGTAGAGACGATATAAAATGTAGACTGGCAATGGCAAGGAAATCGTTTCTGAAGAAGAGAAAATTGTTAACATCGAGTATTGATTTAAGTGTCAGGAAGTCGTTTCTAAAAATATTTGTATGGAGTGTAGCTATGTATGGAAGTGAAACATGGACGATAACTAGTTTGGACAAGAAGAGAATAGAAGCTTTCGAAATGTGGTGCTACAGAAGAATGCTGAAGATAAGGTGGGTAGATCACGTAACTAATGAGGAGGTATTGAATAGGATTGGGGAGAAGAGAAGTTTGTGGCACAACTTGACTAGAAGAAGGGATCGGTTGGTAGGACATGTTTTAAGGCATCAAGGGATCACAAATTTAGCATTGGAGGACAGCGTGGAGGGTAAAAATCGTAGAGGGAGACCAAGAGATGAATACACTAAGCAGATTCAGAAGGATGTAGGTTGCAGTAGGTACTGGGAGATGAAGAAGCTTGCACAGGATAGAGTAACATGGAGAGCTGCATCAAACCAGTCTCAGGAGTGAAGACCACAACAACAACAACATATATGGGAACAATAAACAAAATTAAGTAAAGAAAATGGAGAACCAGTATTTAATCCGTGATGGCAGAAACTGTTATACCATAGCCTCTTCGAATCCCCTGGACGTCATTGTGGTGTGGGTAGCGAATACATACACCAGAACTACTACATGAACATCTGGTAGCGGGATTGTATTATAGAGAAATCACAAAATGGATAACGTAACTTGAATATCTTAAATAACACCAGTTGAGCTATTGTCTAAGCAGTATGAAATACAAGCCAGACTCCATAATATTATAGAAACCGACTGTTCTATGAGAGGGAGTGTTGGACTGTTTGCAAAAATAATAATACTGGAATTAACGGATCGCAGGTGCAATTACTACGTTGACCAAGAAGTATGAGTTGAAAACGCATGAAGACATTAACAATCCAAACAGTTCCAGTATGATAGAAAGTAGCCAGTAAAGATTCACAAACAATAATGTTCATTATAAACGCTTATAAAGGAAAAACTTGGGGATCGGGGTTGGTTCGAGCTATGTCAAAACGAAAACATATCAAACACTACTAATTAATGACAATACCAGAGAAGATATTCACACACAATATTCTTCATTATAAACCCAAATAAAAGAAGGATTTACGAATCGCCTCGGTTTGAGCTCTCTGGAAATCAAAAGATACCAAATATGGCCAATTAACGATTGTGACAGATATTATCAGCCAAGGTGTAACTGAATGAATTTGAGGGGAAAGAGAGAGAGGTATTACAATTTTCTAAATTTGAATTTTAGATAATAGTATAAAAATATTCTCGTAATACCGCAAATGATCATATCACCCAGTGCTCTTCGCAAACTAACCCCATCACTAAGATAACAGAGACGCACTACGAAAGCCTGTGAACGCTAGATACGAAGATAAGTAGATTAATTCACGGATAACGTGGTGAATTATGCCACTATGTCATTTCCACGCAATCATATAATTCTGAGTAGAGGTATAAACAATGATTACGAAATGTATAAAGTTGTGACAGTTTTACTCCGCCGTATAGGTGCCTACACTCTGTGACCTTAAAAATCCCCGTAAGAGTAATTTACTGTCGAATAGTCACCTATTTAGTGTGCATGATCCGAAACACATATGCCCTCTTGACTGAAATTTCAAGGGAACTACATGCGGTGGGACATTGTAGCACTCAAAAATAAAAAAGCTGTCAGCTTTTCATAGTACAAAATCAAAAAGAGATAGTGGATTTCATAGTAGTTCCAAATGGTGAGAGCTCATTTAACGTTAATCAGTCAAAGGTAACCTTTGTTCATTATTAGCTCCGCACCGCAGCTGTAGGCCAATGAAAAGCCATAAATCGCAGAATACTTAATTATAATGCTACAAATGTTGGCTATAAAGAACATCTCTTTCCAGTAGTCTGAATAAAAAGCGCTCTGCGTTATAAAATACCAGCAGCTCAGTTATTTGCTAATAACTGGGGCAGAGAGAGAGAGAGAGAGAGAGAGAGAGAGAGAGAGAAAGAGAATAGGGGGGGGGGGGGAGAGAGAGCGAGAAAGAGAGAGAGAGAGAGATAGGGAGTGAGGTTCGAACATCCATAACAGTTGTGCAGAAAATTAGAAGTCACATGGTTGGAGGTTTGAAATTGATAGCAGCTCCTACGAAAGATCTATAAAAATATTCGACATTAGCTTGGTGGCTAATGCAATCTTATCGTTCTCCGTGTGGTACTGGAAAGAGATCTTCATATTACCTTTAATATAATAAAATATCTTCGTTATTTACGAACTATGAGAAAATGGTCGCAATTTTCATGTATTTAGCTCCAGCAATCACCGATATCAAAGATGTAGCATTATCTGTTATTGTAGGATATCCGTCGAATTATGTAGCATTATCATCAAATCAGAATTCCAAAAATTAATGGAGCATGTCGGTCTGATAGTTCCACGCTAAAGGTGAAACCATAGTCTAGAGGTGAACATAAGATCCTACATACAGACGGAAATGATGTGGGGATCAGGATGAAAGATTAGAGTAGGACATGGAAATAAATGAAGAAAGAGGCATAATGATGAGATAGAGTAGGTAATGGATGATAAAAGAGATGAAGAAAAATATGAGTAATTTTACTGTGACGATCGTAAAGATACAAAACTTAGTGTTTTAAGGAAATAATGATTAGTAAGTACTGGACATATGAGTGAACAGAAACATACAGGGTGAGCAAATTAAAATTCGGCTTCGGAAATATTTAATAATTTACGGAGAACTGACTCTTGTTAATGAACAGGAGAATTGCCCTTCATCGAAGATGGTGGCAACCGTAATTTGGACAAACAGTTGGTTCCCTTCACATGTCTGCACAAGAGCATTTCCCGCACGCTCTGTCCCAAGTAATTCGCTGTGTCATTCGTTTTCAGCAAGACAGGGTACAGACATGTTTACTGACAAATTGAATGCAACTCGAAATGGTGCTGAAGACAAAACAGCGTGTGTCCGTTATCCAGTGCTGTGTGAAGTATAGTTCGTAGTAAACGTCTTCGGAACTGTTGCACCAGAGCTCAATCCTGGAGTGCTTCAGCGAAACCTCCAGCCAAGTCTGCAATGCAAAACTTTATGGAAAAATACAGTGAAGCGGGGACCACGTTCAGAATCTTCTTTGTTGTTCGTTAACGAGAGTCAGTTGTTAAGTGTCAACTTTTGCAACTTGCAAGATGAATATAATATATACTAAAAAGCGTTAAACATCATATACTCATCTTGAATCACCCTGTATTTACTTCTAGGTACGTGACTATGATACACCTTGGAATAGTTTTCCTCATATGGAAGAACCTTACTTTTATGGAGTATTTTTTATAATGTGAGAAAAAGACTGCAGCATACGTAAAGATGATGCTCTTGTTTCAAAATTGAATAAGAATACATATTAAACTTGTGTCGCGGTGCTGGCTAGAGGGGAAAGTCTAAAACTGTTGCAAGGAACAATTTTCCCCCGAGTATGTAGAGTGTTTGCAAAGAAATTTAACGCGTCCTTACAGGAAGCGTACTACTCCACACTAGAAGAAACTGTCCTAAAATGATACCTGTATATCCAGAAACAAATACCTGTGGTCAATGGCCAATTGAAGATCTGCAGTTCTCAGCGCGTTTTCATTTCCAAACTAGCTGAGAATGCTGGTGCTGCCCAAATATTTATTTATAGTTGTGCTCAAGACTTCAGACGTATTGAATTTAATTTTAACATAAAAAACTTCTTTGTGTACAACGGTTGACGTATTATGAGTGGGACCATAAAGGAAGATGTTGTTCGGTTCACCAACACTGGAGAGGAAGTCACGTAGAGCTGGTAGACACCAAACGGACCCTAAAGCCCACGCCTGCAACATGCAGGGTATGGTTTTGTGCTTTGTTTATGATCATGGAATATCACAAGTTTACGGGGAATTCTAAAACTTTAAAGCAAAATGGTATATTGTTGGGAGTAATCAGGATTTTGGGTATAAAATCTCAACTCACGGCCGTGCGGGGTAGCCGAGGGGTCATAGGCGCCTTGTCACGGACCGCGCGGCTTCACCCGTCGGAGGTTCGAGTCCTCCTTCGGGCGTGGGTGTGTGTGTTGTCATTAGTGTAAGTTAGTTTAAGTTAAATTAAGTAGTGCATAAGCTTAGGGTCCGATGACTTCAGCAATTTGGTCTCATAACACCTTACGAGAGATTTCCAATTTTTATGTCTCAACTCACCTGTGCCAATTCCCATCAGAGTTTCCACTTCTTTGTTGTTACGTTGGACAGAAGTGACTTTATGCCTCTGGGAGAAGGGTTCTGAGGAATGAGGTAATGCATGACGCTGTCAATCAGAGCTGCGTCACGCCTTGGTTTCGGAACGAGTTTCCAAGGAGCGAGTATGATCTTCTCGAGCCCAGAAAGTAGCGCCTGACGATCGTAATTGGATTACTGAGACCGCACAGTTCTCTGTCTTGTAGCCTTTCTGGTGTATTCAGAAATACTCGACCGTTCTGTAGGCGTTTTCATTCTTAAACAAAACGAAACCAAAATGTAATAAGCTGGGATCCAAATCACAAAGGAAACTTATTAAATGCCTTTATCGCAGCGAAGTATATAAATAAAACCTATAGAAAAAAAACAAAGCAATCTCTTCAAAATTTTAATACACTAAGCGAAACTAATAAATCCGTCTACCTTAGCAAAGTAAATTTGCTGTTTGTTTTGTATTCATGAAGATAAGTTTCTGACGCGCAATTCTGCCACTGACGTAATTTTCCAAAATACATTTGTCACCGAGTTAAAAAAAACTAACAGCGGCATCTATTGGTTCGTACGTGTACTGCGCCATAATGACTAAATATCTGAATCCCTAAGTTGGACAGACGATGATATCTCTTTTCCGACTTTCAGTTATGATCAGATAAAGCTTATATGTCGTTCCAAGTTACGCTCACATTAATTTTGTAAACCCCATCAAATTCGTTTAGTAGTTTGGAGCATAGCATGTTCAATTAGAGAGAGCGACAGTTATACTGTTTTATTATTAATGTGGATATAGATTCACAAGAGATAGCGTAGTAAATTACAAAAGGCACAAGTGGGCTCACACAAATCCTCAAGTAACCATGGAGGTAAGGAATCAGGATCACTTTGGTATACTCCTCATATTAATTCTGGAGCAATTTATCAGTGAAAACCATGACATGACATTAATTCCTGTGGTATCCATAGCAAGAAAACAAGGTAAGGGCAGTTTCTCCTAGTTTTTATTAATGCATGTTAAAGGCAATAACGATGGTCAGAAAGGTCGCAAAAACTGTGTTATGATAAGAGTATCAATACATATGTAATACAGATGATAACGATTAATGGAAAACAATAAGTAACCATTGCCTCACGTTTCTACAGAAAAGACACTTCGGATCAGGTGCTGAAAATAGCTTCTTCTTCTTCAACTGGAGCGTTTTTCCCTTAAAACTACTCAATCATACATCACAGACTAAAGAGACCATTTCCGGAAACTGTTAGAAGAAAGGCGTTCGTTTATGAAGAATTAAGACTGACAGAAGAAGTAATAGAAACTAAACGTGCAGTGTGACTGTTTCAGGTGTGTTGTGTATCACACCACCAACGGAAAACTGTTCAAAGCTCTTAACACCGAAAGAGCGTCATCAGAAGAGGATATACATCTATCTGAAACGAAATGTGTGTCTTCGTAATTTCGAAGAAGATTCATTATCTTTATTCGTGAGCCAAAAAAACAAAAGTGAAAATCATTTTATACCACTATTTTCTTTTTCCTTCTTCTCCGCTTTTATGTCACATCTGGCGCTTCTGTAGTTTCGCAGATTACGAGAGTGGAGGTGCGTGTCCGCTGAAAGACGCCGTACCCGTAATGGCGCAGCGAGGTACTTCACAATGAGTAATGGCAAAAGGAAGCGAGAAAGCAGCAGCATTCCTCCCGGGCAGCATTTACTCACGCCGGCGCGGTTGCGGCCAGAATGTGTAGCCCAATGTCGCGGAACGCTCGGCGTTGACATACCGGGACACGGGGCAGGATTTTGAAAAGTCTGACTAGTTTTCACCTATTACCAGGAGGTTTCGTTTAACGACACGACTTTTCGTAATAGAGATTTATATTCATAATCGTAAGCAAATACAATGTTCAGCAATACGTACGTTGTTACCTCATGTAGTTATTGTCACTAGTCTCGTACAAACTGATAAAAGCCAATGTTGAACAGTTCCACCATCTACATACGATGTGTTCCTCAATTGATTGATTGAAATCCATATCCTAAAACTTGTCACTGTACCACATACAAAAATCTTGTAACTGGCTGAAACTACACATATTAAAAAAAAGTTTTGCATCACCTCGGTTCCGAGAGTTCCGCAACCTGTACAGAAAATTGGAATAGAGATCAACATAAACATCATTTCCGTCCATTTTATTGCCCATGAAAACCACCCATTGCTTCTTGTACCGCCATACAGCCAGACCATCAGAGGTGGTGGTCCAGATACCTACCACCACGTCCTCTTGCCGTTGATGCATGCTTGTATTCGTCGAGGCATACTATCCACAAGTACACCAAGGCACTGTTGGTCCAGATTGTCCCATTCCCAAACGGCGATTCGACGCAGAGCGGTTGGTGGGTCACATCGTCCAAGGCCGGCCGGTGTGACCGTGTGGTTCTAGGCGCTTCAGTCTGGAACCGCGCGACCGCTATGGTCGCAGGTTCGAATCCTGCCTCGGGCATGGATGTGTGTGACGTCCTTAGGTTAGTTAGATTTTAGTAGTTCTAAGTTCTAGGGGACTGATGACCTGAGATGTTAAGTCCCATAGTGCTCCGAGCCATTTGAACCAAGTACTTCAATTAGGCGACATTTCGGCAACCTGGGCCCTAACTACACCAGTAATTCTGCTGTGGAGAGGGAAACTACACTTTACGTTTCCGTTCCTGGATAATCTTCCCATCACTGAAAGGTGGTCTGGATTAAATGAGGAAAATGTTAATGGTCCGATCGGTATTCGATTTAGTTTCCAATTGATTTACTTCGAGAACAACAGCCTGCTTGTGTAGACCACCAGTCTGACCGTGCAAAAGTGAAACTTAGTAGATGCAGACAGTGCTCCTGCTTCTGGACTATACTCCTGCTAACATGGGAGAAAACGCAGTATCTGCATTGCGTAATATTTTATCTCATGAAACCTAATCTGTTTGCTAAACTGGAAACATAAATCAGAAAAAAAGTAAATTCGCAGGACGCTGACACTAAACATCATAGAAACAAAACTTGGGCAGAGGTAGAAACAATCATATATTTGAAGTATAAAAATAAATGTTAATAATGTGGACTATCTAAGTATACATCCTACATTTAATTAGGAAAGTAAGCTTGAGGCCTACGATCACGGTAGGGAAAATATTTATTTAATAAATGCCTTAAATTTTCTTATATATTCCACCTTTCACTAAACAATGGAAGGAGTAAATTATACATATTTCTTTCATGGAGAAATTCGAAGATTAGCAGTATGGGTGCCAATTACCATTATACGACTATTATCTGCAGAAATGAGCGCCATGTCTTGGAAACTTTAGCTAGGATTTCTTTTCTGTCGAAGGTTACAAATACGGCCAGCAGTTTCCGTTAACTCCGAACCTCAGGGTATGTCTAGTTGAAACCTTTGTGAAAGCGTACTCTGCCTGTACAAAAAAATGGAACATGCACTACAAAAATAAAGCACTAATCAATGGAACCCACAAGACATAAAAACATAATTACCTATGGGCAGAGCTGTACAACTATGGTAGACTGTCATATGTAAGTGCGGACTGCAGTAGTTTCCCTAGTGGCTTTGGTAATTTAAGGTTGCACCGATGATACCGATACGTTAGGTGTGTTGCATAATTACCGGGCGCCGCCTCATAACGATCGCTTACTTTACGCATGCGATCAGCGTCTTACTAAACTCCCCTAAAAGCTGAAAACGGTAATCCGTCTAGAAACCAAGTGAGGATATGTAAAGGTCTGTGTAACCCACAGACCGTTTTTATTCTACATAATTATCCGCTTGTCTGTTACTTAAAAATGAACAGTACGTTAAAATTTATTTCATTGGGAAATTTTTGATTTGAAACGTGTGACAGAGGGATGTTGTAGTGAAAATAAAGAAAACCATACAGATTCAGCATACAGTGCTAGAAAACGCCATTTCCTCAACAAGAGGAAAATAAAAAAAATTGCAAAACTAAAATATATCAAACATTGTTTTAATACTTGGTCGAACTATATAAAACATGTTAGTGGTATTCATGAAAAAATTTCGTATTTATCAATATTAACAGGAAACTTTTACCTTGATGAAGAACGTTCTACTGAGTATAGAAACTACTATAATCGCATATTTCTTTAGAGCTCTTGCATGTGAACTGTCCTTGCATCAAAAGTAACTGGTTTGGTTATATAAATGCGCAGTAATTAAGTGATGAGCTAATTTTTATTACTAGTAATATGCAATTTATATTCTGGATTATCACAGAATTACCGGTAATCCTACCATTTATTACGTCATTTATGTAGCGCACCAAAATTAGCAAACGGTATTTTTGGTAGAGTTCAACTCTCTCAATCGGAGATCAAGACCAACCTCGGTATGGATAAATAAGGATTCCGGGAACGAATACGCTATGTTGAGAGACATCCTATGAAATACCACAACTGACTTTCAATAAGAAATGTGTTGCCCAGTACATCAGAATATCGCAGTATACAACAGCTCTCAATCGAGCTCTATCGTATGCAAGCGGTGATCAAAGTCTCCTCATTGAACTTGAGAATAAAGAACGAAATATAATTGTAGGAATCCTGGTTTAAAGCTACAAGAAAGGCACTTCTTTGATGTGTCTACATTAAGGTAGAAAAATTTTCTGAGTCGACCCGCCGAACAGGGAAAAATTTTATGGTCACCTCAAATGGCAGTATGGAAGCCAGGACGACTAAAAATGTTTATGACTCTTCCGATAAAAAAAACTGTAAACCTCAACGCAGTGATTTAGAAGCACCAAAGAAAACCTCCAAACAACAGAAGTCAGGCCTCAAGGTGCTTACGACAAAGATTTGTTTCCGCAGTGAGGTAGTGAAAGGCAGGCCAGCTCGACAAGAACGAACAATATCAAGACTTCATGTACCCCGAACAGAAGAGCTCAGACAAAAGATTTACTAAGTGATGAACGCAGAAGAACGCGAAGCTGACTGCCATGTACATCGACGTTTAATGTGGTCAAAAGAACAAATAACAGTAAATCTATTCCAAAACATTGCTTTATTGTTATTTAGCGCTGAAATAATTTAGATTTCGTAACAACATGAGTGATCTGTGTACTAGGTTCATGATGTATATGTATTACATTCTCCGATGGTAGGCATTTGTTAACTCATTATCTAAAATAAACACGCAAAGGTGCTTAGTGGACATTTTCTTTACCTTTATACAAATACAGTAAACTCGCACTTAATGGTTGGTTTTAAGGTAAGGATGTTACGTCATAAGGTGAATCTTACTCTGAAGTATAAAGACAAATGAAGAAATGTCTATCTTTAGCGCATTTGTACGGAGAAAGAAAGTGGCGGCAAGGGAAGTTTACGGAGAGTCGGAGGGAAATACAGCGAAGTAACTGAAGGAATTCTGGGTTTCACAGACGGTACTCTCATTAAAACCTAAAGTAAGAAAAACAAGACCAATCGGCAAAAAATTGGCAGTAAATTACGATCATCTCAACCGACGCCGGATGACGACATTCGCGGCACCAAACTGGAAAAGGCAATTACTTGTTTTACAACAGTCGAAGAAGACTTCCAAACAAGGGAAGTAAAGGCTGAAGGCGTTTTGGACGGAAATTTCTTCCGTGAAAAGTCGTCAGAGAATCAAACGGAGCGAGGTGGCGCACACTGGACTCGTATTCGGGAGGACGACGGTTCAAACTCGCGGCCGGCCATTCTGATTAGGTTCTCCGTAATTTCCCTAAATCGCTTAAGGCAAATGCCGGAATGGCTTCTTTGAAAAGGCAAGGCCGACTTCCTTCCTTATCATTACTTAATTCAAAGGGACAGATGACCTCGCTGTTTGGTGCCTTCCTCCAAAACCAACCAACGAACCGTGAACTGTCTAAATCGAGAAGAAGAAACCAAAACCAGGCGGGTCAAGCGTTAACAGAAAGGATCAAAGAAGACCAAGAAAGAACTTCAGACTCAGAAGAAAGTAAAAATCACTGCCATATGTATCGATATTGCATGTAGTCCAAACGAATAAATATTGGGAACCATGTTCGGAAATATTTCTTATTATTCAGTGCTGGAGGAAATGAAAAACAGTAACTTGAAGCCGGTACTTCCATAAAATATCCAGGATTATGCGTACGGAGAGACTGAAAGTGAATGACGACAGAAAATTATTCGCGGGAAGCATTGATCCCAGACTGAGATTAATTGCAGCGATTCTGGGGAAACATAGTCCATCAAAAATGGACGTAGAAGAACGAAATTTTCACTCTGCAGTGGACAGGGCGCTGATATGAACCTTCCTGGCAGACTGAATGAAGGATAACGATCTGAACTCAGGACCTTCGCCTTCCGCCTCTACAAACTGGGCTTTGCAGATACGACTCACGACCCGTCCTGAGCTTCGCTTCTGCCAGCGCCCCGTCTGTCGTCCATTCTTCACAGAAATTCTCCCGCGAAACTTTCAAGGTTAACACTCCTGTAAGATACATCTGAAATGGGGCTAAGGTACAGCCTGCGGGATCTTTACAGACTGAAATTTTCACTGTGTAACAGAGTGTGCGCTGAAATTAAACTTCATGGCAGATGATAACAGTGTGCAGGACCTAGACTCGAACTTGGGGGCTTTTAACATGGGAAACAGCTCAGAAACCACTCGTTCGACTAATAATTCAGTAGTGCTCGTCAGTGTGGTATCCGCACCAGATTAATTTTGTGGAGGAAGCAGAGTAGAGCAAAAGAAGAGGAGCATGTTTATTTCCAGTTCCAGTTAGTAGGAGCGGATGCTTCACGCAGTTGCTCAGCCGACTGCAGTGGCAGAGGCAGCCTCAGAGGCGCTCACTGCATGCTGTGGTCTGCTGTTAAAGTTCCGACAGCTTACGACGTTAGAAAAGTCAACCAATATCTTGTAAAAAAAAGATGAAGAAAATATAGACTTTCTAGCACACATAGAGGTTACCAGCAAGCGTTTCTCCTGCGGACTATTCGCAAATGGAACAGGGAAAGGGCGGAGTGACACAGCTACATGAAGTACCCGCCGTCAAACACCGTATGGTGGCATGAGGATTTTGGATGTAGATGTAGGATCATCTCTTTAAACTTTATCTCCATATGACTGCCCAGGCAACAAGTTTCATTTTGCGTATGCGTTTCATTTCCTGATGATTGAGATATCTTTCCGAAATGGATTGTCTACAATAAATTGGTGGATGACTGCTTTCCTTCTATAAAAATACTGTTAACCTGTTCGTAAGAGCCAAGCGGTTCTTGGCGCTACAGGATGGAACCGCGTGACCGCTACGGTCGCAGGTTCGAATCCTGCCTCGGCATGGATGTGTGTGATGTCCTTAGGTTAGTTAGGTTTAAGTAGTTCTAAGTTCTAGGGGACTGATTGACCTTAGAAGTTCAGTCCCATAGTGCTTAGAACCATTTGAACCATTTTTTTTATCGTAAGAGTTATTTTGAAGAGAGAGTGTGGTCTGCAAACGTAAAAGAAAATATGTCCATCAATAGGGACATCCTCATTAGGTCTCTGTGATCTGAAAGAACTGCCATACTAGAAATGCTTCATGAATGAGCGTAATTATTTATTGCATACCAAGTGAAACTAATTTTGAAGGGATTGTTTATGGCCAAATAAGTGTAAAGCTATCACACTAGAATTTACTAACTGTATTCGATTCACGTTTATTTTGCGCATAAGATGGTCTTATGTCAGTAGCAGTATGATTTTATTTTGTACTCAAGATTAACCCCTTAAATATAAATTATTCCCGAAACAGAAAACATGTCTCTTGATTCAGGAAACAGGTTGATCAAAATATAATGTTTCGTTTGTCTGATACTTGAAGGGTAGAGAGAGAGAGAGAGAGAGAGAGAGAGCTCCATACGCATTTAAATTATTTGCGGTTTCATACAGAGCGGACGGGCAGTAACAGATGGCTCGTCAGCGAACAGCCGACGCAATAAACAGGGTGCACCGGGTGTGACCTCAACATCGCCGAGTTGTGATGCCTGGCATGCTGCCGGACCCATAGCTGATGCGAACAAATTTGATTGCTCTTGATCAGTGTTCCGCAACCTTTTATTAAACACGGTACATTCGGACGGGCCTACTTTAATTCAGAAATTTCTAATATTAATGTCACTAACTCTACTCATATAGAAATTTCTAATGCGAATTTTTAAATAAGTAACTTTGCTCCTAACTTCGACGTGATACTTGTGCGCACTTAGCTGCACACAGACGGCTATTTCGCTGGCGGAATCGTTGAGAAGGTAAGAATCACATCTTCATCGATGCATTTGAGTCTCTCTGACTCGATTTCTCTCTCTCTCTCTCAAAATGTTCAAGTTTGTGTGAATTCCTTAGGGATCAAACTGCTGAGGTCTTCGAGCCTTAGACTTACACACCACTTAAACTAACTTAAACAAACTTATGCTAAGGACAACATACACACACCCATACCCGAGGGAAGACTCGAAACTCCGACGAGAGGGACCACGCAATCCGTGACATGGCGCCCTAAACCGCGCAGCTTTTCCGCACGGCTCCCGCGCTCTCTCTCTCGTTGATATTTTGATTCATGCCATCGTCGAGAAGCACAGTTCACACAGGTATGTTGTTGAAAACGGTAATAACTCATTAAAGCTTTCTCGGAGACAACCGGAAATTCGCTGTCTGTTGACAAAGAAAATGTATCCAAAGTCACTTCTCAAAACTTTGATTCAGTGTCATGACTGCTTTCTAATCTGCCAGTTCCTCTTATAAACCTAAATGTAATGTACTGGTAAGATGTTTTGAATCCCACTCAACGTCTTCTACACTCTCTCCAAAATGTTTTTTTTTTTTTTTTAATTTTGTAATTCTGCAGCAGGAGAACTAAGAGTCCTTTAATTAAGTTAATCCCGCGTCCGGCCATCCTGATTTGGGTTTTCCGTGATTTCCCTAAATCGCTCCAAGCAAATGCCGGGATGGTTCCTTTCAAAGGGCACGGCCGACTTCCTTCCCCGTCCTTCCCTAATCCGATGAGACCGATGACCTCGCTGTCTGGTCTCCTTCCCCAAACAACCCAAACCAACCCTCTTATCACCAGTTCCGATCCCTAGAGTTCTGAACATCTCTCACTTCTCCGTCTAGTTCATTTAAATGTAGGAAAATATCGGAACGATAGGGCAACCTAGATACTCATTCATCGTCGGCACATAAACACCGCATACTCACGCCCCTCAGTAGTCAAAAATGCAAGTACCTCACCTTTGATTTCAAACATTCCCATCCACACTTTACGACAAGATAAGCATGTCACTTCCGTACGAAGCTGAAGTGGAGTTTGCTGTGTTTGACATAAAAAGTTAAAAAGTCGCATATTTAGGCTCCGGAATTTGATGAAGTTGACGGCTTTTACTACTTTGTCAGACATAATTTTCAGAGAGGATTGCAAGGAGGAATCAACAAAGGCTTCATGATGAATGAGACAAAGTTCGGTTCGTAAATTAGGATTCACTTTTCGTGCTTTACCCAAGAATCCTTAGCAATAATATACAACCACTCGCTCACAGAAATAACCGTACCTAGAGACTGGAAAATTGCTCAATTCACACCAATACCCTAAAACGGAAGTAGGTGAAATCCTCTGAATTACAGGCCTATATCACTAACGTCGATTTGCACTAGGGTTTTGGAACATATACTGTATTCGAACATTAGGAAGTACCTCGAAGGAAACGATTTATTGACACATAGTCAGCACGGTTTCAGAAAATATCGTTCGTGTGAAACACAACTAGCTCTTTATACTCATGAACAAATGAGTGCTATCGACAGGGGATGTCAAATTGATTCCATATTTTTAGATTTACAGAAGGCTTTCGACACCGTTCCTCACAAGCGTCTGCTAACCAAACTGCTTGCCTACGGAGTATCGCCTCAGTTGTGCGACTCGATTCGTGATTTCCTGTCAGAAAGACCGCAGTTCGTAGTAATAGACGGAATGTTATCGAGTAAATCAGAAGTAATATCCGGCGTTCCCCAAGGAAGTGTTATAGACCCTCTATTGTTCCTGATCTATATTACCGACATAGGAGACAATCGGAGTAGCCGTCTTAGATTGTTTGCAGATGATGCTGTCATTTACCGTCTTGTAAAGCCATCAGATGATCAAAACGACTTGCTAAATGATTTAGATAAGACATCTGTATGATGCGAAAAGTGGCAATTGACCCTGAATAAAGAAAATTGTGAAGTTATTCACATGAGTACTATCGCGAAAAAGGGGAGATAGTGTCACAGACATGATACGTGAATTGGAGTGGCTATTAAAACAAAAGGCGTTTTCCGTTGCGACGGCATCTTCTCATGAAATTTCAATCACCAATTTTATCTACCGATTGCGAAAACATTCTGCTGCCACCCACCTACATAGGAAGAAATGATCATCACGATAAAATAAGAGAAATCAGGGCTCACACAGAAAAATTTAAGAGCTCGTTTTTCCTGCGTGCTGCTCGAGAGTGGAACAGTAGAGAGACAGGTTGAAGGTGGTTCATTGAACCCTCTGCCCGGCACTTTATTGTGAATAGCAGAGTAATCACGTAGATGTGGATGTCGATACTTTCATACGGTCTGTCAGAGAAAATGTTCTGTCTGTATATGCACTAACGCAGTCCTTCCGACTCAATTCATTTCGAACCAAGTATTGTTAGCCACACTGAATATTTCTTCTCTGGTTGCCCGATCGGGTAGTCTTCGTAAAAAAGGAATTACTTGCAATTAAATCCCCACCAACGTACCTTATGTAGAAAAAGAGTTGTGCATGAACGCCAATGTCGGTGGACACTTTGACCTGATGCGAAAACTTAGGACTACTCCTTATCTGCTCATTCAGAATGTTTTAATTTCACTAAAATGTCTCTAACACGGCGACGGATTGTGTCAACAGAGAGAGAAATTTCTGAAATTTCAGTATTAGCTTCTGAACCAAGGACTGTTTTTTTATCATTTTTTATACATGGACATTAACAATGCTTCTATTATTGTGTGTAATATTTTTACTTGTACGTTTTGCAAAAAACGTACGGTTACAGTCGTGGGATTAACATTATTTTTATTTCTGTGCATAGTCCTACAAAATAATTCATATCTCTACATAACAGAGAATTGTCGTTTCAGTTTACTGGGAATCATAGCTACATTAGTCAGTTTTTCACCACACACAATACACTGGGAGATTCGGCATGGTCTGCCACCACAAAGGAACATTGTAGGATAAAAATTATCAATATATTGCCTGTGAGCTTCTTCCTCTTTATTTTTCTACGGCTCGACTGTTTCACTATCTGTATCCGAGAGAACTTATCCATATGGAAAAGAAGTTTAATAACACTGTAATAGCGTAATATTGGCGTAGCAGCCACAGCATTCGTACTACTGCAGAACACGGCTGTGATAAAGCTGAACTGAAACACTCAAGCAGTGAAATGTGCAGCATGAATTAACGACCATATTGTTGAACTGTTATACTGAGATATTATTTGGTAAGTGTGGTTCTTTAGAAGCGAACGAAAAAATCAATAAAGGTTGATAATGGGCTACAAACTGGAACAAATATTAAAACAACTCAATAAAAATAATAAGAGAGGGGCATTTTTCCTAATCCTCTTAATTTTAAGGAAAAGCACGTACACAAAACATGGTTGTTACAAAGTACTCTGACCCTAGTGGCATAGCCGGTGCAATCGACAATACAATTAACCTAACTAAAGCACAAAACAGTATCGATTATATAAATACATTTAATTTCTAAGAAATTATAACGGGTATTGACACTTCTTACATAAAGAATAAACAAGAATCTGCTTACTTAAAACCGAAAAAAAACATTTTTTACAGTAAATTCTCTTAAAAAGAAAAATTTTCTTCATGTCCAAAATTTAAATCCATTAATTACGTACAACAGAAAATAAATTTCACGCCACATCGTTTACTTTGTAGCGTCACACTTGCGCCTGCTACTAGTGCTCGTTATTGGTCTAGTCTTAGACACGCAATCGTGTGGTTCAAAGCCTGTTAGCAGGAGAACCTGTCATTACCAATATTGTACTAATAAAAGAAGGAAAGGAACGTTGAATTCAGTATCCGCAGAGAATATGGTAAAGTAGGGATGCTGTAAGTCTCAAAGTCAGGTAAGTTCTATTTTCTTCAAATATCTAACTCATTAAGACTCCAATAGAATTCTAACAGCACGCTGTGGCGATAAAAACAGACCTATACAAGTTGACATGGATTATTATGAATGTATTAAACCTGTACACTTTTCGAATTCAGAATCACTTGATTCTAAAATTATCTACTGCAGTCGCCACATACAAACTTCACGCGCGCTTCGCGTAGTCGTTAATGCTTATGGTCGTGAACCAGCACAAAAAATTTCAGAAATGCTGCTGACCGTATCTACCAAAGCCGGTTTATTCTGGTCAACAAAACTGGTCTTTCAGAAGGCGACATACTTCAGCTGATTTTAGAGGAACGGAAATAGGAGCAGTAAAATACCAGTGGTCACAGGTGTCTGAGGGACGCCTTTTTTAGGATAGGGAAGGGGGAAAGAAAACGAGCTTTAAGAGAGATTGGCAGACACAGTCAGTTCGAGAAAACAGGTGAACAGCAGTCAGATTTTAGCATACAGCCTCCATTTAAACAATGTTTAACAGAAAGTAATCAGAAATTGCCAGTTCATCTTCGCCAAAGCAGCTGTAATCCCATTAGCATGCAGTATCAGCTACCTTTATTACACCTGAACATTCCACGACTCAGAAATAAAGTTTATGAACTACTCATTTGTATAGATGAAATGAATTCATGTAACCAAATTGACATAATCTGCCTCTCTGAACATCAAGTGACCACTGGTATAGATATGTCAGACATTTCAGGATTTAAGCTAGCTTGCTACTTCTGCAGAGTAGATATGGATGGAGGAAGAGTTGCCACATTTATTAAAAACTGCCCTAAATTCAAGAACATTGACATTAATAAATTCCGTTTAGAGCAGCATCTAGAAGCATGTGCAACAGAAGTAGAGGTCCGTAAAAGGTCCTATATAATAGTAACTATCTACCGAGATTCGGCAGGAAATTATAATCTATTCATAAATCATTTAGAAGCTCTTTTGTGTTATTTACGAGGAAGAAACAAAGAAATTTTGATTGCTGGTGACTTTGATACAGGTTTTCTAATGCAATCTTCCAGTAAACATTCACTGCAGTTAGTAATGTTGTCTTTCAATCTAACTCACTCTGTATACTTTCGAACATGGATCACTAAATCCTCAAGCACAGCCATTGATAACATTTTTATAGATACATCAAAGGAACAAAATCATATCATAAAACCTGTTATAAATGGACTATCAGGTCATGACCTGCAGCTCATTGTTTTAGATGTAAATTCTAAGCAGATTATCAAGACTGCCAAATCTGAGTACACGAGAGTAGTCAATCAACCAAAAATTTGAGTGTTTTAGAAAACTGCTCAAAGATATGAACTGGAAAGATGTTTATAGTGCTCATGACATGAATGACAAATATAACACATTCATGAACAATGTCAGTAGCATGTTTGAAAACTGTTTTCCTCTAAAAGTTACTCAAACTAAACAGAAGTCTATAATAAGACCATGGATTACACAAGGAATAAAGATTTCTAGTAAGACAAAAAAGAAAATGTATCTGTCGACCAAGAATAGCTCCAATGCTGATGATTTAGCTAAATACAATGAATAGTGTAAAATATTAAAAAAAGTAATTCAGACATCTAAACAAATGCACTACGAGAAGAAGATAGCAATGTCAGGGAACAAAATAAAAAAAAGGGGTATAGTGACAGAGGAGACTGGTACAACTAGAAAGGAACAGGAGCAAATACCACTAAGGGTAGACGACACATTAGTGGCCGATGGGTACAGTGTGGCAAATCTATTTAACAAGTACTTCATATCCGTTTACGATAGAATGGGATTGTCAGTATCAGGAAATAATGCCCTTGAATATTTGAAACTAGCCTTTACAAATAGCTTCAGGTACATGAATATGTCACTCACTTCACCAAAAGAAATAACATCCATAATAAAATCTTTAAAAACATAGCATTCTAGTGGTTACAATGAAATATCAACAAAGTTAATTAAGGCATGTTCTTGTGAATTTAGTACACTTGTAAGTTACTTGCGTAACCAGTCAATTATAACTGGGACATTTCCTCACTGGCTGAAATATGCAGATGTTAAGCATCTATTCAAGAAAGGGGATAATGAGATACCATCAAACTACAGACCGATTTCACTTTTGCCAGCATTCTCAAACATTTTAGAAAAAGTAATGCACAGGCAGCTTCTCAACCATCTGACCACAAATAACATATTATCAAGAACACAGTTTCGATTTCTGAAAGGTTCTGATATCGAGAAGGCTATTTACACCTACAGTGAAAATGTACTTAATTCATTAACTAACAAGTTACAAGCAGCAGGTATTTTCTGTGATTTGTCAAAGGCATTCGATTGTGTGAACCACAACATCCTTTTAAATAAATTTGAATTCTATGGTGTCACGGGCAGTGCTACAAAATGGTTCAAGTTATACCTCGCTAACAGGAAACAAAAGGTGTCAATGCAAGGGAATAGAGAATTAAGTCATCAGTCATTATCAGAATGGGGAGAAATTACATGTGGTGTCCCACAAGGATCCATCTTAGGGCCATTGCTTTTCCTTGTGTACATTAATGATCTCTCATCAGTTACACTGCCAGAAGCAGAGTTCGTTTGGTTTGCAGTTGACCCAAGTATTGCAATAAATAGTATGTTGCATGTAGTTCTAGAAAGATCTGTTAATGATATTTTCATGGATATTAATAAATTGTTTAAAGCCAACTCACTGACAATAAACTTCGAAAAGACTCACTATATGAAATTCAGAACCTGTAACAGATTTCCACCCAGCATATTCATAATGTATGAAGAAGAGCAGAAAGTGAGGTTGACAGTATTAAATTTCTGGGATTACAACTTGATAATAATTTCAGTTGGGAAGAGCACACCACAGAACTGCAGAAACGCCTTAACAAATCTGTATTTGCAATTCGAGTGTTAGCAGACATAGGCGAAATAAAAATGAAAAAGCTTGCCTACTTTCATTCCATAATGTCATATGGTATAATATTTTGGGGTAACTCTTCAAGTCAAACAAAAGCTTTCAGAGTCCAAAGGCGAAAACGTATTATTTGTGGAGTAAATTCACGGACGTCCTTTAGAAACCTCTTCAAAGAACTGGGAATACAAACTACTGCCTCTCAGTATATTCACTCCTTAATGAAATTTGTCCTAAATTATATACCTCTTTTTCCAACAAACAGTTCAGTTCATACATACAATACCAGGAACAAAAATGATCTGCACAGGGCCTTAAAAGCACTTACTTTAGTTCAAAATGGGGTACAGTACTCAGGAACAATCATGTTCAATAATTTGCCAACAAACATAAAACATTTAGCTACAAATAAAGATCAGTTTCAGAGGAGCCCGAAGACTTACTAGTGGCCAACTCCTACTCCACTGGCGAATTTTTTCATACAAACAAATGATGACTGTACATATTCATACTATTAATATTGTTATTTCAGCTTAAAAAAAGTACATGTTCCACATCCACGAGGATCTCCTCAGCATGGATGTATGGAACGAAAAACTAATCTAATCTGCATACTTCGCAGCGCTTACATCGAAATAGACGCACTGTTACCATATAACGTCGACTTACAATTTCACTGCTGCAGCCCTTCACGTCCTTGCAAATTAGAGACAAAAATTACCCAAAGAAAATATAAATTACAGTGCATTTACCTTCTTTTGTGAAGAACGTGTTCATTGGTTCCAAGACCGTAATAAAACTACTGATGTGACGACATCGAAAGATATCAGAAATTGAGAAATGTTAACCAGTGTTTTCCATGCCTATACAAAGAACATATAGTGTAAAATTGTGGAAGAGGGGGCTCTTGTGCTAACTGTAAAAGACCATATCACAAGTCCATACGTGTCGTAGATACAAAATTTAAGATCTCAGCCGCACACAGTAACGTCACTATTGTTAGTAAAGTAGACACAATACCATCAATCTTCATATTTTAGCAAACTGCTCAGTAGTGCATCGTAGGACCAAATTAATCGATGCGTGGTAGATAACGGAAACCAAGCATCCCTCATAGCAATGTCATTGACAGAAGATTTGAAAATGTTTCCCTCTCACCAACAAAACCTCAGTATTTGCACGTTTTACTCTCATACAGGGTCCTTCTGACGGCACGGTCTTGTCAGTTTCAAAACTAGAGGAGCGTGGACTAATTCTACCACTTCCATTAACGCATATGAACTGATGACTGGTTCACGACTCAGCCCAACTTCCACCAAGTATTATGGAGTTGAGACATGTCCGCAAAACTGCGGATAGCTGCACCATGGACAAATTCCCTCGATAAAATGTCCTTAGAGCTTTAAATTGGTAGTGACCATTAAATGAAGATCGTCACCGATCGTCCACCGATCCACATTTCTAAACATATTTTTCTGTTTTTCACCATATGTCTCATCAGGAGCACACCCACCGTTTGTCTGAAGGTAGCTGCTGTTAGCTATGCACGTCAGGAACAAATTCCCACAGACGACGAACTGATACTATTTTGGGATAGGAACAGCTGGTGTAACTGAGCATCTTGGTCGAGTACAGACCAGTACTGATTACTTACAGAATTGTATGCTACTTACGTTGCACACGATCATTGAAGAGTCGTTTGTCTTCCTAAGGTAAAAAAATACGACTATGTATTCTACTAACCGACGTAATACAAAAGGTAGGCTTCGTAGCTTACATAAAAGATTTATTAGCAAAGACTTAAAGCACATATATCGTCATCTTATTTTAGACAACACTACAAAGAACCATGTACAACTCGCTCCTCGAAGAAGTCCAAGGAACACCATGATTTAGTAACGAAGAAGAAACTTGATAAAAATAAAGATATTTCCCTCGAGATCAACGCGACCAGTCTCACCAAAGCATTAGAGGGGGTACCAAAACGTCTGCCAGAAATTCTTGATGTTGCATAAAGGTTGCGATTGCACCTAGCGGTTCTAGGCGCTACAGTCTGGAACCGCGCGACCGCTGCGATCGCAGGTTCGAATCCTGCCTCGGGCATGGTTGTGTGTGATATCCTTAGGTTAGTTAGGTGTAAGTAGTTCCAAGTTTTAGGGGACTGACGACCTCTGAAGTTAAGCCCCATAGTTATCAGAGCCATTTGAACCATTTACACATCGCTGCTGTTATTAGCGACATTGCGAAAGAACTCATGCAACTCGTCTTGCATGAAGATGCAGGGATTCATCGAGGATGTTTATTGGACTGCGGTTTGTAAAGTAATCACCGAAGCTGCCACACCACGAACGAGGTAACGACTAACGACTTCCATTCTGCATGGCATGCAGTCCCTTCTTGCTCTCAGAAAACGCAGCAACAACACGCTTGTAGACAAGAGACCGCATTTTCCATCGCCGCACAGGTAACAGCCAACAACGTTTTCTTGACTGACTTCCCGATTAGACAAGAACACAGTAACGAAGCTACCGCTATGTTTTATGGATTAACGGTACTCATGAAATTATAGAATTTTCCCTTGGAGAAATGGCCCACAAATTCAGATCAGTTGCAAGACGTATGGAGAGCTGAAAGGCGAGAAATCTAATACAGAGGTTAAGGATTTTGGCGCATATTGCAATACGGCAATTGACAACTTTTACATCATCGCGGATGAGGCTGTAGAAAAATTTTCAGATGAATCTAGTACAAAAAATAAGTTGTTACAGACCACAAAGAAATTTTACGATCCACTTGGACTGTTTTCTCCAACGTCAATCATGGAGAATTTGATTCAAATGAATTGCTACCCACCGATCTGGCAACACGACGAAATACTTTGGGTACAGTTTCCCTTCATTGCCTTCTTTAATGATAATGATACGTTGTAAAAGAAAAATTAATTAATTAACTAACTTAACCTTTGACTTAGACACAGATAAGACAGGTACTGCATTTAAAATCTCTTTTGATGTTTTGGCTAGATGCAAACACTTCAAAATTTTTTCCTGTCTAATACAATCTGCGAAAAAATTTGACTATAGATGAATATGTTTTCTTTGTATCTGCTGCAGGGAGAGAACGGGTTAGGTACAATATGAGTTGGCGGACGGATATTTCCCTTTCTCTGTTTCTCAGAGAACGCCAGGCCCAGTCGGAGAAAACTGTTGCAACTCGCGATGAAGACTCCGTCTCTCTTGGCAACTAGAACACTCACAGTCGCCGTAAGATTTTCTGCAAAACTCTTTCAGAATAAGAAGGTTGGACAACAGTGGCACTGTGATATCTTCTGACTAACAAAAGGGTCGCTCTGCGAACGTCTTGAAGATACAAGCTGACGGCGAATTACTACGCGTCGTTCGGACCGTGATAGTAGCAGATTCGACCAGTATTGTTAATTCGCGAAGAAATCACTCTGCACTGCACTGCTAAACACACTAATAGTCTTATGAAGGTCCGGGGATCCAACACCGCATAAAAGTTCGTAGGCGATATTTATGTTCTTTTTCATAAGTGAATTTTTTTTTATTCTTGATAATGGCGATTACAAGTTGTATCTCCTTTGCACTTAAAATTACCTCTATATTCAAACTTATCTGACCTCAAAAAACGCTATGTCCAATCGGTATTCTTATCTCCAACAATTACAAATGAACTTAGATGCTCTTTTTTTCACAGCAAAGAGCATTGTCATCACAGCAAAGAGCGTTGTCGCTTTAATTAATGTAGCGCATCATCGCTGGTACTCGCAGCCGTAATAGTATAATAATAATATGTTAAGTAGGGACATACACGGGCATTATTTTCCCACGACGCCCAGTCAGATATTCTGTGGTGGTTCTAAATGAGTGTACGGGGTAGCTTTTTATATTCGCAGTGTTTCACATGACAGCACAGTAATGCACCAAACGCGCAGCAAAAACAGGCGCACGTCTATCAAAACGTTAAGACTGCCAATTACCGAACTTCTAGGAGCACTTGTGGTAGCACTATTACAAAGAATTTATGCTAAGCCACACGGTACAACATTTTCGCACAGTGCTGGGGACGAAGCCCGCATCTCGTAGTCGTGCGGTAGCGTTCTCGCTTCCCACGCCCGGGTTCCCGGGTTCGATTCCCGGCGGGGTCAGGGATTTTCTCTGCCTCGTGATGGCTGGGTGTTGTGTGCTGTCCTTAGGTTAGTTAGGTTTAAGTAGTTCTAAGTTATAGGGGACTTATGACCACAGCAGTTGAGTCCCATAGTGCTCAGAGCCATTTGAACCATTTTTTTTTTTGCTGGGGACGAATGCTAGAGTGACCATAGCTTCAATATGCAGGAACTTTAACTGGTGGAAGCCATTCATCTAGCTTTCATCTGTAACACAGTGATCGAAATTAAACGTTTAGATCTTCTTGTAAATTCAGTCAATGTCCTCGACAAGAAAACCCAGCAGATCACCTAAAATGGGGAATCTTTGCAATAAAATGTAATCTGTGCATGTTTGGCGGAAACTTCAGCCAAGGTATGCACTCCCAAAAGAATGTTGTTCATCCAGCACTCCAGCGCGGTGTATAACTTCCCAGATGAGAAAAGAAACATATGATTGCCCTTCTACATTTACTAGCCTCACAGAAATTTCCCAATACATTTTCTATTGGAGACTGATTCGTACAGCCGGCTGGATCCTTCGCTCCACACACAACGTTTGTCAGAAAGGTAAACTTGCTGGAGAGTTGGCAGTAATCGAGCATGCAAATGCACTTCGTTTTTTAATTACAGTAGTCCAACGAAACAGTTTTACGGAGGAAATCTACGCGCTCCAGAACGGTAAGCTGATCCTGCATGTCTCTAAAATTGGATCCTTTCCACCACGCGTTGAAGAGGGAGGTAATTCACAATTGGCAGGCATCTGAAGTGAGCTACGACATCCAGTGCCGCTTGGTGGGTCGCAGCACCTTACGAGACTCGTCATACTCAGAGGTCGTCAAACCATTAAAAATGTGCTGCATACATGTTTACAAGCAAAAGTCGGCAAGACTCCAAATACACATAAGCTCTCCCCTCTGCAGACCGAATGAGACCACCCAAGATCTTCACTGTTACCGAAATACGCTTAACTGTCACAGAAATAGACCTTCCAGGTTCTCTCTACATCAAGACATTGCCAATATAACACTTCGCTTGTCCAATGACACACGCAACACAGTTAGAACTACGTTGCAGTATGAATAGCGACACATTGTTCATGGACGAACAGAGATTAGCAAGTAGACGTGGCTTGCCGCACATCATCTATACTTGCCGCACATCTTCTACACCGATAACCCAAAGGCATTTCATTCCGCAACGCAGATCCCTCTGAAGTATGGAACTCAGCAACTCAGAGACGCATCGCTTACAATCGCTTGCTACTGACATTACAACATCCAATAAGTCTCCAAAATAGGGATATTTTCTTTAATATATAAACTGAAGGTGGAGGGGGAAGCAAGTAATGGGAAGGAACTACTGATGCCAGCTGCATCAGGACGGTATTCGAGATCAACGACGTCTAATGAAAATGCGTGCCCGATGGGGATTCAAACCCGGAATCTCCTGCTTACGAGGTAGTTGCGTTAACAATCGCACCATCCGGGCACAGCGTTTATCAAAACAGTTAAATCTCAGTACGCCCCTCGGCCGAACCACATTCCCACCTGTTCACAGTCCCTGTCCGTGTCCTCTATGTTCGACACTTTGAGATTCTCGGCCGAGCTTGGGCGTATTGTGCATCTCCACTGAAGGTGGTGGATTCATTGCCCATCGAGGTGAATCAATTATATGAATGGGTTGTGTCTGTTCTTTCGGAAGTGTCTGAAGATCCCGGGTTGGAATCACGGACCTTCAATTTACATAATATGTATCGGAGCTGCGGATTGTGTACCGTGTCTGTTAACGTAGAAATCATGAAAATCTCAAAAACAGGTAAGTTTTTATTTACTTCACGTTTCTACCTGCTCTCCTAACTTTGTCTCCTGTCGCATTCTTATACATGTCCCCTTCCACGGTATCACGTCCATTTATTATGCGCAAATAGCTGTGAACACTTCCACACTTGTATCCGAGATTAGATGCCACTCACGATTCATTCCTGCCCCCTCTCCCTCTCACACATAAAAATATCCAAACATTTAATATGCAAAATTTTCGGTAGGTTTAGTTGTACTGTGCTTAGAATATGAAAGTTAAAAAGAGTTGACAAATAGAAAAACAAAAACAGATGTCAGCCAAACAAAGAATGTAGTCTAAGCGTCAGATAGTAATTCGACGTTTGCTCTGTGTGCTGTGTGGGAGGTGTGTAGTGCCGAAATAAGCGAAAAGAATTTGGGAGACAAAACCAGTGCTATTCCTATGAAATATGTGCGACGAATACTCTAATCGTATAGTAACAGAATCAGTAGAGCGTCATTCTGGCACTAAGTTTTAAGTTTTAAATTGCGAACATTGATGGAGGATTTGGCTAAATGCTCACAGTCTCAATCCTAGCAGTAATAAAGAATTTCCCAACATACACATTAACTAAGAAGGACCGAGGGGGTGTGGGGTGTGGGGAGAACAGGGAACTTTATGCCCTTCCTAAAGAAAAGAAGTGTCCGTTAACTGTTTGTTGGCTTATAGTAACAACACACTTTTTAAAGAGGTATGATGTGCAAGTAATGTCCAGAACCTGAAAATATATTTTAGAACACTCTCATCAACGTCTGTTCGTTTCCAACACTGTATACTACGAAACTTGGGGTACGTTACGACTAACACAAAAAATATTTGAAAAATAATAAATTTTGTTAATTGCTGTTCATTTTTATTGGAACATACATTTAATGTGGAACTGATGCCCAAGTAAGTTCCTGAACCTGAAAATAAGGCGTATGACATTCACTGTGGAAAGTGAAATCACTACTAAGATTTAATTTTTTGTGTTACGTTCGACAGAAAAAAATTAAAACATTTATGGAATCTGCTAGAAGAATTCATTACGAAATCATCAAACATTTTTCAAATTTTTAAAATAAAAAAATTACTAATTAAATTATAATATTTTATTTCCATTGTGGACGTAAACGACAGTATGCCACTTTTATTTCAGAGTCCTCTGAAATATTTACCCGTGTTAGTGATGCGCGTTAATGGTGTAGGAAACCTTGTGACGATATCGTAAGGAAGACTTAGTGAAATATTTAGTGGCATCGTGTTAAAGTGAGTTGTCAAACGTGGTACAGAGAATGCAGTAAAATGGTAAACATATCAGTGAACTGTCAGAAACGTCCTAAGTTACTTCAGATACTCTCTCCCACATGTGAACTATTTATTTTATGTGTTAATAGTCTTTGCAGCTTGATGTGTCAAAGTATTTCCTAGCACATTATGTCTGACATTCTACAAATATGATGATTACATACATCAAAATTGTTAGCGATGTTAACGCAACAAGCACTGTAGTGGGTGCCGAATGTAGGTGGAAGACGAAAGAAATCTAATACCGAATTGCAATGTCACCCACATGAAATAAATGTTGAAAAGCTAAATCTTGAGTAAAATATGAAATACGTGAATTAATATCTGCAATATATTAAAATTCTTTCACTTGTTACGAGCATTGTTTACAGAGACTATGGTTGCTTTTACACGGGAAACTCGATTGAAAAATCTGTTAATCTGCGAGAGACAGCTAATGTAGCAAGCAGTCATAATCACCGTTGGAAATCCAAAGTAAAAATGTTGCTAAACTATACGTATGCTGTTGATTGTTCTTGTCAATGTACCGAAGAATGAACTCATCAATTACGACAGACCGTTTAACAAGAAACGACTCTCGGATGTAATCAGCCATTATCACTACTAAAGGTTACCGGACTCGGCACAGGACACGATGGATATTTTGCTAGCTAGGGACGTAAAGAAGCAAGAAGAGGCTCAGAGCGGTTTCAAACAGAGCAGGTACCGGATCCACAGTGGAATCCTTCGCTCACTGGAGAGAGCAGCGTGAGCTGAGCTAAACTCGTTGACAAATGCTTAATACTGTTTGTCGAATATGACGTAAGCCTTAATCTGTGTTTCCCTACTGCTGCGTCCTCGTCGTAACTCAAAGCCGAGTATCGTTAGGAATGACAATCCACAACTCAGTTCAAAGCTGTCTAAGAACTGCATTTAATATTGTGGTGAACGGAATCTGCATTTGGTGTTGTACATGAATTTCGAGGTTCGTGTATATTTTCAATAACAAAATATGATTAATTTTACAAAGTTTACTGAATCCCGAGCTGAAAGCGTTTTAATCTATAGCCAAGTTATGAGTGTTGGCCGAAAGCAGATGTGGTTTGCTCTTCTCTGACAGCCAAACCAGCGATTGTTCAATGACTTTTCCTGCCTGCCATCGTCTTGGCACACCTGCAAATGAATACTGAATTCGCAGTGCTGTTATCAGAAGACAAACAAGAAACTTACGAGATTCTGGAGCAATGGGGATGCCAGTTAGACATGGCCGTACCCATATAATTAAAATCATATTAAATATAAAGAAAGCTTCTGCTGTTAAATTTTTTGCTGCCCTGATCGCGCATATGTGCACTGGATTATTAGTTTGACAGAACTAACCTGCCATCTTCAGATTTGCAAGGTTACAGAAATTACAAAGATAATTTCATTGTAGTAGCTATAACCGTAAAATAATGCTTTCAAGTAAGTGGTTTTTGACATATCCACAGAGGACAAGATATGAAATCATGCCGTGCGATAAACCTCACGTTTGTGTTCATGCCATCGCATTGGACTGCGAATTTGAAATCCTATAAAATTACCTCTACACATGTTATTACAGTAAATACGCAAAATGCAATATGCGCCTAAGATGACCCTAGCTCATGATGAAAATGGAGTAGAACATTACAAATTACAACAGTATCTTCATGGCAAGACATAGTCATACAAGTGTGGCAAATCAAGAAGTTGCGCATGTGTCTGCGTTGGTTGCCGACTACATGGTGTCAGATACCAATCAGCATAACAGAGCAATACAGAGGATGACCACCAGATGGCAGCAATCTCATGAATGATAATAAATATTTTCCATGTTTTTTCTTAAAACCGTAAATGTAACAGTATATGAGAGAATGCAAATTGAATCGTTTGAAATGGAAAGTAGTACAACGTCATTTATATAAAAAGAAAAATAAACTAGGTACGAATATTTCGTCAATTTTTAAAAGCGTAAACAATTATTTCCAACATGGCAGTTAACATTTATTACAATGTTACAGGGCAAATAAATGAGGTAAGTGGGAAACAGTCTAGATAACGGTATGAAATTCATTTATTTAACATGATTAAGGCAGAATGGCTAATTTTACAACTAGTAATATCATATACTTTACTTTTAGTCTCCCACGAAACATCATATTGAAATTTCAATTATAATGTCGTTTTACGTTATTGATTACTTCTAATGTATACTTCGACGCATAAAACATGGCATAAAAGTAGCATCTCGACAGACAAAGGTGATGGATATCGGAAGGCACATGTTATAACCCGGAGTCTACGTTGGTAATTTCCGACGTACATGTACGTATTTGACAATGAATACATAGATATACGTTTATTTAAGCACTTATGAGTATGAGATCTAGAACAAGAAAATAATGAAACAATTTTCAAGTGGTATAACTTCTGTTAATCGATGCTATGTCACTCAACGTCTAGATAACAACTGAAGACTGTGATTATCGAGATGTGATACTATCATAATTTACAGAGAGATACTACGACACTTTCTGGCTGTATAATGGTATATGTGGATGAAATACACAGGGATTTAAGGAACTACAAGTGAGAAAAATTGCAATTACAGATCTAATAACGTACAATATATGCTTACGTTCCGTTGTCTTAACAAAACAGCAAAATTGTCTTATTTTCAATTTTAAATGATTAACTTTGCGTTCTATTATGTAGTGTTACAAGAACTTTCTTTTTTATAAAAAAAGAAAGGGCCTAGAAAACATCTGTTGTTATTCATGACACTGCTGCCATCTGGTGGTATTGATTTGTGTTACTCTTTAACCGTTATTGGTAACTGGCAATATATAGTCTTGCGATGAAGATGCTGCTATACACTGATCAGCCAGAACATTATGCACCTAATTAACAGTGGTGACGCGTCGTGGGATGGAAACAATGAGGCCTTAGTAGGTCGCTGGGGGGATTTAGCACCTCATCTCTGCACACAAGTCACCTACCTTCCGTAAATTCCAGGTAGAGGGGAGATGAGGTCTGACGCCATATTCAATCACATGCGTTCGATCCAGTTCAGATCTGGTGACCTGGGGAGCCACCACACCATTTGAAACTCATTACTGTGTTCCTCGAACCACAGGACCGGTCTTGACCTGGGGAATTATCTTGTCGAATAATGTCCCTGTCGTCGGGAAACATGATCGTCATGAAAGGGTGCACGCGATCTGCAACCAGTGTACGATACTCCTTGGCCGTCATGGTGCCTTGCTCGAGCTACACTGGACCTATGGATGCCCATGTGAATGTGCCCCAGAGCATAATGGAGGCACCGCCATCTTGTGTTTGTGACTCTGTGCAGGTCTCAAGGACCTTGAAGACGACGGATTTGCACCCTTCCGTCAGTAGGGAGACGGAGATGGTATCGGGATTCATCAGACAATGAAACGATCTGCTACTGTGTCAACGACCAGTGCTGAAGGTCACGTGCCCATTTCAGTCGTAGTTGCCGATGTCGTGGTATTTACATTAGCTCAAGCACAGGTCGTCGGCTGCAAAGTGTTCGGTGTACTGTGTGTTCACACTTGAACTCTGCCCAGAATTACAGTGTAATGTCGGTTCCGCCACAGTTCACCGCCTGTCCTGTTTTACCAGTATGCGTAGCATCCAACGATATCTGTAACGAAGGGTGGCCACCCAACCCCACGACGTCTGGACGTCGTTTCACCATGTGTTGAAGACACTCACCATTACGCGTATCAAATACCCGACATGTCGTGCAGTGTCTGAAATGCTCGTACCGAGTCTCCAGGCCATCACAATCTGTGATCTCACTCTTTCCCCGCTGCACACATGGACAGTGCGCTCACGGGCACTACATGCACAGTGCGTGTGTTTGACTAACAGTCATTCCTGGCCAGTGCCGCAGCTACCGCCTAGACGAGTTTATATTGGTAGTGGGCCGGTGGTCATAATTTTCTGGTTGATCGGTGTAATTTTTAATGTCCAACTCTCTTTCTGTTATGAGGTAATGTCGTCTTAGGAACATATTGCAGCTTGTATACTTCCTATAACAACTTATGTGTAGGTAATTTTGGTGTATTTCAGATTCACAGGCCGTTACGATGGTACGAATACAAATGTGCGGTTTATCGCTCTGCATGATTTCATAACTTGTGCTCTGAGACTACATCAAAGATAATTTATGTAAAACCGTTATTTTGCGATTATAATTACTACAGCGTCAATATTTTCGTGATTTTTGTAACCTTTCAAATCTGAAGATGGCAGGTTAGTCTTGCCGAAGCCAGTATTCCAGTGTATACACACTGCGGTCAGGGTAACAAAAACCTTCATATCACAAGCTTTCTTTACTCTGAATGAAATGATCACTCTCCAGCCGACAATGTCAGGTATTTATAATAAGTCATATAGTACAACTCGATATCACTAAACCCAGTGAGACTGATGAGAATCTCCATCAGGTTGAATCAGGTGACCAATAGCGGGAAGATTCAAATATTTAGGATCAGAAATACCGGATGTCGGAGCTATAGACGAATATATTCTCCTTCAAATAAGCTCACCTCGGAATAAATGTCACACGCTCATTAGACTATCGAGCGGCAAAAGGTTAATGGAAAAGTATCCGTAAACGTCATTACACGAGCAATCATCTATTTCATTGAGGTATGGTGTTGTGAAAAACACGCATCAACATAGACTGCGTTGATAGTAGACACATACACAGTTACGGTTATCGTTAAAGGTGAGGTTTGTAATGAATATGTGCGAGAGCTTTGGTGAGCACGTTAGTTGTAGCTATAAAGATTATTCCAGTCAAAGCTCACATAAATAATTTTATGTCTATGCGGGTTTAGACTGATATAAACAGCCCATAAATTCTTGTATGGTGATGGCCTCGTCACAGCATACAAGGATTAAGCATTTCTGTGGCGCTCCTGCTAGGACACGCTAGTAGAGCTTTATGGAGATACCTAGAACGCTTTGACGCAGCCATCGACTTTTCAGCAACTAAGTTGTGGAGAAAAACCTTTCCATTACTACAGGTAAGAGAAAAGAGACAGCCGCCAGGTTAAACGGATGACAACTCTACAAGTGGAGGAGAACGTGAGTGCGGCCGAACAAAACGCATGCCAATGAAGTCACTGATGACTCAAGATTAGGAAATCCGGCGGCTTGCTTGGAACTTTTCGAAGAGGAGAAAGAAGAATACGAAGAAGTCTGACGTACTCACAAACAAAATACATCATAAAATTAGATAACTACGCACATCACAGTACCTTTTTCCATAGTCTCTCTTGATAGGTAACTACATTGTTACCAACAAGATCTATAAAATTAATGCAATATTTATTTTGTGCAATGTAACAGTTACATGAAGACGCTGAAAAATAGATCGAACTAACTGGAGTTCAGTGTAACGTTAATATAGTAATTGCTGACGGTAATTCTAAAAAAGAACCATAACACTGTTAAGTCTTGGAGTATTTTAATATCCTAGACAAAGTTGAAACATACTTAGAAACTCCGATCTCAAATAACGTAATACAGCAACATTACGCAAGATCTGACGGTTTCAAATCCTCAGACCTATAAGGATAGAGTCGTCTTCATTCGAGCACTGTTGGTACAGAGAAAACACACACACACACACACACACACACACACACACACACACATACACACATACATCCACACATAATGTGCCACGTATAACTTCTACTTATCATAGAATCAGAGCTGATCCAAAATCATGTAACAGTTTTTTGTTTGTTTTATTTAGTCTCCAAGGATTTTACCCTATTTATCCACCGAGAACAAATGTTTAAAATTATGCAGCGAAAATACAAAAATGCATATTTACTTGATTGGAAGCTCAAGCCGTCAACTTTTCCACAACATTTGTTTAACAAATAGAATGATAAGTACACTGGACGTATGTATATTTTCAATTCCCAATGCTTCTTGAATTTAAGTATAAGTGATACAGATAAATGAAAATGTAGGTCCTTCAGATCTTGACCTATTCTCTTAAGAAAACTGACATTCATTGTATACAGAGTAATGTGTTTAAAAACCGAACGGGAAGACGTTGACTCATATAAATCTTAACCACAAGATGTGATATACATCTTCATCTGACTCGGAACCACACTCAGACGCGGGGAACTAAATTTTGATTCTATACGAAACGAGGCATGATTAAAGCTGAGTCTAATGATGGTGGAAATCGTAGATCGGTCCAAATGGGTCTTACTAAACCGCGGTCTTGTAGTAATTTGACGTTGTATTGCCACATCTGTTGGCATTGCTGTTTTTTGTGGATCTTGACTTCACGTAAGCAGTCTGTGTACAGCAATTTCACATCGAGAATAGTTCCTGTAAATGTAGCTTGCCACACTAAGACGTCAACTTCTTCATTATAGTGAATGCCAGTGTGGGACTGTTCCCATAGTAGAATGCCTGTTTTCTTCTCCGTTTAGGGCGAATATGTTCCAGTACAAAATCCAAAATATAATGGTTAATAGTCTGACTTCATATGCGGTGGTGCATATTGTTAAGAACACTCTGAGCATCGGACACGATCTATATCTGTAAGAATGAAGTTGAAGATACATATTTAATTGCATCCAAAACTGCCGCAGTCTCCGCCGTTAAAATCAAAGCGCATTTAGGCAGTTTGTTGGCTTCACTGATCTGGAACTGAGGACATAGAAAAGTAAGTGCAGTATACTCCTGTTGACGAAATTTTGGATCCATTAGTATATACGCATACACAACCTGGCCACTGAGCTTCTGTGACACAAAGAAATCTCCAATTTACGTTAACACTGAAAGAGCTTGTAATATTATAACAATACACTGGAATCTGGTAGCTGTGTATGGCAAGATGGCCACGAAAGCCTTAACAATTTTGTAAGAAATCAAGAGTTAAAGGTCGTGGCGACGGCTAGAATTTCAGTTGTTCTATTGGAAGCCGTCTCTGACATAACCTTCTCTACTGTAAAGAATTTACTTCATTAGCGTTTCCTCTGTGAATGCTGAAGTTTTGGACGCTTGCAGTACCTCGGCTTTCTCTGTTCTCAACAAAATACTCAGTTAAATTCGTGACAGGAAACGTGCATTTAAACATTTGCATCAGACCCCATTAAATTACATGTATCAATAATCTCTGCATTCGTGAAGGTTCGTAAGTGGAGTACTTGTTTAGAAAACAAATACACAAGAGAGAGAGGCGGAGCCATCGCGTAAAGCTAAATGAACTCATCCTTTCTGCATAATATTTTACTGTAATGAGTTTACTTAATGCTAAGTTTACTTATTGCTAACTAGTATTGATTCACGATATTTCTCTGAGCCATTTATTTCATTAAAATTCTAAAGCTGCAAACATGCAGCCAATTGCTTTATGTACATTGCTAATATCATACAAAAATGCCCACGCATGTTGCAGTTCACAGCGGAGCAGCGTCTCTGATTACACTCTGCATAGGCTTCGTATTTCCGTGTAACCCAATTTGTTAATTATTTACTTCAAAGCGTATGTGTGACTTAGCGAAGTTCGCCGTGCCTTGCGAAAAACAAAATACGCATATGATAATATATGGATCCTGCTGAGAATAGCTACTCTTCAGATCTGCTTTTTCGTTCAGTCATTTTCTTACTGCTAGGTCATCGCTAATTCATAATATTTGTAATAGCTCTATCACAATGTTTGTTACACTATTTACAGGAAAACTAAACGGATCGAACACTCTACAGTCCCTCTAGAGCATAACAGTTCATTTGATGAAAAAATTGAATGCGTGTTTTTCTAAGTAAAGATATATCTAAACTTTCCAGTATTTACTAAAGAGGTTACGGACTAATGGTTTACGCATTTTGGTTGCTGTCTACAATTCTGTCTAATTCACAAAGATCTCTCACCCATTGGCAGCACAAAAGAGGCTTTTGAGCCCGTTATTTGTTATCAGTGTAGATACATCTCCCACAGCTATGCGTTAAAATGATCTTAGATATAATTCGTAATCATAATCGACTTGGTCGACCTGTTACACAGCTTTATTGAGACGAAGACGGAGTGTCGATAGAGTCGGTGTACACAGTTCCATTATTGCTATAAACTCTTGGCTGTATAGTAAGAGCGTCAGGTGTCGGTAAAAAGTCAGGAGGCATAATTTGTTTTACCATGGTCATCGAAGAACTTGACGTACTAGCATTCCACAATAATCTTAACTGCACATTGCACTGACACAACAGAAGCTAAAACCACTGGGACATCAGAGAAACCACTCTGTGACTCATTTGACCGTCTCTTGCTCCACTGTTGGCGTCGCTACTGTAGAGCCGCTCAGGTATAGAAACTTTATTCCTGTGACCACATTGAGTTAGAAATCACAAACTGCTTTCGGAGAACTGCATAAATCGGGCAAAAGAGAGAGAGCTGAATGATTGTTAAGAGCAAATTTGTGCATGTATTTGAGTTAAAATATATTTCAAATTATTTATGTGTTATTATAATGAAGTCTATAAATTGTGGGCTTCTTTTGCTTGTAATTAAGCTTCAGATTGCAGGAAGTAGCTATTTACAGACGCTGAAGGCTCCAGTTACCGATTACGTTGTGGTTAGATTTAAACACCCAGTTCTGACGGAATTACGAGTCTTTTTCATGTGTCTCAATTACTTATGTTGAAGACAAAACTGTCACGCAAAGGAATGTTTTAGAAAATTCATGATTAGGTGCAATAGCTGTGTGTCATTCTGTTGAAATTACGAGGTTTGATCAAACAACAGATCATCTGACGGTGCACGAAAACGACTACGCGTTTCACCCTGTTACCATTTCGGCTCAAGTGTTATTCGAGGTCTTTCCTGCATCCTATAATTTCTATGCAGGTAATATTTACAATGCTGATTGAGTAACTGAAGATAACAGCACGTCAAGTACCCTGTAAAAAATGTCTTTTATGTACCTTATAATGATCTCTTGCTAGACTCCAGTTTTTATAAAATTATATACAGCTATTCTGGCTAATAATGAAATTTAAAATTACATGAAAACTCGGTCATCATCTTAAAAAAGGATTTATTAGATATTTATTTGGACGAGAAGCTTCGTTACTGCCGGAACTTAATCATTTTATTATGTGACTGTCCTGTCCGTGTAACGTAGTTGTGAAAATAAGAGTACGGTGTAAGTACGAACTGGAGAGTCTGATTCCAAAGGCACGCATTTCCCATCAGCAGAAGAAATGCAGCACTTCGATTAGTAGCATCTCAACTACCCTCTCAGGAGGCTGATAACAGTGACATTTGTATATACACTTCTGGAGTTTGTCGCCGGACAGCATGGTGTAAGTCCTATAATGTTTCCTCGAAGGAAGTGGTCTTCACGTGCGTCTGGCAATTGCTGCTGGAATACCGACACGCAAATGTGAACAGTGTTTTCTGGGAGTGTACCCCAGACGTGCAGCTGCTTGAGATCCTTGGGGAAAGTCTGAAAAGTCACAACACTGATACCAGTCTGCTTTGCCACTTACCTTTATATGGAGCGCCGCCGTCTGGGAGAGCGTGTCCGAGACTGAAGATAATCGCCGACGCCAGCAGCAGCATCAGCGTCAGCTTGACGTGGCGCTGGATCTGCCTCCCGCGCCACCCGTCGTCGACGGAGCCTCTGGAGCGCCGGTCTGGACGGAAACTCCCAGAGGCCGCCGCGGCTGCGGAGGCGTTTCCTGCCGACCGCACCATCGCCGCTGCTCTCGAGCACCCCACTGGCGATGACTGCCCTCACAACCAACCTGGCTGAGCACAGCAGAAAGCCTCGAAGAACACGGCAAAACACTGGTTCACCACACTGGTATCACACCACAACCGAGAGCGCACTACACCGCAGTGGCCTCCTCCGGCGCCGCGGGACGCTAGCGCGGCGGAGGCAGATGTCGGCGGGTGGGAGCGCGCGCGGGCCTCGGCACTGTTCGGGGGCGGCAGGCGGGAGGGGCGACCGTCGCGCGCGACCGTAGCCGCCAGACTGGCCGGCCGCGGCGTGCGCGCCGGCTGCCCGCCGCCGGCTGCTGGGCGCCGGCGCGTCCCTGCCTCAAGAGGGCGACGCCGTCTCCCAGCCACGAGGGAGTCGTCACACTCCATTCTACCTTCGTATCACTCACTTACTCGCTTACTTGTAACACCCAGGTCGGACAACCAAAACTACTGTCCACGTACTGCTGCCAGTCTCTACAAACAATACTCGAGACAATATACACTACTGGCCATTAAAGTTGCTACACCAGGACGAAATGCAGATGATAAACTGGTATTCATTGGACAAATATATTATACTAGAACATACATGTGATTACATTTTCACGCAATTTGGATGCATACATCCTGAGAAATCAGTACCCAGAACAACCACCTCTGGCCCCAATAACGGCCTTGATACGCCTGGGCATTGAGTTAAACAGAGCTTTGATGTCGTGTACAGGTACAGCTTGAAACGTGTATGTACTCGGTAGCAGCGATGGTGAGGCATGATAAAATCTTTGACCAGAATTCCTAGTCTGCGCTTGACCGCGCGAGAGGGCAGTTCAGTTGCGAGTTAGCAGTTCGAGAGTAGTAGCACATGCGAGATGACGTAATCTGTGGTAGTAGCGCGCGAGAGATAGTTTAGTAGTGTGTGAGGAGTAGGCGGGCGTCGACATGGCACACTGGTCAAGATTCAGGACGAGGTATATTATTTTTAAATAAGGTAATGAAGCAGCATTGCGCTCAGCTAATAATGTAAATTAACTGTAACTAATTTGAGCAAGAATCGCCCCAATAATAATTTCGTTTTCAAAGCAAGTTTTCAACAAAGAATCCTTTAATGAAAGAAATACTTCCTTTGCTATTCCTTGAAGAAAAGTTTCCCTTAAATTTAAAATTTTTGCAATGAATTTCCTCCAAGCTATGGCGAAAAATAAGGTAAGAATTTCAGTTTCATTAATGAACAGGGCCTAAACATCGACATTTCGGTCTATTTGCATTTTCATTGTCACTGAGATTTTATTATCACTGAATTGACTTTCATTTTTTTGTGAGGAACTTATACTTGGGTCAGATTCCTATTTTTGTTTTATTGTCATCGTCATTAAATTTCTCTGGGAGCTTACATTTAGCTCTAGGTCCATTTGCATTTCAAATATTAACATTTAAAATTTTTGTGGGGAGGTTACAAGCTGTCCATGCAGCTTCAACACGATACCACAGTTCATCAAGAGTAGTGACTGGCGTATTGTGACGGGCGAGTTCCTAGGCCACCATTGACCGGACGTTTTCAATTGGTGGTAGATCTGCAGAATGTGCTGCCCAGGGCAGCAGTCGAATATTTTCTGTATCCAGAAAGGCCCGTACAGGACCTGCAACATGCGGTCGTGCATTATCCTGCTGAAATGTGGTTTCGCAGGGATCGAATGAAGGGTAGAGCCACGGGTCGTAACACATCTGAAATGTAACGTCCACTGTTCAAAATGCCGTCAATGCGAACAAGAGGTGACCCAGACATGTAACCAATGGCACCCCATACCATCACCAGGGGTGATACGCCAGTATGGCGATGACGAATACACGCTTCCAATGTGCGTTCACCGCGATGTCACCAGACACGGATGCGACCATCATGATGCTGTAAACAGAACCTGGATTCATCCGAAAAAATTACGTTTTGTCATTCGTGCACCCAGGTTCGTCGTTGGGTACACCATCGCAGGTACTCCTGTCTGTGATTCAGCGTCAAGGGTAACCGCAGCCATGGTCTCCGTGCTGATAGTTCATGCTGGTGCAAACGTCGTTGGACTGTTCGTACAGATGGTTGTTGTCTTGCAAACGTCCCCATCTGTTGACGAACGCATCGAGACGTGGCTGCACGATCCGTTACAGCCAAGGGGATAAGATACTTGTCATATCGACTGATAGTGATACGAGGCAGCTCCGATCCAGCACGTCGTTCCGTATTACCCTCCTGAACCTATAGATTCCATATTTTGCTAACAGTCATTGGATCACGATCAACGCGACCAGAAATGTCACGATACGATAAACTTCAATCGCGATACGATACAATCCGACCTTTAGCAACGTTGGAATCGTGAAGGTACGCTTTTCTCCTCGTCACACGAGGCATCACAAAAAGTTTCACCATAGGCAACGCCGGTCAACTGCTGTTGGTGTATGATAAATCGATTGGAAACTTTCCTCACGTCAGCACGTTGTAGGTGTCGCCACCGGAGCCAACTTTGTGTGAATGCTCTAAAAACCTGATCATCTGTATATCGCAGCATCTTCTTCCTGTCGGTTAAATTTCAAGTCTGTAGCACGTTATCTTCGTGGTGTAGCAATTTTAATGGCCAGTAGTGTAGAACATTTATGCCCAAAAAACAAAAGGAATCCTGCAATTAGTAGCAGAAAGAATCTGTATTTGATTGCAGCTATGTAGATTCGGTTTAAGCACACTGAAGACCCCTATTCGGTTGCTGAAAAACTTACCACTTGAAAGAAAGCTGTATATGTGGTAGAGGCCTGTAGAACCTGGAGATTTCAGATAGTTTATATAACGGTAAGACAGAAATTTAGGAACGACTTTTTAGATTGTAAGACATTTACAGGGGCAGATGTTGTCACTAACCACAATTTATTGTTTATGAACTATAGATTAAAACTGAAGAAACAGCAAAAAGTGTATATGGAACCTGGATAAACTGAAAGAACCAGAGGTTACAGAGAGTTTCAGAGAGAGCATTAGCGAACGATACATAAGAACGTGGGAAATAAATGCTGTAGAAGAACATTTGGTATTTTTGAGGGATGAAATAACGAAGATAGCAGACGATCAAGCAGGTGAAAAGACGAGGGCTAGTAGAAATCCTTGCGTAACAGAAGAGATATTGAACTTAATTGATGAAAGGAGAAAACATAAAACAGCAGTAAAGGAACCAGTCGAGAAGGAATTCAAATTGTCGGCCGCTGTGCCCAAGCGGTTCTAGGCGCTTCATTCTGGAACCGAGCAACCGCTACGCTCGCAGGTTCGAATCCTGCCTCGGGCATGGATGTGTGTTATGTCCTTGGGTTAATTGGGTCTAAGTACTTATAGGGGACTGTTGACCTCAGATGTTAAGTCCCATAGTGCTCAGAGCCATTTGAACCATTTGTCTCATAACTGAAATAGACAGGAAGTTAAAAATGAATAAGCAGGGATGGTTAGAGGACAAATGTAAGGATGTAGAGGCATATATAACTACGGGTAAGATAGATACTGCGTACGTTGTTGTTGTAGTGGTCTTCAGACCTGAGAATGGTTTGATGCAGCTCTCCATGCTACTCTATCCTGTGTAAGCTTCTTCATCTCCCAGTACTTACTGCAACCTACATTGTTCTCAATCTGCTTAATGTATTCATCTCTTGGTCTTCCTCTACGATTTTTACCCTCCACGCTGCCCTCCAATGCTAAACTTGTGATCCCTTGATGCCTCAGAACATATCCTACCAACCGGTCTCTTCTTCTTGTCATGTTGTGCCACAAAGTCCTCTTCTCCCAAATTCTATTCAATACCTCCTCATTCGTAATGTAATCTACCCATCTAGTCTTCAGCATTCTTCTGTAGCACCACTTTTCGAAAGCTTCTATTCTCTTCTTGTCTAAACTATTTATCGTCCACGTTTCTCTTCCATACATGGCTACACTTCATACAAATACTTTCAGAATCGACTTCCTGACACTTAAATCTATACAGGAGAACCAAAGATACATTTGAAGAAAACAGAACCGCCAGTACGAATATCAAGATCTCGGATGAAAAACCAAATCTAAGCAAAGAAGGGAAAGAAGAAAGGTGGAAGGAGTATGTAGAGAGACTATAGAAGGGTCATGTACTTGAGCGCAACATTATGCAAGTGATAAAGAACGTAGATGAAGAGGAATTGGGAGATATGAAACTGCGTGAAGAATTTGACAGAGCACTGAGGGTCTTGAGTCGAAGTAAGCACTCAGGAGTAGACAACAGTCCGTTTGAACTACTGACAGCCTTGCGAGACCCAGCCTGGGCAAAACTCTATCATCTGGTGAGGAAGATGTATGAGACAGGCGAAATACGCTCATACACAAAGAAGAATGTAATAATTCCAATCCCAAGCAGGTGTTGACAGGTGTGAAAATTACCGAAGTATCAGTTTAACGAGTCACGGCTGCAAGACACTAGTGTTAATACCTTACAGACGAATGGAAAATGGTAGAAGCCATCCTCGGGGAAGATCAGTTTGGATTCCGTAGAAATGTTGGAACATGCGTCGCAATACTGACCCTAAGACTTATCTTAGAAGATAAGTTAAGGAAAGGCAAACCTACATTTCTAGCATTTGTAGACATAGAGAAAGCCTTTGACAACTTTGACTGGAATACTCTCTTTCAAATTTTGAATGTGGTAGGGGTAAAATTCAGAGAGAGAAATTCTGTTTACAATTTGTGTAGAAACCAGATGACAGTTATAAGAGTCTAGGGTTATGAAAGGGAAGGAGTGATTGGGAAGGGAGTGAGACAGAGTTGTAGCCTTTCCCCGATCCTATTCAATCTGTATATTGAGCAAGCAATAAAGGAAACAAAAGAAAAATTTGGAGTAGGATCTAAAATCCACGGTGAAGAAATAAAAACTCTGAGGTTTGGCGATGACATTGTAATTCTGTTGGATATAGCAAAGGACCTGGAAGAGCAGTTGAACGGAATAGATAGTGTCTTGAAAGGAGGATATGGGATGAACACAAAAGAACAGGATAACGGAATGTGGTGGAATTAAATCAGGTGATGTTGGGGAGTCGAGACACTTAAAGTAGTAAATGAGTTTTGGTGTTTGGGCAGTAAAATAACTGATGATGTTCGAAGTAGAGAGGATACAAAAAGTAGACTGGCAATGGCGAGGAAAGCGTTTCTCAAGAAGAGAGGTATATTAACATCGACCATAGATTTAAGTGTCAGGAAGTCTTCTCTGAAAGCATTCCCGTGGAGTGTAGCCATGTACGGAAGTGGGGGATGGACGATAAACGGTTTACATAATAAGAGACTAGAAGCTTTCGAAATGTGGTGCTATAGAAGGACGCTGAAGCTTCGATGGGTAGATCACGTAACTAATGAGGAAGTACTGAATAGAATAGGGGAGAAATTTGTGGCACAACTTGAATAGAATGAGGGATCGGTAGGTAGGACACGTTCTAAGGCATCAAGGGATCACCAATTTAGGATTGAAGGGAAGCGTGGAGGGTAAAAATCGTAGAGAGAGACCTAGGGATCAATAAACTACCGTATTTACTCGAATCTAAGCCGCACTTTTTTTCCGGTTTTTGTAATCCAAAAACCCGCCTGCGGCTTAGAATCGAGTGCAAAGCAAGCGGAAGTTCTGAAAAATGTTTATAGGTGCCGCCACAGCTAACTTTGCCGTCGAATATATGTAGCGCTACACAAGCATGCTTTGTGGGCACAAAGATAAATACTGGCGCCAAAACATCTGCATCAGTAAATAAATTTTAAAAAAAAGGTAGAAGAGGAGCTTTTTCTTCTCCGCCCCGCGTTTCGACCACTGCGTTTTCATACATTATCCAACGAAGTAAATACAAATTCCGTATTGTTCATCTTCGAATGTAGCAGAATTTCAATGTACTACGAAAATCCGACTGGCAAGACTGTTAGGGATGTTTGTCAATATGGCCAACTCTACGTTCCGAGTTTTTTCCTACCTGTGAGAAGAGATGGTTGCTAATAGGAACCGGATGAAATGTGAATCACATGCAGTATTCTCTTCACCATAAGAATAATACGAATATAAACATTTTGCCATGTATTCTTTCGTGTTTGCTGCTATCTCATTTAAATCCTGTCTGCGTAATAAACTACGAAACTAGAGTGAGACAACAGCAAACGCAGAAGAATATACGTATCGTGTCTTGTTTATATTCGTATTATTCTTATGCCTAATAGTGATACAGTCAGAAATGAAGCACGGCAACTGACTAGATTTTAAATGTAAGATGACTAATTTCTGTGCAGAATTTGATGTACTAAAGAAGCGGCCGCAAAGATTTTCAAACGGAGGAAAATTTTCGCAAAACTCTCGTTCAGAACATGTTCTATCATACGCATGTTCTATCATACGCATCTGGTTCTTTTTGATCATTATCAAAGAAAGCAGCAGTGTAAGTAACAACAAATAGCCATTGTTTCGCTAATGAGACGATTCCTCTTTTTTTTTTTTTTTTTTAAGCGCCGATAGCGCGCATAAAAGCAAGTCATGCCGCGAGCGGCGACAGGCCGTAAACACGCACTATCAAAATGCGACAAACAATGCATTACACAGTACAGTAATGCATTTTCAGCTTAGAGTGACGTAAACACCTATAACAAAGAAAACGGCACTTATCAGATCAAAGCAAAATAAGCAATCGATTCAAACCAGACGAAGCACGTGAAAAAGGAAGGGTACCCGTATAAATACGGACGGAGCGCCTGACGCATAGCAATGGCTACCTAGTAAAGCTTAACTGCTAAGCTTACGACTCGAACCAAACTACTGTAGCTGTATCGTCTTTCATTAGACCTAAATTGTGTCTCATATTACAATGGACCAACTTTGTTTCGATTTGGAGGTGCGGCCTAAAACTTTTCTCTCCCCTTGAATTTCGAATCTCAAATTTCAGGTGCGGCTTACATCCGGGAATTTTTTTTTCCTTTATTTCGAGTCTCATTTTTCAGGTGCGGCTTAGATTCGAGTGCGGCTTAGATTCGAGTAAATACGGTAAGCAGATTCAGCAGGATGCAGGTTGCAGTAGTTTAAATCATATGGCTCTGAGCACTGTTGGACTTAACATCTGAGGTCATCAGTTCCCTACAACTTAGAACTCCTTAAACCTAACTAACCTAAGGACATCACACACATCAATGCCTGAGGAAGGATTCGAACCTGCGACCGTAGTGGTTGCTCGGTTCCAGAATAAAGCGCCTAGAACCGCTCGGCCACCCTGGCCGGCAGGTTGCAGTACTTACTCGAAGAAGCTTGCACAGGACAGAATAGAATGGAGAGCTGCTTCAATCCTGTCACTGGACTGAAGACCATAACAACAATATATACAGGGTGGTCCATTGATAGTGACCGGGCAAATATCTCACGAAATAAGCGTGAAACGAAAAAACTACAAAGAACGAAACTTGTCTAGCTTCAAGGGGGATACCAGATGGCGCTATAGTTGGCCCGCTAGATGCTGCTGCCATAGATCAAACGGATATCAACTGCGTTTTTTTAAATAGGAACCGCCATTTTTATTACATATTCGTGTAGTATGTAAAGAAATATGAATGTTTTAGTTGGACCACTTTTTACGCTTTGTGTTAGATGGCGCTGTATTAGTCACAAACATATGGCTCACAATTTTAGACGAACAGTTGGTAACAGGTAGGTTTTGTAAATTAAAATACAGAACCTAGGTACGTTTGAACATTTTATTTCGGTTGTTCCAATGTGATACATGTACCTTTGTGAGAACGTATGCTGTTACAGCGTGATCACCTTTAAATACCACATTAATGCAATAAATGCTCTAAATGATGTCCGTCAATCTCAATGCATTCGACAATACGTGTAACGACATTCCTCTCAACACCGAGTAGTTCGCCTTCCGTAATGTTCGCGCATGCATTGACAATGCGCTGACGCATGTTGTCAGGCGTTGTCGGTGGATCACGATAGCAAATATCCTTCAACTTTCCCCACAGAAAGAAATCCGGGGTCGTCAGATGCGGTGAATGTGCGGGCCGTGGTATGGTGCTTCGACGACCATTCCACCTGTCATGAAATATGCTGTTCAGTACCGCTTCAACGGCACGCGGGCTATGTGCCGGACATCCATCATGTTGGAAGTACATCGCCATTCTGTCATGCTGCGAAACATCTTGTAATGACATTGGTAGAACATTACGTAGGAAATCAGCATACGTTGCACCATTTATATTGCCATCGATAAAATGGAGGCCAATTATCCTTCCTCCTATAATGCCGCACCATACATTAACCCGTCGAGGTCGCTGATGTTCCCCTTGTCGCAGCCATAGTGGATTTCCCGTTGCCCATTAGTGCATATTATGCCGGTTTACGTTACCGCTGTTAGTGAAGGATGGTTCTCGGGTAGGACAAACTTTATTGTCTGTAATATAACATACATGCACCATTTATCTTTATTTTACAATTTCCATTACCAACTTTAGGCCATATAAAAAGATACTCATCTGCATTTAGTTTATTCTTCCTTCTAGTACTCAACACAAATGGCATACTGGGAACAAGTGTACCATATGGAACTTTTGCTAAGAGTCCTGTTGTCTCTGCTATACTCCATGTCTTCCATGTAAGAATATTTGCATCTGGGAAAGCTTCAAGGCCACCATAATCACAATGGTTGCCCCATACTACAGCAAGTGTGAGCCATGTACTACCTCCAATCACGGCTTGTACATCACATGTAAAGTTCAAACGGAGTCCACGAAATACGTTTGGACCTGCAATTAATTGTTGTTTATTGAACTGTCCAGAAAGATCAATGTCTATCGCCTTCAAAGCACGATACACAGGAACGCTGCGCCGCCAGCGACGACGGTAACCACGTCGCCGAGGCATTGCTGTGGCACGTTAATACAGGTAAATAGAACGCGTGCAAAAAATCTGTCATCGTACCGTAATTTCTCTTGTGCTCAGTGGCAGAACTGTACACGACGTTCAGATTCGTCGTCATGCAATTCCTGGTGCATATATGGTACGGGTGCAATAGATGTTGAAGTAGCATTCTAGACGACGACGTTTTTGAGTTTTCCGACTCTCGCGCAATTTGTCTGCTACTGATGTGCGGATTAACCGCGACAGCAGCTAAAACACCTACATGGGCATCATCATTTGTTGCAGGTCGTGGTTGACGTTTCACATGTGGCTGAAGACTTCCTGTTTCCTTAAATAACGTAACTATCCGGCGAACCGTCCGGACACTTAGATGATGTCCAGGATACCGAGTAGCATACATAGCACACATTCGTTGGGCATTTGATCACAATAGCCATACATCGATATCGACATTTTCCGGAATTGTTAAACGGCCCATTTTAACACGAGTAAGGTATCACGAAGCAAATACCGTCCGCACTGGCGGAATGTTACGTGATACTACGTGCTTATACGTTTGTGACTATTACAGCGCCATCTATCACAACATTCATATTTCTTTACGTACTTCACGAATATGTAATAAGAAATGGGTGTTCCTATTTAAAAAAATAAAAACAAACGCAGTTGATATCCGTTTGACCTATGGCAGCGCCATCTAGCGGGCCAACCATACGGCCATCTGGTTTCTCCCTTCTACATCTACATCTACATCTACATGGATACTCTGCAAATCACATTTAAGTGCCTGGCAGAGGGTTCATGGAACCACCTTCAGAATTCTCTATTATTCCAATCTCGTATAGCTCGCGGAAACAATGAACATCTGTATCTTTCCGTACGAGCTCTGATTTCCCTTATTTTATCGTGGTGATCATTTCTCCCTATGTAGGTCGGTGACAACAAAATATTTTCGCATTCGGAGGAGAGAGTTGGTGATTGGAATTTCGAGAGAAGATTCCTTCGCAACGAAAAACTTCTTTCTTTTAATGATTTCCAGCCCAAATCCTGTATCATTTCTGTGACACTCTCTCCCATATTTCGCGATAATACAAAACGTGTTGCCTTTCTTTGAACTTTTTCGATGTACTCCGTCAGTCCAACCGTGTAAAGATCCCACACCGCGCTGCAGTATTCTATAAGAGGACGGACAAGCGTAATGTAGGCAGTCTCCTTAGTAGGTCTGTTACATTTCCTAAGTGTCCTGCCAGTAAAACGCAGGCTTTGGTTGGCCTTCCCCACAACACTTCCTATGTGTTCTTTCCAATTTAAGTTCTTCGTAGTTGTAATACCTAGGTATTTAGTCGAATTTACGGCTTTTAGATTAGACTCATTTATTGTGTAACCGATGTTTAACGAGTTCCTTTTAGAACTCATGTGGATGACCTCACACTTTTCGTTATTTAGGGTAAACTGACACTTTTCACACTATTCAGATACTTTTTCTAAATCGTTTTGCAGTTTGTTTTGATCTCCTGATGACTTTATTAGTCGATAAACGACAGCGCCATCTTCAAACAACAGAAGACGGCTGCTCAGGTTGTCTCCCAAATCGTTTATATACATAAGGAACAGCAAAGGGCCGATAACACTACCTTGGGGATAAGTTCTTTGTAGTTTTTTTGTGTGCCACTTATTTCGTGAGATATTTGGCCTGGCCACTATCAATGGACCACCATTTATATATAAATGAAATCAATGCCACAAAGGAAATACCCTAATGAGATAGAAATCTGTAGATGTGATATGAATGTGTAAACGAGGAAACCGTTGTTGTTGCGGTCTTCAGTACAAAGAGTGATTTCTTGTTGCTCTCCGTGCCGCTCTGCCCTCTGCAAGTGATTTTATCTCCGAATAACTACTGCAACCTACATCCTTCTGACTCTACTTACTGCATTCATCTTTTTCTGTCTCCCTCTACGACTCCCCCCCACCCCACCCCACCACAATTCCCTCCAATACTAAACTGGTGATTCCTTGATGTCTCAGAACCTGTCCTATCTCTTCTTTTAATCAAACTTTGACACAAATTTCATTGTCTCCCCAGTTACGCTCAGTATCTCCTCATTAGTTACATGATCTACCCATTTTTTCATTAGCATTCTACTGTAGCTCCACATTTCAAAAGCTAACTAATGGTTCCAGCGTCTGAGCAACCGGATAATTTACTTAAGACAAAGTGCCTCAAAAACTGAGCAAGTCACTAACGCATTGGTTCACAACTGGCCCTTACACAATCAGTTATTGCGTTGGGCATTGTTTGACTGAGTTGTTGTTTGTCTTCCTGAGGGACGTCGCGCCAAATTCTGCTTAGTCGGTGCGTTAGATCGTCGAAATTCTGATATGGTAGGACGGCCCTTCGCTTGTCTTCGGGGCTCTGTTCGAGCTCGTCCCTCAAGAGAAGGAAGCGGTCGAAGTAGAGATGCGATGGAACGTGAGGACTGAAAAATCATAAGAGTGATAGCCAAAGCCCCAAGTTTATCATTATCATCCATCCACCTTGCAAGTGGCGCTTCAGTGACTACAAGCACCACTAATCGGTGGGTCACGAAAAGGCACTGGCCTCACTGCGCCCCTTGAGTTAACTGCCACCGTACACCAACAAGCTCTTTCACAATGGTGCCCTGGAATCTCATTAACTGGAGTAGAATTATCTTCTGTGATGAGTCCTTCTCCGATTAGACCTCCGTGGATCAGCAAAATCGTTTCTGGAAACTCCCCAGCTAGCGATATGATGCCAGCACGACTATCGCGCGGTGTACAGCCCGAGAATCAGGACTGATGTTCTGGAGTGCCATTTTTTTTTTTTTTTTTTTTTTTGTAGCAGGACCGCTTTGGTTGTCATCCGCGGCACCGCTACAACGCATTGTTACGTCGACGATATTCTAAGCCCCGTTTTGCTGCCCTTCGTGGCAAGCCATCCTGGGCTTACATTTCGGTGATATTAAGTCCTTCCGCACACCGCGAGAGCTTCTACTGCTTGTCTTCTTACTCGCCAAACCCTATCCAAGCCACCAAGGTCGCCGGATCACTTCCCCATTCAGAAAGTTTGGAGCCTTACGCTCAGACTCTCAAAGCAGCTCAGGAATCTAGCCATCTGGATAGAATTTGGCAAGCTATCCCTCAGCAAGTCATATAACAACTCTATCAACGAATGCCAATGTCATGCCGAACAGCACCTTGCATTGGGGTCAGAGGTATTACAATGCATTATTGGCCTACTCAGTTTGTGAAACCGTCTCTCACTTCATTCGTTTCTCTGTGCATGTATATCTATCTAATGATTTGCATCTCATATGAATAATTGTTTTATGGTGCGGTTTTTTTTAGTGCATTTCAGTATACATAGATACATTTGAAACTGAAGTATTGAACCAAACTGACAGGTACAAAATGTAAAATTATATAAACGTAGGTTTCAGCTGCCAATCTCACAATCAATAATTTTTTTTTTTTTTGTGGCTTTGTGATCGCATTGTAAATATGTAAATACAGTTTTACATATTGACAATGCCGTCACAAACCCAGAAAAAATTATTGACAAAGTAATACGATGTTTTCCCTTTATGTCTTGGTGTCCATAATAAATGTTATATGTAGTGCAATTGTATGTAGGACTGGGACTCGAACCCATGATCTCCAGCATACTAGGCATTTGCGTTAACCACGGCGCCACCAGGACAAAGTATTTAACGTAACTACGTGGACTGTCTCGGCAAGTCTCACGGCCGGTAGTCATTCCCTAATAGTGCCACCGGTCTGCAGCCTCTGTCCGTGTCTTCCATGCTCACCGCTTTCAGAGTCCCGCAGGAGGCCGAACGCATCCGCACTAGAGGAAGTGGATTCATTGCCCATCGAGGCGTATCAAAAATGGTTCAAATGGCTCGGAGCGCTATGCGACATAACTTCTGAGGTCATCAGTCGCCTAGAACTTGGAACTAATTAAACCTAACTAACCTAACGACATCACACACATCCATGTCCGAGGCAGGATTCGAACATGCGACCATAGCGGTCGAGGCGTGTCCCTTATACACTGGTGTCCAAAATTAGAGCACTAAACCACAATTTCCCCGCCCTGTGTCTAATTACGATATAATTGTACGAACTATCAACAGATGTCCGTGTGATCGTGCGCTGCACGGAAGATGGCGTTCTGGTCAACAGACAACCACGCCAGCGATGACGTCAGTGCGTCTATCACCACGGCGGAAGAAATACCACAACGCCAATGATTGATTTCAGTTGAATGCATTTGTCTTGGTGGCTGGGAAGTAGATGGCGTCCTGGTGGTTTAGAACGTCAGAAACATAGACGTGGGCGGTTGTCGTAAGAGTAGAGTTAATATTCAACATGTAGCCACCATACATTTTAACCGATGTGCAGCAGGATCAAATACTATGCAGCGTGAACACAAAGAGGCGTTGACCAAATGAAAGGAGTGCAATCCTTGACGATTGGGGAGTTTGTCCTTCAGTACCAAGAATCACGATGCCTGCACCTCTTCGGGGAGAAACGGTATATGTAATGCGCACCATACCCTCTTCCATCGTTTCCATCGTAGGCAGAACCACTTTGGCTGTCGTGTCTCTGTAATTGGCGATAAAATCCTTCTATGTGGGCGATTGTGTAAAATGCAGGTCATCCAGCAGATAGCTATGTATAGTCAACGACGAACGTACTAATGTGACTGAGTGACGGTGAAATACAACTGACAGGTACCTGAGGGTTAAGTGACGGTGCAAGGTTGATACTCAGAATGCCATAGTAGGCGCATCGTTCCAAGAAGCAACGCCCGCCCTCTGTTCCTGACATTTATCAAACCATTGCCACCTTCATGTAAGGGCATCGCCACCTTCATGTGAGGGAAATGTCAAAGTGTCGTGTCAGTTTTTGAAAACAAGGTCACAACCCACGAAGTGTCAAAATGCAGCTTGTAGCATCGTAGCAGCTATAATGATCATAGGTAGCACATGTGCGAAATGGTTTAATTTTAGAGCTAAGTAGACATTAGTGCACTGTGTCCGCTGGAACATATCCACTGCACGTGGCGTGTAGAATGACATCAGCTGTCGTAACAGCCGACGAAATGCGACCATTGCAGTACGTGGCATATGGACATGAAAGAGTGCCTCTAAACATCGAGGTGGCCCTGCCTTTTGAGGCCAGCCCCCTCCCACATCCATACACTTCGCCTTCCGCCTATTGATGATAATGCCCACCACTGTACGTACTGTGGAAATCGTTGCAGGGCTGTCCTGACAAGGAATACTACATCATCGGCATAAACACAACTTCGGAACCTCACGAGCGGTAAACTAATCCACTCTAAGATCGGCGAAGATCATACAGGACAGGCGCGAGGGGTACTTCAAATAAAACAGCGGAGAAGTGGGATCCTTGCCTCATGGAACACTTGACAGAAATGGTATCCGATTGATATCAGTTCACCATTATCTTCAAAGGTGCTCAATGAATCAAGTATAGGATTACATCTATAAACGCGTAAGGAACACCCATGTGTCCCACTGCAGCACACAGGAAACCATGTTCGACGCGGTCGAATGGACGGTCGTACTCCACTGCAACAAAGACGCGCCGGATATTGCAGAATGACGTCAGTGCGATCACTCACTATATAATCCCATCGCAGTGTAATACATCACTGTTTAACAAAGTCAGGGGGCGATAGTCCAGCAGCCTCTGCCCACCGCCAGCATTAGGCGCAGGGTGGAGACTCGGAAGGTGGGCGTCGTAAATTCTGTATACATGGATCCAAGCTGCTCCTGTGACCGGAGGATGAGCGGTAAGGTTCAGTAGGAAACCCAGCAGGCCCAGGTAATATTTTCAGTGCACTGTTCTTTGAGGCTATATCCAGTTAGTCCTGGGTAATGTCTGCCAGACATGTGCTGTCGTCCTGCACAGCCTTAGTTGCCCGCATGTAGTGCAGAACGTCTGCCCTTCCGTCCTTGGGCCCACGGCATAGAAGTTACGGTAGTATTGGGGGTACGCTCGGAGAATATCTGTTTGTGTCCCGTCGTGCCTTGATGCTGTGATGAACATGTCCTTACATTGACGTCTTTCTTACACCATGTAATGCATTGATGCTCGTTCGCCATGGGGACGTATTCTTTCACCGACCATGACGCCTAGTAATTGCAGTTGACTTCCATGTGATGGACGCCCTGGCGGCAGCGGTTGCCTTAATGCCGTTCAATAAAATTCTGCAGCCGCCCATTGCCAGTCAGACTTATCCATGCCCCGCATAAGGTGGCTTTTACACAACCAATCCATCACAGCAAAGTGGAACTGTAAGCTCGAAGGTGTCCTTCACATCAGGCCTCATCTCAGAGTTGGGAAGCGCTTAGACCCTACTATGTCTTGTCTGTTGTCGAGGCAATGGTACAGATTTGAGCTAGGTGGTCAGTAAAAGCAGATGGCCGCATCTCAGCATCAACTGTCGCCAAGTGAGACCCTTGCTGTATGTAGTCATATCTAGCAAGTGGGTGAGTATACCAACGACAATTTTCGTATTCTAGTGTTCATGTGCCATGCAGCAAGAGGTCTGTACCAGTGCTGTCAATGATGGAGCAAGGGACGAAGTGTGGATATTAGTTCTTGGGAAACAGAAATTAGTTGCCATCCCTACCCACTATATAATGCTATTAATTGACCTGAAGCAACGGGATCACCTCCTTGGAATAGAAGACGGTCTTTTCCCAGTGATTCGATGAGCCTCATGGCGCATACTCCTTCACCAAACGGATCGCACCAACCATAAGCGCGACACTACATACCAACGGAAGATAAGTCACGTCATATGCCCTAAACACTTCTCTCAACAGTATGGCCATGCCACCACTACCGTCACCAGCTTGTAAACTATAAAAGGCTTAACCATAGGAGTCTAATCTTATGTCACATCCTAAAAAACGTCCATGTTCGACGCCTATAGGTATCGTCTTGAGCGGGTACTGACCGTCGTCAGTCACTGGGACAGCCAAAAAATTGTTGCAGGTCACTTGACTGCAGGGTCCCCCTGAGACAGCTTGGGCAAGGGGCACTGGTTGATCATCTGCCTCCTGCATCACATTGTTCATTCCATTTCGTTAGCCAAGTTTGCCAATGAGTATTGTGAGATGAGTTTTGTCGTTTGGCATTCACTATCTCCCCTTCCCCCACGCAGCACCCGTGGTCTGGCGAAGGCATCTTTCAATAGTAATCAAAACGTCTTCGGTCTCCGATTCCAAGCCCGCCACCGCTTAAATTTTGATTAACGATCAGCATTGGCAGCGGAAAAATTTCGGCATAAGAAGTCACCTTCATTCTGCCAACGGCCTTGTTAAAGAGATTCATCGCACTCTCTTGCCTTTGGAATGGGAAACTCCTATAAAGGCGAAAGAATCAGCAATGATCATCTACATGAGAAGGCAGAAGACAATGGAAACCACTGCATTAAATATACACTAACTGTGGCCTGTCATTGAAGAAGTGTCATGATGACCTCTCCTATGGCCAAAGATTCCGGAAAAGTCCCCCATTTGCATCTCCTGGAGGAAACTGCAAACGGGGAGAAGACCTTGAGATAAACCATGGAAACCAAACGAAAGGAAAACGTACTATGAGTCGGGAGGTGGAATGTCAGAATCTTGAACTTGGTAGGAAAACTAGAAAATATGAAAAGAAAAATGCAAAAGCTCAGTGTAGGTACAGTAGGGATTAGTGAAGAGGAATGCAAAGGATTTTTGGTCAGGTGAGTATAGGGTAATATCAGCAGCAACGGAAAATGGAGCAGGACTCGTGATGAATGAGATGGTAGGGCAGAGAGTGTGTTATTGTGAACAGCTGAGTGGTAAGGTTGTTTCTACCAGAATCGACAGCAGACCAACACCGACAACAATAAGTTCAGGTGTACAAGCTGACATCGCAAGCTGAACATGAAGAGATACAGAAACTATATGAATATACTGAAAGGGTAATGCAGTATGTAAAAGGAGATGGAAGTATAATAGTCTTGGGTACTAGAATGCAGTTGTAGGACATGGAGCAGAAGAAATGATTACAGGAGACTATGGACTCGGGATATGGAATGAGAGAGGAGAATGACTAATTGAGTTCTGTAATAAATTGCAGCTAGTAATAGCGAAACACTGTTCAAGAATCACGAGAGGAGAAGGTATTGCAGGGTCGCAGCCATTACGCGACTGCAGATTTTTGCAGTAAGTTTTGTTACGTTATAGCAAGCTGTTTTGGAAGCCTGCAGTATAGTAGCATCCGGCAGCGGCCAAATTGTGCCCTGCCATATGCGTCATAGCCACGCCTGTCGCTAAAGTGCATGACGAGAATGCTCACTGTGGCGCGTACTAAAATCACTTATTCACCTCAACTAACAAACTAAATAACTATCTGTTTAATTCCAAATTTGGTACACGACCTTTTGTTACTCAGACGCACTTTGTGTCAAAAAATGATGCCGCTACCTACAACAGTTTCGGAGATAAAAAAACCATTCAAAAGTACTAAATGACACATAAAAAAAATGATGCCGCTACCTACAATAGTTTCGGAGATAAAAAACCCATTGAAAAGTACTAAATGACACATAAGAAAAGAATTCAGATAGGAATAACAGTGTATATTCCTCTTGTTATCTGCAAACAGTAGTAGCACTCTCACGGTACAGATTTATTTTATAAAGGTTTTAAATTCTAAACTTTCGATAGTTTTTCTTTCGTAATGAAAATAACAGTTTAAAAGTTAAACTTTATGTTTTGTGTTAGGGTGAGAGTACATGACAGTGAATGTGAGTGTGTATGTGGGACATACGTCAAATTTCAATTCTTAATTTATTACACTTTACGTAACTAGCAAGTGTTACGCGACCAGGGTGTCATAAAAACTGTAAATCCCCCTAACTGACGGATGACGTATGTCTACGAGTGTTTGCTTTTGTAATGAGGCAGCCAGAAAGATAATAAGAGGATAATCAGTTATAAAGTAATACCAAGCATAGTTTTCTCTTAGTTTTCGTTTGGTTTGGTGGAACAGTTTGTTAATATTTGCAGCATGAAATGACGTAAATGCATCTGCGAATGTTGGTTGGAGTAAAACAGTTTAAGCGCGAATATGATCTTGAAAGATAGATCTGATTGTCTGTTCGTTTTGATCAACCAATCAGAGTTATGTTTTTAACGCGTATTGGAATGAGTTATATGCCCTGAAAACAACGGCATTCAGAAAGTCATGGACTAGCTGCCGGACGAGAAGGTCATGTTGGACCTGTCCGAAAAAGTTATTTGTAAAATGAAGATGTTTCAAACGGTTCAAATGGCTCTGAACACTATGGGTCTTAACTTCTGAGGTCATCAGTCCCCTATAACACAGAACTACTTAAACCTAACTAATCTAAGGACATCACACACATCCATGCCCGCGGCAGGATTCTAACCTGCGACCGTAGACGTCGCGCGGTTCCAGACTGTAGCGCCTAGAACCGCTCGTACACTCCGGCCGGCTGTAAAATGAAGAATTGACTGTTATTTCGCATTCGGTTTATATCACCAAGCAAGCAGATGCATTTACAGACAGTTCTGTGAAGTTTGGGAGGTTCTGGAGTGTTTTCTGTAGAGAAAACCGCGTGTGAAACTATCGGCCTTTGTGAAGAATTCTACGTGGCGTGTTCAGTATGCATTTGTAGAAAGTTTTATGGCGAGCATCTTCCTTTGATGAATCCACTGAATAGGACCAAGTGTGAAACTTATTTCGTAGCAGAGTATTGTCTGTGTTAATCTCGTAACATTTCGCGTTGGAGTTAGTATATTTCTGACTGTCTTGCATGTGATACAAGCAGCATTAACTAGTAATAGACGTGCTATCCACGTAAATGTGGGCTTCTTGACACCATAACTAAAAGACAATAAAAAACGTTAACATCGAGAAGTTTACATTTTCAATGAAGGAAGGAAGCATCCACTTTTGCCCGTTATTATTAGAGATTTGCAGGTTTATTTTGTTTCCTGAGTTACGCTGACTATGCAGCCGTCAGTATGAACGCTGGTTTAACATCGCCTACATAGAACCTACGAATGCAGAGCAACGGAGGGTGAGCGAACGCGGAATTGAGGTAGGTGTACATTAATTTCCAGCTTGCTTCACCCAGTGCTAGCGAATTTCCTTTTTATATCCCACCACGCCGCAGTATATTTGGGAAAGGCCGGGTCATACGGGAGGTTTTCAGTTAGAATGCATTATGATCAGACAGAGATTCCGAAATCAAATACTGGATTGTAAGGCCTACCCGGGAGCAGATGTAGACTCAGATCACAATACAGTAGTGATGTAGGGTAGGCTGAAGTTTAAGAGATTAGGAAGAATCAGTACTCAAAGAAGTGAGATACGGAAGCACTAAGGAATGAAGAGAGATGCTTGAAGGTCTCCATGGCTGTAGTTACAGCAATAAAGATTAGCTCAGAAGGCAGTACATTTGAAGAGAATGGACAACTCTAAAAGGGGCTACCACAAAAGTTTGAAAGGAAACCATAGTTACAAAGAAGGTAACTGCGAAGAAACAACTGGTAACAGAAGAAATACTTCAGATGATCGATGAAAAAAGAAAGTACAAAAATATTCAGTGAATTCAGGAATACAGAAATACGTCGCTGAGGAATGAAATAAATAGGAAGTGCATGGAAACTAAGACTAAATGGTTGCATGAAAAATATGAAGATATCGAAAAAGAAATAACTGTCGGTAGGAATAACTCAACATTTAGGAAAGTCAAAACAACCCTCGTTGAAATTAAAAGCAAGCGTGGAAACATTAAGAGTGCAGATAGGTGTAAAGGATACATAGAAGCCCCTATGAGGGGGAACATTCGTCTCGTGTGATAGAAGAAGAAATAGGAATCGATTTTGAAGAGACACGGGATCCAGTATTAGAATCAGATTGTAAAGAGCATTGGAGAATTTAAGATCATATAAGGAAGAAAGGATATATAACATTTCATCAGATTTTCTAATATCTCTGGGGAAAGTGGCAACAAAACGACCATTGACGTTGGTGTGTAGAACACATGTGTCTGGTGAAATTCCATCAGATTTTTGGAAATATTTCATTCACACATATCCGAAGACTGCAAGATCTGTCAAGTGCGAGAATTATCGCACAATCGGCTTAACAGATCAAGCATCTAAGTTGCTTACTAGAATAATACACAGAAGAACTGAAAATAATTTTGAGAATGTGTTAGATGATGATCAGTTTAGCTTTAGGAAAGTTAAGAGTACCAAAGAGACAATTTGACGTGGCAGTTATTAATGAAACCAAGACCAAACAAAAATCAAGATTTGTTCATAGGTTTTGTCGACTTGGAAATTCCGTTCGACAACGTAAAATGGTGCAAGATATTCGAAAGTCTGTGGAAACTAGGGTAATATACAATATACAATACGGAGAGACGGGCAACACACAACATGTACAGGAGCCAAGAGGCATTACACTACCAAGAACGAAGTGCTAGGATAAAAAATTGTGTAAGACAAGGATATAGTCTTTCGCCTCTACTGTTCAATCTGCACATCAAAGAAGCTGTAAGTGGGCTATTTAGGTTTTTATGTTGGTTACGTCACGTAGCGCACTGTATGAAAATCACTGGCTGTGCTGTGTGCAGTCTGTGGCTGGTTGGCATTGTTGGAATATACGCTATTGTAGTGTTGGGCAGTTGGATGTGAACAGCGCGTAGCGTTGCGCAGTTGGAGGTGAGCCGCCAGCAGTGGTGGATGTGGGGAGAGAGATGGTAGAATTTTGAGAGCGGACGACCTGGACGTGTGTCCATCAGAAGGAGTAAATTTGTAATACTGGATATCATGAACTATTATATATATATATGATGACTTTTGAACACTATTAAGGTAAATACATTGTCTGTTCTCTATCAAAATCTTTCATTTGCTAACTATGCCTATCAGCAGTTAGTGCCTTCAGTAGTTAGAATCGTTTATTTAGCTGGCAGTATTGGCGCTCGCTGTCTTGTAGTAGTTCAAGTCACAAAGATTTTTGTGAGGTAAGTGACTCATGACAGGTATAGGTTATTGTTAGTCAGGGCCATTCTTTTGTAGGGATTATTCAAAGTCAGATTGCGTTGCGCTAAAAATATTGTGTGTCAGTTTAGTGATGATCAGAATAAGTAAAGAGAGAAATGTCTGAGTACGTTCAGTTTTGCTCACCTGTTTGAAAATAAAATAACGTCAGAGGTTTATCAGCACAGTAATTCACTAATTTTTCTAAGAGGACGTTTCAAAGCTACGATGGTAATAAAAGAAAGAATGAGGAATGGAATTAAAATTCAAGATGAAAGGATATCAATGATACGATTCGCTGACGACATTGCTACCCTCAGTGAAAGTGAACAAAAACTACATGATCTGCTGAATGAAATGAACATCTAATGAGTTCAGGATATGGACTTAGAACAAATCGAGGATAGGCGAAAGTAATGAGAAGTTACAGAAATGAGAACAGAGAGAAACTTAACATCAGATTTGATGGTTACAAAGTACATGCAGTTAACGAATTCTGCTACTAGGTAGCAAAATAAGCAATGACGGACGGAGCAAAGACATCAGAAGCCAACTAGCGCTGGCAAAAATGGCATTAATGACCAAGAAAAGTCTTCTAGCATCTTTTGAGGAAGAAATATGTGAGATTGTAAGTCTGGAGCGCAGCATTGTATGCTGGTGAAACAAGGACTGTGGGGAAACCGGAAGAGAAGAGAATCGAAGCATTTAAGATGTGGTGCTAAAGTAAAATGCTGAAAATCAGGTCGACTGATAATGTTAGGAATGAAGAGGTTCTGCGCAGAATTTTATACGTTTTATTTTTATCTGTTATTACTTACGTGTTGTAACTTCAAGTCCTGACACGTTCCATGATCCTGGAGGATTCCTCCTCAATTTGGTCCTACGGAACTGAACGTGTAAATAAATAAATAAATAGGAGAATAAAGGAATATATCGGAAACACTGACAGGGAGAAGGGACAGGATGATAGGCCATCTGCTACGATATCAAGGAAGGACTTCCATGATACTAGATGGTGCAGTAAAGGGCAAAAACTGTAGAGGAAGACAGAGATTGAAAGACATCCAGAATATAATTGAGTACGTAAGTCGCAAGTTCTACACTGGGATGAGGAGGTTGGCAAAGAGGGGAATTCGTGGAGGGCTGCAACAAACCAGTCAGCAGGTTATTGACTCAAAGAAAAAAAAATTCCCCCTCCCCCCCAGCCTACTTGTTTCTGAACCTGACGTAGTTGTGGCGTGATGGGATGGAGATGCTGCTGAATCAAATGTGACTGCAGCCATATTGGATCAAGGGCGGAACTCACCTCAAAAATCCCCACATCATTCCTCAATTCATCAACATATGTGAGAGAGGTGGTCGATATCTGCTGCGTCAGTGTCTGTTCCGTAGGAGGTACAAACAGAAGACGTCTCTGAAGGCAGTCCAAGTGGACATGTCCTTCTTGCTGCTACCTGAGTAGATCCTCTGTTGCCTGCCACAGAGGACGTAAAACTGTAAATTTGTGGTAAGATCTAATGGGACCAAACTGCTTAGGTCATCTGTCCCTAAGCTTACACACTATGTAATCTAACTGATACTATGGACAACACACACACACACCCATGCCAGAGGGAGGACTCAAACATCCGACGGGGGAAGCCGCATAGATGGCGATCGAGCGACATCCGCCAACGGATACATATGATGGTATGTGTTTTCAGAGCTGAATACGTATTTGACGCACCCCACTGACTTTGGGATAGGCCTCAAAGGTTTTAATTTTGCCTCTGCATGGTTAAAAACCGCGCCGGAACGCTGTAAAGGAGCAAGGATTTCAAGGAACTTTTGCCAACACGCACTGTTTGAACCTTCAGGCCAGCATGATCAACTTTCACCACAGACACATACCTGTCAGAATGGACAAAGAGAATCTATTTGAGGAGCTGCATAGCACCCTATCACAAGTCGCTTCGTCTACTAGCTTAAGGTAAGCCATGCTGAAGACAATTACCACATGAATTTCTAGAAGATCTTGTGGTTCTAAGTGCACAGCTTCACGGAATATCAGTTCAGTTTCACGAGCTTTGTGATAGCTGTATTATTTGTTGAACGTAAGCTTGATCGCCGCCTTTCGGTGCGAAAGAGCCATCGTGTGTCGATTCGATCTAAATAACACTACTATCAAATGCCGCAAGCAAGTAAATAAACACACGCCATCGGATCCCGGTTGAGAGCACTGAGTACATTCACACCTCTACACAGCCAAAGGGCCGGCCGAGGTGGCCGTGCGGTTAAAGGCGCTGCAGTCTGGAACCGCAAGACCGCTACGGTCGCAGGTTCGAATCCTGCCTCGGGCATGGATGTTTGTGATGTCCTTAGGTTAGTTAGGTTTAACTAGTTCTAAGTTCTAGGGGACTAGTGACCTCAGCAGTTGAGTCCCATAGTGCTCAGAGCCATTTTTTGAACAGCCAAAGGGCGACTGTGTCCCTAGACCATGACTGCGTTGTTACTACTGCCTGTTTCGGTATCTCAACTCATTCGAGTTGCTGTACCCTTCATCTCCAGTACTTTCCCCTCTTTATTTCAAAAAAGATAAATTTTAATTCCTTCTGACGAACATGTGTATACTCCAAGCAAGCGTAAGTGACTTTTCAGTTTTCTGTAATTAGTGTGTCACTTGCCAAAATTTTCAAGTTATATCTATGTGGCTTTTGCATCAGCCTTCTTCAACATGGGTCATCCATCATTAACGGCAACTCATTCTTAAGAAATCACGTCATATAATTTTCATTTTCCGTCGTAGTGGATGGTGGGAACGCATCTGTGTGACTATTTTGTTACTGTAAATAATCAGATTCTGGCTGCAAAAATGGTGCTTACGTTCTTCAATGCATAATCGATTTCGGGACTTCCAGTCCCATCTTCAAACTGGTAGTCGGTTACCGAGAGCTGTGGTGTCATTTTGTGTGGGGTTGCAGATCAGCTAAGACGCCAGGTGTAATTGAAAGATAAAACCTGCCATCGATTAAATGTGCACATTAAGGCGAAAATGAAAGGGGGTGGGTGTCATTCCTGAAACTGACTGTGTATTAAACAAAATAAATAAAATTTTTGCCTTCAGACACTTTCTGTTTACAACTTCTTTCTGTATTATAGCCGAAGGCTGAATTGCAGCAGTTAGATTATCCATAATAACATTTCTATCTCCTACGATGTGTTGCTCTGCTTATCTCTTACTCTTTAGAGATTATGCAAAATGTTGCTCGTAACATAGAAAATTTGTTTCATTTGGTGTAGTGGGCTTTCCTTAATTACTGTAGTGACATACAACTCGCTTTCATTTCCATATAAGACAATACATCTTTCTGTGTTTGTAAGGGGGCACAATTTTACCGCCATTTATTTAATATCGCATAACTGCTTTTCGATTTATATTTGTATTAGATCACTGTTTACGATGCACACTGAGATTATTAATCATTTTAATGTTTGATACTGACTACCAACATGTACTAACAATTTACGTAGTACTGCACATCTGCGACCTACACAACTGGGCGCTGCCAGAAAGGGCGTAGTTGGTACTGCGTACCTTAGAAGCCACAGTCGACTGATACGAAGAGAGCTGTCATGTGCTGCAGAGATGGATGTTTACGGACCTGAGAGGGAACCGAGAGAGGAGGGGTCGTTTTACAACGGTGGTGGCCGTAGAACCCCTGTAGCGTGAGGAGTGCGGATTTTTTTTTGCATGCTATTGGGCCGAAAAAATAAATTTCAGAAAACAGTATGTGGCGTAAGAGCGTCGGGGACGGAACAAGGCGAAATGAAATCCTTTTTTTAGTGCGAAGAATGAGCTGAGTCACAATCGACGGTCGGGATCTGACCTCTGAGGGATCTTCTCACGGGAAGAACAGGGGCATGGTTCCCACAAAGCACAGACATGTATTTTATATGTGGGTTACTAAGGATGTAGGAGGGGAAATGGAAACTTTCAGGAAATCTTCTGAAAAGAGTAGGGGTTTCAGGCGATTGGCTGTCAGATTCATGACCCTTGAAGTGGGGGGGGGGAATCTTTTTTTGTGATGGTAAAGGTCTCTGAGATTCGTCGCCTCAGTGTTAACGTAGACATCGAATGTCCAGGAGGGAGCGGGCATACAGAGTGGAGACATACCCCCGTAATCTTGTGCTTAGAGTTTCAAAAGTGTTTATTTCGCCACAAGGAGCACTTGAAGGCGTTTCTCTGAGTACAGAGATGTCATTCTGTTTACTCGAGCCAAAATTTGTTACCACTCTGTGGAGTCCGCAACACAATGAAGTGCTTCCGTATGGAAAAGGACATGAGTAGAATTTCTGCTCCTGGCAAGGGAAGAACCAGAAATCTTGATCATACTCTGTCTTGTACTGAGATAATTCCAACTTTAGGAGTGCTGCGTCTACGCAGGGAATTACAAGCACGCCATGTATATCATCCGTACAGCGGCCAGTGCCCCAGTGTGCAGATTATAACTGCTGTCCGTATTTCAATAAGTTATTTCAACACTTTGGTTCTATGTATAGGTAAAAATTCGGAGGAAATGTGCTTGTACACTGCTTCTTTTCAGAAAGTGACAAACAGGAGACCTATGGCCTGAGTGCCACTCAGGCCATAGGTCTCCTGTTCGTCACCTCTATTAAGGATCAGCCAAATATGACCCCATCTAGTAAAAAGGGGTGGGGTCTAAAAAAGGGGAAACACTTGTTCTGCCAGTTAAGTTAGGATCTTTCATTGTGAACTTCATATTTCTACAATTTCTTGCTCTCTGCATGATTTTTTGAGACTAAATCACTTACGGTATCCAGGTTGTGACTGATTCAATTAGCATCTCGATTGGAATATTTGGTTAGCTTTGCTAGAATAAATGAAGTAGAGCCACAACAAGAGACTTCATTTTGTGGAAATCCCTGGGTGTATGTTGTTAATGTTTCACTGTTCATAAGCGATTGTAGGCGTGAGAGTTCCATTGCGAAGAGTGAAAACAACATTAGGCAACAAAACACACAAACACACACGCCATATGCTACAAACGCTACACGGTTTTTCATACTTTAATCGGAAATTTTGGCTATGCAAATTTTTGGATTGATTGCGAATTAATAGATTAGTTATAGTTCTTCAGGACAAAAACTTCTGTTTACTTAATATTTGGAATATACAGTGACAGAAATTGAAAGTGTTACACCACGTTCCGATGTACACTGAAGAGCGAAAGAAACTGATACACCTGCCTAACATCGTGTAGGGCCCCGCACGCACACAGAAGGCCGCAATACGACGTGGCACGGACTCGAATAATGTCTGAACTAGTGCTGGAGGGAACAGACACCATGAATCCTGCGGGGCGTCCGAAAGAGTATGACGGGGTGGCAATCTCTTCTGAACTGCATCTTCTAAGGCATCCCAGATGTGTTCATATCTCGGGATTTTGGTGGCCAGAGAAAGTGTCTCAACTTGTAAGAGTTTTCCAAGCCACTACGTAGCAATTCTGGACGTGTGAGGTGTCGGATTGTCCTCCTGGAATTGCCAATGTCCGTCGCAATGCACAATGGACTTGAATGGATGCAGGTGATCAGACGGATACTTACGTACGTGTCACCTGTCTGAGTGGTATCTAGACTTACCATGGGTCCTATATTACTCCACACAGAGCCTCCACCAGCTTGAACAGTCCCCTGGTGACATGCAGGGTCCATGGATTCACGAGGTATTCTCCATACCTTTACACGTCCATCCGCTCGATACAGTTTGAAACGAGAATCTTCCGACCAGGCAACCTGTTTCCAGTCATCAACAGACCAATGTTGGTGTTGACGGGCCCGGAGAGGTGTAAACTATGTGTCGTGCAGTTATCTAGGGTACATGACTGGGCCTTCGGCTCAGAATGACCTTATCGATGGTATTTTTATTTTAATGGTTCGCACGCTGACACTTATTGATGGCCCAGCAATGAAATCTGCAGCAATTTGCAGAAGAACTGCACTTCTGTCACTCCGAACGATTATCTTCAGTCGTCGTTAGCCCCATTCTTGCAGGATTTTTTTGCGGCCGCCGCGATGTCGGAGATTTGATGTTTTATCGGATTTCTGATATTCACGGTACTCACGTGAAATGGTCGTACGCGGAAATCCGCACTTCACTGCTACCTCGGAGATGCTGTGTCCCACCGCTCCTCCGCCGACTAAAACACCACGCTCATACCCACTTAAATCTTGATAACTGACCGATGTAGCAGCAGCAACAGATCTAGCAACTGTGCCAGACACTTGTTGTCTTACATAGGCGTTGCCGATCGCAGCGCCGTATTCTGCCTGTGTACATATCTCTGAATTTGAATACACGTACTTGTACCAGTTTATTTGGCGCTTCAGTGTATATCAACCTTCGTAGAGATGTTCATCAGACAACGGGTATTAAATAGCTTTTCAGTTACTTTATTCTCTGCGGATATCCATCGCCAACATCACTATGTTGTTTGACTCCGACAGGCAGTTCCACATTCTAGCGTTCTATACTGCATCGAAGCAAACAACCTCCGAGTGACATCTTTAGATATTTCTTAACAGCAATGTGGGAACTTGCATTATCCTACTGTCTTATATAGTTTCACCTGTAATCCTGTTCTAATTTCCGTTACCTTCATATACCGTGATCCAAAGAGTTGGAGAGAATCGCTGCTTCGTATGGCGCTTCAGCAGTTCGTCTAATGGCATGATGGCCTTTATCTGACAGCCACAAGCAGAATTTCAACTCGTCGTTAAATACTACAGACTAGAAGTAAACGTCCCAGCTAACTGGCTCTGCATCGTGCAAGTCTCAGTTTTTTGTGGTACACTAACTAGCCAAAACATTACGACCAGTAACTTAGTTGCGTTTTGATTAATGTTCCGAACGATATGTAGGAATCATTCTGTGTGGCGTAGATTCTAGAGGTTTTCGATAGGTTTTCAGAGGAATGTAGTGCCACATATGAAAGCACAGGTCACGAAATCTCCGTAAGATATGGGTGCAGTAGTATGTGGGAGCATTGCTTTTGCCCTGTAGTGATCCACATGCGTTCCATTGAGTTTATATCGGGTATCAAGGTTGCTTGATTCTTTGCTGCTGACTTGGTGAGTTATCCAGCTGGAAGATGCCATTTCCGTCGGAGAAGACATCAGTCATGAAGTGGTACAGGTGGTCCACAATAATGTTCGTACAAACTGTCACAGTGCCTTTGATTAATACCAAAGTGGAATAATTTTATTGGTTATTTTCGGATTATTTCTAAAATGATGGAGTTTGACGTGATCTACAATGATATCGGCTGGCGCGCCGGCATGTGATGTCAAGAAATAACCAAATAACTATTTACTATTGGGGATTTGTCTACGACATGTTGTTTTTATGTAAAGACTCAAAGGAAGAAACTGATCTCCTCCCCACTAGATTAAACAGTGCGCGTCCTAATCCCTCAAAGTAGAACATGAAAACAAACAAAGTATTAATTTTATCGATCTTAGAATCTCAAATTAAAACTGAAAACATTGAACCTCTATTTACAAAGAACCAACGTCAATGAATATAATGATTACTGTCTCTTCATGTCATCCTACTAAATAAAAAAAGTTTCTTTAAAACAATGCTATATAGATAATTATAATTACCTCTTCAACATGATGCAGTACCAGAAGAAACTGATACTTTAAATCAAATTTCTATCAAATGGTTCAAGATGGCTCTGAGCACTATTGGACTTAACAGCTATGGTCATCAGTCCCCTAGAACTTTAGAACTGCTTAAACCTAACTAACCTAAGGACATCACACAACACGCAGTCATCACGAGGCAGAGAAAATCCTTGACCCCGCTGGGAATCGAACCAGGGAACCCGGGCGCGGGAAGCGAGAACGCTACCGTACGACCATGAGCTGCGGCCCAAATTTCTATCACCCATAACTTAAGAGGTAGCCAAGTTGATTTTTTATATCAGAAAATTACAAGCATATTACATTGTTTCAAATTCTACTAGGAGTTTTTCTAACATTACTTTTGAGGATTTTTTCTCATAAAACAAAAAATATAATTTAAAAAATTCAGATGATAGACTTGAAATTTAACAACATAATCCTAAAGAATTTAACATAAAATTGGCGAATCTAACAACAACGGAAATTCTGGCATCTACAAAATACGGTGCAACGACTGCGATAAATATTATACCAGGCAAAGTGACCGTAACTTCTTGATAAGTTTTAGCGTGTAAACAACTGTTGCCAGACGTACCAAATCATTGTTTCGTCACCATCTTTATGAACAGCGTTACTCAGAAGGTTGTATTTCCAACAACAGTTTCACATTATTTAGTTACAATTTAAGTAATGTTGTTACACTGTTTAAATAATCTGCACATTAGGTCAGTTATGGAACGGCATTTTTAATCTATACTTGTTCATCATGGAATTATTTTCATTAATTAATTTTCGGCGTAACAATTTTTTTTCTCTGGTTATCACCTTATATATTATACACTCCTGGAAATTGAAATAAGAACACCGTGAATTCATTGTCCCAGGAAGGGGAAACTTTATTGACACATTCCTGGGGTCAGATACATCACATGATCACACTGACAGAACCACAGGCACATAGACACAGGCAACAGAGCATGCACAATGTCGGCACTAGTACAGTGTATATCCACCTTTCGCAGCAATGCAGGCTGCTATTCTCCCATGGAGACGATCGTAGAGATGCTGGATGTAGTCCTGTGGAACGGCTTGCCATGCCATTTCCACCTGGCGCCTCAGTTGGACCAGCGTTCGTGCTGGACGTGCAGACCGCGTGAGACGACGCTTCATCCAGTCCCAAACATGCTCAATGGGGGACAGATCTGGAGATCTGGCTGGCCAGGGTAGTTGACTTACACCTTCTAGAGCACGTTGGGTGGCACGGGATACATGCGGACGTGCATTGTCCTGTTGGAACAGCAAGTTCCCTTGCCGGTCTAGGAATGGTAGAACGATGGGTTCGATGACGGTTTGGATGTACCGTGCACTATTCAGTGTCCCCTCGACGATCACCAGTGGTGTACGGCCAGTGTAGGAGATCGCTCCCCACACCATGATGCCGGGTGTTGGCCCTGTGTGCCTCGGTCGTATACAGTCCTGATTGTGGCGCTCACCTGCACGGCGCCAAACACGCATACGACCATCATTGGCACCAAGGCAGAAGCGACTCTCATCGCTGAAGACGACACGTCTCCATTCGTCCCTCCATTCACGCCTGTCGCGACACCACTGGAGGCGGGCTGCACGATGTTGGGGCGTGAGCGGAAGACGGCCCAACGGTGTGCGGGACCGTAGCCCAGCTTCATGGAGACGGTTGCGAATGGTCCTCGCCGATACCGCAGGAGCAACAGTGTCCCTAATTTGCTGGGAAGTGGCGGTGCGGTGCCCTACGGCACTGCGTAGGATCCTACGGTCTTGGCGTGCATCCGTGCGTCGCTGCGGTCCGGTCCCAGGTCGACGGGCACGTGCACCTTCCGCCGACTACTGGCGACAACATCGATGTACTGTGGAGACCTCACGCCCCACGTGTTGAGCAATTCGGCGGTACGTCCACCCGGCCTCCCGCATGCACACTATACGCCCTCGCTCAAAGTCCGTGAACTGCACATACGGTTCACGTCCACGCTGTCGCGGCATGCTACCAGTGTTAAAGACTGCGATGGAGCTCCGTATGCCACGGCAAACTGGCTGACACTGACGGTGGCGGTGCACAAATGCTGCGCAGCTAGCGCCATTCGACGGCCAACACCGCGGTTCCTGTTGTGTCCGCTGTGCCGTGCGTGTGATCATTGCTTGTACAGCTCTCTCGCAGTGTCCGGAGGAAGTGTGGTGGGTCTGACACACCGGTGTCAGTGTGTTCTTTTTTCCATTTCCAGGAGTGTAGAAATATCTGGCATGTAATATTTTTCTATTTGTATCCTCTCATACCACTTTTGTTATTAATTGCTTGCATATTACGATGAAGAACTATTTAATATCGATCTATGCATGTAATAACGGATACTACTTATATATATCCAGGGACTGTATCATCTATGGAGCGTTCTGTACGAACTTCATCACCGATGTCTGTGGCCGCTTCTATGGCAACCGACAGAGACCAGCGTCTACCATCTCCATAGTAACCAACTACTTCTTACATCCATGGACTGTCCCCTGCTGGACATTCACCGCCATCTACTTGCAAATCCTCCCTCTGATTCATCTTTGGTTCGGCATCCATGGAAACCAACAATATAGTAATTATTTTTCCAGCATGACTCTGGGGGACATCCCATACACATGGATGCGATGTTTGTTTGTTCTTTTTATGAAGTTCTTAGTATATGTATCTGACATAGCGGCATTAAGGAGCTGTTACTTCTTTACAACAAAATTATTCTACGTTATTTTGACGTTCTGTGTGCTAGTATGTACATTTTCTTGTACATAATTCTTTCGACTATTACTTGATTGACTAACGCCGACATCAAGTCAGTCGTAGGCTCAGGCTGCTGTATTTAAGAAATATTTTCTAAATTGAAGGTGGAGGGGCGGGGGAGAAGACGCAAAACAGAAGGGACTACTGACGTCATCAGTATCAGGCCATTATGCGGAATCAGCGGCGAAAAGTGGAAATGTGTTCCGGACCGGGATTCAGACCCGTAATCTCCTACTTACTTGACAATTGCGTTAACCACTGCGCTACCCGAACAGTGTTTATCGCAATTTCGCCGACTTTGCAATCTCCGTCCATGCCCTCCATACACGCTACTTTGAGATTCCCACAGGAGGTCGTACGTAATTGTTCATCCGCACAGAAAGTGGTGGATTCATTGCCCATCGAGGCGAATCAGTTATGTCCGAAATAACAGACACCAAGCATTCACATAACGTACGAAATAGCTGCGCTGCTCTCCCAGTCAGCTGACTATCGACTGCCGCGTGGGATTAGCCGAGCGGTCTAGGCGCTACACTCATTGACTGTGCTGCTGGTCCCGGCGGAGGTTCGAGTCCTCCCTCGGGTATGGGTGTGCGTGTTTGTCCTTAGGATGATTTAGGTTAAGTAGTGTGTAAGCTTAGGGACTGATGACCTTAGCAGTTAAGTTCCACAACACTTCACACACACATTTGACTATCGACTTCTAGTTGTTTCGGCTCAGTGTACAGCCACTGTCCATCGGATCGGTATGGGTTACATCTATGTTGTGTAGTTTTTTAGCCGACGTTAAGTTCGTTTATAAACTTCACTAGATTATATCAAATACCATATTTCAGTTTTTAAGTTGTAAAGATGGTCACGTGATCTTCAAAACCAGTCACCTCGTAATAAACATGCCAAAAAATGGCTCTGAGCACTATGGGACTCAACTGCTGTGGTCATTAGTCCCCTAGAACTTAGAACTACTTAAACCTAACTAACCTAAGGACATCACACACATCCATGCCCGAGGCAGGATTCGAACCTGCGACCGTAGCAGTCGCACGGTTCCGGACTGCGCGCCTAGAACCGCGAGACCACCGCGGCCGGCAATAAACATACGCTCTACCACACTACTATAAACTTAATTCCGTATCATAATTTGTCCCTCTCCCACAAGAAAAAGAAAATCTGTCAGCATTCCTTCCCTACTCTTACACGGGATATAAATACACAGCAACATAATTAAATAGAATTACACACATACAAAATCATAAGAAAAGATTGTAGACCAAAGACAAACTAATAGCAATGTTGTATAGGCAACACTACGAAACACCACAATATATGCTTACAAGAATAAAAACAATCAGGAAACACTGATGTGTGAAGAAAGTGTGGTAGAAGAACATAACAAATGCACATTGCTGCAGAAAAACTAAAAGTTAGACAACAACTACCGGTGTAGGAAGAAGAAAAACATCAACGATGTGCTAGCAGACGGCTTTTTCCGATGTAAGATAGAAATCAAGCGGAAATCACCGTAAGTATAATCCGACATAGCGTTAACAAACTATTTGTCAATCTTACAGCAAATGAAAAGGTTAATAACTTAATTATAGACCACTGTTGATGCTTTACCTCAATAAAGGAAAACGCGTATATCGAAAAAAAAAAAAAAAAACATGTTTCTATAGTTGCAACGACAGAACAAAAAGACCCTCAATAATTCAATATCAACAACGGCAACATGGTCAAACATTTTAAGTATATAATATTAATTATTTATGTTCCGCTTGCTGCAGCTGATCCATTATCTCCAAGATTTCTGAAGGTGCAAATGAGAATATATGATTCGGGAAATGCCTGATATAAAACACATAGAGAAAAATGTCGTAACACCAGAAAGGAGTTTTGCGACAGAAACGAAAGTTGGCAGGCATGCTTCTACGTATGAAAGATGATGCCTAATCAGATTCTGTGCCAGTCACATAAGAGTAGAGCTGGTATCGCGACTATGAGAATGCAAACAGATTTGCTTTATGTACATGTTTTACGGGCGTGAGCGTTAGTTACCTATGGGATTGGACGTGGTAAGTTGATGCTGGTCAAGAATACCTTTAAGGTGACAAAGACGCCATTATCCACACCTCATGCGTTTGAACGTGGTAGTGAAATGGGGCAATGAGAAGCTGGATGTTCCTTCTGCTATACTGCAGAAAGACTTGGCAGAAATGTAGCTATTATACATGATTGTTGGCAGCTATGGTCACCAGGATATACGATCGCAAGGAGACCGGGGGCTCCTGATGGGCACGTGGGACTACCGAGATGAAAGACCATTGTATTCGGCGTACGGCTCAGGCGTATTATATCTGCAGTAGCAATTTGAGAAGCAGTTGTAACCACACTGAGACAACGAACTGTTACAAATCTGTTACTTCAAAGACCGCTCGGATCCAGACGTTCTGTAGCGTGTACTCCACTCAAGCCAAATCACCGTCAGTCGCGACCGCTTGCGCTCCGCTGACCTCCAACAATAGCCATTTTCGACATCACTGGTGTCAAGCGAGAGGTCGTTGGAGGCAACTAAGAAGTCTGTTGTATTTTCTAACGAAATCTAATATTGCCTCGGTGCCAGTGATGGGTGTGTGTTGGTTAGAAGAAGAACCAACCTGTCTTTGTGCTAGACACACTGGACCCACACATAGAGTTATGGGGTGTGATTTCGTATGAAAGCAGAAGGACTGCGTGATTATCCCACGCTCCTTGACTGCAAATTTGTACGTCAATCTGGCGGTCCGATCTGCTGTGCTGCCATTCATGAACATCATTCAGAAAAAATTGTGTGTGAATTCCTACGGGACCAAACTGCTGAGGTCATTGGTTTCTAGACTTACACACTGCTTAAACTAACTTACGCTAAGAACAATACTTACACCCATTCTCGATGGAGGACTCGAACCTCCTTCAGGAGAGGCCCCGCAATCAGTGGCATGGAGTCTATAACCGCGCGGCCACTCCGCTCGGCGAACATCACCCAGAGGGTGTTTCCCAACAGGATAACATTGGCCCACATATCGCTGTTGTAACCCAAGATGCTGTGGAGACTGTCGACATGTTGCCTTGGTCCGCCAAAAATACCAGATATGTCTACAATCGGGAACATAAGGGACGTCTTCGGACCAAAAGTTCATCGACATCCACGAAAAGCTCAACGTCCTTGTATTGACATACCAAGTGCAACTGTCATAGAACTCCATTGTGTAAATTGATATCCGGCACCTGTACAACATACACTTTTGCATGTTTGCCTTCAACATCCTGGCCGTTACACCAGTTGTTACTGTACGAGCATTTTACATTTGCAGCGGCTTACCTCGCGTTGCAATATTAATCAGTTAAGTATGTTACCTAGACAAATATATTCTCGAAACTTCATTACCCTACATTAATTATTCTTTTGGTGTTGCGATTTTTTTTAACAGTGTATATGTGTATCATTTTGTGTTAATTTACTCATGAAGCGGGGTGTCGTACAGTTCCAGGAACTGAGAGCGTGGAGGTTAAGTACCGGTCGAGGGCACCTGCTTCTGTTTTTCCTTTGGTGCAGTAAAATATTTAATACGTCTTTTAGGATAGGAAGCGGCGTCGTCGACGCTTTTAATTGTACTCCACCTTTACAAATTTCATCATCGCCAGATCTCCTAAAGCACCTTATAGTTCTAGTTAAAAATTGCTTTGTTATTTTGAGTTTATTTTCCTTTCGTAGAGGAAGCCGAAGGTCTTCAGACGGTACATATAGAAACAAAAGCTTCCGTAAAATAACAAACTGAGGTAATGAAATAAGAGATTAAATCACCATGCTTGAAAATATAATTACCCTTATAAGATGTGAGGATTAAGTATTATTTTCTTAATTATACTTCTCTCTTACACGTTTCTCTGTCGGTTAAAGTTAGTCCTCAATCGTTACAAGTACGTTTTCTAAATATTCTTGAATGCACTCATTAAATTCCGTGAATTAATGATTGGCGCCATATAAAGCACAAACTGCGCACTGACCATAAACTGCAAAGCGCACAGCGTTAATTCACACTGATGTCATGCTTCTTTCTGTCTCGTTATTTTCTGAGTTATGAACTGAACTCGCAAGAAAGCTGCCTGTTCAGTATTTCAAAGTGAGTAACGAGGGAAAAAGAGCTAAACTTTCAACTGTCTTATTACAGTCAGTTAGAGGTGCTCCTTACACGAATACTATTATGGAACTGGCAATGGTACTGAATATGAAAGACACGAGTCTCACGAAATCCACGCTACGAAAGAACCCCGTTTCTCACAACTTCTGTTCGTTTGGGGGTAACGACTCACCAGCGGAAGGAAAAGTCACCCAGGAAACAGAAGTGAAATGTGACGTTCTCGTAGGAAGTGTTATATACCGTCTGCTGTACCTAATGTATATAAATGATTCACGAGACAGTCTGATCAGTACTCTTACATTGTTTGCTGATAATGCTGACACTTACCGTTTACTAAAATCTTCATAGGATCAAAACCATTTGCTAATTGATTCAGGAAAGATAACTGTACGTCGCGGGAGGTGACAATTAACCTGAAATAATGAAAAGTGTGAAGTCATATATATTAGCACTAAATGAACCCGTTACATATACATCTACATTTATACTCCGCAAGCCACCCTACGGTGTTTGGCGGAGGACGCTTTGCGTGCCACTGTCATTACCTCCCTTTCCTGTTCCAGTCGCGTATGGTTCGCGGGAAGAACGACTGCTGGAAAACCTCCGTGCGAGCTCGAATCTCTCTAATTTTACATTCATGATCTCCTCTAGAGGTCTAAGTAGGGGGAAGCAATATATTCGATACCTCATCCAGAAACGCACCCTCTCGAAACCTGGGGAGCAAGCTACAGCGCGATGCAGAGCGCCTCTCTTGCAGATTCTGCCACTTGAGTTTATTAAAAATGATTAATGTGATTTGAAGAGAAGTAATAAAATGAGCTCTAACATGGAAAGTAAGCGTTTCCGGACACATGTCCACATAACATATTTTCTTTCTTTGTGTGTGAGGAATGTTTCCTGAAAGTTTGGCCGTTCCTTTTTGTAACACCCTGTATATTGTGAAAAGCAATGGTCCCATAACACTCCCCTGTGGCACGGCAGAGGTTACTTTAACGTCTGTAGACGTTTACACTGTGAATTGCGAAAATGTAGACATTATTAATTCAACTACATATCTAGGGATTACAGTTACGAACAACGTGAATCCGAACAATCGCACAGATATTGCTGTGTTAGGTCGAACCAAAGACTGCGCTTTGTTACCGGAACACTTAAAAGATGCAGCACATTTTTTAAAGAGACCGCCTACAATGCGATTTTCCGTCCTCTGCTGGAGTACCTGTGTGCGGTAACAATCCTTACAGTTAGGTTTGAAGGAGGACATCGGAACAGCTCAAAGAAGGGCAACGCATTTTGTATTACTGTGAAACAGACGAGAGAGCGTCCCGCTCTATGATTTGCGTCTTGCAGTGTCAATCAATACAGTCAAGGTGCTTTTCGTTGCGGCGAGACATTTGCACTATATTTCAGTCACAAACTTTCTCCTCCGAATGGGAAAATATTCTATTGAAACCGAGCTATACAGGGAAAAACAATCACTCTGATACAATAAGAGAGATCAGCTCTCGTGCGTAATCATTTCAATGTTGGATTTTCCAGAACGCTGTTGGAAAATGGAGGCCGGCACCGAAAAATTGCGAAAGTAGCTCTGTGAACCCACTGCCAGGCACTTAAGTGTCAATTGCAGAGTTGCCATGGAGATATAAATTTAGGTGATTGGAACAATAGTCTTTATATCTGGTGCTACTTTTCGGCTTGAGCAATTGTTCGTCGTCGAGATCGATGTCAAGGTCTTCTACTTCCTTAACTGAATGCAAACAATATAATACAGAAATGTGAATGATTTACGTGGAGAGCCTATAGTTAATTCTTAAAACTAGTCCTGCTATTTTTCACCGACATCTAAAATACTAATTTTGTTGCTTGCTCATATTAATGTTTAGGCATGACTTTCCATCCAGCTCCGTTCTTCTGCTATAAAAACTATACCATGAATTTAATCCCACTGAAACGTTCCTGTCTCCTCTACATCTCTTTTGTTACGCAACCTTCCCTTTTACAATAACCTATGAAACCTTCCCTTAGGATTTCTACCACTTGCTTAATAATAACAAATGAAATCTTCCCTTTGAAATTTATTCTCTTTCTCAATCTTCTCACACAAATTTAAATGCTGTTTATTAAAAGAGATTTGCTGATTATTTCGACGAAACATTGAATGGGTCGTCGTCATGGCCCTCAGTCGTTACCTGCAATAACCCAAAACCTTTCCTTACCTTCTTTACTGTTACTGGATCGCCATCTGACTGCTACATCGAACTGCGACATGAATATACTTACTCTGTTTTACTATACTCTGTTAGCTGCTGGTGGGCTGTCATTATATTCTGAATGAAATGATTTTACAAACGTTCAAATGGGACTTACTTTTTACAATTATCTTACAACTAGCATTGCGCAAACATACCTTCAGTCGTCTTGAGTTTCTCAAATAAAAATAATTCAATAATATTAGTTCCTCTTATGATAATAGTTAGCTGCTGTCTCTGTACATCCGTTTATAATCTCTTGTAAATCATAGCTGGTGGTTGGCAGGCACACCGCTCCTCTCAACCTCTCGCTACAGACCTGCTACCGAGACGCTTCCCTTCTCGCTTACTACTGACTTCCTACGAACGCTGAAGTGCGGTCTCTCCTGCTAACAATGCTTTCTGGTGAAGACAATCCCTGCTACCATTACAAAATATTTCAATTCGCGGTCTTTCCCGTTCTTTTCTTAAAGTGTATCCATACGCGGTCTCTCCCGCCCTTTTTAAAATTATATCAATGTGCGATCTCTCTTGCCAACAATACTTTGGTGCACACATTCCCTGCTACCACAATTATTTCCAACATGACGAATATTAATTATCCCTACTTAATCCTATTAATAAAATATAAACATCTTTCATAAATTGTGCTTTGACAATAGACAATAGAAATATACACGTCTTACACCACCTTATTCTAGCTTTTGGGAATCCGATAACCGTACTTCATCCGATCTGAAATTATTCATCTGTACTTCGCAATTTATCAGTGTGTATTCAGATAAGGTTTCTGCCATTTCATTACCTATAGTTACAAATTGGTAGAGGCTGAAGAGCTTCGAAGGTTCATTACACGATATATTTAAATAAACAGCAGGAGAGTGGTTGTGCAAGTGCTCCTTGACGTTAAGCCGCTGCCCGAGGTACTCTCAGTCGAGAACCGCCATTCTTGTTTCACCTGAACGTACCGGCTAGAGGTCTGTAAACAGGGCATTTTGCTCTCTTGTACGCGCTCGAGGCCACCGCGCTCGGGCACGACTTGGCCGAGTTCGAAGCTTTCGGTGCGGGCAGGCTATGGGCGAAATGGCGCCGTGGCAACTGTACAGGAGAGTCCACCCCGTCTGGCGCGCTGCTGTTGTGATAGTTTTAGTGGCAGCCCTATGGGTCTGCAGGCCACTGTTGCTACTGACACATTCCCACCAGCTGTTGGAACTACACCTGTATTAGTTTAGTTACGCTGTAGACATTTATTGCTGGGAAGGGGGGCGGGGGGGGGGGGGGGCAGAATGTAATCGTGGCGTCATTGTAATCCAAAAAAGTGCTTGCTTTATGCAATAATGAAAATCAGGAAACAGTTGGCAGTATCGATAGGGAACTATGTAACTAAGAAATTTTGTAGGTCTTGCAACGTAAAATGACATTACTGTTTTTGCTAACACCGTCCGTTTTACTGAAACATAACCACCTAAGAGTTATAAATCTAACAAGAACCAAATTTTCTTCCAATTATACCATATTGGCGTAATTACAGTGAATCTACTCGTTTCGGATCAAGTTTTCTTCGTCGTATGAGGTAACGTTTTAGGCCACACCGAAATTGATTTCCGTAGTCATATTTTAGGCTGGAACATAAAAAAAAATTCTCAGTAAATTAGATAGCTTTGAAAAGAGCTTTCATCCTTGAAGCCGATTTTCGTCGTCAGTAGTATCCATTTGGGTGAAATATAAATCGACTTCAACGGTAGAGTATGACATGGCTTAGAGTCTAGTCGCTACGGAAACAGAGACTTAATTTTTTTGGCTGCTGAGCGCGCCTGACTTCTGTCAACGTCCCTGAATATATTTACGGATATAACAAAACTGAGTAAGATATTACTGACACGATATAATTTTCTGGTAGCTAATCAGGAACTGATATGTCATCATGCATTTGACGCACAGTATTAAATGTCTGATTCCTATCAGAAACAGATATCGTTTCCTATCGTCGGAAGGGCAACCACAGAATTGTTCCTATTCTGCGCAATGTGGGATTTCAGCTTTCACATCTTTGAAACGGACACAGCGATCTTTGAGTACTTGTAGTATGTACAGCTAACGGACCGTAATACGACCACTGTACTACACTCAGTGAAATGGAAAGGTGCGTATGGCATCGTTGGCCGGGAGGGCCCATCCGGGGAATTTCGGCCGCCAAGTGCAAGCTTTGTCAGTCGACGTCACATTGGGCGACTTGTGGGCCTGTATCCCTGCCGGAAATCGAACCCGGCCCCGCTTGCATGGGAGGCGAGCACGTTACCACCCAGCTAAGCAGGCAAACACTAAACTCACTAATTACTGCTGGGCACACAGTGCGTCTATGGTAATCAAACCGCGCTGATTCTGCGAGCCCTGTTTCACAATGACTTTCCATTTTGCGCACCCCTAACTAAGCAAACTTAATTGTTTGAAACTTATCGCTTTCCAGCATTCCTATTGCATCTTTGAGTGACTCTAGTACGTCACGACCTCCTTTGTAGCCGCGCAGGATTAGCCGAGCGGTCTGGGGAGCTGCAGTCATGGACTGTGCGGCTGGTCCCGGTAGAGGTTCGAGTCCTCCCTCGGGCATGGGTGTGTCTGTTTAACCTTAGGATAATTTAGGTTATGTAGTGTGTAAACGTAAGGACTGATGACGTTAGCAGTTATATCCCATAAGATTTCACACATATTTGAACATTTTTTGAACCTCCTTTGTAGCTTTCTAGTCGTAGCGAGTAAGCCTTTTAGATACGCCTCTCTCCTGAAACATTTCGATAATTTTATCGTTCCGCCTAATTACAGACTGTAGTATTCTAAGCAAGCTATTCGAGCTAGTCTCCGTTTCTTGCTTCAAGGTTGTCTGTGTAGAGTTCACGTTACTAGTTTAGTTCCTGAAACAGACAGTAAATTTGGCAGCATAACTCGCGATATTAATCACTGCAGGCCCATTTATCAAATAATCATCATCCAATGTGTGTTTGAGACCTGTGTTCAAAACCTGTATAATGTGTGCATAATGCTGAAAGGATTGCAATGCCTTGCATATATTGACTCCTCGGTTAGCGGTAAATGAAGCCTTGGAGATTTACTCCTAAGAAATAGAGTAATGTTTCCTTGATGTAGTTCTTAATAAGTTCCACAAATATTTTTTCTTGTCAGGAAAGTGAATTGTCACCAGTATCATATTACGCAATGGCTAATTTCGATAAACAAAGTGCACAGTAATAGATTGTAACATATTTTCTGATGTCTATCGGTTCACATAACCACTGTAAATCCACATACATTCACGCCTTTGACCTGGATACGCGTTCGTATTTCATCAGCTTGTCTTTCAGTCTTAAGTGCTACTATCATAAGATGAAGAAAATGTTGGAAACATCGACATATCCGAAATTTACGAGCTGCTCACATAAAGTGCAAATTCTTACACCTAATACTAACGTAAATGGACGAAGAACTCTGGTACACTTTGCTACGCACCTTTTGAATTACTGCAAATTTAACTGAAATTGGTAATGTTTCAGAACTTATATTTTGTCGTGTGCTGCAGACATTTGCCTTAATGCATGTGGTGGTGGATATGTGAGACAGCAGAAGAGAGTAAATGTAGCCCTCATTCCCATCAGTCGCTAATAAAAACTATCTCTCAAACGACATTGCAACCACAGACTTTTTCACTCAAGATATACTTATTTCCAATCTTGTTTCGCTTTCGCACTCTCCTTCTTCTAACCTTCGCGCGCCGTGATCCCACAGCGGGCGACTGAGCGGCGTTCGTGTAACTATAGCAGACGTCCGGGCAATTCGAGCATGGGATGCTATGTGCCTACAATTCTCCTATCGATTCGAGACACACTATTCGCTCTCCCTACAGCCGATTTTTCGCGCTTGGTCCATTTAACGTTGTTGCAACGCTATAACTAGACATGCTGTGTATTTCAAGTCTTCTCCACAAACATCTGTGGGTGGTAGTTTACGTCATGGGGAGCAACATTTGTTAGAAACAAAATGTTGGATGACGCTTCCCAGCAACGATAGGTGTCGTTTAGTACTTGCCTGTCCTGGGAGGGAAAGATTTCAGGAAAGTAGCAGGGATTACCAACCAGTATACCGCTTATTTTCTACGCACCGTAAAGTCGCATGTAGGTGATCTGAGTAAGAAAGGAATTACGAAACAATGTATAGCCAAACTATGGCCGATGTCGAAGTGATTCAGTAACGACTCGAGTTTTCAGATCATAAAAAATCAGCCGTTTCGTCGGTGAGAGAAAAAACACTACTCAGATTTCTTTTAGTGTTGATTGCCTTGACTAAACTATTTCCGACCATGTGTTTTTAAAATCATAAGAGCGGCAGCCCTTATTCGGGCTGACGCATCGGACTTCGTTAAGGTGAAACAGGCAGTTTTTACGTAATGAATGTACCTGATAATTATCTCTATGAGATGGCCTCAACGGCGGTTGTTCAACTCGCGAACATGCCCGTTAGTTCTGCCCATGAGTACTCACCGTCCGTTCCACTAGAGGAACAAGTGAAAATAGTAAATAATCAACACTGAGAAAGCGTGTCATTGTATTGAAATAAAGAAAGATAATCCATCTTTCTGCTAAAACTTCCCTATTTATTCAAGAAGACGTTTACTCCCAAAATTACAAGCAACAAAAGACAAGTGAAGTAAAAAAATTTGTCGAGATACTCTTTTTAATCAAAGAAGTGAGAGACTGACCATTGTTATAAAGAAGAAACAAGCAGTTAAACACAACGCGCATTCCTGTCTCGATGGAGACATATTTTTTTCTGTTTGATTAAATACCATTAAGTCACTCGAGATGAAATACAAACTCAAGACTGAAAATCCATTGTGACGTTTCGGCAAATAAATATATAGATTTTCAACAAGAAAACGGTAAGACTGACTGTCTCTAGGAAAAGAAACATAGAAGAAAATCATGAAGTTCAATTTAGTTTGGCCATACATCTAGTTCGACATTCCTCCTTTCACATAGAGCAGAAGACTGGACGGTGGGCAGCACACAGTACGTACGAACGACGAAAAGTGACTCTTCTCTGCCATCTCCCAGGGCCTTTTTTTGGGTCATCAGTCTTCTGACTGGTTTGATGAGGCCCGCCACGAATTCCTCTCCTGTGCCAACCTCTTCGTCTCAGGGTAGCACTTGCAACCTACGTCCTCAACTACTTGCTGAATGTATTCCAATCTCTGTCTTTCTTTGAAGTTTTTGATCTCCACAGCTCCCTCTAGTACCATGGAAGTCATTAATTAATGTCTTAATAGATGTTCTATCATCCTGTCCCTTCTCGTTGTCAGTGTTTTCCGCAAAATCCTTTCCTCTCCCATTCTGTGCAGAACCACCTCATTCCTTACATTAACAGTACACCTAATTTCAACATTCGCCTGTATCACTACATCTCAAATGCTTCGATTCCCTGCTGTTCAGGCTTTCCCACAGTCCATGTTTCATTACCATACACAGGACCTTAACCACTCTTAATCGACACTTAACATCGCCGGAAAGCCACAGTGAATATTATATCGCTAACAAAGTTCTTCCCAATGACATCATCTATGAGCTCCGACACTATTCAGGAAAGGCTTTGAAACGCCCTTTATAATCGACATGATTCTGTCAAGCACCTCACCACTAATAATCCGCTCGAAGTTTAAAGGACAATTTTTCCTTCTCAGTCACATAAACTTGCTTTTTTCCCACATTTGGAGCAAGCTACCTGAAACGCTGCCAACTGATTCGTTGTCTTGGTGATGGAAGAACGGGTCGAATGGGGATGGAAACCATTTGTGCCACAAATAAATGTAAGCACAATGTAGTTCAGAAATCAAGTTCCTTATCATCTGGAAATTAACAGAGCAAATGAGTAATTTCTGCTAAAATTGGAGAGAAAAATTAGTAGCTCCGAAGTCTCTGGATAATCGGGATGTTCAACAAATTAGGCTGGTCTAGTGACCAGCCTAACTTGTTGAGCATTACTGAAATAATATAGAGCTTATACACAAAACAACATCAAGATGAGTACAGTAACAATATATCAAGTCAACAGGCTACGCTCTGTAATTGGTGAAAGGAGTCTTGTAAGGTGTCAGGTAAATCAAACACCTTCCATGAAAACCCTGACATGATAAGAAAATCCAGTAGTACGTCACATAGCTCCGAATAAATCGTGACATTAAATTAACCAAAGTAATACGAGTAACGAGTGAGCAAATGGAATACCACAGACTAACACAAGAACGCCTAAATGCATGTCATACCTTCCCACCGTGAGACAGACGCAGTTCCGAGGGGAGAACGAGATCAGAAGCCTGGAGCAGAACCGTGTTAAGTTAGAAGGCCCTACGATAAGGGACGGACACCCACGTTGCAGGCTAACCGTTAGGACCACCCCCCAGCCCATGTTAAAAGCTAGAGCCTTAGCGTGAGACTTTTTCGCGCCTCTGATACGCCAGGACCACCCCCCAGCGCATGTTAAATGCTAGAGCCCTCCAGAGGAACAGTATAGATCTTACGATAAAAAAAGGGCCACCCCAGCCGCATGATTTAGCGTGAGACTTTTTCGCGTCTCCGTTACGTCAGGACCACCCCCCAGCCCATGTTAAAAGATAGAGCCCTCCAGAAGAACAGCATAGACCTTACGATAACATTAAAAGGACCACACCAGCTGCAAGTTTTAGCGTGAGACTTTTTCGTGTCTCTGTTACGTTGCAAACTTTAAAAACATTGCCCCACCACGAAAAGTATAACGTTTCTCATTTGATAGACAGCATTTTTGCAGGCGGAGCTTAAGGTAAACATTGAGACCCTGATTGGTCAGATGAAAACACAGCCAGATAGTTTTTTTAAACCAACTTCGGTAAATTATAGTAAGGAGAAGTTAGGAGAGAGTTGCTTCCGAGACGGTGAGGTGAGCAGAGCTGTGCTGCCCGATGCCCCCTGACGAATACCGAAAAGATAATGAACGCACGCGATGCCACATAACAGCGCATAAAACTTCACTCAGAACAGCAGAAGTCTCATGTGTTACACCCCCTTTTTGCGTAATACTAGTGTCGATCGTCAATTGAAGCTCATGGTGTTCACATTTGCCACTTGAAGTAAAAATCGGAAACGCGATGATTTTTCTGTTATATAGTTATTGAGAAACCACATCAGCCACTGTAATTTACGACAAGTTAGATAAGTAATTAAAGATAAATGAGGGTCACTGTAGACCATTTTGAGAGTTTTCTCTTTTGTGAAACTTAATTTAAACCTAGATTATGGATGTGATATGGCATAGGTCATCCTTCGATCCATTGTGGAACTTGGAAACCCATTCAGGGAATATTCGTTCACATTTTTGTTGAACGCAGTTGGTTTTTACCATCCTCTATTAAAACATTTCCTTTTATCAATAGTGCAATTTATAAATAATGTTTTGTGAGTAAAATAAAATTTCCAATGGTAAACTTTACTGCTTTTACGACGTTATTTTAACAGCTAACTAAAAATAAGAAAGCCTTGAACCCCATCCACTAAATTTAGTTAGTATTAAGATTCTTTTACAGGGAGTGCAGTGGAGCTGACGCTGAAATCATTAAGTATTTGGTTATATCATCGGTAGTCTCACTGAACTCTTCTGAATTCTACATGTCATATGTGGTCTGGCGTCTCCTTACCAGCAACAGGTCCCAGGTTCAAACTAGTCAATTCCCTAAATAACACGCTCAGAGCTGTCGTTGCGCGAAAGTGGTAGGGAGACACGATATAGAACAAAGAGACACCATGCAGAATGTTAGAAAATGGCGACCCTGACAGGGTGGTAAAATAGCATGTTTGAAGGTCGACCACATGCCTAACTAGGTCAGAAAAATATCCTGTTAAAAATTTCGTAATAAAAAAAATTTTTTTTTCAACGTTATAAATAGTCGAAAACAGTAGCCGCAGCGATAGATAGTAAGAAAGTATTCAATAAAAGTGAGACAGTCTGGCAGAGACAATAGCATAATTAAGTTATGAATTTTAATATTGTTAGAATTAAGTTTTCTTTCCAATGCAAGCGCACAGGTGGCGGATACATCGTTGACAAGTTGGTTCTGACCCATCAAGTAAGTGAATGGTTTGTCAAGTCGTGTGAACAAAAAGTTTATGAAACGCGTGAGATCGTATGATCGCATGTTGACTCGAAGTAGGGCGCATGAATTGCTTTTAAAACAGAAAATAAGGGATTCGGAAAGATTAGCAGTGGCAGATACGAGACCTTGACCGAATTGAGGTAGAGACCCAACATGAAAATGGACAGAGAATAGAGGACAGTACAACAGACGATGCAGTATAGCGAGAAATAGGACATATAACGCACCATAACGATGATAACGTACGTCAAGGCATAGAAAACAAAGTCAGCATTCGACAGAGGAGCAGGAAAGTAGAGAGACAGTCGATGAGGATTCTAAGTTGCGTCTTGAATACGTAGAACCCATAGTACAAGTAATCAAAGCTCCCTCACCACAGAGTACATGGAATGCGAGCAGAAACGTGTCACAGCACGGTTCAATGCAATCGGTTGCGAAGCAACTCTTGGGCGAAAACACAGAGCGTAGGACGTCGGAAGAAAACGCAATAGGACCCACCAATCTGGCAGAATTATTACAATAAATTACGGAAACCATGACAAGGCAAAATAAAGACAAAGCGAACCAAATTCAAATTCAGAATTCAGAAACGAAGAAGCAAATTGCAGAAATTCCGAGACAAATGTGTGAGATTAAAGAACAAAACAAAAAAATTCAGTTACACCTAAGTCATATTGTAGACGAGGCAAAGAATCTCGAGAAGTGATAGGAAACATAATAACGGGTCACAATCAATTGAGAACAGACATTGACAAGGTACAAGCGGACGTGCAAAGATTGCGTAATGACATTCAGGACGAGATCAAAACATTACGTAACAACACCCAGGGAGAAGTCAAGAAACTAGAGAAACAAATAAACGAAATCACTAGACAAGCAGCAGGTAGAGCTTGTGAAATTGTTGAAAACAGTGTGTTACACAAACGTATCACAAAAGCAGCGCTGAAAAGATATGATAACAGCATAGTCAAAATAAAAGCGCAAACGAAGCGACAATTTCAGAAATTGCGAACCGAGTTGTTGCAAACCATGGAAGAGCGTTGTGAACAGGATCGAACAAGCACAGAGTCTGCCACCACATCCGTATCTGTAACAGCACCGGTAAAACAAACAATTAACGAAGGTATCATGCATTTGCGATTCCAATCATAGGCGGAAAGTAACGTACTTGAAATTAGACAGCCTGCATCGCGGGTACGCGAAAGTTACACTGGACAATATCCAATGGATCTACCACAACCGGAAAGAACGACGGGAAAAATGATCAGAAAAAAAAACTGGCAAAGAATCTCGAATTTCATATGGAACTAAGACGAAGTACGACAACGATCATTTCCTCACAGTCAGAAAATTTCAACACTTTCGAGAAGGAAACTCATTACATCCACGAACTTTTATTGATCAATTCCGAGTAGGATTACCAGAACACTGGACGCTAGCACACAAATTAGACTTTATATGTGCACACATGTCAGGAACAGTGGCAGAAACCATGCAGAATGTAGCAGCGACATGCCGATCGTACGAAGATCTCAGAGAGAAGTTTCTCTCACGATATTGGTCCAGCGACGCACAGAACAGAGTGAAGTACGAATTATTACAGAACCCATATTTTGAAAATTCAGGAGAGATGAGTCCCGTGAAATTTTTCGAATTAATGGCAAAGAAAAATCTATGCTTAGATGTACCATACACTGACGGAGAGTTGATTAAATTATGCTTGATGAAGTTACCATTGAAATACCAGCAATCATTAGTAGGTCGCGGAGGCAATGAAGTCCAAGCATTTAAAGGTATTCTAAGGGAACCAGAGTTTATATTTTCGGATGATGACGTAAGAAAAAGACGAAGCGCACGTGAAAACGAAAGCAAAAAGCGGAGGAATCCACAAGACACAGTACGAAGAAACAATAATTACGAACCATGTGATAACTTCGCACCACGAAACGACAATAGATTTCAACAAAGAACCGGTTATGGATTTAGAAGAGAATATGGCAATAACTATAATTTACCCAGGAACGGCAACAACTATTACAGAGGGAATAACGACAACCGGAACGGGTACTGGAGAACCAATATACCGACAAACTATCAACAAAGAAACCAATATCAACAAGCGAAGCAAGAAAAGAGAGTACAGATAGAAGAGGTGGAGGTAAGACCACCAAACCCCGATAAACGTTCAAATTGACAGCTAAGCGCCCATGCCAAAGAGAATGACGCACCGACCCAGGACAACTGCAGCACCTTGAACAGAGAAGTAAAGATCTTATCACGAGAAGAGAAGAAGGAAGAAACAAATCCGCAGGGACCAGATGAAAACGAAGACAAGAAAATAACAATATCGTGTTGGGACGAAATTAATTGGGAGAATACTGACGAGGAAGACGAATTACCAGAGGCATTCACAACGAATGTAGGTGGAAAGGACGAAGTAATGAGTATTGCAGAGCTATTTGAGATGGAAACCAGGGAAAGCGAATTCATTGAGGATAATGCGCAGTCGACAGAAGTTGAAAATAAGTTACGAGTGGGCACACAACCCAACGTATATAATGAAGGAAGTTATGAAGTGATAATTAGAGCATTTAGATGCGATCATGCGGAAGTAGCGACGAAGAAGGAGAAGATATACGAGTGAGGAAAAAGTAGAGGATGTTGAAGAAAGCGTAAATGAAGGAAGAAGTAGAGAAGAGGAAATAAAAGAGAGAGAAGTAGCAGGCGAAGCTTATCCTACAGAAAGTTCGAATTCACAAGGCAAATTCCTAAAAAGACTCATGTATGATTCAGTGGAGGATTCGTTGATGCAAGAATAAGAAGAACAGAACCAACCCTTTCTAATTCAACCAGTTGTGAAGACCATGGTAAAGCACATCCCAGTCAATATTGTAATTGATAGTGGAAGTGAACAGGCTGCGATCTCAGAAAATTTATTCATGCAGTATAATGCCAATGAGGAATTGCCAGTTCTGAAAACATGGAAGATAAAAGTAAGAGGTCCTATTAGAAACAATGCTGCGGAAGTTACGAGACAAACAAGGTTAACTCTTTCGTGTTAAGGTCAAAAGATCGAAGCCAACTTAATGATTATACCTAAACTAACTGTAGATTTGATTACAGGTGCAGATTTTTTAAATGAGAGACGAGCGATAATAGATATGGGGAAAGGTAGCGTAACATTCGGGAATGTCACACTTCTCTTTGAGCAAAAGCTAAAATTAGAGGAAATACCAGTCATAAACAAACAATTAAGAATGACGCGAGGTAAAGAGGATGAAGAATTAGAATGGTATGCACAAAAGGGGGAATCGCCTCAGCTCATGTTAGAAGTCCATAAATAAATCGACAAAAATTGCAAGAAGTTCAAGGTATTTCGTAACACAGAAAAAGAGAATTAGAGGGTATTTTACGAGATAAAGCAGAGGTATTTTTACCTAAGACTGGCAGTATTAAACATTTTCAGTACAAGTTTGAAGATTAATTTTATTATTGGTAAATAATCAGCACAATATTTCAAGATTATGTTGCAGAAAAGTTCGTCAGGAGAAAGAAGAATGAAGAAAGAGGAAGGTGGGAGAAAGAAAGTAGTTTCAATAATAACACCAAAGGTACCATAGATTAAGGTGAAGGGATAAAGTGTAGATAGTTTAACAGCATGAAATACTAAAATGCTATACACCACAACACTACACAAAAAGTAAAAAAGACGAATTTGAGGATTTTTGTAGAAGTTAAGACTCAAAATATCTTAGAATTGTAACATGGAAAGGGCGCCGAAATTTGTAAAGCTTTTTAAGAAGGCGTGAAACAATGTAGGTACTAGACATATGTTAGATGATTATAAGTAAAACTTTTTGTAAGAAGCAATGTAAAAACTCCAACAAAGACCAGATGCAACGTCCCACGAGTTGCAGCGCGAGAAGTGTCAAGAAAGAAAAGGACGTAATTAGCAAGACACGATTCCTACAAGGCAGAAGTGTCGAGAGAAGGGAAAGGACAGCGAGACCAACAGAGGGCCCTTCTTGTAGCGAAAGTGGGTAGTAAATAAATCTGCTGCCAGGCAGAACCACAGAGTGCCGGAACCCTGCAGAGACACGACAGGACACCGAACTCCAGAAGGGTCTCGGAACGCCCCCACTCAGCGGAGCGAGCAAAAAACGGCCCGACGAGAAGACCGCTTGGGAAAGCCACCACTGGCAAAAAGAAATATGTGTAAAAGTCACACTACTGCTATTAAACAGCACGCTGATGCACGAAACTAAAGAAAACGTCCACAAAGTAGAAATGACATGTCCAAACCATTTATCAAACTGTTACTAGGAGGAGAACTTCAAAGCGACTAGTTATCAATAAATATTTCCATATCCTGCCCAGAGAAGAACCAAGAAGCAGGTAAGAAGCAGAGAAAAAGCAGGAAGAACAGAAGTTGAAGATTCGCAAGATTGAGACCAAGAAAGAATATGGGTGAAGAATAGACGACATACCTTCCCAAATCCCTATCCTATTGAAACTAGTCGTGTGCGAAGTACTACAACGAAAAACGACCGCTTTCAGCGACACATAATGATGATTTTCACGCATACAAAGAGAGTAAACCATGAGATTCTGCACTCACAGCTCCATTCCATTATGGGACCTCCACAACAGCAACACACACTTGCAAAGCCAACAAGGAACGATGAACAAAGCTGTACATCAAATACTTGCCCACATCCATCTCTCTCAAGTCCATCACCTTCGTGCAAAAACATTCGCCAACCTCATTCTCAAACATTCATAGGATTGTGTGAATGTGTGAAATCAAATTATGTGATATAGGAATTGTGCAAAAGAAACGTGTGAAAAACTAAATAAGTTAAGCACACCAGACAGCTAATAAACTACAAAATAACAGTCATTGACTATGGACTTGAGTAAAAAACAGACTATCGATAAAAATAAGTCATTAGTTCTGAAATGGACAGTATATAAAGAACAAAAGTAAGGCATAATAAACACTAAAACTACATGCCAGTTATTTTCTCCTCATAAAAATAAAAAATAACTATATTTTACTTATTTTCTTCTTATGAAAACAAAGAATAAAAAATTCTCTTGTTGGATGTTTTCCCTTTTTTTAACATATGTACCATTTGTTAGGATAATATCTCAATACTTGTGTATGTATATTTCTTTGTCAAAGCAATTCTTGGAAATAATTCTTATTTGTTAGTGTAACAATGTTGAAATGAGTGTCTAGAAACAAAAACATTTTACTTGTACATGATATTTAGAAAATGTGTTAGGAATAGATTTTACTTAATTACTACATTTATAAAATAAAATATATTTCTAAAAAAATCGATGTGAAAGACTCCTCACTTTCGATAACAAACTTCTTAAAAAACAAACTTCACACATAAATAAAGAAATAAATTAATTAAAAATTAATAATAGCATAAAAATATTCTTCTCTTCTCATTTTTGAGAATAATTTGGAAGAATATAAAAATATAAATTAGTAATACAAACTAGCATAGAACCAGAATAACGTGGCTGAACAGTAGGCAATAAAATTTAGATAAAGGAACAATTTTTGACTGACTTAGACCACGATTCAATCATTGCCTAAATTCAGTGCAAAAAATTAAGTTCGAAGGCTGGTGATATGTTAGGTGTCAGGCAAATCCAACACCTTCCATGAAAACCCTGACATGATAAGCAAATCAAGTAGTACGAGGTGCATTCAAGTTCTAAGGCCTCCGATTTTTTTTCTCCGGACTGGAAAGAGATAGAAACATGTGCATTGTTTTAAAATGAGGCCGCGTTCATTGTCAAAACGTCCCAGAGATGGCAGCATCGTATGGAAGATGGAATTTTACCACCAGCGGCGAGAATGAGAACTGTTTTAAATACTTCAAATGGCGACGTTTTCCTTACTTGAACAGCGTGCAATCATTCGTTTTCTGAATTTGCGTGGTGTGAAACCAATTGAAATTCATCGACAGTTGAAGGAGACATGTGGTGATGTCGTTATGGATATGTCTAAAGTCCGTTCGTGGGTGCAACAGTTTAATGAAGGCAGAACATCGTGTGACAACAAACCGAAACAACCTCGGGCTCGCAGAAGCCGGTCTGACGACATGATCGAGAACGTGGAGAGAATTGTTTTGTGGGATCGCCGAATGACTGTTGAACAGATCACCTCCCGAGTTGGCATTTCTGCGGGTTCGTGCACACAATCCTGCATGACGACCTGAAAACGCGAAAAGTGTCATCCAGGTAGGTGCCACGAATGCAGACGGATAACTACATGGCTGCCCGTGTGGCACGTTGCCAAGCAACGTTGACGCGCAATGACAGCATGAATGGGACTTTCTTTTCGTCGGTTGTGACAATGGATGAGACGTGGATGCAATTTTTCAATCCAGAAACAAAGCGCCAGTCAGCTCAATGGAAGCACACAGATTCACCGCCACCAAAAAAATTTTGGATAACTGCCAGTGCTGAAAAAATGATGGTGTCCATGTTCTGGGACAGCGAGGGCGTAATCTTTACCCATTGTATTCCAAAGGGCACTACGGTAACAGGTGCATCCTACCAAAATATTTTGAAGAACAAATTCCTTCCTGCACTGCAACAAAAACGTCCGGGAAGGGCTGCGCGTCTGCTGTTTCCCCAAGACAACGCACCCGCACATCGAGCTAACGTTACGCAACAGTTTCTTCATGATAACAACTTTGAAGTGATTAGTCATGCTCCTGACTCATCTGACCTGGCTCCTAGTGACTTTTGGCTTTTTACAACAATGACAGACACCCTCCGTGGCCGCACATTCACCAGCCGTGCTGCTATTGCCTCAACGATTTTCCAGTGGTCAAACAGACTCCTAAAGAAGCCTTCGCCGCTGCCGTTGAATCATGGCGTCAGCGTTGTGAAAAATGTGTACGTCTGCAGGGCGATTACGTCGAGAAGTAACGCCAGTTTTATCGATTTCGGGTGAGTAGTTAATTAGAAAAGAAATCGGAGGCCTTAGAACTTGAATGCACCTCGTATGTCACATAGCTCCGAATAAATCGTAACATTAAATTAACCAAAGTAATACGAGTACCGAGTGAGCAAATGGAATACCACAGACTAACACAAGAATGCCTAAATGCATGTCATACCTTCCCACCGTGAGACAGACGCAGTTCCAAGGGGAGAAGCGAGAACAGAAGCCGAGAGCAGAACTGTGTTAAGTTAGAAGGCCCTACGATAAGGGACGGACACCCACGTAGCCAGCTAACCGTTAGGACCACCACCCCAGCCCATGTTAAAAGCTACAGCCTTGGCATGAGACTTTTTCGCGCCTCTGTTACGTCAGGACCACCCCCCAGCCCATGTTAAAAGCTAGAGCCCTCCAGAAGAAAAGTTTAGATCTTACGATACAAAAAAGGCCACCCCAGCCGCATGTTTTAGCATGAGAATTTTTCGCGTCTCTGTTATGTCAGGACCACCCCCCAGCCCATGTTAAAAGATAGAGCCCTCCAGAAGAACAGTATAGATCTTACGATAAAATTAAAAGGACCACACCAGCTGCAAGTTTTAGCGTGAGACTTTTTCGTGTCTCTGTTATGTTGCAAACTTTAAAAACATTGCCCCACCACGAAAAGTATAACATTTCTCATCGGATAGACAGAATTTTTGTAGGTGGAGCTTAAGGTAAACATTGGGACCCTGATTGGTCAGATGAAAACACAGCCAGATACTTTTTTTAAACCAACTTCAGTAAATTGTAGTAAGGAGGAGTTAGGAGAGAGTTGCTTGCGAGACGGCGAGGTGAGCAGAGCTGTGCTTCCCGCCGCCCCCTGACGAACACCGACAAGGTAATGAACGCACGCGATGCCGCTTAACAGCGCATAAAACTTCACTCAGAACTGCAGAAGTCTCATCTCTTACACCCCCTTTTTGCGTAATACTAGTGTCGATCGTCAATTAAAGCTCATGGTGTTCACATTTGCCACTTGAAGTAAAAATCTGAAACGCGATGATTTTTCTGTTATATAGTTATTGAGAAGCCACATCAGCCACTGTAATTTACGACAAGTTAGATAAATAATTAAAGATAATTGATGGTCACTGTAAACCTTTTTGATAGTTTTCTCTTTTGTAAAACTTAATTTAAACCTAGATTATAGATGTGATATGGCATAGGTCATCCTTCGATCCATTGAGAACTTGGAAACCCATTCAGGGTGAACGCAGTTGGTTTTTACCATCCTCTATTAAAACATTTCCTTTTATTAATAGTGCAATTTATAAACAATGTTTTGTGAGTAGAATAAAATTTCCAATGGTAAACTTAACTTTTGCAACGTTATTTTAACAGCTAACTAAAAATAGGAAAGTCTTGAACCCCTTCCACTAAATTTAGTTAGTATTAAGATTCTTTTATAGGGAGTGCAGTGGAGCTGACGCTGAAATCATTAAGTATTTGGTTATATCATCGGTAGTCTCACTGCACTCTTCTGAATTCTATATGTCATGTGTTGTCTGGCGTCTCCTTACCAGCAACAGGTCCCAGGTTCAAACTAGTCAATTCCCTAAAAAACATGCTCAGAGAGTCGTTGCGCGAAAGTGGTAGGGAGACACGATATAGAACAAACAGACACCACGCAGAGTGTTAGAGTATTTTTAAAACCCAGTTGGATTCATCCTTGAGATTGATGAGGGCCGCCACGAATTCCTGTCCCGTGCCGACCTCTTCATTTCAGAGCAGCTTTTGCAACATGCTTCCTCAGTTATTTGCTGGATGTATTCCTGCCACTATCTTCTGTTACATTTCTTTACAGTTCCCTCTAGTACCATGAAAGATATTTCCAATTGTCCTACCAGATGTCCTACTATCCCGTCCCCTATTCGTGTCCGTGTTTACCATACGTTCCTTTGCTTGCCGACTCTCCGGAGAACGTCCTCATTCCTTGCCTTATACGTCCACCTTGCTTTCATCATTCTTCTGTAGCACCACATCTCAGATGCTTCGATTCCCTTCTGTTCGTTTTTCTCGCAGTCCACTTTATTCGCCTATCCGCTGTCCCCTCAGCATTTAACAGCGGAATTCCCATTGCACTCTTATTGTTATCACCCTTGATTTTAAATTCACAAAAGATTATTCTGACTCTCCTGTGTGTTGAGCTTGTCCGTCCGACAATCATTTCCTTTTCGAATTCTTCACTTTTTTCATGCAGCCCTTTTGACTCTGCCGACCTGCTCTTCCTATTTATTTCACTTCTAAGTGACTTGTATTTCTGTATTCCAGAACTTCCCTGAACATTATTGTACCTCCTTCTTTCACTGATCAGCTGAAGTATTTCTTGTGTGACCAAAGTTCTCCTTGCAGTTACCTGCTTTGTACGTATGTTTGCTTTTCCAGCTTCTGTGATTGCCCCTTTTAGAGATGTCCATTCGTCTTGAACTGAACTATCGATCTATTCTATCTATAGCAGTATCCATAGCCCCAGAGACCATCAAGCTTCTTTTTTCAGTGTATGGTAATTCCGTATCCCACTTCACTTCTTTGCAAACTGATTCTTCGCAAATAGTCACTTACTTTTCATCCTACTTTTCATTACTACTAAATTCTGATTCTACATCTACATCTACATTCATACTCCGCAAGCCACCCAACGGTGTGTGGCGGAGGGCACTTTACGTGCCACTGTCATTACCTCCCTTTCCTGTTCCAGTCGCGTATGGTTCGCGGGAAGAACGACTGTCTGAAAGCCTCCGTGCGCGCTCTAATCTCTCTAATTTTACATTCGTGATCTCCTCGGGAGGTATAAGTAGGGGGAAGCAATATACTCGATACCTCATCCAGAAACGCACCCTCTCGAAACCTGGCGAGCAACCTACACCGCGATGGAGAGCGCCTCTCTTGCAGAGTCTGCCACTTGAGTTTATTAAACATCTCCGTAACGCTATCACGGTTACCAAATAACCCTGTGACGAAACGCGCCGCTCTTCTTTGGACATTCTCTACCTCCTCCGTCAACCCGATCTGGTACGGATCCCACACTGATGAGCAATACTCAAGTATAGGTCGAACGAGTGTTTTGTAAGCCACCTCCTTTGTTGCTGGACTACATTTTCTAAGCACTCTCCCAATGAATCTCAACCTGGCACCCGCCTTACCAACAATTAATTTTATATGATCATTCCACTTCAAATCGTTCCGCACGCATACTCCAAGATATTTTACAGAAGTAACTGCTACCAGTGTTTGTTCCGCTATCATATAATCATACAATAAAGGATCTTTCTTTCTATGTATTCGCAATACATTACATTTGTCTATGTTAAGGGACAGTTGCCACTCCCTGCACCAAGTGCCTATCCGCTGCAGATCTTCATGCATTTCGCTACAATTTTCTAATGCTGCAACTTCTCTGTATACTACAGCATCATCCGCGAAAAGCCGCATGGAACTTCCGACACTATCTACTAGGTCATTTATATATATAGTAAAAAGCAATGGTCCCATAACACTCCTTTGTGGCACGCCAGAGGTTACCTTAACGTCTGTAGACGTCTCTCCATTGATAACAACATGCTGTGTTCTGTTTGCTAAAAAATCTTCAATCCAGCCACACAGCTGGTCTGATATTCCGTAGGCTCTTACTTTGTTTATCAGGCGACAGTGCGTAACTGTATCGAACGCCTTCCGGAAGTCAAGAAAAATAGCATCTACCTGGGAGCCTGTATCTAATATTTTCTGGGTCTCATGAACAAATAACGCGAGTTGGGTCTCACACGATCGCTGTTTCCGGAATCCATGTTGATTCCTACATAGTAGATTCTGGGTTTCCAAAAACGACATGATACTCGAGCAAAAAACATGTTGTAAAATTCTACAACAGATCGACGTCAGAGATATAGGTCTATAGTTTTGCGCATCTGCTCGATGACCCTTCTTGAAGACTGGGACTACCTGTGCTCTTTTCCAATCATTTGGAACCCTCCGTTCCTCTAGAGACTTGCGGTACACGGCTGTTGGAAGGGGGGGCAAGTTCTTTCGCGTACTCTGTGTAGAATCGAATTGGTATCCCGTCAGGTCCAGTGGACTTTCCTCTGTTGAGTGATTCCAGTTGCTTTTCTATTCCTTGGACACTTATTTCGATGTCAGCCATTTTTTCGTTTGTGCGAGGATTTAGAGAAGGAACTGCAGTGCTGTCTTCCTCTGTGAAACAGCTTTGGAAAAAGGTGTTTAGTATTTCAGCTTTACGCGTGTCATCCTCTGTTTCAATGCCATCATCATCCCGGAGTGGCTGGATATGCTGTTTCGAGCCACTTACTGATTTAACGTAAGACCAGAACTTCCTAGGATTTTCTGTCAAGTCTGTACATAGAATTTTACTTTCGAATTCACTGAACGCTTCTCGCATAGCCCTCCTTACGCTAACTTTGACATCGCTTAGCTTCTGTTTGTCTGAGAGGTTTTGGCTGCGTTTAAACTTGGAGTGAAGCTCTCTTTGCTTTCGCAGTAGTTTCCTAACTTTGTTGTTGTTCCACGGTGGGTTTTTCCCGTCCCTCACAGTTTTACTCGGCACGTACCTGTCTAAAACGCATTTTACGATTGCCTTGAACTTTTTCCATAAACACTCAACATTGTCAGTGTCGGAACAGAAATTTTCGTTTTGATCTGTTAGGTGGTCTGAAATCTGCCTTCTATTACTCTTGCTAAACAGATAAACCTTCCTCCCTTTTTTTATATTCCTATTAACTTCCATATTCAGGGATGCTGCAACGGCCTTATGATCACTGATTCCCTGTTCTGCACTTACAGAGTCGAAAAGTTCGGGTCTGTTTGTTATCAGTAGGTCCAAGATGTTATCTCCACGAGTCGGTTCTCTGTTTAATTGCTCGAGGCAATTTTCGGATAGTGCACTCAGTATAATGTCACTCGATGCTCTGTCCCTACCACCCGTCCTAAACATCTGAGTGTCCCAGTCTATATCTGGTAAATTGAAATCTCCACCTAAGACTATAACATGCTGAGGAAATTTATGCGATATGTATTCCAAATTTTCTCTCAGTTGTTCTGCCACTAACGCTGCTGAGTCGGGAGGTCGGTAAAAGCAGCCAATTATTAACCCAGCTCGGTTGTTGAGTGTAACCTCCACCCATAATAATTCACAGGAACTATCCACTTCTACTTCACTACAGGATAAACTACTACTAACAGCGACAAATACTCCACCACCGGTAGCATGCAGTCTATCCTTCCTAAACACCGTCTGTACCTCTGTAAAAATTTCGGCAGAATTTATCTCTGGCTTCAGCCAGATTTCTGTACCTATAACGATTTCAGCTTCGGTGCTTTCTATCAGCGCTTGAAGTTCCGGTACTTTACCAACGCAGCTTCGACAGTTTACAATTACAATACCGATTGCTGCTTGGTCCCCGCATGTCCTGACTTTGCTCCGCACCCTTTAAGGCTGTTGCCCTTTCTGTACTTGCCCGAGGCCATCTAACCTAAAAAATCGCCCAGTCCACGCCACACAACCCCTGCTACCCGTGTAGCCACTTGCTGCGTGTAGTGGACTCCTGACCTATCCAGCGGAACCCGAAACCCCACCACCCTATGGCGCAAGTCGAGGAATCTGCAGCCCACATGGTCGCAGAACCGTCTCAGCCTCTGATTCAGACCCTCCACTCGGCTCTGTACCAAAGGTCCGCAGTCAGTCCTGTCTATACAATCCAATATCTGATTTCGGTATCTCTGCCTGACCATGATACCGTCTAACTGAAATCTTCCCGTATCTCCTGGCTTTTCTCAAGTATAACTCCTTTACTTACGACTCTTGGATAGACTATTCGCTATTACCAGCTGACATTTACTGTAGAACTCAATTTATCCTTCTCCTTTCTCATTTCTAGTACCAAACTCATGTTCTCCCGTAACCTTTCCTTCTGTTCCTTCCCCTACAACCGCATTCCAATCCTCCATGACTATTATGTTTCCATCTCCTTTTCCGTACTGAATTACCCGTTCAGTATCCACATATACATTATCTCTTCATCTTCGTCTTGCGACGTCGGACTGTATTCGAGACCTGTCACTGTCGGTGTTGACTTGCTGTCGCTTCTGATGAGAGCAATCCTGTCACTGAATTATTCAAAGTTACTCAATCTGCCCCACCATCCTAATCATAAAGAATATTACTCCCGTTGTAACATCTTCTGCTGTTGTTGATATTATCCCATACTCATTTCATCAGAAATCCTTTCTTCTTCCCAATTGACTTCTCTGACCACCATTATAAACAGATTAAGCCTTAGAATTTCCCTTCTGAGATTTAATAGCTTCCGTACTGCGTCCGAGCTTCTGACATCCTACGCCCCGACTTTAAGGACGCTATCCTTTCTTTGGTTATTCAATCTTTACCTTATGGTCTCCTCCCCTTTGGCAGTCCCCTCCCGTAGATCCGAATGGGGGTTCACTCCGGAATCTTTTGCCAATGAGGAGATCATCATGACACTTTTCCATACAGGCCGCATTTCCTGTGCATACACGTTACGTGTTATTAATGCTGTGGTTTCAATTGCCTTCTACATCTTCATGCAGTTGACTATTGCATATTCCTCCGCCTATAGGGGGAATTTCCCACTCCAATGGCAAGAGAGTGCCGTGAACCTCGGTTCGCTCCTCCACCCTATTGACAAGGCCGTTGGTAGATTGAGGGTATCTTGTTATGACGGAAGTCTTCGGCCGCCATTGCTGATGATTTTTATTCAAAATTTAAGCGGTAGTGTAGTTAGATCAGATAGTGCATGACGTTGCCATTGACGATGGGACACTACCTATACAGCGCAAGCTATCTACGTATTTTAACAATTTAAAATCCTATTGGTCGGCCTCGGAAAACCAAATTTATGACGGTCAGTAATAGGAGGAGCAGAATACGTAGCATCGTCCACTAAAGGTTTCGAAAACACAGTAAAAATGTAAAAATGTGTGGGAAATCTTATGGTACTTAACTGCTAAGGTCATCAGTGCCAAAGCTTACACACTATTTAGCCTAAATTATTCTAAGAACGAACACACACACTTATGCCGGCGAGGGAGGACTGGAACCTCCGCCGGGACGAGCCACACAGTCCATGACAGCAGCGCCTTAGACGAAACCACTGAAAGAATTGATCGCACAGCAGATTGTATTGCCCCAAGGCGACAACGTCCGACACTACAAACTTAACCACAAGGAAAGTTTCAAAAGGTGCTCAACCGTAATTATTGTCGGACAAGCTGCTACAGAAGATAGGTTGACGTCGGTTTAAGAACAGCTTTTCCCCAGTGGCAGAACTTCTTCACTGCTAGCTGGTGCCCACAAGAACGCAGCTACGGCGGTTACTACACTCAGCGGCCACACTCCCATCCGTCCCACCATTGCCAGCACTCCGAGCTTGCTGCTGGAAGAAGTACTGCGGCGAAGCACGGACCCAGAATACGAGGCCACTCGATTCAACACGGAGTAACATTATCATTCACTCACGGCTGTGCGGCTCAGCGAACCTAGCTATCTGACAGCCGAACATCAAGAGTGCGTGCCTCTTGGGCGAGTGGCCTATCAGGCCGCCAGCGACGCCCTCTGGCCGAAAATGAATACGTTTGAGACGGTGACGCAACCTATCGATTCGCGCCACGGCTCACAGCCATTCATCACACAATACACACTGAAGCACCGAAGAAACTGCTATAGGCATGCGTATTCAAATACAGACAAGTAAACAGGTAGAATACGGAGCTCCAGTCGGCATAACAACAAGTGTTTGTTGTAGTTATCAGATAGGTTACTGCGGCTACAATGGCAGGTTACCATAATTTAAATGAGTTTGAACATAGTGTAACAGTCGGTGCACAAGCGATGGGGCTCATGATCTCCGAGGTAGCGATGAAACTTGGATTTTCCTGTAGGATCATTTCACGAGTGTACCGTGAATATAAGGAATCCCGTAAAACACGAAATCCCCGACACCGCTGCAGCCGGAAAAAGATCCTGCAAGAACGGACAGAAGGTGATTGAAGAGAATAGTTAAACGTGATATAAGTGCAACCCTTCCGCAAATTGCTACAGATTTCAGTGCTGGCCCATCAACAAGTGTCAGCTTGCGAACTATTCATGAAACATCATCGATATGGGCTTTTGGAGCTGAGGGCCACTCGTGTAATATTGATGAATGGACGACACAAAGTGGAAACATGTCGTCTGGTCGGACGAGTCTCGTTCCAAATTGAATCGAGCGGATGGACGTGTTCGGATATGGAGACAACCTCATGAGTCCATGGACCCTGCGTGACAGCATGTAACGCCACAAATGCATATCCTCCAATTTTCATCTATTGTTCTATAAATTTTTTTCCTTATTTTGTTACCTGAAGATATGACGTTTCTGTGTCTTTGTATATTGCAATTGTTTTACTATTTGTATATACATGCATTTATGTAGATGTATAATTGCTTTGTTTTGTAAATACTATTTGTATTTTTACGCTGGGTCTTACCTAGGGAAAACTATGCTATCGAACGAATACATCGATAGGTCGTGTGGAGAACCAAAGTGTTTAGGATATTTGGTAGGCTGAACTCGGCCGAGTGGAGCGCGGGCAGAGCAGAGTCTGGCTGGAGGAGGGCAGTGGAGCAAGTGTGTTGTGTGACGCTCCCGCGAGTTTCCGCGCTTTCGGGGTTTGGCAGCATGTAATTGAGTTCGACTTGCTATGTTAGTTTCTGACATGGTGTCTCGGACGGGAAGCGTTAGCTGGCACACATCAAGAGCCCGTTTCGGCTGGAGACCATGTCGAGAAGAAGGCGCGCCAACATCCAGCTTCTGCAACAGCGACGGCCGAAAATGAGTGACTGTCGCCACCTCCTCGATCGACGACTTCAAACCTTCAATCAACCAACAAGGAAGACTGGTAGAACGTAAAGTCTTAGAACTGTATGGCAGACCTCAGCTTTTCAAATTGTTAAATTTTTCTCACTAAATTACAGCAACGTAGCACGAACCTTTGTTGCTCATTGTCCCAATTGCATTACCAAGCAGGGTCCCTTCCTTTTCCGGAATGAACCCGACTGTCGTTGAAATTCAAACGCCAGCATTAAAGTAATATCATCCGATTTCACTGCTTTAATTTCAAAGTTCAGTTAAGGTATTCGTAGCTGGTTACAATATTTAGATTACGCAAGCACAAATTAAGAGTGCGAGTTATGATACCGCATTTTAGCTTACCTGTGACTGCAGCTCAGCTTGGTACGTACGAAATTTTACTATTGTTAATTGTTCGGAATCATTTAATTCAAGTTCAAAGTTAAATCTCTTATTTCTAAATTGCGTAGATTCAAGTAGCTTTTGAAATGATTGTTGAGGTACCCCAAGACTAATCGTATTTTACTGAATTTCGATGTCCTTCAAAAACAAAGCTCACTATTAATTGCAGTCACTAAATTAACTTTCAATTTACCGGTTTTATTAATTCTTTTGCTAAATTAAGTCAGAGTGTAGCGAAATTTATTACTTCTGACAAACTTTCAGTTTTCACACTACACGTGTCAACCTTAAGTTGCCACGCTTCTAGTGCTAATTATATGTGCAATAACCTTTCTTTTTCAGTTACTATAGTAATTGTCCATAGGACTGGCGACCGTAATTTTCCCCAAATCTCAAATATCTAATTACCGCTAGTTAATTGTTAACGTAACGGCCGCACATTTACTTTCTTTATTAACTTTACCCCTTTTCAAAATTAATTTCCACCAGTTTGATTTGCATTTTTCCTTTCATTTAGCTGTAACACTTTCCTCCCTCTTTACCGACAGATTAACTTCGGTGACGATTGCTTTTCCCAGATTTCCATTAGGTACACGCGGTTTAATTTTTCACTGTCATTAAGGTCGATAAGTGAGGAGGAGGTTACAAGCAGGATACTGTTCAAGCTGGTGGAGCCTCTGTAATGGTGTGCGGTGTTTGCAGTTGCTGTCATATGGGACCCCTGATACGTCTAGATACGACTCTAATTGCTGACACGTACGTAAGCATCTTGTCTGATCATCTTCTTCCATCCATGTCCATTGCGCATTCCGACGGACTAGGGGAATTCCAGGAGGACAATGCGACACCCCACTCGTTTGGAATTGCTACAGAGTGGTTGCAGGAACACTCTTTTATGTTTAAAAACTTCCGCTCGTCACCAAACTTGCCACATTTGAATATTATTAAGCATATATTGGATGCCTTGCAACGTGCTGTTGAGATGAAATCTCCACCCCTCATATTCTTACGGATCTGTGGACAGCCCTGCAGGATTCATGGTGTCAGTTCCCTCCAGCACTGTTTCAGACATTAGTGGAGTTCTTGCCACGTCGTGTTACGGCACTTTTTGCTCGCTGGGGCCCTACACGGTATATTACACAGGTGTGCGCTTCTTTGGCTCTTCAGTGCAGAAATTCTGTCCAAGCCATCCTGTATCCTGACACAGCATTTCAAGGACAACACATCCCCGTAAAGTAGAACATCATCAGAAAACAGCCAGAAACTGCTTCTTATTCTGTCCATCAGATTGTTTAACGATACAGATAATAAGAGTGGTGTTGACGCACTTGCTTGAGGATTTCCAGGACAATAACCATTACTCTGAAGAACACTGGCCGACCTGGATAACGAAGTAGAATTTCTTTCTTTCATTCTTTTCAAAGACAAATTCTTTGTGGCCGTAGATCAGATTTCACGGATAAATTTTGGCCATCCTGGATCTCTATTAATGTCCACGACTATGCCGCAACTTGTGACAAATGGCTGGCTCTGAGCACTATGGGACTTAACATCTATGGTCATCAGTCCCCTAGAACTTAGAACTACTTAAACCTAACTAACCTATGGACAGCACACAACACCCAGTCATCACGAGGCAGAGAAAATCCCCGACCCCGCCGGGAATCGAACCCGGGACCCCGGGCGAGGGAAGCGAGAACGCTACCGCATGACCACGAGCCCGCAACTTGTGACAACGTCGTGGTATCTACTACTTGAAAAGATTTGTAGCAACTGACGTGTCTGGGAACCTATTGTGTGGCCTATTGTGAACTATGAAGTCTGCAAATACTTCGAATACGTTACCGAAAAAAAAAAAAAAAAAAAAAAAAACCTAAACCGTGGAATCGTTCAAATTGTTGGGAAATACGTACGATCAAAAAGCCAAACTTGTTTGAACTGAGCTCATACACCGTATGGAAGGAGCCTCTGCATATCACCATAGCATTATATAGAGATTGGTTAGGCACTGTTCCTTATTGTCTATTGTGTTATGCTATGTATGGCACAGTAGGAGCAGTGGGATGTAGGCTGTTGTAAATGATTTTATGAAATATATATTTGATAAGACGACTGAAACCGGTAGTATATAAAAAATTATTTTACCGGCAGCTCTATGCCTTTTGAAATATGTACCATCTTTAAATGTAGTCCAAAGAAGCTGTGAATGTCATACTGCAGATTCTTAATAACGCATTATAGCATGCTTAAACATGTATGCAAATACAGCCTTTCGAAACGATATAATTGTGCCGTACTAGTGCTTCGAGGCATTGATTAGCGCTACATATATATCTCCCATTTTTATATTGCTGATAATTACGGTTTTCGTGTTAATGAGACCTCATTCATTGGATACTGATTATTTAATAGACAGCAGAACATAGTGTGTCAGAGGCCGAATAATTTGCAGTTTTATTATCTCGACTGTATGATTATTTCCCTTTGTAAATTTTTGTTCGTGATTCACAGCCATATAACAGAATCACATGTAAAAAAAATCCAAATGTTGAACTGCATTTTGCAGTACTAAAGTAATTATATGATTATAAAATATTTACAAGTACTTAGTACGTACAAAGGAAACATGTGTGTTAGTTGATTTCGTCGTGTTGAAACACGCTCGCTGTTTTCGACAGTTGCCTCCATAAGCGTTATGTGTGATCAGTTTCGCGTTCCACGATGTGCATCCTGAATATCCTTATTTTGCTGCAATCTTACCATACCTCATAAAAGACGTTTTGCAGACGAAATAATTACTGAAAGCTTCTGAACTTAAATTATCTAGGACTAAAGTGGTGATTAGATTTCTGAAAAACTCGAATCTGTTTTGCGAGCTACGCAATGCAGCAGGAGCGTTTCTCTGACGAAGTGTCTCTTGAATAACCAATGGACCAAATTAAATCAAATAATAGGATCGGTGAGAATGAAACCAATGAAAAGTCAAAGAGACAAAATGATATCAGACATTCTAAACATATAGTGTAATGAACATGTGGCGATAGCTGGTAGTTTGTTCCCTGTTGGGATCTCAAATCCGGACTGGCAGGTTATTGTGAGCAAATACCTTAAACAATTTTTAAAACATTTAGTGCCTCCATCTTATCCTTTCTGTCGACATTTAGCCACCATTTTTCTAGTAAATCAAAGGAAGTGCGTATTCCTCATTACTATGGTATACAGCCCCAGTTAGCTGGGCTTATCTTCGTTTACAACGGTTACTTCTTACGAGTGATAACTACTGCAATGGTAACATAAATAACAATAAGATAATAGCAATTTCCTCGCAGGATGAAAAAAGAACTACAGGAATACTCTACACTCCGTTCCTTATTTGAGGCTCTTTTAGTACTAGGTGAGGCAAAGGAAACATGCTGGGTGTTCGAGAGTTCTTTCTGCTACGTGGTCCACAGTTTCACCGAATTTTCGAATAATGTGATGTATGGCTGAAGATAAAATATTCCCAAGCATTTATCTGGCTTCCAGTGGGGAGAGACAGCTTAGTATCTGCCGTTACTTCGTGGACTAGGACCCATGCGAACCAAGCGTTTATATGTTTCTCATTGGTAGTGCAAGTGTAATTATACGAGGTGCGGCTAGAAAAAAAACCGGACTGATGCTGGAAAAAACATTTATTTACAATTATTTACAATTTCATATTATCTCCTTCAATGTACTCTCCTCCACGGTCACTACACCGCTCCATACGAATTTTCCACTCTTCATAGCAATGCTGCAGATCATTTTCGGTAAGTCCATACATTACTTCCGTCGCTTTTTCTTTTACTGCTTCAACAGTCTCAAATCTAGTTCCTTTCAAAGCTGACTTGACTTTAGGCAAAAGAAAAAAGTCACAGGGGGCCAAATCATGTGAGTAGGGTGGATGATCTAAGATGGGAATGTTGTGTTTTGCCAAAAACGTCTTCACTGACAACGCACTGTGAGCTGGGGCATTGTCTTGGTGAAGGGTCCATGACTTTTTTCTCCACAAATCGTTCCGTTTTCTCCGTACTCGCTCACGTAGGGTAGCCAGGACGCTAATGTAGTAATGCTGATTCACTGTTTGTCCTTCTGGTACCCAATCAATGTGCACAATCCCTTTGATGTCAGTTTTTGCTGAAAATGGTCTGCCAGTGCGAGTGTCATCACTGGTGTCTTCGCGGCCATCTTTAAATCGTTTAAACCACTCAAACACTTGTGTTCGCTATAAACAATCATCGCCGTACACTTGTTGTAACATTACAAACGTTTCACTTGCAGATTTTCCTAGTTTGAAACAAAATTTGATGTTAATACGCTGTTCTTTCTGTACACTCAACATTTTCCGACGCACAGACAAAACGTCAACTACTTAAAACAGACGCCACGGGCAGACTGAGTGCAGGAGGCAGATGAAACTCGAGCAGTAGGCGGAGCGAGAGTCACGTGACAGGCCACGCGACTTTCAGCCTTATTGCATTCGTTTTATTGTTTCACCAGTACTAGTCCGGTTTTTTTCTAGCCACACCTCGTATACCCATATATTGTTACTGTTTATGTTTTGGCTGGGTTTACTTTAGAAAATGAGTGATTAATCCGCAGTTAATGATAACTGTTAATGACAGCAGTGGATCGTGACTCTAATCAACCTAACCAGGGTTTTAAGTATGGCGAATTTTGTTCAGTTCTCTTATAAATCACGCGCGAAACGCCTTACATAGGGCGATGTCATCAGTTTCCACTATCGGCAAGTGGCGCACTGTGTAACTTGTCAGGATCCATGTTCTTAACTCATGTTATTTGCTTTGGCTTAGGTTCTTCTCGTGAATCTAAGCCTTCGCAGTAAAATTGACTTTTTACAACAAATGTCACATTCATATTTTCAAGTTCTGGAGCATTCTTATTAATTGTGTATTTTAGAAGTATGTTGCATGTTGTGAGTAAAAGAGCCGCGCGCGGCTCGTGTTCATGCCGTTTATTGCTTGTCATCTTGTCTTTACGGTTCTGTCGCCTCTTTTCTTATTCGATTTATTGGCGTCACTAAGTTGCTGGTTTGCTTGCCCATGAGTGGCAGCAGCGGCGCTTATCGATAAGGGCACAGTAGTACTATCTCTGGAGCGACCGCTGTATTTCCGGGTCGTCCCCGTCCTCTGTCGGAGTCGAGTTGGGACTGAGCGCTAGTCAGTAGCGGACAAGCAGTACTCGCCGACCGCTGGCGACACACATGAACTGACCGACGAAAGGAGACTGGAGCGGGATCGACCGGTGGTTGGTCGTTCGTCGGTCGTATCATCGGGCGACGTGTATTTGGTCTTTTGACAGTTTCGGGGCCTTGTCAGTTGGTCATCTTGCAGGACGTGGGGCGGTTCCTTCCTTGTGCAGAGATGTCTTGGTGGCCAATGGGCAAGTGTTCCCTTTGCATGGATCGGTCCGAGCCAATGTGCGCGGGTCGCCGTGTCTCCAAGTTCTGAACGGGCATCGAGAGAGTCGGGTTGGAGCAGCAGTGAGCTCCGGGCAGCCATGACTCGCCCGACAGTTGCCGACGCACATAACTTGAGTGGGGACGACCGTAGTTGGTGGTTCGGTCGGTTGTCTCATAACCGGACGACGTGTATTTGGGCGCCGACCGCTTATGGAAACTTTGTGTGTGTCGAATTGTGATTTCTCCTTGTTGTTCAACAGTGATTGGCTTTAGGATTCTCGGAGATCTTGGTGAAAGTGTACACGTGGAACTGTGTGTAGCTTCTGTGATTTGCACTGAGCAGTTATGAATGCTGTCTGCGTAAGGGAGTAGGCAGTCGGTCGGTTGGGACAGTTCGCGGCTGATATTTTCCATTGTCGTGCCGTTGTTTGGCGGAAGGGATTTGATTAGGTTGTTGGTCGGTCCTTCAGCCGTCCCTGGGTTGGGTTGTCATCTGATTACTTAATCTTATTCTTGGCTGCATATCTCACCTAACCTTACGTTTCGGTTACATCCTCAGGCCGACCCTTGGAACACTTCTGAGCACCACTGTTATGTTGTTTTTAGATTGTGATTTTCTTTTGTCTCAAGTACTGTGGGAGGCCTTCTGCCGTCTATTAATTTAGTTTCTTTTAATTTTAAAATAAGGCCTTCAGCCGACTTGAATTAAGGTTTCAAGATTGAATTGCTTACAACTTATTTTAAAAAAGAAGATTTGGTTCTATTTCAAATCTTTGTTATTCAGGACTTAAGCCTTCACTCCTCCATGATGAGTATGTGGCCTTCAGCCGAGTATTTATGTATTTTGTTTTTGTTTTTTGTTAACTAAGTCCTTCAGCCGTTTGTATTCCTTAAGGAAATTTTAATAACTTGTGTTCGGGCCTTCATCCCTATTGTTTTTTAATCCTTTTAAGGGAATGTGTGATTAAGTATCTAAAGGAAAAGAAAGTTTGTGTGTTTTGTGCAACTAACAGTAACTGACTTTGTTCCCTTTCCACACCCGCAACCTGATCCGCTTTGTCCTGCGAAACCAGATTTCAACAAAACTCAATGCAAATTAACGAACTCTGTATTTAGAATTTTTTTATGGTTTTCAGGACATTGTTAATGAATTTTAACAACAATTAACAAAATTCGATTTTTTAACACCCCCCCCCCCTCCACCTTTGTAGTATGAGATATGGAAAATACGCTGGTGCTACTAGGTTTAAACATAGGTGGCCACTTCATACACTTGAGTAACACCCAGAAATAGGCTATAAATTCTGTTTAGAAATTTATTTAATTCGTGGAGTCCAATTAAATTCAGGAATCTGTGTGACTAACACGCAAACCTCCAGGTGTCAGATAATCATATAGGTACCGAACGCTGAATACAGGCAGAGTATCAAACAAACCTCCGATAGCCGGCCTGAGTGGCCGAGCGGTTCTAGGCGCTACAGTGTGGAACCGCGCGAAAGCTACCGTAGCAGGTTCGGATACTGCCTCGTGCATTGATGTGTGTGAAATCCTTAGGTTAGTTAAGTTTAAGTAGTTCTAAGTTCCAAGGGACTGATGACCACAGCAGTTAAGTCCCATAGTGCTCAGAGCCATTTGAACCAACCATACCTCCGATATAGTTTGTGCTGTGCGCTGTCGTCGAACAGAACGTGCGTAAGTGGTAAGTGATAAGCAACACATGGCCAGCGAAGCACAGGAAAGCATAACTGGAATCGCCTGTCGCCTAGAGCTTGTAGAGGAAATTGGTGCAGCGTTAATGTATCATACCGAAGATCGCGGGGCGAGCCCTGCTCTTACTATTTTTCATACTGTAGTACTTGTGGAACTGTTACATGGGACAACATGTTAGTGACATGTGAAGTGACTATCCGTAGTTTACAGCAATGTGCTACTGGCAGTCCGCTTTCTCTTCGTTTACTGAGAAGCAGCAACCTATAAAGTATACCTGTAGTATCACATAATAAATACAATCAGTCGAAACAGAAGAATAAGGGAATAATTGTATCACACGTGCGGAAGTAAGAATACTAATAATAATATCAATAATTAGAATAACAATAATAATTGACTACTAGATAGCAGCACCGTCGTATGCCTGTGAGCTCTGAACAATCCTTTCCCTCGCCATGAACTTCTGATCCCGCTCAACAGTTTCACACGAACTGCAGTAAAACATTAGCATGACCAGGTCTCGAACCCACGATACTTGGTACGGTATACCAACACTCTACCGACTTACTCACCAGAGCTCCGTATTCGAAACCCACGCTGTTATGAACCTCCTAGTTCTTAGACCATATGCTCATTATTTGTCGTTTACGTATGTTCTCCTGGAGGACAGCGTATAGCAAAAACGGCATCAGTGTTTTGGTTGATATTCTATCAAAATACTAAATTGGATTCTGCTATGACTGTCTGACATTTGGAAGCAAATTCAGTTGTAAGTTGCCTACGTAATGGATTTCAGGCGCAACAATATTTGATTTTCGCTGTTTGGCTAGGTTATTGAACGAATTAAAAAAAAAATTTATGTGCTATCATAGTCTGCTCATTAAGGGACAAGCTGTTATGTTAAAACTTTAACACAACGGGACGTCCTCGAGACAGCGTATCTCACGGTGCGCAAATACGCGGAATAAGTTTTAACTCCGTAATCGAGAAAAAGGACACTTGGCGATTTCCAACATACTTTACACAAAGTTCCTAACCTTTGGTGAAGCTTTTCTCGCTAACACCCCCACAAAATGATGAAAAGAATAAAGTGCTCATCACCTTCTCGCTCTTCGTGCACTCAAACTTCAACACTATGCATGACGTTTTGATTTATTAACTTTTTGCTACTGACTCTATTCGCAACACTGTGTGCAGACACTACCCACATACACCACTGAACGTACTTTCAAGATTATATCACTAAACGACACATATATCAGGAGATTTGATGTCATGAACACAGAGATGCGGGAAATATTATCACATCATCCATGACGTTTTAAAGTATACGATCTCTATTCGCCACATTCTTTGTAGACAGTATCTAGACATGATACTGAATGTACCTCCATAGTTTTATCATTGTACGACAATTATATAAGGAGATACGACATCGTAAATATTGCGATGCGTGAAAAATTTGTTTTGTTTAAAATGGAATTTAAATTATCCAGACTTTATTCACCGAAAATATCTAAATGAGAGCACGTAGTGACTTGCCACAGACTTCTAGCATAATTTCAAATGTTTCCTAAGCTTTTTCTTGCTTACATGCCGGAAGTCAAATTTTTAACACCGTATCTCATTTTTAAAGTAACCAGACCTCTGAATCTGTTTTTTTTTTTTTTTTGGCTAGTTCCATCCTTTAAAGAATCTGGGGTTTACTGGTATGTCCTGTCAGCGAAGGAAAAGAAATAAAACGTGGGAAACTGACTGCATACTTCCCTACGTTCCCTAATCCCTATCCTTTTTATTGTCATGACTATAACGCGAGGCGAGATAAACAATACTGGAAGCATAGCTTCACGGTCTTCTTCGAATACTTGTTCTAGAAATTTCGTCAACAGGACTTCTTGGTAAATACATCGTCTTTTTTCTAAAGACTCCCATTTAAGTTCCATGAGCTTTCCCGCTTCATTTTCGTATGACCTATGCCGACCTGCTACGCTAGCTGGAGCGCGCAAGTGAATTCTTTCGTTTCTGTTGTCTTCTTCATTAGCAGTCCAAAGGCCTTTAAGAACACTGTAGGATTTGTAGGATTGACGTCTTCTATGCAACCAGTAAACCCTGATTCTTTAAAGAATTTATTTGTCTTACATAAAACAATATCAGGCATCAGATTACTTTAGCAGATGACTTAATGTGTTCAGTATTTGACGCTAAGCACGTAAGAGAGACAAAGTTTAGAAAAGGTTTTGAATTACGGTTAAATTTTGTTAGAAGTACCTAAGTGCTCTCATTATCAAAGACTGGATGCACAAAATCTAGATAATTTACACTCTTTTTTAAAGTAAAAGCTGGTTTTTCACGCATTCTAGAGTTTATGTCGTCATATCTGCTGAAGAATGTGTCGTAGAAAGATACATTCAGTGGAATATGTGGATAGTGTCCAAAAAAATGTATTGTTAGCGTACTTGGTAGTAAGAAAGTAACAAATTAAAACGTCATGCCTGGTGCGGCTGTTCCACAGCAAGAATAGCGAAAATGTAGGACCATAAACTTGTTACTTTTGGTAGTTTTTTCGGGAGTATCAATAAGAAAAAGTTTAGTAAAGGTTTGAAATTACGTGTAATGTTTATTGAAAGCTATTAAGTGCACTCACTCTCAAGCACTCGATGAATACAGTCGTGGTATTCAATCGCGATAAGTTACGTAGACTCAACACATATATACTAATTATGACTGAAGTACTTGATAGTGCGTTTAATCTTTAATGTAAGATTATACCTTTCAGTGAGTGGACCATTATACCATTTTCAAATTTTAAAGTGAGCAATAATTAGAGGAAATACTTAAAATAAACTTTGTTGGCCATGTGAACTTTTAGAAAGGTAACCTGCTACTGGAAATGGGCACCATAAACTAAGAACCATGAACCGGGTTAGCAAATTAGTAATGCCATGCAGATCTGTTTTACACAGTTGTTGCATATTCCGCAAACACTTTCAAGAAATTTGAGTCGAATATTCACCTTCTATAATTCTAATAGTACGTGGTCGTCCCATTTTATAACGCTGATTGTTAGCATATCTAACTAGTTATAAGAGTTAGTGCTCTCAAGATGTTCACCTCCAGTTTTAAAATCAGGTGCCGGCCGCTGGTGGCCGAGCGGTTCTGGCGCTATAGTCTGGAACCGCGCGACCGCTACGGTCGCAGGTTCGAATCCTGCCTCGGGCATGGATGTGTGTGTTGTCCTTAGGTTAGTTAGGTTTAACTAGTTCTAAGTTCTAGGGGACTTATGACCTCAGCAGTTGAGTCCCATAGTGCTCAGAGCCATTTGAACCATTTTAAAATCAGGTAATGTCAGGTTCAAATGGCTCTAGGCCCTACGGGACTTAACATCTGAGGTCATCAGTCCCCTAGATTTAGAACTACTTAAAACTAACTAACCTAGGGACATCACACACCCCCATGCCAGAGGCAGGATTCGAACCTGCGACCGTAGCAGCAGCGCCGTTCCGTACTGAAGCGCCTAGAACCGCTCGGCCACAACGGCTGGCGTAATGTCAGGTTCTTTCTCAGTGTTTTAGACGTTATATTACATTTCGCCAATTTAAGGAGACATGTCTGTCAATACATCGCTCTTACTCCACATGATCATCTCAACGGCAGTACCTCCCTGCACACAACAGAATTGTCGTCGAAAAGACTATGAATATTGATCCAACCTGATAACTGGTTTATATGCATTTAGAACAGTATTGTTCCCTTTTGAGAGCGTTGCTGCAGGTTATATGCAACCAGCACCGACTTCGATGCGGATGCATGAGCACCGCCATGTAGGAAGGGCATTAGTAGGGCCCTCCAACGGAAACTTTTTGAACGTCCTTCATCCTTCCCAGGTAAATACTCAGTGTCACTTTTGTTAATGTGCAGTATTCGTCGCTAAGGATAAAGTTTGGATTCCATTTGTCAAATACCCCTGAAGCCAACCACGTACTAACATAACTAAATGAAACGCTGTTTGTATAGGGCCCTACGCGATTTTGCTTTTTCTTATTCGTAGAACACTTTTAGTGTACTATAATATAAGTTATTTTTTGTGTATATAATTAGAGATTTGTTACCGCCTTTCGAATCCTGCCTCGGGCATGGATGTATGTGATGTCCTTAGGTTAGGTTTAAGTAGTTCTAAGTTCTAGGGGACTGATGACCCTAGCTGTTAAGTCCCATAGTGCTCAGAGCCATTTTCAAACCTGCGACCGTAGCAGCAGCGCGGTTTCGGACTGAAGCGCCTAGAACCGCTCGGCCACAACGGTCGGCACCGCCTTTACGTTCTTTATTATTTTCTCGTTGTTACCTGAGAAACAAATTCTCATGGCTCAAGTTTCATGAGGTTAAATAATTACTCGTTTCTAGTTACGATAAGTGATCTTATTGGTACGTAGCTATATATGGTCCTGGAGTAGTGATTAATTGGTCTGTGCAACCAGAATGCCTGAGTTTAGGGCGTTTTACTAGCGCATCTTGACATAACACCTCATTTACACTGATCACTGTGTTGTGGTTTGTTGTGATTACTGTGTGTTTTGTTGCCAACTGTGGTTCTGTGTTTTTCGTTCGTCTTTTGTTTGCGTTAAGCTGTCGGCATACAGTTCACTATTCCTTTATTTCCGTTTGTGTGTGTACTTTTTTGTTCGTTGCCAATGCTCTTTTGTGTGACAGTTGCCCACTCATGCTAGAAAATTCTGATGTGATCGTTCATCATAAAAATTTTCAAGTCTTCTATATTAGATGGTTAATGAACACTTTACGAGATATTCAGCAAAAGTCGAATAGCTGCTTTCGCGTTTCCAGCTTTTTTATACAACAATTCCATCATTGCAACTGGCATACATCCGCTCCTTGGTATTTGTCCGATTTTCTGTAGGTGTTTATAACGGTGACTGGTGTGTGTGTCTTGATCTGTATGCTACGTGTAATCGTTGTTATTTCAGTATATCCGCTATTCTACGTACTAGTTGTGCTGTATGTAAAAGTGTACCCTTTCCCTTTGTTAGCTGTGTCGTGAGAGTTAGTGTTCTGTATGTACTATAAGGGTTGTGATGCTTGTAGAATTTAGGGGGGTTTACTGTATCTGTTTCCTTTTTTTCTCATTTTATTTAGTTTTGTGTTGGTTTTGAATGTGGAAAAACACAGAAGCGCCGAAATTATGACGACAGACGTATAAAAATTACAATATTTTCTTGTATATGTATCTCAGTGCTACAGCTTTACCATGTATGAACACATACACGGACATGTCGATTTAACATCAAAAGTAAAATCCATTTATGCAGCTTTAAAATTAGAATCCAAATAATTAGGAGTTGTATTGTCGCCGAAGAAGCTGAGTAGCAATCACCGTGGTATAGTGGTTATGATACTAGACAGTTGCGTGGAGGGTCGTGAGTTCAAAACTGACCTGAACTGTAAAATTTCCATATCCGGTTCGAGTACATTCTAGAAGTACCTACAAATGTCCAGAATCATTGTATTGGAATTTCCTGTAACTGTATATATACCGTATGTGTTCTGGCCGTAGCCAGTTCACTCCGCGCTCTTGTATGTGCAAGTGCTGAATAAACTTTCGTTAAGTGAAGTTAGTGCTTGTCATTCATCTAATTACACCTTCTTCTACGTGACATTGTTCTGGTGGAGGCGATGAGTATTGGATATCGTGATAGCGCACATTATCGACGACACAGTGGCTCCCATCAGGCCACGACCGAGCCGCCGTTTACGTGGTGAGAAACCCGAGTTCGAGCCATATTCAATAGATCGCAATCTATCGGAGACAGAAGAAGAAGAGGACGTTACGATGACAGCAACTGTGTGTCACCACGTGAGACATCCTTCCGGGTTCTCTGGTGACGATGGCCAAGATCCAAACAAGTGGTTGAAGGTATGTGAGAGCATAGCCAAATTTAACAAATGGGATGACACCGTCTGTTTGGTTAACATATCTTTCTAATTGGAGGGCACTGCCAAGCAATGGTATGCAGACAACGAGGAGAAGTTCACAAGCAGGGAAGTATTCCAGGCGAAACTGCGCAAGCATTTCGGAGACACACAGCTACAGAAGTGGAAGGCAGAAGATAAATTAAAGTGCAGGTCACAGCGTCCAGGAGAATTTACAGCATCCTACATTCAAGACATCTTGGAGGTGTGTAAAATAGTGGATCCAAGAATGAAGCAGGAAGAAAAGGCTGCACATCTCATGAAGGGTGTTGCTGAGGACATGTATCAAGCCATACTCATGAAGGAGGTTTCGGCAGCAGACGACTTCATAAAATGGTGCCAGTATATCGAGACAATACATCAAAAAAGAATTACACGCAAGAAGATTGGACGGCTTCCAAACGCCGTATCGATGTCTGTAAAGGCGGAAAGAACTGATTTCACAAGTGTTCTTCGTCAGATAGTGAAAGAGGATGTTCAGAAGGCACTTGGATTGTACGGCGAGCAAAAAACCGAGACGCTTGAAGAGGTCATAATGGAGGAAATAGATATTGAACCCAGTCTCTCTTCCTTCATTTCCCTTTAAAACGGTGAAAAAGTCGACACCCAGACGAAATTACGTTCCTACAATGTCGCATGAGGAACCTGGTTGGTGACCAAGGGTGACTGACGTCCGGAGGGCCTAGGATAACCTACCAGTATGTTTCCACTGCGGACAACCGGGACATGTGGTGCGCTATTTGGAGAAAGGCGGCGGATATTTTATGACGCCCCAGCCAGAAGACAGCAGACCGAACTTGGCCAACGCCGACTCCGGGACGATGATATGAAGAAGAAGATGTGGGTGCAGGACGACGTAGGTCGCCATCGCCGCAAGCTAGCCGCTGGACAGGACGCTCCCCAACATGCTGATCAGGGCCTCCATCGCCGTTTAGATGCTCCAGACGATCACCTAGCCGCCGCAACCTGGAAAACTAGAGGGTGCGACCTTCCTTAGAGGTGAGGCCGTCGAAGAGAAAACTCCTCCGCCGTCGATCATTACAAAAATTATATGAATCTACGTCGATATCCTCATGTATGGCCGAAAAACACAAGCTCATGTGGACTCTGCAGGATGATATTCAGTCATTTTGGAGAATTACTGTCGCCAGTTGCAGAAAACCGTATTCATCGGCAACAAAACATTTCTTCTGAAGGTGGCTAATTGCAAATGTGGAAAACCTTCAGCCCTTAGAATTCATCGTCTTACAAGAATGTAGTCATTACGTCATTCTTGGAGGGGACTTTTTGAAAGTTTCTCAGGCAGTTATAGATTGTGGTCGCTAGAAGTGTGTGTAGACGAGATGAGATAGTATGGACAGGAAGATGCGCATCCGAGTGTGTGGAGACTATTTGTGCTGGATGAAGTGATCATTCCTGCGGTCAGCGCTAGAAAGGTAACTGTCATGTGTCGTGCCATGCATCAACCAATGGATCTTGTAATGGAATGTAAAAGAAGCATACCACTGAAGAATAACTTGGTCATCCCAGCTTCTGTCGTCTCGTTTAAGAACGGTTTCGGTGAACTGTGGATAGGTAGCTGTCGCCAGAACCGCATATCATTCCAAGCCGCATGTGCGTATCAAACGTTGAGCCGTTAATTTCCGAATAGCTGAGGCTCATAGAAACCTCTCATGCTGAGTCTGTGGGCGAAATTGGCACTACCACTACGAAACGACTATCATCAGATCTCACTAAGGAACAACAAAAGAAGCTACTTGCCATTCCTCAAGAGTTCTCTGAATGTTTCAATCCACAGGTGAAGAGAAAATTAGACAAATCGACGGTGAAGTACGGATTTAGCACTGGAGACCATCAACCAATAAGCCAGAGAGCATACTGTGTGTGAGCAACGGTTCGTCAAATAATTCGCTGCGAGGTAGAGAAAATGATGAAGAATGACATCATTCAGCATTCGCAGAGCCCATGGTCGTCACCAGTGCTTCTCGTCAGGAAGAAGGATGGCAGTTGGTGCTTTTGTGTTGAGTACAGGCAGCTTAGTAAGATACCTAAAACGGACGTTTACACCCTTTCACGAATTGACGATACACTGGAGTGTCTGAAGGGGGCTAAGTTTTTCTCAACCTGAACTTTTACTTGGAATACTGGCAAATCGAAAAAGATGAGGCCGATCATAAGAAAACTGAATTCATCACCCCTGAGGGCCTGTATGAGTTTAAGGTAATGCCGTTTGGTTTGTGTAATGCAGTAGCAACTTTTCAACGGATGGTGGATAATCTTCTAAGTCACCTTAAGTGGATGATGTGTCTTTGTTATGTAGATGACATTATAGTGTTCTCAGAGAGATTTGATGGACACGTAAAAAGTCTTAGGGTCATTCTGAAGTGCCTCCAACAAGGCGGACAGAAACTTTTTCGAAGAATTTGTCTTTTTGGAGCAAAAGAAATCAAAATACTTGGACACCTTGTGTCAAACGAAGGTGTGCGACCGGACTCAGAACAGGTGAGTTCTATAACGGTACTTCTTATTCCTAAAAGTATTACGGATGGGAGAAGCTTCCTCGGATTATTTTCTTATTACCATCGTTTTATCACAGACTTTTGTATCAAAGCCAGGCCACTCTAAGAGTTGTTAAAAGCCGATGCTAATTTAGCTGGGGTGGTGCTCAACAAGATTCTTTCGATATGCTGTGAAAAGCACTGACGACTGACCCCGTACTTGGTCTGTATGAAGAGAGAGCACCTACAGAACCACACACAGATGCCAGTGCGTATGGGATCGGTGCTGTTCTGGTGCAGATATCTGATGGAAAAGAGAAGGTCTTAGCCTATGCTTCTAGGACACTGACGCCGAGAGAAAGTACTCAACTTCAGAAAGAAAATGTCTTGCTGTGATCTGGACCATGTGTGAATTTCGACAGTATCTCTATGGAAGGCCATTCACAGTCGTTACAGACCATCATTCGCTTTGTAGGTTGATAGGTCTTAAGGATCCAACAGGACGACTCGCCCGTTGGGCGCTACGTCTTCAAGAGTATGATATTATCATAGTGTACAGAAGAATAAGCAAACACCAAGACTCCGACTGTCTCTCAAGAAACCCGGTGCAAGACCATCAAGACTTTATTGGCTGTAGAAAAATTTCCGCTACCAGTCACAATGAAACGTTATTTATTAGTCATACGACCGGTTTCGGGCTTGTGACAAATAAATAACCTTTGATTGAGACTGGTTGCGGAAATTTTTCTACATCCTATAAAGGAACACTCACGGAGTTCAACAGTATCCACTATGGATAAAATTTATCAGGATTTTGATGAAGATAGTGACTGTCTCGCTGTACTCCAGGATCTCTCTGCTGAACTGAAGAAGCACGCCAAGATACCTCAAATTATACTTGTCTTAAATCGGTCAGAGGATATGAAAGGACAATATAAGGTAGTTAATGGATTACTTTGCAAGAAAAACTTTGATCCGTTGGGAAAGGGGTAGCTACCAGTGATTCCTAAACACATGCGCTTAGATGTTCTACAGACATCCCCTGACACACCCGAGGCCGGAAATTTGGGATCTATTAAGACATACGATAGAATCCACAAGAGTTTTCTAGCCAGGTTTATTTAGGAGTGTCCGTCACTATGGGTCGCACTGTCGAGAGTGCCAGAGGTGAAAGGCAATTCCTCAGAAACCACCTGGCCAACTCATACCAATTCCACCAGCCGAAACGCCTTTCCAGAGTGTTGGGATTCACCTCCTTGGATGATTTCCAACGTCTGCTAGTGGCAATAGCTGTATTATTGTTTGCACTGATTATCTGACACGTTATGCCAATACAAAAGCCGAGAAAACAGTCGAAGCATTCGAGGTAGCCAAATTCATCGTGGAAGACATTGTATTAAAACACGGTGCCCCAAGGTCATTAATTACCGCTCGAGTGAAAGTTTTTCAATGGAATCTTGTGACAGAGATCAACCGTCAGTGCAACATTACTCATCACATGACGAATGCCTACCATCCGAAAAACTAACGGGCTTACTGAGCGTCTTAATAAGACCTTGGACGACATGCTATCAATGTTCGACAACGTTGAACAGAGCAGCTGGGATGAGGTGCTATCTATCGTGACGTTTGTCTTCAACACCACCAAACAAGACACCACAGGATTTACGCCATTTTTCCTGGTGCATAGGCGTGAGGCGATTACGACGATGGACACTGTGTTTCCATTACATCATGATGACGTGGCCGACGACTAAATCGGCCAGGTGTTAACCAGAGCTGAGGAAGCTCGGCAGTTATCTCGAAGGTATGACGCTAGACACCGCCCTATTGACTACCAGCCTGGTGACCTCATCTGGATCTTCACTCCCGTTCGGAAGGTTTGTCTCTCTGAGAAGCTCCTCAGGCGCTACTTTCGACCTCATAAGGCTTTAAAAGAGTTGTATGATGTTACTTATGAAGTTGAATACTTCCACACCGACACAAGACGATGAAAGATCAGAGATACGGTCGACATCCTTCCATGAATTCGTATTAGGATCCTGCAACCCATGGTAAATTCGAAGCTCCAGCGACAGGCAACATGCGGAAAGGAGACGAAGAGCGTAGCGGCAAAGGATGTTCTAAGATCACCGCCAGGGCGAGAATCAGTCATCAGGAGTCGGTGTATGCAGAACCGATGAATCGTTCCCGGCCGGACTAGTAGGACGTAACACAGAGACGCTGGTCTCTTAAGGGAGGAGCAATGTCGCAGAAGAAACAGAGAAGCACAGTCACCGTGGTTTAGTGGTTATAATACTAGACTTTTGCTTGGAGGGTCGTGAGCTCAGAACTCACCTGAACTGTATAAATTTAATTTCTCTATTAGGTTAGAGTACATTCAAGAAGAATCCTCAAATGTCAACAATCATTTTACTGGAATGTTGTGTGACTGTATATACACCGTATGTGTTCTGGCGGGAGGCAGTTCGCTCCGCACTCTTGTATTTGCAAGTGCTGAATTAACTTCAGTTAAGTGAAGTTAATATTCGTCATTCATCTAATTACACCTTCTTCTACGTGACAATATTAACAGCTCGCAGAAAAAGCTTTGCAGAATGTAATGTGTTTGACTTTTTATCAAAGGTCATGTGCTTAGTTCCACTTATGGACGCAAAAGTGAGAGGAAGAGGGGAAGCAAGGTAGAAGACTGCACCAAAGGACGGAAGCATCAGTCGTCAGTAGCGAGACAGCGAGACGAATATTAACGCTTCGGTCACTTCAGTATTACAAGTATGCTCTAAGAAAAAAAAAAAAAAAAAAAAAAAAACATTGTATCGCGAAGGAATTATCCTAATGGGACGGATATCGTTAGATGTACTATATAGGTACAGACAAACAAATGATTACAATTTCAGAAAAATTGCATGATTTGTTGAAAAGAAAGATCATCATAAAATGGTTCAAAGGGCTCTGAGCACTATGGGACTTAACTTCTGAGGTCACCGGTCCCCGACAACTTAAAACTACTTAAGCCTAACTAACCTAAGGACATACCACACATCCATGCCCGAGGCAGGATTCGAACCGGCGATCGTAGCGGTCGCGCGATTCCAGATTGTAGCGCCTAGAACCGCTCGGCCATCCCGGTGACTTAGGTAATTTGGTCCACCTCTGGTCCTCCATACTCTTACAGCACAGCGATACGTCAGCGACGGCACGTCAATGACATTCTATGCTTCGTTGGATTGGTCTTAATGACAAGCCACCCTGGGCCCATATTTCAGCAAGATAATGCACACCAGGACACAGTGATAGTTTCCACTGCTTAACATCGTGCTTCATAAACCCTGCCATGGCCAGCAAGGTCGCCGCATGTCTTCCCAATTCGGAACGTTTGGAACTTCAAGGCCAGCGCCCTCTAACCAGCTTCGAATTGTAACGTTCTAATGCGCCAATTGGACGTAGGTTGAACGACGATAACATCCCATATGTGATCTCTTTGGTTCACATTAGAGAATTTTTATTACCAGGACACAATCATGAATTCATTATTTTGTTTCTGTGGCCACTGTAGCACTGTTATCACACACTGACAGTTATCGTGTCGTAAGACGTCATCACAGTCGACGCAGACATGAAGCATAAATATTGACTTAAGTCACAGCCAACATGGTGGCTTCGATTACTCACAAAGATGCCACGAATGTCACGCTGTGTGCACCACTTGTTATAGCACTTGTGTCCGTTGGTTTTCATTTCAGTAAAAGTTAATCCTTTTTCCCACACATCAGATTTAGAAATCATCATTTTCTCCGATCTGTTTCTACATTGTACCTGGTAATGTTATGAACAAAGCCACACTCGTAGTGGAATTGTAGTGGCATATCCTACTTCTCCTTATTTTACGTTTTACTGCCACTTACTTTACTTGTTGTTGGTCCCATCACATGATCTATTTCAATTAACTGTTTTCCTGCCATTAAAAATTTCGTATGGATAACACTTCCTACATTTCGCACTTTTGAACCACTACCACAAGATTCTACAGTGAACTGAAATAGACTAACTTGGAACGTGCGCTACTTTCCTGCACACTCACAATCCGCAGGAGAAAGCAATAACGCATAATATAAAACTGTACAGTTTGTGTCAGAATCAGGATCGTTTTGAGTTATGTGAACGAATGTACGTGGTCCTTATAGGGGCGCTTACAAAATATATTCGCAGTGTTTCATCACTTGACTGTGTCCCAATCTGTAATAAACCGTCAAAAACTGTATCTGAATTCGGTTTTCGTCTTAATGGTAAGTCATATGTTGCCCAAAACAATACGCAAAAGACCTACTGATTTCCACTAAGCGTGAGCAGTTTATACTAATTTCACAAGTTTGTCAATGACGCGTTCTTCTACAATCTTGAGGCCCCCGCTTCGTAGCCGCGGTGCCGTTGGCGAATATTGCGGGTATATGAGTCACTGCCACGAAAAGTTGACGCTGCCGGTCGTCTCGGTGGTCTGTTTCGCCGGTAGTGGCGACCACAGAAAGTAGCTCCAGTGGTGACTATGCCAGGAACGTGATGGTGGCGTCCAAACTGCGCCTCAGACACGCCACCACTAAATAAATGCTCCAGCGCAGTGCCGATACCGCACAAGACGTTGACTGCATTGTGCCTAGAGCCGTAGCTGCAGTCAAGCGGCAGTGGTTGGTTGTGGTTATCGTGACAATGGTTTTGGGTATGGGCAGACACAGATGAAAACATCAAATACATTTCATCACTGAGACTGAAAACTTTCGTGCCATATGAGATCTGACACAAGACGATTACAGCAACAAGACTCCAAAGATGAATGCATGGCAATCGACATGACAGTCGATCACAGGGAAATGCTAAAGAAATTTCACTGACATGTCCACCGAAGAGAAACGTTATTTTTAGGTAAAGTAATGTTTATTTGCACTAAATATCAGTAACGTACGAAATAGTGTAGTTGGTAAAATACTTTACAAATTCAGTAGATGCGAAATGGTGTTTCAAGCAAAAATCCGACCTGCATCTTAATTTTAATTTAAAATGTGATGTACATTTATGTCCCACGGAACAGCCACCTCATTCATGAAGTATTCAGAAACGGCAGTTCGGATGCATTTGGTAGCGTTTCAGAGTTGCGAGTTGTTTACTGGAATCTCATCTTCTAGTCCTATAACTAAAAATTTGCCCTCAAACTTACACAGACATTATCACTTGGCGAATTTATGCAGAGGGAAGGAAATTTGTATTACAGTTTCTGCCAGATCTCGTTAGACGTATAATAGTCGATCAAATGTTCTCCATTTGTTGTTCACTATATCAAAACTGCATCCTGAATATCTTGTCGACAGTTGTTAGTTAACACTCTTTTTCAAGAGTCAAAAATCTCCCTGCAAAAGGTCTCAAACAAAGGTAAGAGAACCCACATCCTTCATCTCCTAAAAGCAGATGAGGGACTAGTTCAGGTCTTCCTTGTGAAACAGGTTTTGATGCTGGTAGCTCGATTTTGCTAGATTTCAACATTTTGTAAAGCCTAGAAACCTTGAACGCAGTCAAATCTGCAAATTTTTCTGGTGCACCTACATCAGAGTGAAGAATCTTTTAATCTGAATTCTCATGGAGCGAGCAGAAGAGTAGTTAAAATGTTTGTAATTGAAATTCAGTGATGCTCTTCCTTCAGGCTTTATTACTCGTATGTGTTTTCGGTATGTAGGTGCTACACAGTGGGGAAAGTTCGTCTTTTTCTTCAGATTCTGCAACACACTTTTGTAGAAGTTCTTGAGCTAGAACTGGAAGCACTTTGATTTCCATGTCCACCACATAGCACACGGAACGTCTTACACGATCTTACAATTGTTAATAACCCAACGCGATTGTCGGTGTGTGGGACGCTTGTGGTGCAGCCTGAGCCAAGATAACTAAAACAAGGTGTTCATACTTGTTTCAAATGGTAGCCTACGCTCCTGTGACTACCTGTAACCTCTTGTAGTTGATACATATCAACAATTCGGGCCTCCATCACAAGGGTACCTTCAACAGCCCCCTATGTAATTACACTACCAACAACCGACACTCTATTGGCGGTATACGGCGCTGCCATAACAGGACGAATGACAGCAGTCGGCTTAGTAAACAACTTGAAGACAACTCATTTAACCTTTTACTTCTGATTACAAATTGTTCGTCCACAATAGCTAGAGATGCATCTCATTTGTGTAATGACAGTTCGACTGCACTATTTTATTAATCATCATTTCTATATACATGTCAGTGTATCTTTTTTACGCATAATAAATAGATAAAAATATAAATTTTTTATTATTTATTTTTTACTTATGTGGGTGTCAAAAGTAGTCTCTTTCCTGGTGGAATGGCCTGTCTCACAGCGAAGTCTTTCCTTTCTTCTATTTCGATGCCTATTCTTTCCCCGAATAAGGAGCGTAGCTAGATTGAAGTCGGTTTCTATGGACGCGTCTAGTGTACTGCTTACAGAGTTCAGGTCGAGATATAGCAGCTTTTGGAGCGGCACTAGCGCGCGTTGGTAGCGCCAGTGACGCGCGGTTGGAATCTCACTTAGCGCTCGGCAGCAGTGCCACCAACGTCAGCGGAAGCGCTGCTAATGGATCAGAGAGCTGTGCTGGGATGTGATCTCGTGTGGAGTCGATCTTAGATTCCCTTTTCATAAAAGTAATAACTTTCAACTGCTTCTTTCTGCAAAACTGAATTTGTATGCGCCATTTGAAATTGGTAAGTGTATGGTTTATGGATTTGTCATGAGGACTGACATGCGTTAGTCCAAGGGAGAGAGGTCTTTTCAGACCAGGGCCTTGCGTAAACGAAACACTGTTCTGTCGGCTTAGAAGAACTTTTCAGTGAACACTTGCATTCACAGGGTCCGAAGATCTCGTAACATCGGAGTGGAGATTACTGATTTCGACCCGAGTTAGTTACGTTCTGTGGAACAAGTAAAGGGAGCAGAGGTCTACACGTCGCTACACCAGAGTGAGTCGACGTTGCCAATAGTTTAGCTAGGGAAAAACACAGTTTTTCGCCTCACGAAATCTCAGGGCTGTTTCCGCCTGCTTATACAGTCAAGGTCAGAATTGCATTAAGGTTTACAGATACGCACAGTGTCGACACTGCCGACCACAGCCGTTCTAGGCGCTTCAGTCTGGAACCGTGCGACCGCTACGGTCGCAGGTTCGAATCCTGCCCCGGGCATAGATGTGTGTTATGTCCTTAGGTTAATTAGGTTTAAGTAGTTCTAAGTTCTAGGGGACTGATCACCTCAGAAGTTAAGTCCCACAGTGCTCAGAGCCGTATGAACCATTTTTGAAAACTCGAGGAAGGTATCGGTAAATATGCCTTATTGTCCTGCTAAAATAGCATAGACAGTAGGGGATATTGAAGTGTTGTCAGTGTAATATGATGGTGGGTAAATTATTTCGTGATTATTGTATTGTATCTTACGCTAGGGGTTGTTTTCTCGTGTAGGAACGCTTTTGAAAGGATTTTATCTGTTCATGTTTATCACAATTATTTTCAGTTAGTTTGTGAAATAATTGTCAGCATCTTCCTAACTATAGAGGATTTTCCAATGTCGCAAACTACACACTTGAACCTAATGTGCACGGTGATTCTGTAATAAAGAAGTTTAGTACAAGTAACAGCTGTTTGTGTGTTCTAGAGTAGAGCCTATCCATTGCTCACTGAAATATTTAGGGGATGTATGACGACTGTTATTCTGATGTCTAATACTGACTTCAACCAGTATCTCCTTACCTTGCAGAGCCTGGGTTCACAGGCACTTTAGTTCTGTCAGGTATCTCCTTGCGTAGCATGTGGTAAGGTCGTGTCATTACGCCCGGGGTCTACGTTAGCAGTGTATGGCTTATGGGTTGGTCATGAGGACTGACATGCATTTATGTGGTCAGGAAAGCGCTCAAAGCTCACGAAGTGTTCCTTTCACTCCATTAGAATAAACTAAGGGTTCAATAAAATTATATAGTTTAGGCAATCAGTTACCCTTTATTGCATCTAAATACTGACCAGGAGATTAGTGTTCTTTTCGTCGAAGCATTTGAAGCCACTGGATGTACTGGCTCGATTTTTATTTCCTCCTTCTGTACATTTACTGTGGTTTCTGATACAAGAATTTGAGCTTAACTCACCCTTTTCTTATGATGTGTCGTAGCAGCTATTATACAATCCTGGAAATGGAAAAAAGAACACATTGACACCGGTGTGTCAGACCCACCATACTTGCTCCGGACACTGCGAGAGGGCTGTACAAGCAATGATCACACGCACGGCACAGCGGACACACCAGGAACCGCGGTGTTGGCCGTCGAATGGCGCTAGCTGCGCAGCATTTGTGCACCGCCGCCGTCAGTGTCAGCCAGTTTGCCGTGGCATACGGAGCTCCATCGCAGTCTTTAACACTGGTAGCATGCCGCGACAGCGTGGACGTGAACCGTATGTGCAGTTGACGGACTTTGAGCGAGGGCGTATAGTGGGCATGCGGGAGGCCGGGTGGACGTACCGCCGAATTGCTCAACACGTGGGGCGTGAGGTCTCCACAGTACATCGATGTTGTCGCCAGTGGTCGGCGGAAGGTGCACGTGCCCGTCGACCTGGGACCGGACCGCAGCGACGCACGGATGCACGCCAAGACCGTAGGATCCTACGCAGTGCCGTAGGGGACCGCACCGCCACTTCCCAGCAAATTAGGGACACTGTTGCTCCTGGGGTATCGGCGAGGACCATTCGCAACCGTCTCCATGAAGCTGGGCTACGGTCCCGCACACCGTTAGGCCGTCTTCCGCTCACGCCCCAACATCGTGCAGCCCGCCTCCAGTGGTGTCGCGACAGGCGTGAATGGAGGGACGAATGGAGACGTGTCGTCTTCAGCGATGAGAGTCGCTTCTGCCTTGGTGCCAATGATGGTCGTATGCGTGTTTGGCGCCGTGCAGATGAGCGCCACAATCATGACTGCATACGACCGAGGCACACAGGGCCAACACCCGGCATCATGGTGTGGGGAGCGATCTCCTACACTGGCCGTACACCACTGGCGATCGTCGAGGGGACACTGAATAGTGCACGGTACATCCAAACCGTCATCGAACCCATCGTTCTACCATTCCTAGACCGGAAAGGGAACTTGCTGTTCCAGCAGGACAATGCACGTCCGCATGTACCCCGTGCCACCCAACGTGCTCTAGAAGGTGTAAGTCAACTACCCTGGCCAGCAAGATCTCCGGATCTGTCCCCCATTGAGCATGTTTGGGACTGGATGAAGCGTCGTCTCACGCGGTCTGCACGTCAAGCACGAACGCTGGTCCAACTGAGGCCCTCACGTGGAAATGGCATGGCAAGCCGTTCCACAGGACTACATCCAGCATCTCTACGATCGTCTCCATGGGAGAATAGCAGCCTGCATTGCTGCGAAAGGTGGATATACACTGTACTATTGCCGACATTGTGCATGCTCTGTTGCCTGTGTCTATGTGCCTGTGGTTCTGTCAGTGTGATCATGTGATGTATCTGACCCCAGGAAGTGTCAATAAAGTTTCCCCTTCCTGGGACAATGAATTCACGGTGTTCTTATTTCAATTTCCAGGAGTGTTTTTATCGATTTCGTGAGTTTTAATCTGCGGTTCTCGTTCGTTAATAAACTACAAATATATGAGGAAACAAGTGTGTTTGGGTGCATAGTCAAGTTGACGAGCTAGAGGGAGAGAGAGATGGCGTTCCCCTACACTGCCTACTCTGCCTCAAGTTCAGACACGGCCCGCTTTCGCCGTGTACTGGCAGACAAACCGCTGAACAGCTGTATAACACAGTTACTAAATGCTAGAATTTAATAATCTGGTTACGTACAGAGATTTTCTAAGTCCACACAGAGTGGCATTGCCTTAGCATAGGGAGATGTCAGTAAAGGCCAGACGCAAGGTATAGCCATGTTCACACGGTTACACGGTCCCCAACAGAACTCTATCTTCATTTCCATTTGTGGGAGAGAATGAGCTCAGAGCAAAAATATAAGAAAACACAGCCGACCGAACTGCCTTCATTACTCACGAAGAAAGAGGCTTTAGATAGTATGCTGCAACGCGTATCAGGAACCTGACACAACAGTTACGGTACTGAAACAAAACTGTTAAGCAAATGTAGCAGAACTACAAGCTGCTGGCCACTCATAATAAACTGGATTGATTCAGTCATTAAAAGTGATGCAGTACAGTAAAGTCTTTAATTGAATAAGTACCGCGACCAGCTGGCCTAGGGGCTATCGGTTTCATTCATGTCATTAGCACTCAATTCTCTGGTTTGTAACAAGTTTTTTAGGACTGTTCCGGTATTGTCACACAGCAACAGATATGCTCTCACAGTCCGGCGCAATGACAGCTGTTCTATAGCCACAGATAATTGACTCCAGAGTCGAGGACAGATACGGCCACTGTTTGATAGTTCATGGGTCTACCAACACCGTTCTAGTTCACGACACGAGCTTCTCTTATACTTCGGCATTATACAGAGCAGAGGGTCTACCAAACCAACAGGCCAAGGTCAGCATACATCATGTCATCATACCTCGCAGCACCCAACACTCCAGTCCGTCTGGTGGGGCAACACAGACAGTGACCAGAGAAGGACAGGTCACTCTCAGGGCGGCCAATGAATCAATCGCACATGCACTGCACTCGTGCCTCCTCCACAACGGATCTGGCACTTGGGAAGTGCCTACAGATCAGCATGTGGGCAACTTCCCAGGCCACGAATGGCGTCCTGTGATATGGGCTGATACTATGATCTCTGGGCAACATGGAGTCTGTTAGTGATAATAGCAGATTCACTAAAGCGAACACAACAACAGGTTGTGAGGCCACAGCTTTGAGATGTATATCGAACAAAAGATGAGTAACAATTAATCTTATTCTATTGGTGTCAAATAATGCCCACATGTGATGACGAAACAGTAGGACTTCCAGCTCATAAGTTTTTGACTCCTGCAAATTGGATGTCAAAAGTGTTTTAGCCCATCACCAGTGTAAACTGGATGACAGTGTTTGACAAGACCAAGAAGAACATAGGCCACAGAAGAAGTTCTCACCTGACACAAAAACGGAGGCTAGATAGCAACCAATGCCTGGAACAACTACATAGGGTGTGTCAGAAAGAAGAAATATCACTTGTTCAGAGAAAATTGTACGTTTCTCAAGTTCAGTAGAGGACCTAAGTACTAGAGAGGAACTTTCAGAAAGCCAAGTAAATCAATGGCTTTGTATGAGTTCAAGAAAATAGTTGCGGAAGTTATCTTATTACTGACACATTGTAGAATTAGCTGTTGAACACGTCACAATGCGCTTCGCGATAAATTCATTCCTGATACATGCAGTAAATGAAGGAGGCATAGTCATGTAGAGAGTCGCTGGACTATGACTAGATCTTAAGATTAAATCAAACAGTTTTTTATGCAACTGTAGAAACTGAGTTTTACACCTCCGGAGTTATACTACACTCCTGGAAATGGAAAAAAGAACACATTGACACCGGTGTGTCAGACCCACCATACTTGCTCCGGACACTGCGAGAGGGCTGTACAAGCAATGATCACACGCACAGCACAGCGGACACACCAGGAACCGCGGTGTTGGCCGTCGAATGGCGCTAGCTGCGCAGCATTTGTGCACCACCGCCGTCAGTGTCAGCCAGTTTGCCGTGGCATACGGAGCTCCATCGCAGTCTTTAACACTGGTAGCATGCCGCGACAGCGTGGACGTGAACCGTATGTGCAGTTGACGGACTTTGAGCGAGGGCGTATAGTGGGCATGCGGGAGGCTGGGTGGACGTACCGCCGAATTGCTCAACACGTGGGGCGTGAGGTCTCCACAGTACATCGATGTTGTCGCCAGTGGTCGGCGGAAGGTGCACGTGCCCGTCGACCTGGGACCGGACCGCAGCGACGCACGGATGCACGCCAAGACCGTAGGATCCTACGCAGTGCCGTAGGGGACCGCACCGCCACTTCCCAGCAAATTAGGGACACTGTTGCTCCTGGGGTATCGGCGAGGACCATTCGCAACCGTCTCCATGAAGCTGGGCTACGGTCCCGCACACCGTTAGGCCGTCTTCCGCTCACGCCCCAACATCGTGCAGCCCGCCTCCAGTGGTGTCGCGACAGGCGTGAGTGGAGGGACGAATGGAGACGTGTCGTCTTCAGCGATGAGAGTCGCTTCTGCCTTGGTGCCAATGATGGTCGTATGCGTGTTTGGCGCCGTGCAGGTGAGCGCCACAATCAGGACTGCCTACGACCGAGGCACATAGGGCCAACACCCGGCATCATGGTGTGGGGAGCGATCTCCTACACTGGCCGTACACCACTGGTGATCGTCGAGGGGACACTGAATAGTGCACGGTACATCCAAACCGTCATCGAACCCATCGTTCTACCATTCCTAGACCGGCAAGAGAACTTGCTGTTCCAACAGGACAATGCACGTCCGCATGTATCCCGTGCCACCCAACGTGCTCTAGAAGGTGTAAGTCAACTACCCTGGCCAGCAAGATCTCCGGATCTGTCCCCCATTGAGCATGTTTGGGACTGGATGAAGCGTCGTCTCACGCGGTCCGCACGTCCAGCACGAACGCTGGTCCAACTGAGGCGCCAGGTGGAAATGGTATGGCAAGCCGTTCCACGGGACTACATCCAGCATCTCTACGATCGTCTCCATGGGAGAATAGCAGCCTGCATTGCTGCGAAAGGTGGATATACACTGTACTAGTGCCGACATTGTGCATGCTCTGTTGCCTGTATCTATGTGCCTGTGGTTCTGTCAGTGTGATCATGTGATGTATCTGACCCCAGGAATGTGTCAATAAAGTTTCCCCTTCCTGGGACAATGAATTCACGGTGTTCTTATTTCAATTTTCAGGAGTGTAGTTTTCTCGTGTAGGAGAGGAAAAAGTAAGTAGCTCGTACTAATGAGGCTATAGCCACTCCCATGGAAAAATTTTCTAAATTGTTGGATGACAGTGAGCAACACAAACCATATAGAGGATAATTAAGTCAGTAGTTACGACCTCTACATGCGGGACAGCAGCCACAATTGTCTTTGAGTGACATTAAGACAGCTGAATGTTTTCCTTACTCATCTGTAGTTCCTTCTGTTGCGAATCTCATAGTCCTGCCCTAGGGGACAGCATCTGAGGACATAACCTTTTTTTTTTTTTATAGAAGATGTATTCTACACAACTGTGTTAAGTAACTGGTCAGACGAAATATTCTTGCGGATGGCAAAACTATGAGACAAACCACGGAGGAAGTTAGACCTATGTCAGGGAACAAGAAGGTTTGACTAAGGCATCTATATGTGAAGAATTAGTAAAGGGTTTATGGCAAAGATATACTTTGCAAAACAATGTACGGTTTTTTGCACATAAATTCAGCGGCATAACGCAGAAAGTGAATTAAACTGTAAAATTATATTCGGATAAGTTTCCAAAGTAAATGCACAATCTTATGAGCTAACACAAAATCCAAATGCGGATAGTGTGATTCTCAGGGAAGCAAAGAACAGGTCGCTGTGAATTTTCGAATGAGGGATCCCCCCCCCCCCCCCCCTTGGATATTTTAAGGCGGGTGATATATCTGTAGCACTTCACACGGCCACACATTGCCAAGAGGCAGACAGAGCAACAAGAATTCGCAAATGATTGACAATATTTTACATTCGGGTAAGAATATTACCACTGTGATAAACACGAACGTTCGAAGGCACAATGTCACCAACCACAACGCCGCAATAGCCACTAATTCAAGAATAAAACTCAAAAGTTTGGATCCAGGAAGCAGGGCAAGCACAACAGGGAAAAGAAGGTGTTTAGTAGCAAAGGGAATGTTCCTTCCATCGAGGAGAGTCCCAGTAAACTGCAATAGCGTAAGAACATACACAGAAACGTATAGTTGCTTGATAGCATGGGTACATAGTGAAAAGTGTAAATATCTAGTGTACACGTGGACACACATACCGGATGTCACTTTGGACCTTGTTGACAAAAGGAGACTGAAAATTCCGAGACAGAGATTGTGCGCAATATATTATAGATTCCATACGGACAACACACTTATGCTCTAGGTAGGAAATACAATATCTTTGTGCGCAAATGGAACTTTTCCAATTTTAACACAAGAATTTTCGACAATACTTTGATTAAACATTCTGTTTTGCCGCAAACTGTTGAAGTCAATGGGAGCTCGTTTCCGATGGGTACAGCAGTTGCAAATTTTCCTGGGTTACAAGGCATACCCATTGTTAAGGTAGTACCAAATAAATTATCTAGAGTTGCATTACATTTTTTCGTTCGAAAGGGAACCAGCTGTTACACGGAAGCTAATTTCGCTTAGTGAAAACATCCATGTAACACAGTTTTGTGTCGGGCAGAGCCCGCATCTCGTGGTCGTGCGGTAGCGTTCTCGCTTCCCACGCCCGGGTTCCCGGGTTCCCGGGTTCGATTCCCGGCGGGGTCAGGGATTTTCTCTGCCTCGTGATGGCTGGGTGTTGTGTGATGTCCTTAGGTTAGTTAGGTTTAAGTAGTTCTAAGTTCTAGGGGACTGATGACCATCGATGTTAAGTCCCATAGTGCTCAGAGCCATTTGAACCATTTTGTCGGGCAGAACCATTATCAAATAATGACATTCTGAACGAGAACCATTGCGTTCTAGAAAGGAGTGTGGCACGCGTAAGGAACATAAAAGGTCAGCTTATAGTGCAACAAGCCTGGACGACATTAGGTTGGATGAAGTGAGTCTCTCAAGTGGGCTAGTAATAGCTATGCTAGAAATTCTCAATAAAGAAGACACTTATAAGTCAGTGGGAGAACGTGATATCAAATAAAACATTAGTAAACCACCACTGTATACTGAAGTAAGTTATTCACTGGGCTACGATCGGTCATTCATGGCGTTCTTGTTGGTACAGTATGAAGCTTTTTTAAATTGAGATGTTAAATTGCCAGCCACTCCCATAACACAAAATCGTGTACCAATAGGCAACGACACACCACTGTACTGTAACCATATAGGTCGTTCAAGAACCTCAATAAACTGACTGAACAGTTCTCAGACCAGCAATTGGCAGGAAGCGTAATCGGACATAGTGATATTCCCTGGTCAGCAGTTATTATGATCGTACCTAAGAAGCCACCTGACAGTGAGAATGAGAAGCTCGATTATGTAGTGCCTAGTCCGAAAGACTAGTTTGATGCAGCTCTCCATGCTACTCTACCCTACCAAGCCTCTTCGTCTCCAAATGATGACTGTCGTCTACATCCTTCTGAATCTGCTTACTGCAATCATCTCTTGGTCTCCGTCTCCGACTTTTATTCCCCAAACTTTTCTCTAGCACTAAACCGGTGATACCTTGATGTCTCAGAATGTTTCCTATCAACTGATCCACTCATTTAGTCAAGTTGTGCCCCACATTTCTTGTCCCTCGAATTCATTTCAGTGCCTCCTAATTCGTTACGTGATCTACCCATCGAATCTTCAGCATTCTTCTGTAGTACCACATTTCAAAAACTTCTGTTCCCTTCTTGTCGAAAATGTTTATCGTTCATATTTCATTTCAGAACATGGCTCCACTTCAGACAAACACCTTCACAAAATATTTCATAACATCAAGGTCTATATTCGATGACGACAAATTTCTCTTCTTCAGAAGCACTTTTCTTGTTAATAGCTGTCTAAGTTTTATATCCTCTTTACTTCGGTCGTCTACGGTTATTTTCCTTTGTGACACCTCTTAATCTAGTTCCTCCAGCATCACCTAATTTAATTGACCTGCAGTTCATCACCCTTGTTCTGCTTTTGATGACGTTAATCTTACTTCTTCTTTTCAAGACACTGTTCATTATGTTCAACTGCCATTCCTAATTCTTTGCTGACTCTGACGTAATTACATTGTCATCGGCTAACCGCTAGGGTTTTATTTCTTTCCCAGAACGTTTTCTCCGAAGGACTCTTCAGTTATCTTGTAGGCAGTCTCTACGTTTCCGCTAGTGAAATAGGCTTCTAAATCCTTACATTTGTCCTCTAGCCACTCCTATTAACCATTTTTCACTTCTTCTCACTCATTTTTTTCAACATTTATTTTCCCTTTCGTGTGCTTCACATGCTGCCTTTTTATAGTTTCTCCTCTCATCATTTTTTAAACATTTGATCATCTGCTGACTTCACTATTTCATCTCCTATTGCTACCCATTCGTTGTGAATACAGAGATTTAAGTGCATGTATAGTAACTGAAGTATTTCCAATTCCTGACATGACTGAAACATTGGATGACCTGAGGAATGTGAACTTCTTTCTGCAATATATTTACAGGGTGATTATCACCAAATTTAAGTGCTCCCACAAGATAGGTCTAAACCAGTATTTACGGCACCGCCCTGTTGCTACCAGTACCAAAGAGTGCCTTTTTGTTCAAAGGATGCACCTTCAACTTTGCAGCACTTTTTGGGTGCATTCCTTTGGAGTTTGTACTGAAAAACTGCAGGGTGTATTTAGACAATACATAGTTTTTTCTAAAGATTTAATGACCACATATAATGCCTAGAAGAAGTATTCGATGGATTAAGGATGGCACACCTCATCCTTGGCTTTGACAAATGCTAGTTTTCATGCTCACAGGTCAATTACCTTGGGCATATTATCAGCAACATGGAGTAAGGATAGATACTGATTACACTTCAACTGTACGTGACCATGCAATTGTGCAAACAGTAAGACAGTTTCAGTAATTCCTCAGTTTAGCTAAATTATCAAAACTTCGTCAACGAATGTGCAGAAATTGGAAGAACAATGACTTGATTAATAACGAAAGATGTTTTATGTTACAGGACATCAGAATATTAAAAAATTCAAGACATAAAGGAGATATTGACATCGTACGACGTATTGGTTTTTCCTGATATTACAAAAGAATTTATACTAACATGTAATGCAAGCAGTAATACCTCAGGTGTCACTTAGATCCAAATCTGTAGTTGAAAGGAACATCAAGTAGCACACTTTTCATATCAACGGGATAGAGCCGAGCGCAACTATCCTACAAAGGAAAGAGTGATGCTTGCTTTAATATTTGGTAATTCATATTTCTGCTGTTACATATATGGTCGTAATTTAAAGATGCTATATAACATGCAGCCTTGCGGTGGTTGCTGCCAATGAAAGGCCCTTCAAGTCGATTGACAGGATGGACACTGAAGTTAAGTAAGTTTCAGTATGAAGTAATTCACAAGCCTGAAATGACCCACGCAAAAAAGGGCCACACTTAGTAGAGGTATGGCAGTGTTACAAGTATCTGGGTTGAGTCTAACAGAATGCACAAGGAATACCGGTTGCACGACAGGCAAAAACAATTTCTAATGGACAGAGTTACTGTGCAGAACAGTATAGTGCAGATCATATGTCGTCATTCCTGTAGCACTCCAAACCGAGGTGTTACAAGAGACACATGGTTATGTACTGTCGGGACCTGGATGTAAAAGAGGAAATCGTAGGGGAACTGGAAAAAGATTTTTGTGGAACACACGATGTGATGATGTGAAAGAGTATGTCTGAAACTGCACCTGATGCACTCAATGAACAGACTTGAGTCATCAGAGAATACAACTCAAAAGATTATCAGAAACACATAAACCATTTGAAATGGTAGAAACTGACGTTGTAGGATCATTTAATTGACCTTTGGCAGTGAATAAATATGTACTCAGCAATGTCTTATCATTTTTAGAGATAAAGTAATGGTAGCAAAACCAACGAAAAAGCATGTACCAAGCCATGGTTAACTGCTTGATGCTTAATTCTGGATTACCGGAAACAAGAACCACAGTTTCAGGAACGAGTTTTATGTCTGATCTGAGGAGTAAATTACACTGATGGGAAATGATCCCGCCGGCTCTAGTGGCCGAGCGGTTCTAGGCGCTTCAGTCTGAACGTGCGACCGCTGCAGTCGCAGTTTCGAATCCTGCCTCAGGCATGAATGTGTGTGATGTCCTTAGGTTGGTTAGGTGACCTCAGCTGTTAAGTCCCATAGTGCTCAGAGCCATTTGAGCCTTTTTTTAAATGAGCCAGACATAGAAAAACTCACATGAAATTTCCGGAATACATTTGTCGAGGTCACCTATTAAAGTAGTTAACATTTTCAGATCACAGGTTATTGTATGCCACTGCAGATGTGAAATGTTGGTGCATTAAAAACCAGTGCAACCACCAGAACGTTGAATGCAAGCATCCAAACGTGCATGAATTGTGTTCTATGTGTGCTGGAGGTCAGCTTGCAGGATAGAGTCTCATGCTTGTTGCGCTTGGTCAATCAACACAGGGATCGTTAATGCTGGTTGTGGATAAAGCAGGAGTTGTCGTCCAGTGACACCCCATATATGCTCAGTTGGTGGCCTATGTGGCTATTTACCAAAACAAAGCAACATGTAGACATACTGTACAGCATGTTGGGCTGCAACGGTGGTACATGGGCGAACGTTGTCCTAATGGAAGACACCTCCTGAAATCTGTTCATGAATAGCAGCACAACAGGCTGAAATACCACACTAACGTTCAAACTCTCAGTCAGGTTGCATACGATAATCGTGAGAGTGCTCCTGCTCTCATACGAAATCGTACCACAGACCTTAACTCCAGGTGTACATCCAGTGTGTTTAGCATACAGACAGATATGTTGCAGCACCTCAATTGTCCTCCCTCTAACCAACACACAGCCATACTGCCATCACCATCATTGAGGCAGAAGCAGCACACAGATTTGTTTCGGGGCCTCAACTGACCTCCTCGTGGAGCCATTGAGTCAGAACCAGCTTCCACCAGAAAAGGCAACAGTCCTCCATCCTGTCCTCGAATGAGCTCTTACTTGACACCACTGGTCGCAAATGACGGTCAGTGATATGCATGCTACAGGTCTGCTGGTTTGGAACTGTTCTTGTAGTAATCGATTTGTAAGACTTCGTTGCGTCACTCTCGTGCCAACTACTACTGAAATGCTGCTGCAGTTGCACCACGATGGACAGAGTCAAACGCCAGATGCGATGGTCTTTCTTTTTAGTACTGCCACGTGGTCATCCAGCGCCCGGTCGTTTTGCGTCCGAGCATTCTCGTGACATCACTGCCAACATTCATGTACAATGCCTACAATATTGTCAACCCTTTCTGCAGTATGGAAGAAGTAATATTATTTCTCGTAGCCATGTTATACGATCTCTAACTTTTGAGAACATGTCTCTTTGGAGTACAGTTGTTTATTTGTTGTTTAAAATTGAATATAAAATGTAAAAACTGCAATAAACCATTTTTTATATAGTCTTACCGGTTTCGGTCTGTTTTATCATCTTCAGATCGGCACCATAATGGTAAATGATGGTTGATAACGGAGCAGGTGCTACATCTCCACGAACGTTAAGTGATTTTTATACGATCTCTTTCAAACTCAGTGACTTGTTGATCACGGTGACTTTGCTGCCTTAAAGGCATTCTTAACTAGCATTAACTCAGCACGTCCAATCCCAAACGTAAGTAACAAGCGCGATTATCACAGCGTGTATTTAAAGCAAACCAGATTTGCATCCTCACAGTGGCTCTATTGGAGCCGGTATTATGTGGCAGGCGCGAATTTTGAAAAGACGTGACCTGTCACTTGTATGAACAAGCTTACACAAAATTGTTTTATGTCGCACAGCTCCTCCACTTTTCCGTCAGTGTATGTCACCTGTTACAAGTTAAAAAGTTATGTACCAGTTCGTCTTAAGCACAAAATAGTATTCATACAGAGTGAGTTCACTGTACCATAGAAAAGATGTTAATTCATTACAAGAAAGGCCAACACATATTGTTGAATATGCACTTACACTACTTTGTGAGCCGGCCGTAGTGGCCGTGCGGTTCTAGGCGCTACAGTCTAGAGCCGAGCGACCGCTACGGTCGCAGGTTCGAATCCAGCCTAGGGCGTTGATGTGTGTGATGTCCTTAGGTTAGTTAGGTTTAATTAGTTCTATGTTCTAGGCGACTGATGACCTCAGAAGTTAAGTCGCATAGTGCTCAGAGCCATTTGAACCATTTGAACTATTTTGTGAGCATGTACAGCTCTGAAATCCTTACAGGAACGCAACTTCCGTGGTGTTTTGGCTCACAATGGCGTGCCATTTGTAAATAAGCTTTGAAGTGTTGAGACAGCAGTGTACAAATTACGAGTAAGTTACTCCTGTAAAGAATAGGACTATAAATATTACTAGCAAATCCTTTTGCTCCAAAGGGTAAACCTGGGATGTTTTTAACAAGGTTTCAATGGACGTATGAGGTATTGGAGATGACTTCAACGGTAAATCCATTTACCGAACAGAACGACAGTAGTCCATGTTAATCGAATAAAAACTTTTAAGGGTATCGCTGCAGTCCGGAACTGCGGGACTGCTACGGTCGCAGGTTCGAATCCTGCCTCGGGCATGGATGTGTGTGACGTCCTTAGGTTAGTTAGGTTTAAGTAGTTCTAAGTTCTAGGGGACTGATGACCTAAGATGTTTAGTCCCATAGTGCTCAGAGCCATTTGAACCATTTTTAAGGGTATCGTTGATGCATTACTGAGAGTATCTTCGCCTTTACCATAGAAGGAGAAGCTACTACGTGGAATCAAACAAACACATAATGTGAAACTTCCTGGAAGATTAAAACTGTGTGCTGGACAGATATTCGAACTCGGGACATTTGCCTTTCGCAGGCAAGTGCTCTACGAACTGAGCTACAGAAGCACGACTCACGCCCCGTCCTCACAGACTTACTTCAGCCAGTAGCTCATCTCCTACCTTTCTACGCCGAGTTCGAGTCTCGGTCCGGCACATAGTTTTAATCTGCCAGGAAGTTTCATATCAGCTCACACTCCGCTGCAGAGTGAAAATCTCATTCTTTAAACACACAATGTATCATATGAACCTAAGTCTAAGGATAAGTAATAGAATATCAAGTTATTTGTGTTTACATTTGGTTTACCATATCATGTGTATTTGTTTTATAAACACTCCTGTATGGAAAGGACGGAGGGGATCCTTGATAGCCTCTTTCTCCTACATGGCATCGTTGTTGATGTGGAAATGTGTTACAGTGAACACAGCGTCCTTACACGCATGCAGAGAAAAAGTAATTAAGAACCTACGCATAGAAACTGGAACATTATTCCGTCAGCGACCAGACGTACTTCTCACAAATCTCAAGTGGTCACTACAGCCCACATTTACATCTGAGAAGTAAGATATGAATTACGAGAGTTATACAACACGTTTATACACTTACCTACTGAGGCAATAAAAAAGGATATGCTAATGGACATATGGAAGGGATATCACGAACTGAAGTTTGTCTACGAGAAACTAAAGGATTAGTTAAGGTGCTGACAGGAGTAATTCCGAAGTCAGTAGTGCAAATGAAGAGAGGCTGGTTATACGCCGGTGAGAAGATGATGATAACAGTATTTGGGTTGGAAGACAGTGAGAATATTACGAACTTAACCATCGCAATAATGATGGTGCAGAAAACAGCCAAGAACACAGAAACATGTGTAAGTTGGCATATGACACACATCGCGGATATGGAAAAGAGATTATCGAACATTTCTAAGACAATGTGTAAAATAACAACCGAATTACAGCAGTATACCAAAGAAATTAGGGATACACTAAATAAACATCGGAAGAGACTCAGAATCACAGGGGTACACTACATGAGATATTAATAATGGGCAAAATGCTACCTGAATTAGGTAATAGCTTGGCAGATTCTAGAACAGAAATTAGGGAGAATACAGCAAGCAGTTCACGATGCCACTCACGGACCATTAGTAAAATACTGTTAAATCCAGAACAATTCCTTCTAAGATTACATGAAGCAGAAAAAAAATGTCCAACAGGGTTACGAAGCGTCGTATTTCCAACAAAAAGTAACATAGCATTTTTCGATCACATTTCCGGTGTGAAGATGTATATGAATCAGGCGACGATATACACTACTGGCCATTGATATTGCTAAAACCAAGAAGAAATGCAAATGATAAACTGGTATTCATTGGACAAATATTTTATACTAACTGATATGTGATTACATTTTCACGCAATTTGGGTGCATAGATCCTGAGAAATCAGTACCCAGAACAACCACCTCTGGCTGTAATAACGGCCTTGATACGCCTGGGCATTGAGTCACAGAGAGCTTGGATGGAGTGTACAGGTACAGCTGCCCATGCAGCTTCAACACGATACCACAGTTCATCAAGAGTAGTGACTGGCGTATTGTGACGAGACAGTTGCTCGCCCAACATTGACCAGACGTTTTCAATTGCTGAGAGATCTGGAGAATGTGCTGGCCAGGGCAGCAGTCGAACATTTTCTGTATCCAGAAAGGTCCGTATAGGGCCTGCAACATGCGGTCGTGGATTATCCTACTGAAATGTAGGGTTTCACAGATATCGAATGAAGGGTAGAGCCAAGGGTCGTAACACATCTGAAATGTAACGTCCACTGTTCAAGTGCCGTCAATGCGAACAAGAGGTGACCGAGACGTGTAACCAATGGCACCCAATAACATCACGCCGGGTAATGCGCCAGTATGGCGATGACGAATACACGCTTCCAATGTGCGTTCACCGCGAGGCCGCCCATCACGGATGGGACCATCATGATGCTGTAAACAGAACCTGGATTCATCCGAAAAAATGACATTATGCCATTCATGCACCCAGGTTCGTCGTTGAGTACACCATCGCAGGCGCTCCTGTCTGTGATGCAGCGTCAAGGGTAACCGCAGCCATGGTCTCGGAGCTGATAGTCCATGCTGCTGCAAACGTGGTCGAACTGTTCGTGTAGATGGTTGTTGTCTTACATACTTCCCCATCTGTTAACTCAGGGATCGAGACGCGGCTGCACCATCCGTTACAGCCATGCGGATAAGATTCCTGTCATCTCGATCGACTGGTAGTGATACGACGCCGTTGGGATCCAGCACGGCGTTCCGTATTACCCTCCTGAACCCACCGATTCCATATTCTACTAACAGTCATTGGATCTCGACCAACGCAAGCAGGATTGTCGCGATACGATAAACCGCAATCGCGATAGGCTACAATCCGACCTTTATCAAAGTTGGAAACGTGATGGTACGCATTTCTCCTCCTTACATGAGGCATCACAGCAACGTTTCACCAGGCAACACCGGTCAACTGCTGTTTGTGTATGAGAAATCGGTTGGAAACTTTCCTCATGTCAGCACGTTGTAGGTGTCGCCAATTGCGCCAACCTTGTGTGAATGCTCTGAAAAGCTACTCATTTGCATATCACAGCATCTTCTTCCTGTCGGTTAAATTTCGCGGCTGTAACACGTCATCTTCCTGGTGTAGCAATTTTAATGGCCAGTAGTGTACATTGCTGTACAACTCCCAATACCAGTTTTAATCACTCGATACGAGTGCCTTACCATCCATGTGTATCCAGCCAAACAGAAACTTATTAATAAATTCCACCTCGCGTGATTCGTCGAGCGGTCTAAGGCGCTGCAGTTATGGATTGTGCAGCTGATTCCGGCGGAGGTAAGAGTCCTCCCTCGGGCATAGGTGTGTGTGTTTGTCCTTAGGATAATTTAGGTTAAGTAGTGTGTAAGCTTAGGGACTGATGACCTTAGCAGCTAAGACCCATAAGATTTCACACACATTTGAACAATAAATTCCACGCGGGCTGGCCGTTTGGTTTTAGGCGACATGTCACGGATTGCGCGGCGCCTCCCGCCAGAGTTTCGAGTCCCCCCTTGGGCATAGGTGTTGGTGTTGTTCTTAGCATAAGTTATTTTATGTAGATTGTAAGTCTAGGACCGATTATCTCAGCGGTTTGATGCCTTAGGAATTCATACACATTAGAGCATTAATAAATGGGTGCATATTTGCACTTGCTAAGTATTACTAGTTCCGCAACAAAGGGTTGTTCACATTGTTACGTCACTAGAAGATCTCATCAATGGCATCAACCGGTAAGTTAGCATTGGTCCAGCTCTGGTGATGTGAAATGACAGGCGACTGTATGAATTCCACATAGCCCAAGGGAAAATGGAAGAACCTGATCAAAGAGGGTAATATCAGTGCCACAACCACGCTTCCAGGAGGTTGGCAGTCACTGGATTTATTCCATATTCCCTCCAGGAGCGGCAATGGTTAATTGGTATGATAACAGAACATTTATACATGTGTGATGAAATTAAAATTACAACACAGTGAATTATTGATTAATAGAACCAAGATATAACTTGGGCGCTAATGACCATTGAAGTTGTGCGCCCTAAAACCACAAAAAAAAGAAGACATAACTAAAAAGTGATTTCACTTTTCCGCTACGATTACAGGAACCACTATAACTACAGACACTGGACCAACGTTATACTGGCCGGAAAAATATCTATGTGTAGTACTCATGCAAAACATAACCTTCTTGAACAGCACATTGGAATCCAATTTACAAACAAGATGAATTAATTATTTCAGAAAAGTGAGAAATTTCAGTAGATCATATGCTAAAGTTGTTGTAGTTGTGGTCTTCAGTCCTGAGACTGGTTTGATGCAGCTCTCCTTGCTACTCTATCCTGTGCAACCTTCTTCATCTCCCAGTACTTACTGCAACCTAGATCCTTCTGAATCTGCTTAGTGTATTCTTCTCTTGGTCTCCCTCTACGATTTTTACCCTCCACACTTTTCTCCAATGCTAAATTTGTGATCCCTTGATGCCTCAAAACATGTCCTACCAACCGATCCCTTCTTCTAGTCAAGTTGTGCCACAAACTTCTCTTCTCCCCAATCCTATTCAATACCTCCTCATTAGTTACGTGATCTACCCACCTTATTTTCAGCATTCTTCTGTAGCACCACATTTCGAAAGCTTCTATTCTCTTCTTGTCCAAACTAGTTATCGTCCATGTTTCACTTCCATACATGGCTACACTCCACACAAAAACTTTCAGAAACGACTTCCTGACACTTAAATCTGTACTCGATGTTAACAAATTTCTCTTCTTGAGAAACGCTTTCTTTGCCATTGCTAGTCAACATTTTATATCCTCTCTACTTCGACCATCATCAGTTATTTTACTCCCTAAATAGCAAAACTCCTTTACTACCTTAAGTATCTCATTTCCTAATCTAATTCCCTCAGCATCACCCGACTTAATTTGACTACATTCCATTATCCTCCTTTTGCTTTTGTTGATGTTCATCTTATATCCTCCTTTCAAGACAATGTCCATTCCGTTCAACTGCTCTTCCAAGTCCTTTGCTGTCTCTGACAGAATTACAATGTCATCGGCGAACCTCAAAGTTTTTACTTCTTCTCCATGAATTTTAATGGCTCTGAGCACTATGGGACTCAACTGCTGAGGTCATTAGTCCCCTAGAACTTAGAACTAGTTAAACCTAACTAACCTAAGGACATCACAAACATCCATGCCCGAGGCAGGATTCGAACCTGCGACCGTAGCGGTCTTGCGGTTCCAGACTGCAGCGCCTTTAACCGCACGGCCACTTCGGCCGGCCATGAATTTTAATACCTACTCCGAATTTTTCTTTTGTTTCCTTTACTGCTTGCTCAATATACATATTGAATAACATCGGGGAGAGGCTACAACCCTGTCTCACTCCTTTCCCAACCACTGCTTCCCTTTCATGTCCCTCGACTCTTATAACTGCCATCTGGTTTCTGTACAAATTGTAAATAGCCTTTCGCTCCCTGTATTTTACCCCTGCCACCTTCAGAATTTGAAAGAGAGTATTCCAGTTAACATTGTCAAAAGCTTTCTCTAAGTCTGTAAATGCTAGAAACGTAGGTTTGCCTTTTTTAAATCTTTCTTCTAAGATAAGTCGTAAGGTTAGTATTGCGTCACGTGTTCCAACATTTCTACGGAATCCAAACTGATCTTCCCCGAGGTCCGCTTCTACCAGTTTTTCCATTCGTCTGTAAAGAATTCGCGTTAGTATTTTGCAGCTGTCACTTATTAAACTGATGGTTCGGTAATTTTAACATGTGTCAACACCTGCTTTCTTTGGGATTGGAATTATTATATTCTTCTTGAAGTCTGAGGGTATTTCGCCTGTCTCATACATCGTGCTCACCAGATGGTAGAGTTTTGTCATGACTGGCTCTCCCGAGGCCATCAGTAGTTCTAATGGAATGTTGTCTACTCCCGGGGCCTTGTTTCGACTCAGGTCTTTCAGTGCTCCGTCAAACTCTTCACGCAGTATCTTATCTCCCATTTCGTCTTCATCTACATCCTCTTCCATTTCCATAATATTGTCCTCAAGTACATCGCCCTTGTATAAACCCTCTATATACTCCTTCCACCTTTCTGCCTTCCCTTCTTTGCTTAGAACTGGGTTGCCATCTGCTACAGTATGTACAGAAATATCAAGATAAACGTAGACAGTATGCACTACAATCAGTGTATCAACGACTGGTGTGATCCTGGTGGTAGCATTCATTTATGCAGTCTAGTTTAGCCAAATAAGAAAAATTATACATGTGAATGAAGCAACCGTTAATGAAATACTTATGGAATGGATACAGACGAGCAAGTAAGACATTCTAACATGTATAATGAGAAGCAGACTATGAAGATAGCGTAAAACAAAGAAAGGGAGTGTATTGATGATTCAAGGGATCAGAAATTCAGAGTAAAAGAAACTGTAAATATATAATATATTTAACTGGTAAGTAAGGGAAAAATAAAATCTGGGACGAATTTTATTGAAGAGGAGGACGGTGTTACTCTAAGAGGTAGTAGGAGAACGGGAGGTTAAAAGTAGATTGTATGGAAATGAGAGAGTAAAAACTGGCAAAGTCCTTTAGGTCCACCAACAGTTTAACCCACGGAGGTATCAGTACAAGCCAGTCGCAAGGCGTAAAGATTTCTACTTGGTAAGTCGGGCCACCAATACAGCGACATCGGCGTCTTTGTGGGACAGAGACAACAAGCTCATTAGATAAGTATGAGACAAGAGAGCAGTGAACTGCCTGAACCCTGATAGTCAAGGGAGGGCGGGATTGGGTTACGATTGTGGACGGGGCCGTTATCAGATACTGTTGGTTGCCATTTACAGTTATACACGACCGCGGTGGCCGATCGGTTCTAGACATTTCAGGGTGAAACCGCGCGACAGCTACGGTCGCAGGTTCGATTCCCGCCTCGGGCATGAATGTATGTGATGCCCTTGGGTTAGTTTAAGTAGTTCTATGATCTGGGGGGCTGATGACCTCAGATGTTAAGTCCCATAGCGCTTAGAGCCATTTGAACCAACAGTTACACACATTTATTTTTAAAACAGTAATTCCCGACTCAACAAAAATGAAAAGATACCACATGTTATTAATGAAGGAATAAATAACTATGTATATAATAGTGTTTTCAGTGTGTTACAATTTAGCAAATCACCATAAAATACAGATAATGTTTAAAAACAAACAAGCATCTGTGATCACAGATGAAGGCCTTACACGCCAATAATGACAATAAATTAGGAATATTTAAGAACTCACTGCAATTACATCTTACAGGTATTGAAATATAAAAAAAGATACCACACGTTATTAATGAAGGAATAAATAACTGTGTAAATAATAGTGTTTTCAGTGTGTTACAATTTAGCAAATCACCATAAAATACAGATAATGTTTAAAAACAAACAAGCATCTGTGATCACAGATGAAGGCCTTACAAGCCAATAATGACAATAAATTAGGAATGTTTAAGAACTCACTGCAATTACATCTTACAGGTATTGAAATATTAAAAGGATAAGTGGCCACCAACACAGCTGAAGGTATCAGACGCCAGGAATGGCAGTAAATAAGGTTTTAAGGCTTACTGCTGAAATACAAATATCGTATTAATTTCTAAAGGAAATGACAACACACACGGCTGGAGGCCTTCCACGCCTGGAACGACAATATTAAAAAAAATTTGAAACCTGCTGTACAACAGAAAGTACAAGTAAAGGTTAATTAAAAGAAACAAGCAACTGACCACCAAACTGGTGAAATATGATGATGGTAGCCTTGTAACACAACCCTTACTCCGTTAGATTTATCCGAGAAGGTGACCTTAATTATTAACTATACATAAATAACCTTGAATGTAGGCATTACAACGTATGGTAATAAATAATACAATAATGAAACACAAGGACCAGTCCTAGACGGTGCTCCATGAATCGACCTCTGAGAACGTCCGGCAACAAACACTTTCGCGAGCGATGAGATAGGCAACCAAGAGTTGAATTCACTTCACAAGATGGTAACTCAGGCAAGCGGCAGTCTAAAGAATGACTAATGATAATCTTGCTGAAGCTACCTGACGTCCGATAAACCAAATGCAACGATGGAACAACACACCAAAGCCGGAATCGGCGATCTGCACTATGTCCGCAGAATACTGTGTTTAGAGCACCCGGAACGAGAAAGGAACCACTACCAGATCTCCGTCCGATTCCAAAAGCGCGAAAATCTGAACAAACAAGTCACAGTACAGAACACCAGAGAAACTAACAGTAACTAGAACCCCACTCGATTTGCGTACTAGGAAAAACCGAAATGTAAGCAACCAGATTCAGCAACCACAAATGTCAATGCGGAAAAAATCGCAAAGCAAGCTAAAACCAAGTACCAAATGAGTGACATCAAATTCATTAGGCATACAAATGCGCACTGAACTCGGCCGTGACAACTCTGACGACGGTTGGCAGAATGAAACAAATCTCTTTACTGCTTTATTAATTCACAGTTGAGCAACCAAAAGTCCAATCACTGAGCCAAGCGCTTTTAACACAGTAGCGTCTTCAAGTACTAAGCGGTACGCAGATCCACCAAACAGCACATGATCTCGCGGTGATAATCTGTCACATCACACACGTACTAGGGGAACACACGGGTGACTGACTCCGCTCTACTAGGATTGAAATACACTCATCTTAAAGCTTTCTGGATCCGGTTTACGACGAGGTCGTGTACCCTCGTGACCACAGCCCTTCCGTCTGGCAGTCCATGCGTGCCGCTAGCGAACCTGGCGTGTTCTCCTTCTACGCAAACCTGGCTCCTCCTGAGTCCCCAACCGAATTGGCCACTTACACGACCTGGAAAAACAACGACGTTGCCCCAAAGATAGGGCAACAGATACTGCACATCGATAAGCGCCGCTGCTGCCACTAGCGGACAGGCAACGCTTGCGAAACCGAGTGGCGCCAGTTGACACGAGAGGAAGACAAACAACCTCAACCGTGCCAACCAAACGATACCGTCTGGCCTGCAACAGAGGGCTGAAACCTTGAAACAGCACCAACGCGAGACGCACCACGGCCTTCGTCACTCTCGTAACATTAAGATGCACTAGACGTAATGCAACAACGTTCAGAGACCTGACGGAGCAGTTACAGTACTGAAATAAACCCGTAATGTAATGGAACTATAGATGGCTGAACACACGTCATAAACGGGAAAGATACTGCAAATCGTGTCCTCTGTTCCACAAACACCCCACCAAGGAGGTGGGTTTGTACATTGGCTAGAAAGTTGTTTATTGTGCTCCGAGATGCTGGACATGCTCTGCCTCCTACGGTTCTTTCTAATGTGTGTGATCTTACTGATCAAAAGATCGATGACTTCCATGTGGTTCGTACCTAGTTCTCTGATTATACACACATCAAAAAATGTTTTGCGTCACCTCGGTTCCGAGGGTTCCGGAACCTGTTGTGAAAATTAAAATAGAGGCCAACATAAACATCGTTTCTGCCCTTATTATCGTTCACGAAAACCACAAATTGCATGTTGTACCACCATAAAGCGAGATCTTCAGAGGTAGTGGTCTAGATTACTGTACACACCTATACCTCTAATACCCAGTAGCACGTCCTCTAGCATTGACACATGTCTCTATTCGTCGTGGAATAGTATCCACAAGATCATCAAGGCACTGTTGGTCCAGATTGTCCCACTCTTCAACGCCGATTCGGCGTAGATCCCTCAGAGTGGTTGGTGCGTCACGTCGTTCATAAACAGCGATTTTCAATCCATCCGACGCATGTCTGGAGAATATGCTCGCCACTCTAATCGAGCGGCGTCGTTATGCTGAAGGAAGTCATTCACAAGATGTGTACATGGGGGTCCGAATTGACGTCCACGAGAACGAATGCCTCGCCATTATACTGCCAATATGGTTGCACTATCGGTTGGAGGATGGCATTCACGCATCATACAGCCATTATAGCGCCTTCCAAGACCACCAGCGTAGTACGTCGGCTCCACATAATGCCACCCAAAAACAGCAGGAGACCTCCACCTTCCTGCTCTCGCTGGATAATGCGACTAAGGCGTACAGCTTGACCGGGTTGCCTCGAAACACGTCTCCGAAGATTGTCTGATTGAAGTCATATGCGACACTCATCGGTGAAGAGAACGTGATGCCAGTCCCGAGCGGTCCATTCGGAGTGTTGTTGGGCCCATCTGTATCGCACTGCATGGTGTCGTGGTTGCAAAGATGGACCCCACCATTGAGGTCGGGAGTAAATTTGCCCATCAGCAGCCTATTGCGCACAATTAGAGTCGTAACACGACGCCTTGTGGCTACACGAAAAGCATTATTCAACACGGTGACGTTGCTGTCAGGGTTACTCCGAACCATACTCATTAGGTAGCGGTCATCCACTGCAGTAGAAGCCCTTAGCCTCTCTCTCTGTATCGCCTCCATGTCCGAACATCACTTGGGTTCACTCCGAGAAACTTGCACACTTACCTTGTGTAGAGCCCTTCCTGGCACAAAGCAACAATGCGGACGCGATCGAACCGCAGTATTGACCGTCTAGGCATGGCTGACCTACAGACAACACAAAGGCGTGTCCCTCCTTCCTGATGGAATGACTGGAACTGATCGGCTGTCGGACCACCTCCGCCTAATAAACGCTGCTCATGTATGGTTGTTTACATCTTTGGGTGGGTTAAGTGACGTCTCTGAACAGTAAATTGGGAAATTTGTCGTAAGGTCTTATGGGACCAAACTGCTGAGGTCATCGGTCCCTAAGCTTACGCACTACATAATCTAACTTAAACTAACTTACACTAAGGACAACAAACAAACCCATGCCCGACGGAGGACTCTAGTGCATTATGCCGACTCTTAATCCGATTTGTACATTGGATGGAAAGTTGTTTATTGTGCTCCAAGAAGTTGGACATGCTCTGCCTCCTACGGTTCTTTCTAATGTGTGAGATCTTGCGAGGGCAGTAAGGTACAGCTGACGACCGGGGTGGCCGAGAGGTTATAGGCGCTACAGTCTGAAACCGCGCGACCGCTTCGGTCGCAGGTTCGAATCCTTCCTCGGGCATGGATGTGTGTAATGTCCTTAGGTTGGTTAGGTTTAAGTGGTTCTAAGTTCTAGGGGACTGATGACCTCAGAAGTTAAGTCCCATATTTCTCAGAGCCATTTGAACCATTTTTTGAACAGTTACGTCGCAGTAAGCAAGAGTGGGAAAATGGTCGTAAGAGAGCTGCAACTATGGAATGAACACTGCTTTGGTGAAAAGCCGGTCAAAATAACTTTCTTTGGCCTGATTCGTGGTCCGCGTATAAAAAATCATACTCTTTTAGAGCGAAAATTGTGTGGCATTAAATTTCATATCACCTCGAACCACTGGAGTAATTCAGCCTCTGGACGTTTGTTTGTTTCCATGCCTATAAAACATATTATCTAACTATCTGCAGCTACGACTTAAACTATAGCCGGTATTACGATAAAGTCCACGACAAACTGTTTTGCATTCGGTTGCATGCCACCACATTCCACCAGTTCTCATCGCCACGATACACCAATATGATTCCACATGCGTTCTTTAAGAGTGGATCCCTAACTGAATGTCCTGCACTGTTTGTAAATCCCAAGGAGCTAGCCTTAAATCTTGGTGGTGCGAACTTTTCTCATCAGTATGGCGCACCATTTTTCATTTGGTGTTAATGGTGAAATTTACCGGTTTGCTTTGAACATTTCTGGAATGTCAAATGCTTTCATTTTGTGAAATGTAACACATACATCTTATAGAATGTTGATCTCAATACGTACATCGTATTGACGGTTGATCTCTGCGCCTCCCGGGCGCTCATTAGCTGTCGCTCTTCTGATTCGCATGGTAATTCATTAGCAGCTAATATTTTTCCTATCATAGTCGTTAGAACAACACTTTTAATTGTGAGTCAATCACACACGCAGAGCGGTCACGTCTACGTCGCAGCGTATATGCCGCATGGAAAGCTCCTACTGGTCGGCGTACAGGCAACCCGCCCTCCTCTATTTGCCAGCCTGTGTTACAAGCTGACAGGGCGACCTCCGGCAGCTTTGTCAGTGAAGACAGCAGATTCAGAACGGCCTACGCACCAGCCTGCCATCAAAGAGGCTGCAGCAACGAGAAAAAAATCAAACGATAAAATGACTAATAAATGGGCTTGTTTTACGAGAGTCAACCGACGCCCCACGGGCCCTAACAAAACAGTAGGGGCCTCCAACACAGGAATGGGCGACTTATGCAGTTTGTTCATCGAAAAGTATAGAAAGATACAGATGTAGGAAATGATAAGGATGAGAAAAGATGAATTAGCAATTTCAGCGCAATGCGATGTCTTTCGTAATTTTTACAGGGGGCAGGTAAAACAGATAAGAAGCCGAAATTCCGAGATTATGCGTATGTTGTCTATACGTATCTTGCCACAAAGATATGATGTGGAGTGTTCAGTGACATTTTCTTTAGTACTGTTCGAGATTATCATATAAATGTAAAATTTGAGCTAATGAACAGTATGATATGGCAGATTGTCATATCGTTACAAATACGCCAGAACGGAGAAAATGCTGCACAATAATTGATACAAAAATTAATGACGATGTACCAAATTACAGCAGTGTTAAAGGACTTTTCTAGGGCACACAAATTATAAAAGAAACAGACCAGATGCTAGAGTCCACTGAAGATTACAAGAGAAATATCATAACAGTTCCTGTTAATAAGATAAAAAGGTAACATCGTCATGAGGCGTTCTTACAATATTGATTTGCAATAGGAAAAGCAGCTGAGATGATACAAATCCAAGGACAAATTAATGATTCTGTGAGCAGAGAAAGAGATTTTTGATGTCTGAGTCAAAAGCACTAGCGATATTAAGGGGAGAGCTCCATTTAGCGGTCCGCTTGGAATGTATATAAGGAATCGCGAAGCAGCCTCGTACTTAATCCACTCAAAGTCTTTAGGAACGTTGAGTGTCGCCGTTAGGGCCGAGTTCCGCAGTGAAATGCATTCGGATGTAATCTGCGACCGGGATCGCGAGTTGTCGGATGGCTGTGGACGGATACTTTGATTGATGTCGAAAAAACTTTAAGACCACCCGTTTAGATAAGTAGTAAAAGAGAACTCTGGCGTGAAATGCAATATTTCAAAAGTCTCTTTCATTTCGGTTTAAAACGATAAGATTTCTGCGATGTCCCGCGTGTTATAAATCCGCATGGTGAGTAGCGTACTGAAATTTACCGGTTTTAAACGAGCAGCGAATGGTAACTCAAACAATTAATTTTGGGGTAGTAATCTACTTATATTGGAATGTCGAGGAAATTTAGGCGCCGAATCATGTATAGTGCTGAGTAGCGTATCATAAATTGATGCGATTTATAAACATGTCTGTGCGTAGGAAACTATACATTACCTCGTTACACGCGATTATTTAAAGCGATGAACTTTGTTATTTATCAGCATTCGGTCCTTATTCCTATGAATGTAGCGAGTATGTCTTTGTCCAGGCGAGGTGCAATGTGATGAAATGGAAGGTAGGTTATCATTACCAAGTTTTAGGCTATTTTCTGTATACTCATGAAAGTAGTATACAAGCTCTTGAAACGATAGGCGAAAAACTGAGGGGATGAACCGGAGCTCAAAACCAGCAACACCACAAACATGTAATTCCTGGTATTGGTTGCTATAGACGTTGGCTTGAATATTAGTGATTGTTAATTGGAAGAGATGTGGCAAAATAATTATTTGTGTAGATGATTTCTCTGTTTCCCTGCATGTGGTGAGGTTCGTCATTCACCTAATTGTCAGGTGGTATAACGACCGTGACTGGCACCGAGCTAATTATATTCTAGCAGGGCTTCAGCTGATGGTTAACGAACATAATGGACAGGAGAATAGAGCGAAGATGCTGAAAATAGAAAATGCGTCAGTGCAATTAATATCTATTATTTTTTTACTCCAATAATACATAATAAATTAACGGCGTAACGAGATACTGCTGTATAATTGTTAATAGACTGAAGAGCCAAAGAAACTGGTACACCTGCCTAATATCGTGTAGGATCCTCGCGAGCATTCAGAAGTGCCGCAACACGACGAGGCATGGACTCGACGAATTTCTGAAGTATTCCTGGAGGGAACTGACTCCAAGAATTCTGCAGGGCTGTCCACAAAACCGTAAGAGTACGAGGGGTTTGAGATCTCTTCTGAACAGCACGTTACAAGGCATCCCAGATATGCTAAGTAATGTTCATGTCTGGGTAGTTTGGTGGCCATAGAAAGCGTTTAAGAAGTGTTTTAGCTTCGAAAAGCCACTCTGCAGAAATTCTAGATGTGTGGGGTATCGCCTTGTCCTGCTGGAACTGCCCCAAGTCCGCCTGATTTCCAACGGACACAAATGGGTGCAGGTGATCAGACAGGATGTTTATGTACGTGCCACCTGTCAGAGTCGCATCTAGACGTATCAGGATTCCCATTTCTCTCCAGCTGCACACGCCCCAAACCATTACAGAGCCTCCACGAGCTTCAAGAGTCCCTTGCTGACATGTAAGGTCTACGGATTCATGAGGTTATCTCTATACCCGTACATTCCCATCCGCTCGATACAATTTGAAATAAGACTCCTGCAACCAGGCAACATGTCTCCAGTCATCAACTGTCCAATGTAGTTTTTGAGGGTCCAGGCGAAGCGTAAAGCTTTGTGTCGTGCAGTCATCAAGGGTACACAGGTTAGACTTCGGCTCCGAGGGCCCACATCGATGACGTTTCGTTGAATGGTTCGCACTCTGACACTTGCTGATGGCCCAGCATTGAAATCTGCAGCAATTTGACGAAGGGTTACTCTTCTGCCTAATTCAACGGTACTCTTCAGTCGTCGTTGGTCCTGTTCCTGCCTGATCTTGGCCGGCTGCAGTGATGTCGGAGATTTTATGTTTTACCGGACTCCTGACAATTGGGGGTACACTCTTGAATTGGTCGTAATGAAAAATCCTCGCTTCATCGGTACCTCGGAGATGCTACACCGACTACAACACCTTACCGAAACTCACTTAAATCTTTATAACCCGTCATTGTATCCGCAGTAACCGATCTAACCACTGCGACAGACACTCGTTGTCTTACATAGACGTTGCCGCAAAGGAATACGCATGCCTATACCAGTTCCTTTGGAGCTTCGGTGTATATAGAAGCTAGGCTCCAATGCTTCTTGCTGCAGAATAAGGATGTAAAATACAAAACATTCAATAACCAAAGAGATATGGTCACAACTGTTGAAAAAGAGCACATTAATCAATGCGAGATGCACATCAAACGAAAGGCAGTGTCCTGAATAACCTGAATCTAATGTTAAAATTATTGATTTAATTTACTGAGCTGGAGCATACTGCAATAGAGGTTGGTGGCAGGCATTATGGCCAGTCCACGAAATGTTTGCACTCTACACACACCTAAAAATATCGGTCATTTTTTCAATCCAAAGAATTCTAAGTAGAGAATTGTCACGTGCCATTGCACTCTTACATCACATTTCTGAAAATGTGATAACTGACAGATAACTCAATTAACTGCCAATAACACTTTCGCATTCTGAGGGGAACAGCACAACGAAAAGAATTGATTCAGTCGGTTGTCAGAGAACTGTTGACTCATCCTATCCTGAATTAAAGTAATGGTTATGTTATTCATTGATTTTATTGCGGGAAACTGGTCTACGGTACCAACCAAAAGAAAACTATGGGTTAAGTTTGATGAAATTTTTCGTGTCAGCTTGACTACTATTCATTCATTCAGTCTTTCATTTCGATGTCTGTGCGAGTAATGGAACGAAAACAGCCGATATAACATTTAAACTGATTTAATTATTCTTTCTTTTCCACTTAAACCAGTCTGTAGTTATAACTGTCCGTTGATCATGCTTTCGTTCTTTCAGCTGAAGCCCCTATTTTGAGTTTCAGTTGACTGTGCAATTCATTTCTTCCTCTTGGTTAAAACAATCTGTAATATTTTTACCAGCTGAACTGCAGAAGTGTTGTACAACCGTGGTCGACAGACCTCTGGAGTGTAACCCTGCTGGCCGTCCGCTGTGGCTGAGCGGTTCTGGGAGCTTCAGTCCGGAACCTCGCTGCTGTTACGGTCGCCGGTTCGAATCCTACCTCAGGCATGGATGTGTGTGATATTAGTTAGGTTTAAGTAGTTCTAAGTCTAGGAGACTGATGACCTCAGATGCTACGTCCTCTAGTGCTTAGAGTCATTTGAACCATTTGTATCCCTGGTCCTGGGAGAATGGGAAGACCTCTCAGGAGGAACGCCACAGTTAAAAGAAGCATTATACATAGTATTTAATTATGTACTGAATACACCAAACCGTCTTATCATCATTAAAAACTTCTTAATTTATTGCTGTCGGTTAAGCACTTCCAGATTCAATTAACACTTAGGTGCTGGAATTACTCACTGATCATTTTCTATAATTCAATATTCATGTTATAATCGTTGAATATCTTACATAAATTCTTCATCAAAATCTACTTGGATACTCCGCAAGCCACCGCATGTGCATGGCGGAGGTTGCCCTGTAGCACTAATAATCATTTCCTTTCCTGTTCCACTCGCAAACAGAGCCCTAATTTATCGTATCTTATCTTCGTATTCATTACGCGCAGTGTATCTCGGCGGCAGTAGAATCATTCGGCAGTCAGCTTCAAATGCCGTTTCTCCAAATTCTGTCAATGATGTTTCCCGAAAAGAACGTCGCCTTCCCTGCATGGATTTTAATTAGAGTTCCCGAAACATCTCTATAGCACTTACATGTTATTCGAATTAGCGGTAAAAGATCTAGCTGCCCACCAGAAATGCTTCTGTGTCTTCCTTCAGTCAGACCTGGTACGGATCCCAAACACTGTAGCAGTACACATCGCACCAACTTTCTATGTGTGATCTCCTCTACAGGTGAACCACTCATGCTAAAATTCTCACAGTAAACTAATTGGCTTGATTTACTTCTGTTTCTGTAGAAAGCAAATATATACAATCATCATTTTATACTCTTGTTTTATTTTGGTAATTTCTTTTATAAAATTATTATTTGTTTCTCTCAATGGATATAGAACACGTAACGTTTGTGTGATGGAAAGTTACAGTGTAATGTGTTGTTGAGCAAATTATGTGCTTAATCAGTTTTACTGCAATCCAAAGAAAATTTAAATAACTTAATCTGGAAAACCTGTATGTAACGCCTATAATGAAATCAATCCCTCTGAAATTTACTCACTCTCGTGAGCATCGAGTTCTATGGCCCTGTCCATAAACTGATAAAATTACCAAAGCAAATAAACAATGAAATTCATTTTCATTAGCTCTTTAGTCACCACTAATGTAATCTTGGTATTCTGTTCTCTCCGCAGTAGGCGCACAAAATATTCAATCTTGGCCAAGCGATGTGCCACGCTGGCCGTAAAACAGCTTGATACAAGGAATGTCACGTGACGTGGTAGAGGATGAGGTACTGATAGTAGGATACGCTACGACCGACTTCTTCGTTTCGAAATTAGTACTCAAAATAAAGTTTCTCCTTAACAAAATCTCATATGAAAAACTTTACATTAACTTCAAAATCAGTGAACATCTCAACTGTTCTACAAATCTCACTTACTGACGTAGTTAACAATACTTTGATAGTTACGTGAGAGAAGATCTGACACAGTGGGCGAAATAGATTCCAAAATTTAACTTCTCTGTGTCAGGATTACAAAACACACAAAATATTACATATCGGGAGTACCAAATCAACCTGATGGCAAATACTTGGTTCCTACGTTCATGGATCAGTACTGTAAAATTAGCAAAAGCCACTGTAGGGAAGCAGCCTACTCACGCCGTATAAAATTCTCATCAGTCTTTCCATTTTGTGCCAGCCAGTCCGCTGTAACTAGCTCTGACATCGTAGATGTTGTGCAATACTTTAAAAATCAAGTAAATAACCTGAAACGTTTCCAGCATGTCAGGAGCAATACTAAATCAATATGTGTTGAATGTCAGTTCAATAACTTTAACCATTTTCGAAATTTGGACGTTTTTCTGTAAAAATCATTGGCGCAACAGAAAAGAGCTAGAGACCTAAATATTTATATTTAGATTCCTTTTTCATAATAATTTAGTAGGTACAGTATTCTGGATCTCACAAATTAAAATTTTAGTTGAATTCCATAATTTTCTGGTTTTTGTCTTAGACATTAAGGAAGCAAGATAGATGAAGTAGGCGAATAAATAAAGCTAGGATGTTTAAATTTAAGTAGAAGGGAGATCCGCTATAATCATAAAGATGTGAGAAATTTAAATTGAAGAACTATAAAACTATAGCGATAGCGTATCTCCAAAGGGCATGTTCAGAGCTCGTCTACTGCGTGTAGTGTAATTAAATTAATTCTCTCGCCCAAAATATTTTACTTAGCCATGTCAGACTTTTATTATGATTACTTACCTGTGTGCTGATTGCACATTTAAATTGTGAGCTTCATCGGCCATCAGCAAAGGAAGCGATGATTTATTCAATAACTTAAAGTGGTGCATTACTAGCCCAGCGGCTAGTCGGGAGAGCGGATTTAATCAGGCGTTCCCTTAGCTGTCCGCACCGCGGCTTTATATATAAGAACGCTGCGCGAGAGAGAAAGGCCCCAGTTCTCTCCAGACGCTGAATAACACACCACCTGTGCCAGGAGTCGCGTCGCGTCAGTATCATTGCTATAAACAGCCTCTGATGCCATAATAAGTTACTCGGGATACGCGTAACCATGAAATCGTTTTCGAGTGAAGTGTTAATTCTGGGAAAACTTTAATGATCTATCTTCAGTTTGCGTATGTCGTATTTTCACGTGCCGCCGCGGGACAGACATTGTACCATTATTTAGCGTGGCGTTTGATGAACAATATCATCAAATTATGGCGAGCATTCACTTAAACATTTAATTTGGACGGTTATAGTTGCATCAGCGCATTAGACTCTGAACTACTCTGTTAGTTGGATTGTGTGGAATTCTTTTTGGTCTGTGACTTTCAGAATATAGTGAACATTTTTAGAGAATCGTTTTTGATTGGGAATCCCAGACAATCTCCTAATTCCTCAGAGCTATAAGCTGTAGCTATGTGTATTTCTCAGATGAAGTGGGCACTAGGAATTCTAATTACAGGCTTCACGTTTTGCTAATCACTTTCTGGTTGCCAAAATTGTAGTTAGAGAGCCAGTGTTGAGAACGGCAAAAGACAGCATTAAATAAATAAATAATAGGAACATTTAAATACAATAATTCTACCCGCCGCCCCACATATGGTTAATCGGCCGGGAAATGCATCTACATTACATTCTACATTTATTTAACAGCAATAAATTCCACCCGCCGCCCCACACCATGTATCGTTGCTGCGTACTCAAAACAAAATACGCGAAATTTAGTAACCTTAAGGAACGATATTATGCTGCGTCCATAAGGCTACAGCTGAATTCTCATAGCTAGGCACTAGCTTGAAGTCTTAGATCCTACCTTTAACAGGACACAACGGCAACTGCTATTGCGATATGTGCCCCCCCCTACTTAAAATCGATTCTGCCACTCAGACAACATCTCTGCTTCAGTGGTGTCAAAGATACAATATCTTCTACATGTCAAAACCATTGTATGCCATTTTTCATGAAATATATCACAAAATTAGGCTCCACTTACAAGTGGACCCCTCACAACATATGTGAGGTAAGTTGTTATTTACATATTAATACTTTCATAATGGAACTGGGTGGAAGTGGAAATGCCGTAAGAGCTGATTTTTCTTCTGAAAAGTGAGTGTTAAACTCGGATGTAACACTGAATATTAGTTTTACGACATAATACTAACAGTTTTTACTGTTACATGCATAGTTACCCCAACTGAATCCACTGTTGCCATTTACTACCTGGCCGTCCACCATATGTCCCAATCACCGCATTACATCGTGTAGCAATTAAGAGATTTTTTTTTTTTTGAAAGCATTTTCCATAACCTTCCAACAGTTCTCAGTACAATTCAAATAAGGGCTATTTCCAGTAAATTAATGCTACTTCCAGGAAATTCTGACGTTTGAACTCCGTTTTGTCTAAGGAAAAGTTTAACGTAAAATACAAAACGTCTAAGAATTAAGTCGCAACATCATATGCTTCAAGCTTGATAAAAACAATGACCACGGGGTTTTCCTTCAGAGCTCCTAGGCAAGGAGCAGAATCGTCCTACAAAATGCAGCTGGAGATATCTCCAGACTGATTTCTCTTGGTGAATCTTCTTTTCAAGAATGCTGGTGCACACATTTCCACTGATTGCGTCAGTGATGAAGACCAGGCAACCTGGGTCCACGGATATAAATGCATTCCCTTACCATCTGTCCTGCTGGATATGTGGTTGTATGTATTATACACAACGGGAGAAATTCTTCAGCTACTCTAAGATACACGAATACTTCGCCATCGGAGATATTCAGATTAAGCATACACTTATCAGAGAAGATTCATCTATTACACATCTCAGGCGACCGTAACACATGTGGTTTTGCTCATCTTAGCAACAGTTGTCGCATTGATTTTGTCAATAATGGCTTCTTTCTAGGTCGGTCGACAACCAGCGAGTACATCTTACAGCATTCTGTTTCTGAAAGCTCTGTTAGTCACCGAGACATTACACATTTTTTCCCTCAGCTTCGCTTTTGATCCGTTGATAACAGTCAGCGATCCATGACAGGTAATCTTTTGGGTGTCACACCTTGTTTCACAGTAGACGCCGTCTTTTATCTCGCCCTTTTTCACGATCAGCGTCTCCTTTTAGCCAGCAGTTTTCAATAACTTCGAAATAGTAGACTGCTTAAAATCTGTCTTAGAAGATATGCCGGTTGTACTGAGACCAAGAGTTGCATAAGCATGTATAACAGCTTTCTTCTTCCTCGTTAACTCTACTCACCTGCCCATAATTCCACATCAACGTGTGAACGGGAAAAGACTGTTTGAACAGCTTTATTGTGGATGACAGCAACGACAACTAAGAGTCAGATATTATCAAGAAAAGAAAAGTGATCGGAAATGAGACTAGGTAGGCATGAGTATGTAACCGACAATTTAACCCTCGCACCTCCAATGAAGGGGGGGTGGGGGGAGGAATAGTTTCGTTCATCTTTTGGAAACATTGTAATCTAGTTATGCAATTTCAATTTTCGAAGTTTGATTTCTTATACTACCTACCGTAATTGTTTTGAATTTTTCAGTAGAACATAACCCAGAAATTTAACTGACTTTTGCAACAAATCTCATACACATGTTTTCAAGCTCCCGACCTTCCTTATACATCTTTAAAGAATGTTGTGTATAAAACTCACGATAGAGAACAAATCAGCATATTTTAAAAAAAATTGCGATGTCATAAACTACCCTTCCACTCTGTGTAATGCGTCGGCAACGCTTAGATTGTACTAAAGGATACTTTCAGATTCTGGGCCCCACTTATACAACAGTACTCGTTTAAAGGAATTATGTTGTCAAAAGAGTTAAAAACTGTTAATGAAATTATCTTTTATGTGGTGAGCATAATGTAGCCACCTTTGGTATTATGCGTTATAGAAAATACGTGATGGTACTGCAAAGGTTAACAACAAAGGACTGGTATAACATGAAGCAAACAGCGGCCAAAGACAAAATAATCAAGCAATAATTGATGAGGCAATAAAGAATTCCACCACTGTGGCTTAGTTAACCTGTTTATCGTCAGAGGGGATTCAAATTGAACTACAAATGTTCCGTTAATGGAACATGAAAGATAAGGCATTCATGTGAAAATTTGGAGAGTCTTTGCATAGAGCTTCACAGCAGTGGTGTTTTGATGTTCATCAATGAAAAACCTTTTGAAGCTAGACGTTGAACACTTACTCAGTTCTTTATCTGTATTTAAAGTAAGTATGCTTCGCAACATATTACTCCACCAGTAACGAATGTGTAAATCGTACCCAGGCAAAGAAACCAATTTTTATTTTATGGCTTCAGAAATATAGGACGAGTAATATTTTACAGTTTTGGAGAAATACTGTATACAATCATATATTGGCACTTTCATTTCACATCGAAGCCCATCTCTAGCCACCATCGTAAACAGTCTGCAACCATGTTCGAACCCATCTGCAGCTCTGGACTTCGGGCGGTTTCCGTACTGAGCAAAAACAATACAACGTTCTGCCGCTGTTAAACCACTATTGCTGACTGTACTCTGTTAACACCTGTCGTCAATGTTCATGTCGGCCCAGTATCAGCATTTTATTTAGTTCCAACAAGAAGTGCCCATTTCTGATTTTTGACGATATTAATGAATAGCGTACTTACGTAATAGTGAACTTTGTGTCTGAATCAAAACTGTGGTAACGATGAATGTCTTGGGAGTGGAAGAGCGCATTTGACTAGATAATAAAAGAGACACAAGATAGTTTCTGCAAGGATAATTCATATTCGGAAAGTATATTTACTAAAGAAATTCAAAGTAAACTAATGAATTATTACTGATGTTTCTCGCGAGAAAGTCCTTCCAACGACTGACAACATTTGTTTAAGACATCTAGTGGTTAAGACACCAAATAATTAAAAAAAATGTGTCACGCATCGTATCTGTTTACTTTATTTCGGCATTTAGCGAAAGGGCAAACGAGAACAAAACATCAGGAAGAGAGAGCGTGATAGCGAGAGAGAGAGACAGAGAGAGAGAGAGAGAGAGGGGGGGGGGGGGGGGAGCTTGCTTCACTAGGTTTAAATAAAAAATAAATCTTTAATTTCTTTGAACAGAAATATATGATGTAGAACAAGTTATCCACCTTTTTAAAACTACGACAAAATTTCAAACACAGTGCCAGAAGTACGAAAAATTTTTATTTAGGTGGATAAATATATGAATTCTGATATTACTACATTTTCAGATATACACTATTTATTTCCTGTTTTACTTCTGTTATTTAAGCTGATTTTATTATTGCCATTAGGCTCTCTGTTACATTTGATCATGATTTCACCCATACAGTACCTTTCTTTACATCATAGGTACCTAAGAAATAGCAATATTATTTTTGATGAATTGCATTAAAATCGTATGAGTGTCTGTAGGTGTAGTCTCAGTAAATAATAGTGACCATGAACCAATAAAGTTGATACTGGCAGTACGTTCACTACTAATAAAATTGACGTTTTATCAGTGAAATATTATTACTGCAAATTATACAAGTATGTTAGTCGTTGCATTTGACGAGATCTTTACAATGAGCACTTGCTCTGCTGTGTGTCTAAACCGCTTCAAAAGTTGCAGCTTTTACAGTAAATTGCACATGTTGCAGATTTATTTATTTAATATCTTTTGGTGTGAAATTCGTATAAATCGTATCAGTGTCTCGCCTGACTCGTCTCAAGTTACTGTGTCGTTTGCTGCATAATACTATGTAGTACTAATTTGCGTTGCGTGTAATCAGCGCAAACGTTTATACAGCCTGTCTTAAAGCCGTATCCTGGAATGGGGTAAACGCTCGTGACGTCGCGTAACCGCCATCTGCTTGTAACTGACAGGTCCACGTGGAGCGATCTGCTGCTGACCACTCGCTCGCCACCGTCTTCCACCGCCGGCCTCATCGGCCACCGAGCACGTTTAAGCGCGACCCGCGATCAAACTCGTCTCTCCAAATGACAACAAATTTCTCTCGTGTCACAGATCTAAAATCCTGGAAAGAGGCATGCTTATACATAGATTTTTAAGGGATTCCACAGGCATTTCTCACTTTGACGTTATGCTAGATTGCGTGAACAGCGATATGTGTATTGTTTTGATTGCCTACCAAAACTAGGTTGTCTTGATTACTTTGGATATGTGAATTGTGATATCAATGTAAAATGTTTAATAACTGACCAGCAACTTTCGATAAATAATTTGACTAATTTAGAGATACGCGGATCATAGCACTTCTAGCACATACCCATCATACCAAAAAAGGGGTGACTCAAATAACTAAACCTGGAGGAACGTATCGAAGAATTACTAAACATAGGTAGGCTATGTCAGTTCGTAACAAGTTCAGGGGATATTCCACGGCTGCAATGAGAAACTGGGCATAAACACATATGAAACATTTGTACGTCCCATTTTCGAGTATGGGGCTACCCCCCTAGCCTGTATGTCACAAACAAAAACGGAAAGAACATATCAGGGTGAAAGACGCATACTGAGAAGCATACTAAGACTCCCACCAGCCACCCCCAGACAAGAAGCGTACGACGATGCTGAAATTACACTCCTGCATACGAGACTTGCCATTCTGATGACATGGCCGACGTATATTATCAAATCGCCCTGACCGCACCCAGAACCTCACAAACAAAGATACGAAAACAAACCCAAATTCAAATAGACATTCCCGCCTCGAAAAGTTATACACAACATACTAACAACACACCCAGACACAATAACAACCACGAACTTTCAGCAAAGATGATATTAATAGCAAAGGAAATATCAACTCCACCCCAACTTCTTGCGCTGGATCCAGATCCCGTCAAAGTATGGCTCAAATGGTTCAAATGGCTCTGAGCACTATGGGACTTAACATCTTTGGTCATCAGTCCCCTAGAACTTAGAACTACTTAAACCTAACCAACCTAAGGACATCATACAAAACCCAGTCATCACGAGGTAGAGAAAATCCCTGACCCCGCCGCGAATCGAACCCGGAGACCCGGGCGTGGGAAGCGAGAACGCTACCGCACGACCACGAGCTGCGGACGTCAAAGTATGAATCCTCGCCTAAATGAAAACAAATACTGCTTCAGTCAATGAACACACCTATTTACTCCAAAAATTGCACAGCTTTAGGTCATAACTGAACAATCTCGTCATTAGCTTTTAGTAATTTTCATAATTTTTACTTCTTTCTACGATCTAATCCTGTACCCTCAACATAAATCTTTGCCAATTAATTTTACTCTGTAAAACATAAACGTATTTATAGACCCACTGTAAAGAAAATCCTAAACCCTTTGTAACTGTGAATGACCTATGCCATAATTTTTATTGTATTATATGTGCGTATATACTCTCGAAAGTGATAAGCACATAGCGAAAAATTGTATCCATGTTCCTATATCTTTATTGTACTAACCATGAAAAACCTGAAAACAATATACAAAAAGGAATAAAACGAATTGTAAACAAAAAGAAAACAAATTAGATGTAAGTTATACTTGTAAGAAAATTGTGAATGAAAACTTGAAAAATATATGCGAAAAATGCATACCAAGAATTGGAAATAAAAAGGAAAAAAAAATTAGATGTAAGTTTTAGTTTTAAGCAAATTAACAATACAGAAAAATTAAATAAATTATTAAGCTAAGGCCCAACAGAGTTAGACGCTCTCAAGTCGCCCGCCGATCTCCCTTCAGGTGTGGGATTGAAAAATATAAAAAGGAATCTGGCACACTACCGTGACCAGGTAACTTTTACTCGGCTGATAACACTCCAGCCTATGCGTTATGTTACACGTATTCAGGAAAGTCATTTTGCTGCACATGATAGCGTCCTTGCTGTTGCTGTGATAGTGCCTGCGTTTGATGTAATGAAAATGAGTCTTGGGCTGCTTCCTGCATTGCATAGTGGTTGGTTTGTATATTTTGTGCAGCCTGACTGAGAGTTTGATTTGCAGGGATATCATTCCCGTGCACACTACTGCGGTAAATATAACATAAAGTAGTTCCAGATCTTGTCACCAGTATCTATCAGGGTTGTTTGCTTGTCCTCTTTTGAGTATCGCGATACCCAGGCTGTTCCTATCATTATTATAAACTGTCCGTAATGAAGTTAGAACTGCATGAATTCGCATGTTTACACTCGGTATCACCCTCAAGGAGGAAGTAGCTTCACTGCTGGGGCGAGACTTTCTCCTTCGCGTCTGATATTTGTAGTGTAGCTCTATGCAAGTTATGAACAACTTTTACTCGTCGTAAATTGTTCCCGACAACTTCTAAATTTCCAATCATGTATTGCACCCACTATTGCGTAACGCAGTTCCTAGCTCTTCACTTGATATAGTTACATGTGGCAAAACATTGTGTCTTCTAAGATAACACATGTGATCTGTACTTCTTCGCCATTGTCGTCTACCAAAAATGGTGCATCTCTGTTTCTACTTGTACCAGTCACTACATCCAATGCCATAAAAGCGGCAGACTAAGTACCACAACCCTATTCTGAAACATCTTATTCGTACTGGGTAAGAAGTGTAGTCCAAATATCCGTCATAGAGTCCTGAACTGGCTTTATCTCTTCTTGGTAGGTAAGTACTGGATTTTTCGTTTTTGGTCGTGACTGCTCTGACGCGACCCGCCATTAATTCCACTCCCGTGTAAACCTCTTCATCACAGAGTAGCACTTGCAACTTCCGTCTTCAGTTACTTGCTGGATGAATTCCACTCTCTGTCTTCCTCTACAGTTTTTGTCCTCTACAGCTCCCTCTAGTACCATGGAAGTCATTCCCTAATGTCTTAAGGAATGTCCTATCATCCTGTCCTTTCTCCTTATCAGTGTTCATCACATATTGATTTCCTTTATGCGCAGAACCTCCTCGTTCCTTCCTTATCAGTCCACCCAATTTTCTACATTCTTTTCTAGCACCACACCTTAAGTGCTTCGATTCTCTTCTGTTCTGGTTTTCCACCTTCCATGTTTCACTGCCAAACAACGCTGTAGGCTCCAGACGTACAGTGTCAGAAATTTCTTCCTCAAATTAAGGCCGATATTTGATATTAGTTGACTTCTCTTGGCCAGGAATGCCCTTTTCACCATTGCTAGTCTGCTTTTGATGTCCTCCTTGCTCCGTTCGTCATTGGCTACTTTACTGCCTAGGTAGCAGAATGCCTTGACCTCATCTACTTAATGACCATCAGTCCTAATGTTAAGTTTGTCTCTGTTCTCATTTCTACTACTTCTCTTTAGCTTCTTCTTTCTTCAATTTACTCTCAACCCATACTCTGTACTCATTTCATCAGCGAATCGTGTCCGTGATATCCCTTCACCATAACTTTTAATTCCACTCCTGAAGCCTTCTGTTTCCATCGTTGCTTCTTTGATGTACGGATTGAACAGTAGGGGCGAAAGGCTACATCCCTGTCTTACACCCTTTTTAATACGAGTTCTTGGTCCACCACTCTTATTATTCCCTCTTGGCTGTTGTACATATTGCATATGACCCATCTCTCGCCCTATAGCTTACTCCTAGTTTCCTCCCAATGTCGAACATCTTGCACCATTTTACATAGTCGAACGCTTTTTCTACGACGACAAATCCTACGAACGTGTCTTGATTTTTCTTTAGTCTTGCTTCCAATATTAACCGCAGCGTCAGAATTGCCTCCCTCACGCTTTTACCTTTTCTAAAGCCAAACTGATCGTCATCTATCGCATCCTTAAATTTCTTTTCCATTCCGTTTCTAAAACATTCCCTCACCCAGTATGACGTTTCGAAAGACCTCGAAATTATGACGATACAAAGTCATTTGCTGTTTGAAAATTGAACATCTTAAGTAGCTTTTGTTGATCTTTCTTAAGTTTTGATATGTCGGTGTTTAATTTGGTTTAACTATTTTCCTTCCAAGTGCGTCATCTGTCTCTTGTTTCGACAAAATTAAACAGCAAACAGTTTAATGTTCGACAAAATGTAAGCTTCTTTATTATGACCTTTTTTAAGAACACAACTAGTCTGATAATGATGCCTCATGCTTCCGTCACTTCTTTGTGGAACAAGAAGCTAACTTTAAATAAAAGTTACAATATTGAGAATGTTTTATTCTCTTTGTACCCTCTAAGAAGATCAAAGTCAATCTGAAGATGGACTTGAAACTCAAAAAACGGCTAACGGAATAAGTTGATATTGGGCAATATCCGAAATCAAGTGCATTTAATTAATAACTGCGGACTCTATCGTTTGTTTCAGCGCCTGTTGTTCAATAGCTTTCTATGGATATGAACTAACTCGACAGTCAAACGACTCGATACACATTTAGACTATCTCTCGTGACCGCCCTTACCATTCACTAATGTGTCATGATTAAACATATTCGTGCTTCGAGATCCAATCTCGGTCACAGGTAATTCTCATCTGCACACTGTAAATGTAAGTATGCTGAAGAAATTCCTCTCTGGTTGGTTTGACGCACTGGCGTGAACAGAAAAGTGATGGAACAGCAGCTAATTCTGGTTCATCTGAAATATTCAGAGGTGAATGACCACAGAGTACAGTTTATGACCTCGCTGACGTCATAACCTCTGCAGACATCAAACGCATGCCTCTTTTCATTGCACAAAGAATTTAACTGTGAGAGCATTATTGGAATGTGTAAACAATATGAGCCGCGAACAGTTAAGTTGTTCCGGGTAGCGAAACCTGCTTTCCGTTGTTCGACGTCAATTACTACATACGTTCTCGGTGTTCCATAACGTGGGATGTTTTATTGGCTTTCATGGAATTCTTTTAGGCAGAAGCGAATTTTAAAATTTCAGAAGGCATATAGTCCCAGCTGTTGACAAGTACTTTCTTGAATAAACTGCCTCGTCATTCTCTCTACTTACTGTAATAAAAATAGCTTCGGAATTTCATTATGATGACTCTATTGGCACAGTGAAGTAATAATAAATGTTTCAATTACACTCACAAAACATCCCTGGTCACAGTATTTCGGCGTAATGCAGTGTTACGTCCTGTACTCTGTAAGTCTATAAAGGTAATTATTATGAACTAGCAACATTTTTTATTATTTTGTCGGGTCATGAATCATTATTGGTTCGTTTGTCTTCATTTAAATAAAATTAATTGTAATGTAATGTTCTGTATCTTAGCATGTTCCTACAAATTTGCAAGTTCCATTCACCAGAATTTATTCAGCTCATGGTCTCAGTGTTCATCCTGTTCATATTACACACGCTGCACAGAAACACGAGGCACACACACACACACACACACACACACACACACACACACACACAGCTCACGGAACCTCAGTATCGCGACATTTCACTGATGCTGTCTCTCCACGAGTTATGTGAGAACATCCGCCGCGAAAAATTCAACACTCTGACAGTAAAATTAACAAAAACGCTGTGCCGTGTTGAACTGCTTATACCAATGGAGGGAGGTCGTTTCTATCACAACTTGTAATAAACCTTCATTTCTCAAGCAAAAATTTATGTCGCGTACGTATCTGTTTTCACATGCTCTTTTTATTACACTTTTCCTAGGACCACTTAGGAGTGGGGCACCTGTTAAAAGGAATGAAAGTCCATCGGCTGTTCGTATTTCCATTTTTCCTGTTACTACATCCCAAACGTATTTCTTACAGAAAGATCCAGCAGGAATTCTAAGAATTAATTGAAGGATTTTGTCATGATATGGTGAAGTAGTCGTACGTGAGGGATGTGATAATGTTATATGAAGTGAAAAACATATAAGCACTCCTAAAACGTAGCTGCACGTTTGAAAACTACCTTTACATTGTGTTTAGATGCTTAACTGGTGACCCATGGTGAAATACCTTCCTGGTTCTTGCAATACACACGTAGTTTTCAACGCTGTAACTACTTTTAGTAGTGCTCACACGTGTTACGTGTATACAACAGTATATCCTATACCATATTGTGACGGAAATACACCTGGACCTTGTAAACCCTAATAATGAAGCTCCCACTCCGAAATACCCATCGGAAACAGAAACCAAAAGACAGAAATATAGAAAACCGTTAGACATGGTTTCATAAAATACAGTATTTCAGTGTGTTCTGTGTGCCATATGAAGCCATTGTGGCTTCTTTAAACTACTTGTGAAACCCAAGGTTTATATTGTTCGCTAGTGATCAAGCAATGTCATTGCTCCTGCGAAGCAGTACAGAAATAGTTTATATAATAGGAAAACACTGCCTGACTTTTTCATACCCTCCAAAAATATGTATAATTCTATTTTATTGCTTTCCATGATCTCAAACTACTTAAGTACTTCAGACTGAAAACTATGTAGTTTCTTTGACATTTTCATATTTTATGCGTGTCCTCCTGGTTATTCTGTTCTTCTCCATCATATGTGTTATCTTATGTATTTATCTATGTAGTTCTGGTCTGTAGATTTTCCGCAGTTCTCATATTTCAAACTTTTTCTCCGCATCTCAGAGTTATAATTTTTTCACACACTTTACAATAACAACACAGTTAATTGTATGGGACAAAGTGGATCATCTGAGAATAAAGATTAGTGCTGGCCAACTTACTAGTTTCTCTGAATTAACTTTCAGTAATTGTTGATCGAACACATAGTTAATTCTGCAAAATATGCTTGACATACATGTTTTATTCGTTGCCAAGTTATCTATTTTAACGTCAAGAAATCCCAGTGGAGGTTCACATGCATTGCACTACAGGAAAATATATTACTGTGTCTCGACAGTTTCACTCGAAGTGGCGGTAAAGTAAAATTTGATGAAACGTCCTTTACACAGTAAATCAGTATCGGCAGACGCTTCTTCACATAGTTTTCCTAGTAGCAATTTTACCCGATATTTAGTTAGTGATTTAAATAAATACTGTATACATTTCCTGTTTCTATTGCCATCCTTTTATTTTTTATTTCGGTTTTGATTCGCATCATCGACAGTAAGAAACAGTTGCAGCCTGAGGACAGCAAGTTTTCCGTTTTAGTTTGTTTATCTCTAAAGCGTGTGCGAACACTCTCATGCACTGGCAGTCTTTGTACTTACTGCTTTTGGAAAGTTGTCTACGTGGAAAGCGTCAGTAGTAGCGAATGGTTTACAGTGATCATGCCTGGTTGTTTTGACCCGTCTCGAAGGCGGATTGGTAAGTATTATTATGGTTCCAAGAGTGCATCATTCGTGGTAAATTCCTGAAACCCACTATACGTAGTCGGAACATTATTGGATCCTTTACGATCTCAAAATCCAGTAGGTAGTGTTTCCGTAGATCCACTTCAAATCACCCCCGTGATGGTAAACTAAAGTGTACGAATAATAAGATTTGGATACCTGCGTAAAGAAAAATGTTGTACCAGTGAACTATTTGAAAAGTCAGATTCAGTCAGCATCATCAGACATGGAGAAACTGATGAATGCATTTTTTAAAATTTCCTAGAGTTATATATATATATATATATATATATATATATATATATATATATATATATATATATATATATATATATATATATTTATATATTTATATATATATATTCTCAGTTATGGAAAATAGCTGAGTGAACATCAAACGAATTGGAAACTGATTGTTAATAACATTGGATGCATGGTCTACATCAACATATCATATGCCTACTCCGCAATCCACTATTCGGCGCATGGGAGAGGAAACCTCATATTGCTACTAGTCAGTTCGTTTCCTGTTACATTCGCAAATGGGGTGACGGAGAAACGACTTTTAGTAGGTGTCCACACAGTCTCTAATTTCTGTTATTTTTGTGGTCCTTAACCTAAATGAAAACAATCGTTCGGCAGATAGCTTCAAATACCGGTACTCTATATTTCATCAATAGTGTTTCAACAAAAGAATGTTGTCTTCCCTCCAGGGATTGCCATTTGAGTTCACTTTGCGTCTCCGCAGTAGACGAGCATTGCTGGTAATTACTGATAACAAATTTAGCAGTCCTCTCTGAAATGATTCTCAGTGTCCTCCTTTAATACCACCAGATGAATATCCAAAACTCTCGAGCAGTACTCAAGAATGCATCGCACTAGTGTTCTATACGTAGTCTCTTTTCTAGACGAGCTGCTCTTTCCTGAAGTTTTCCCACTTATTAGTTGTCCATTCGACTTCTCTGTTACCATCCTTATGTGCTCGTTCTATTTTTCCCCCCCGAAGGGGCAGTCCAGGTATGGTATAGGTGCAAATATGTAAGTGTCTAGCTGATAGGATATTATAGAGTATTCGCCTTGAGAGATGAGCTGAACACCGTTAAATATAGTAACAACACAACACCATGTTGCAGTCGGCTTTAGTGTGATCTCCACTGGCCCACATAATAGAGTTTGTGGAAGTAAAGACATTCCCACGTGGTCAGTGAGTAATTACCCGATTCTCCGAGCGACTGTTGCCAGATTCCGGAAGATGAAATGGAAGGCCAGCACGCCGAAAAAAAAGGAAATATTGCAATCATAATTTCGTTAATAATTAATTATCCTTTTTTTGTCGACTGCATTCTCAAAATTGATTTCGTGCATCATGAAAGAAAGGCCGTTATTCAACAATCAATGGGGAAGTGTAAGTTAATAATTGATGGAGACAAGGTTGTAATGAAATTAGTTAAAGCGAATGTAGGCCTTGATGGGTACTGCCAAGGGTATAGGCATTGGATTCATAAGCTGAGGGGATAATGAACAACGTAATGAGAAACCGGTGGGCAACACTGTCATTGCTTTAGAGGTGCAATTAATGAAGACTCTAGATGTTTCAATGCGGAACCATATCCTGGGCTAACGGGCATTATGTTACGTTATATCGGTGTGCTCTAGGAAAAGCTTTGTATGATAAAGCGCTGCCAGTGTCCTTTTAGTGTCGTGATATTTAACACATTTTGCCATCCATCCTATCCCATTCGCTGGGCAACAAGACTGGATACAACAACGAAGATTAGGTAACGCTGGACTGGAATACAACAGAATATTTAATGAGACCCTGTTTCAACCGATTATTAGCTGTGGCATAGCTTGGAGGGAACATCACATTGGTCATAGACGCTGCAGCTATCGATAAGTCCATTACACCTGTGAGGACACATCCAAAGACCTTTAAGAGAAACCCCGTTTATTCAATTACTAAACTAATATTAACATGTCTTCTTCTTATTGGCAGGTACACCCAGATAAGGAATCGCTCAGACACAGTGCCTTCAGTTATGAAGAGCAAAGCAAGCAATTAAAAGTTTTACTATTTGGCCTGAACGTAAGTTCAGCATCTTTACTGCTGCATTCGATACAGTGCTTCGTGCGGACTTGGTCAAAAACTTTACACATCGTATTGATGATATCTTAGTCGTCTAGTAGACATGGGAGGAACATGTGGTTATAATTCATGGAGTATCAAACACGTTTCAGGGATACAGTGTTACAACTAATGTCCTGAAATATAAGTTTGTAGGTTAAAAGATGAAAATTGTAGACTACATTATTTGCTTCATAAGTGACGCTTCTGGACGAAAATCAAATGAGGACTCTCAGGTACTTTCTGAGACCTGGATGAAAAAACAGCTTAGCGTTTTCGTAGGCCTAGACTTCGTCTACGGTATATTCGTGCAAGACCAATTAGTAAACTGAGAGGCCTTGTCCAATTTACTGCAAAAACATGTTCACAGGTTCTACATACAGAGATCCTGATGAGAATTGATGAAATCAAAGAGGCATTGGTTAACTCAGAGTTATTTTACCACCCTGACATGTCACAGAAAATTTGTTCGTACTGTAGGTTGATCAAATGATATTTTAGATTCTTTCATTTTCTTTTTCAAGTTCTTTACATGGAAAGGAAAGCTACAGACTGTATAATAGTGTTAGCAAGCCTCGTAATGACAGATTATTAGAGAAATTATATCACAAATGAATTGGAAGCTCTTTCAATGATATGGCCGTTAAGAAGTTCGATTATTACATAGCTGAAAGCATACTAAGATTAATTGTCACCATCAAACATGAGCTTCCTCTTAAGTTGCAAATTATTGCACACCAGCCGGTAAGATGGTTCTTGGTGATTTGGGAAGATGACTTCGAAATTACATTTATGAAAGATGAGAAGAATGAGGAGACAAGGGTTCAAAGATGTGCAGGACAGGGAGCATCATTCTTCCAGCGGTGGATGATACCTACGGGTGATGTGTGCAACAATATGGGACTTTCGAAGATGGAGACCCCATGCGGAGGAAAGTAAATGAGAAACTGGCAAATCGCCTGACAGAAAAGCTAACGAGGCATTACATAGCGCACAACAACATGCTATTCTACAGGTGTGATCCACGATATGTTAACTGGTGCGTATGAGTAATGGCAGATGCTAGGAATGAAGTAGAATCACAGAGCGCGAGGACACTTTGGTGTCCCTAAATGCACAATAAGAATCCACAAGTACTTCTACGTTCCAAATATGAGGGAAGAATGAAACTGTCTCATATGTCATAAGACAAAGTCTCTCGAAGAAGGTGCCGTCAATTGCATTCACTCTTTATCCTTAAACCACAGCAAATCATAGCAAAAGACATCTTTGTACATTTCCCTTAAACATGTGCTGGGTGCAAAATTTATTGTGGTTATGTATGATCTACTTACAAAGTCATATTTATTGAAAAGCCCAACGAGCAAGATCATAATTCTATGATTGATCAGTGATTATATTCCGCATGTTGGCAAGTCCGTGGCTAAACTGTCAGGCAATGCGAGGAACTTCACCAGCATCTGCTAGAAAAAATTCTTACACAATATTACAATAAAATAAATATTAATTTCTAAATATCGTCTGGATGTTAACCTGGTAGAGGAAATGTCTAGAGAATATTAGCAAATATAGTTCTAACAGACAGATACTATGCACAGTTTATTTGACACTATTTGAAGAAACTTTAATGACCTGCCACATACCTTTGTGCAGTTTTCACCCACTGAAATGATAAACAGATAAAAAGGATGAGTAGACAAATCCATTATCGAAGTTACTAAGAAAAAGTTAGTACTGGAAGAAAAGATGAGCCATGCACTAATAACATTAATGGAAAAGGCTGCACGGAGAGAAAGGTAAAATGACGGAAAACTAGGAAACGTACAACACCTTGAGATAGGCGAAAAAGTTTTAAAATGTAACCACCCAAAGTCTTGCTAAATATGGGACCGTATACTAAACGTAGATCTCATCAGACATGTACTAAACGGAGGAGCTTAGTTTCACTGTATCCGGGGACACACAGAGTCATGGTATGGTATCTCCACAAGGATATTAAGAAGTACTTCCACTAGTGCTCCGTGCTATACACACACACACACACACACACACACGCGCGCGCGCGCGCGCGCGCGCGCCGTGTTTTGCCCTTAAAGAGCGCAGTTGGACTAAACTACATGGCCAATTCCTTTTGCTGCCTTCCTTGCTGCCCAAACTTCCCCCATTCCCTCGCTGTGTTTCTGTTTCCGGTCCTTTGTCCATGCTTCTTGTCGTTTTGGTGTCTTTGGCTTCATCTTGGTTGCTTTTTTGGTTGCCCATATTTCTTTCTTCTTCCGGCTGTGATCTTGTTTGCGTTCGTCGGTCCATTTTACGCCTGTCCCTTTGTCATAGTGTATCTCATGTAGTTTACTTTTCTTAATGATGTTTTGAATTTTGTTCTGCCGTTCATTGTGACTGGTGTGATGTTCAGTTGGTTCAGGTCGTTTTATACCTCTGCCACCTATCTGTTGATTCTAGTGGTTACCCAGTCAAAGGTCTGTTTGGTCAGTCTGTGTGATGGCATTCTGTATAGGCGTCTATAGAACTGTAGCCTGCGTTTTCTAATCGTTTCTGTGTTTGTCTCCGTATGTTTGTATAGTTCCTCTGAAGGTCTCTTGATCCAGATTCCATTGCTGTCAGTTGCGCCAAATAGTTTCCTAAGTATTTTCCGTTCTACTTTTTCTGTTTGTCTGACACATGTATGCCTTAGAATTAGCACCTCCATGTAGTAGTGGCGCAATTTGGCATTTTGTGAGATAGACTTCTTGTTGTAATGATTCCACACTACTTTGTATGTCTAGTCCACTTTAGTTCTTCTTTCTTCGTTTGAGTCTCTGTTATGTCCGCTCATTTGTAGAGTTTCATCGAGGTATTCGAAGTATGCCGTTTTTTGTTCAGGGGTGATAGTTTCTTTGTGCTCATTTACTGTGTAAGAGATCCGTAGTCCAGTTTTGGAAGCGATTTCTCGTAGTTTTTCAATATCTTCTTTTGTTACACTTATACCTTTCGTGACAATCGCCAAATCGACTGCAAAAGCCAGGAATTTAATCTATAGGTTTTCTAAGGTTATCGTCCGTTGTGATATTTCCTATTCTTTTATTACATTATCTAACACTAGATTGAAAAGGAGAGGTGAGAGTCCATCACCTTGTCGGACACCTGTGCGAATTTCAAAGGGCTCTGATACTTCCCCACGAAACTTTACTATGGAGGTCGTTTGGTCATGATTTACTCTATGATAGCCCGTGTTTTGTTGTCTACTTTGTATTCAGCTAGAATTTGAAGAGAGTTTCCAGTCGATAGAGTCGTACGCCTTTTTGAAGTCGACAAATGTAATGAGGTCCTTTTTGTGTTGTAAAATAATTTTCAGGTTCCAAATTTATTCCTCACAAGACCGCCCGTTACGGAAGGCTGCTTGGTATTCCAAAATCAAGAGGTCGATCTGCCGTGCTAGCCTGTTCAGTAAAGCTTTAGAGAGGACCTTGTATGTGACCAGTAGTAGACATATTCCTCTGTAGTTTTTCGGGTCAGTCACTTTTTTGTGTAGTGGGTGTATCAGGGTTTCAGGGTGTCAGGAATTTTAATGGTCTCCAAGATACCTACCAAGATCCTGTGGATGTTTTTGGTGAGTTCTGGGTCTTCCAGATTTCCGCGATGATGCCGTCCTCTCCTGGTGCTCTACGACTCTTGAGTGACTTTATTATTTCTTTAGCTTTTTCTACGGTTGGAGGTTCACTATCTGGATTGTACGTACTCCTTTCTGTCATCAGTTCTTCCATAGGGGGGTCCGTGTTCAAGAGTTTTCAAAGTACTTTGCCAGAATGTCACAATCGTTTTTGGTATTGGTTTCTAGGATTCCATCCCGTCTTCTGAAGCAGAATTGTGTGGTTGATATACATTCACATATTCTCTGAACGTTCTGTAGAAGTTTCTTGTACTGTTCTCCTTTAAGTACGATTTGATCTCCTCAGTCGTCGTTTATCTTACTGTCGTTTTTAATTGCGAATGATTTTGCATCATTGTTTCTGTGTTTTCAGGAAGATCATCCTACTCTCTGGGGATTTATCGCTACTACATTTTGTTGATGCACTGATCCGTTGGTCAATGGCTTGGTCACATGTGTGATTCCACCAAGGGTGTTTCTTGGTGCGTGGTGCTTGTGCTAGTTTCATGACCTCTCGAATTCTTCCTGAAAGTTGTGTCCAGTCTGTCGTTTTCTCCATTTTCATTTTCTCTAACACTTGTGTCTGGTTTAAAGTAACGTATTCTTGATCTGGTCTAACAATTTCGTTCTTCTGGAGCTTTATCTTGGGCAGAAGACGAATCCTGATGTGTAGTTGGTGGTGGTCTGAGTCGAAATAGCCTTTACGTGTGTATGTTCAGAATTTTTTTTTAATCTTTCTGGACTATCACATGGTCGTTTTGTAGTCTGGCTTTCCGCTGGGGAATTTCCATGTGGTAAGTTTCCGTGTTGGTTTCTTGAATTCTGTTGACATAATGGCGGGGTCGTGGCTTTGCAACAATGTATCAGGTGTTTTCCATTTTTGTTTGTGTCCTTGTGTGGAGTATGTTTTACTGTGGTATGTCTGTATTCCTTTTCTTTACTGAATTTAGCGTTGAAGTCTCCCAGTATTATATCGACTCTGTGCAGGAATTTTCCTGATAGTTTCTTCTATTGGCGACCAGAAGTCACCAATTTCGTCCGGTTTTTTCCTGTTGTAGTCATTAGTCGGTGCATGTGCGTTGATTATTGTGTAGGATTTGTTGGCTGATTTCACTGTGATGTTGCTGATTCTTTCGTTTGGTGATGAAAAGTCGATTATGCTGTCCGTGATGGACCTGTGTACTGCAAATCCTGTGCCAAAAATCCGTAGGTTTTTTCAGTTGTCTCTATGGTTTTCTTTTGTATACTCTAACGTTCTCCGTGTGGAAATGGTCTTCGTCTGCGAATCGTGTTTCTTGCTCTGCACATATTTTGATTTGAAATTTTTCGAGAGTGTTTGTGAGTTGCTTCATCTTTCCTGTCTTCACCAGTGTGTTTACGTTGAGTGTGCCGATGTAGTGTTTGTGTTTCGTCTTGACGGAGTTTGAGAAGCTCTGATCCTTCTCATGATGTCCGTGAGCCCCCAGAATCCGATGCTCATGACGATCCCAGTCTATTAACTGCGGCCCGAGGTAATGAGATGTTTCTCGTTGTAACATCATGATGTTTAGTAGTTGGATATATGGCATGCTGTCGAGTACAACCTGACTTTCCAGATGAGGAGGTTGGTTGAGTCCGCCACTGAAATGTGGAACAGACGCCTTTTGTAACAGCCCGCGGTGGGAACAGACGCTACGAGTAGTTCTGGTCCGCCCCGAGTATCTCATTTCCTCGGTACCACTTATATCTAGGAGGCATTCCCGTATCCGCTCCTCCACCTGGGGAGGTGCTCGGTTGCTGGTCTACTAACCGCCCCAAATTATGTGTGTGTACAAAAATATGCTAGATACCTCACTTCAGTGAAACTAAGTTAAGCTCTCGTTTGGAGTCTAGGCAGCTTGTGAAGAACGGCCTAATGTCGTTTTTATCAGGTCACTAAAGATTGATTAAGAACCTGAAATGTCAAGATAACGTTGTATAAAACAACTTAGATGACGATAGAGTCAGATTTATTTCGGAACATTACCATCAGATAGGACAAGTCGCGTATAAGGGCGATATTTTTCTTGGTAAATGCGTTGCAGATTATGTATGTTTGTATTATTCTCCTGTGTGAATACTTTCTTCAAAGCGAAATATTCAGCTTTCGTTTTGATGTCTCTTCTGTTCATCAGACTGGTCAACGAGTAACTTGATAAAAGACACGCTTAAAGATTATGGGTAAGACCAGAATTTTCTCAGGTACTCGGTAAGATATTATGATAAGATATGACGCTGGAAGTTATTGTGTGATTCGCGCTGTTGTATTTTTGCACACTGAGGAATTTCTACAAACTTCTGGCTGTACTCGCTGGCACGTACTTTCTTTCAACGGAGAGTGCAATTGTCTCTTCATCTTTCGCATTTTGCGAATGTCGCTCTTCATTCACGGTGCTTCTTTTCAGTCCATAATCCACTTACGCGGCACCCATTCCTCAAGAGCGCGATTTACATTCGTTTTGAATTTGCTCTTAATTCCTGTACCTCCATCGCTCTGAATCTAAATTATGTCTATCGTTTCAAGGAGACATTCTAAAGCGTAAATAAACGATCCTGATGAAACTTGGCAGTTGTCATAGGGCGAAAAATAATGAAATATGTGTTGTTTTATTTGTGTCCTATATCAGTTTTGTGGTCCAAATCACAGCTCGAAATATAATTTTGCATGTTTGGTTTGGATACAATATCTTCGAAAAGACGATGTTCAAAATTGTTTCTCATGCAAAAGCTTAGATTCCACGTTCTTGATAACAGTATAATTACATTTTGTAATAATCTGACAGTTTTGTAAAATGCTGCATCACCATTAATTTTGAAAAATTGTGTTGTTTTATTTGTGTTCTATATCAGTTTTGTAGTCCAAATCACAGCTCGAAATATAATTTTGCATGTTTGGTTTGGATACAATATCTTCGAAAAGACGATGTTCAAAATTGTTTCTCATACAAAAGCTTAGAATCCACGTTCTTGATAACAGTATAATTAAATTTTGTAATAATCTGACAGTTTTGTAAAATGCTGCATCACCATTAATTTTGAAAAATTATAACTTTTATTACAACATAAATTAAAGATCCTTTCAAGTCACATGTATCCTTGCGAAATAAAGTTGGTTTGTGTAATACCAATTCTGGAAAATAAGCTGTCCACAATGTCCTGTCAGAGTATTTTGAACATACCTAATTAAAATGTACAAACGTTCATTATTATTCGAATTATTTACTTTACTTATATTAGTTTTGTATTTTAAATTATATTACGTTTCACATTCACGTTTCATCGTTTTGTTCTTAGTTTACCATTTCACATACGTATATTTTGTTAACGGAAAACAATAAGTCATTAGATGATACAAAATCATAACAATACTAATAATCCGCAAAATATTACTCAAAATATAACTCTATTTTTAAACCACGTACATGAAACGAATGAAATTCCTTTACATAATATGCTCGACATAGAACATATAAAACAAAATTGGTAGGATTTCGAATTGTCACAGATGAAGCGCTAAATTTTCTGATTTGTTGTTGTTGTTGTTGTGGTGGTGGTCTTCAGTCCTGAGACTGGTTTGATGCAGCTCTTCATGCTACCCTATTGTGCAGGCATATTTCTGTACGCCGGAAAGCTTTGGCGAATTGAATTGATTATGTACTGGTGACTGCAGCTTCATTGTGTTGTTTTTGAAGCGGAGATTGACATCACAATTGTTCAACAGAACTAGATATGGGAAGTTTCTCAGAAAGGTCTTCCACGATCGAAAGCCATCTGCGCCTCACCATTGTGCTTGCGCCATCAAGACCTTTGGGATCACCAGTTGAATACATTTCTTGTCAATGGATATTTCACACGGATCACCCGTCTTTCAAAAGTTGAAAAATGTTCTCCTTTTCAATGAGAGAGAGAAATCTGTATTATTGTTAAATTCTTGCCGTGATCAGTGTGGAAGAACTGTATAGCTCGTACATGATGAAAATGATGTTGTAAAATATGGACGAAATACCCCACATACGTAAGTGGTAAATAAAGAAAATCCCAGCCAGTTAGCGTATAGTATTAAAATGATGTGTAACAATGGTGTTAAATTAGAGTATTTCTGAACTATACATGAAGTCGTTCTCTCCCTCTTTCCAACTCCTTATCTCTAGCCAAACAAAATGTAGTGAAGTCTGTGCTCATTAGTGACTTCAAAAAATGTTGGTGAACTGACTCAGCAGTCACAAAAGTAAATGTCATTCGAAGCTATTTATCATTCGCTATGGAACACAGGAACAAGTACAGAGCATATTCTCTGTAATTAATTAAAAATAACATTTGATTATAAAATATAAATGAGTAATTAGGCATACGTAGTTGCCGAACGCACGTTTTACGTCAAATGCTATTGCGTAATCATAAAAACACGAAATAAAATCAGCTGTTGTTTTGTATCCCACCTGCTTACTATCACAAAGAAATGGCTTCACTGTTAAATTGCATCACATGTTCGATTGCTGTACCATGTTCTCTGTTCTCACTATCCCCAACGTTTATGGCTCTTAATATTCTACACTCCTATCCTATTGTTACAAAAATTGTAGTGAACAATAATAACTTAAAGAAACTTCTGTTATTTAATTGATAATGTAGAAAGACTATTGGATTCCCAAAAGTTGCGGCATGGCTATTTTAATGCACTGTTACGAGAGGTTTGTTAAGTAACCATTGGCGTTCTATCTTAATCTGTCGAATTTCCAGTTCCACTCTCGTCGTAACTGCTGATAAACTGAAATGTTAACAGACCATTTTTCTTAGAGGTTATCCTACATACCTCTTACGTTCCAGCCACATTCAAAAATTAGTAAGAATATCCTACTATTTAAACGTAATGGCAATAATAATTTAATAGAGTTTAGTATAACATCCAGAATCTAATCAGTCTTAAAGAGAACAGCTCCGTTATGCTGGTTTTAGGTAGCCCAATTTAGCTACAGGAGAAGACACATCAAGATATGTTATAAATACCAGCAGAAAGTGCTTACAGTTTCTCCAAATAGTTTCTAGGATGATAACTCCTTTAGATCACAGTGGTCTAGAGCTTGCGTCTTTGGCTACTAATTAAAACATCCTGGTTCACAAGTTCGAAACCGGTAATGGTGGCCTGCCCTTCTTATGGAATAAGCAGCCAGCCATGTTGTCCCAACTTGCAATCTCTTGCCCTTGGGGTGGAAAACTGCTCAAAAAGGAGGAAGGATCAGCTAAGATCAGCAGCGGGAGAACGCTGAAGGCAATGGTAACCACTCGAATAAGGACACGTGGTATGCACCCATAGGAAATGTGGCATGTAATTCAAAAGTATCGTGATGGTCTCCCCACTGGCTAAAGTTTCCATCTTGGTCACCTGGTCGAGTGGGGCCTGCCAAGGGGAAAGTGACCATGAGAGACAGATATAATAACTAACGACGGGATAGCATTCTGCGAATCGGAGCTTGAAATGTCAGAAGTGTCGACATAGTAGGAAAGATAAAAAACCTGTAAAAATAAATTCAAAGTCTCGTTCTTCATGTAGCGGGCGTCAGTGATGTGAAGTGGTAACAAGATAAGGATTTCTGGTTAGGTGAATATACGCTAATATTAATGGAGCACAAAATCGTAAGACGCGAGTAAGGTTCTTTAGGAATATGGAACCAGGGCAGAGGGTGAGTTACTGTCAATTTTTCAGTGATAGTTCTGTTGTAACCAGATTCGACATCAAACCAATGCCGACAATGATAGTTCAAGCACACATGCCATAGTCGCCAACAGAAGAGGAAGAGATAAAGTATCCTATATCACTCACTACTGGACGTTTCCTTCCCTGTTCCACGCGCAAATAGAGCGAGTGGAAGAAGACAGATTTTATGCCTCTGTACCAGTCCTAGTCTCTCTAATCTTACGTTCATGATCTTTACATTTGCGGCAGCAGAGTCATTCGGCATCCTACCTCGAATGCCATTTCTCTGAATTTTCTCAGTAGATTGTCGCCTTCCCATCTCAGTGCCAGAAGCACATCCCTAATATATGGATGTTGTTCCGACCTAGCGGTAACAAATATACCAACCGCCTCTGAGTTGCTTCTAAATTTTCCTTTAATCCGAGCTGATGCGGATGCCACACACTCGAACGGTACTCATCAGTTAAACGCGCTGGTGTCCTATAAGTGGTCCCTTTTACACACACTTTCCTAACATACTCTCAATAAACAGAAGTCGACCATTCGCCTTTCCTATATTTCATACTGTGTTGCAACGTTACGCCCAGATATTTGCACGACTGACTGTGACAAGCAGCTCACTACTAATGCCGTTTTAGAGCATTATGAGTTTGTTTTACTTACTCATCTACATTTACTAACATTTTTCTACATTTAGAGCTAGCTTGCATTCAACATTTTCTGAGTCATCTTGTATTCTCCCACAGCCACTCAACACCGTCGTCTTGGCTTACACCACAGCATCATCGGCTAACAATCATAGATGGCTACTCACCTTGTGGGCCAGATCATTTATGCACCTAGAAAGTGACCTCAGCTCTATCACGTTTCCCTAAGGCACAACTGACCATTCCCTTGTCTTTGATAAACAATGTCCATCGAGGTCAGCATACTGGCTTCTGTTCCTTAAGAAGTCTTCGAGACATTCATATCTGGAAAATTATTTCGTAAGATTTTACTTTCACTAACAGCTGGCAGAGTGATATCATGTTAAATGCTTTACGGGAATAGTGGGCAGGTAACTCAGTATGTAAAGGGCGACGAAAATGTAATTGTCATGGGGGACTGGATCGCGGTGTAGGAAAGGAGTGAAAGAAAGGATTCAGCTATAATAAGGGCTTGGCAGTACGAATATGAGGGCACCAAGACTAATTGGGTACTGCAGTAGGTATCATATGGTAAGGGCGAATACGTTGTTCAAGGATCACGAGAGGAGAAGCTATACTTCGAAAAGACCCAGAATCAGGGAAATGTTTCTCCTTGATTACACCATGGCCAGACAGATATTCTGAATGTAGATACTGGATTGTAGGACGTACCGAGATGCCGATATAGACTCAGATCACAATGTAGTGACGTTGAAGAACAGAGAAACGGCCAAAATATCATTTTGTAAGGAAGTGGGATACTAAAGTGCTGAGGAATGAGGATATACGTTTGAAGTTATCGAAGGTAGAATCCTCCCTAGGGCATGGGTGTTCGTTAAAGTTAGATTATGCAGTGTATAAGTCTAGGCACCGATAGCCTCAGCAGTTTGGTCCCATAGGAATTTACCACAAATTTCCAAAATACACTCCTGGAAATTGAAATAAGAACACCGTGAATTCATTGTCCCAGGAAGGGGAAACTTTATTGACACATTCCTGGGGTCAGATACATCACATGATCACACTGACAGAACCACAGGCACATAGACACAGGCAACAGAGCATGCACAATGTCGGCACTAGTACAGTGTATATCCACCTTTCGCAGCAATGCAGGCTGCTATTCTCCCATGGAGACGATCGTAGAGATCCTGGATGTAGTCCTGTGGAACGGCTTGCCATGCCATTTCCACCTGGCGCCTCAGTTGGACCAGCGTTCGTGCTGGACGTGCAGACTGCGTGAGACGACGCTTCATCCAGTCCCAAACATGCTCAATGGGGGACAGATCCGGAGATCTTGCTGGCCAGGGTAGTTGACTTCCACCTTCTAGAGCACGTTGGGTGGCACGGGATACATGCGGACGTGCATTGTCCTGTTGGAACAGCAAGTTCCCTTGCCGGTCTAGGAATGGTAGAACGATGGGTTCGATGACGGTTTGGATGTACCGTGCACTATTCAGTGTCCCCTCGACGATCACCAGTGGTGTACGGCCAGTGTAGGAGATCGCTCCCCAGACCATGATGCCGGGTGTTGGCCCTGTGTGCCTCGGTCGTATGCAGTCCTGATTGTGGCGCTCACCTGCACGGCGCCAAACACGCATACGACCATCATTGGCACCAAGGCAGAAGCGACTCTCATCGCTGAAGACGACACGTCTCCATTCGTCCCTCCATTCACGCCTGTCGCGACACCACTGGAGGCGGGCTGCACGATGTTGGGGCGTGAGCGGAAGACGGCCTAACGGTGTGCGGGACCGTAGCCCAGCTTCATGGAGACGGTTGCGAATGTTCCTCGCCGATACCCCAGGAGCAACAGTGTCCCTAATTTGCTGGGAAGTGGCGGTGCGGTCCCCTACGGCACTGCGTAGGATCCTACGGTCTTGGCGTGCATCCGTGCGTCGCTGCGGTCCGGTCCCAGGTCGACGGGCACGTGCACCTTCCGCCGACGACTGGCGACAACATCGATGTACTGTGGAGACCTCACGCCCCACGTGTTGAGCAATTCGGCGGTACGTCCACCCGGCCTCCCGCATGCCCACTATACGCCCTCGCTCAAAGTCCGTCAACTGCACATACGGTTCACGTCCACGCTGTCGCGGCATGCTACCAGTGTTAAAGACTGCGATGGAGCTCCGTATGCCACGGCAAACTGGCTGACACTGACGGCGGCGGTGCACAAATGCTGCGCAGCTAGCGCCATTCGACGGCCAACACCGCGGTTCCTGGTGTGTCCGCTGTGCCGTGCGTGTGATCATTGCTTGTACAGCCCTCTCGCAGTGTCCGGAGCAAGTATGGTGGGTCTGACACACCGGTGTCAATGTGTTCTTTTTTCCATTTCCAGGAGTGTACATAAGGGTGTGGATACCGCACCGAGGAACACCAGAGTAGGCCTTTCAGCTGAATACGGGTGGACATCTCTCAAAAGGGAAACCACAGACAATGGGCTGATAAACGTAGGTGCAAGTAAACTGACTACGAAAAAGCCCTGGCTATTACATGAGATACTTAATTGATCTGAGAAAGAAGAAAATATTAAATTGTTTAGGAAAATAAGGAAATACAGCACAACAAATTTCTTAGCAATGAATTAAATATCAAGAGCAGGGCAGCAAAGGCGGAATGGCAACAGAGAAGCTGTGCAGAAATTCAGTGACTCATCACTTACAGAATGTCAAAAGAGTCTTCCGTGTCATTAAAAGCAGAAGTGCTAACATTAAAAATGTTACGGAAATTTCAGTTTTAAACGCAGAAGAAGGAGCGTATATTCGGAAAGAGTACCTTGAAGGTCTCTATGAGTGTTAGGACTCGTCTCATAACGAGACAGAAGGATACTTGGAGTTGTATGGAGGAATTAGGGGATTGAGTTCTAGAGTCGGTAATTGATAAATCTTTGGAAGACTATAAATAAATCTTGCAAGGCGGAAGAGATTTAAAATATTCAGTTGGAAGTTTTAAATTCATTGGGGGAATTTGAATCAAACGATTATTCATATTAGTATGTAGAATATATACCACTGTCAGACGTTCGAAAAAGTATAATTCACATAATTCCAGAAATAGCAAGGGCAGAGACGTGAGAGAACTGTAACACAATCACCTTAACAGCCCATGCGTCCAAGACACTGACGAAAATAATATGCAGAAGATTTGAAAAGAAGAGCGAGGATCTGTTAGATGACGATCACTTTGACTTCAGGAAAGGTACAGGCCCTGGAGAGACTGTTATGACGTTTCACCTAATGAGGGAAGCCAGGCTGATGTAAAATCAAGACACGTTCATAGAAATCGTTGAATTAGAAAAAGCTTTCGACGATGCGAAATTTCGGCAATGTGTTCGAAAGTCTGAGAAAAATACCTGTAAACTGTTGGGAACGGCGGATGATATACAACATGTACAAGAATAAAAACTGAACTATGAGACTTGAAAACCAGGCTACGGGTGAAACGGTTGTAAGGCAGGGACTTAGTTTCTCGCCTCTACTGTTGAATCTGCACAATGCAGAAGCAATGACGGATATAAAAGCATGGTTCAAGAGTGGTACTAAAATTCATGGTGAAACTATATCAATGACAAGTTTCGTTGATCACATTGCGATCCTTAGTGAACGTTAAAAATATTTAAGGGATGTGCTGTATCGAATGAAGAGTGTAACGAGTACAGAATATGGATCGAGACTGAACCAGAAACACAGAGAGGTAATGGAACGTAGCAGAAATGAGAACAGCGAGAAACTTAATGTTAATATAGATGATCGCGAAGTACACTTGTTTAGAAATTCTATTACCTCGGAAACCAAATTATCTATAATGGACGAAGCAAGGAGGACCTAAGAAGCAGACTGGCATTGGCAAAGAGTGGATTCCCGGACAAAAGAAGTCTTTGGATATGAAATATGGGACTTAATTTTAGGACCAAATTTCTGAGAATGTACGTTTGTAGCACAGCGATGTATGGTTGTGAATCATGGACAGTGGGGAAATCAGAACAGAAGAGAATCGACGTGTTTGTGATGTGATATTACTGAAGTAAGCTGAAAATCAAGTTGACCTATAAGACAAGGAATGAGGAAGTTCTCCACAGAATCGGTAAAGAGAGAAATATGAGTGAAATGATCGACAGTAGCTTTAAAATACTTTCATTTAGAGTCACGACTGGTTAAGTGTCAAATGAAGGCGCATCCTCAGGTGACAGAAAATCTATTTAACACGCAACCACTTCCATACTCGTGGTTCGTTTATTTGCTATTCCCTTTATTTTAACTAAGGCGACCTGCCTTTAGCGCCCTATATGTTTATTATTTGACGTGAGTGATGGGGAGTGCCTCTAATGCAGTTACTTTCCGTTATAAATTGTTAAGTAGGAGTAGAATCACTGTCACCTAAGTGTGCTTATCCAATTGACCTGAAACCCGTGGAGACATTGAATAAATGTATTTTACAGACAATGTGAACCATTTCATTCAAAACGTGAAATTAGGTTGGGGTTACTCGCGTTTAACACAACATACGTATGGAAAGCATTGACAAGTATTAGGACATGTATTAAGGCTTCAGGAAATGACTTCCATGGTGCTACAAAGAACTGTAGAGATTGAAATCACTAGGGAAAACCAGAAACTGGAATACATGCAACAAATAATTGAGGATGTAGGTTGTAAGTGCTAGTCTGGGATGAAAAGGTAAAGAAGAGGAATTCTTGGGGGTCTCATCAGACCTGCTGGATGACTAATGACGCTGTTTCATGATTAATATGGTAGACATTACCGCATCGCCTATGTCTATTCAGACTACCTACATTATAAGGACCTTCTGCAGCGACAGTCTCAAGTAGCATTTTCAGTTATAACACAATGTGCCTTCACTTAATATGCTGAATAGTATAAAACAGGTTTATCACGAGAGAGATATATGGTATTTCCTTAATTCTCTAAGGGAACATTGTACGTGTAATTCATTGAAATTTGACTTTTTCTACTTTCTACTCCATAATGTATGTTGGACTTTCCTGAACATTTTGGTATATTATACATTAAAATCTGACAAGTGTGAGAGCTTCAAATAGTATTTTGAAAGTTGATGTTTGACTATCAAATTTCGTGGTTACACTTGTACTGCCACAGTTGAGCAATCATATCTTGGGAACTACACAGTCTAGAAGGCTGTTAATTGCTTTCTTTTGTGTCTACTGCTATGCCTCTTAGCATTACGAATAAAACTAAGAACCAAACTGGGTAATACAAAACTGTGCGATGGTACGACAGTATAATGTGCTGGAAGACTAACGGAAAATGTAATTGATGAATTCCTGGAATATTATGGGAAGGCCACTAGAGATAAATGTGAATTTAGAGAAGATGAAAAGATCTGACTGGAGCACTTTCTTTCATCGAATATCAATCGATGAGAAGCCATGTCATGCTTTGTGTCCACCTGCACCAAACATTTGGTGTAAATATAGGCAAGCTGATTTTTCTGGCACCCTGCATGAATTTACACATAAACATATACTTCCTTTGGCAGTAATGGAGGCAATCAAACCTATTTACAGAGATTTGGCAAATCCTAAGGTACTAAAGAAGGGTTTATACGGGAAGACCCAGATTGTGAATGAGTCTTTCAATAATGTCGTGAGGTGCCGTGTGACTATATTTGTTGGCCTAAAGTTAGCAGTTTCTGATACTGCAATAACTTTTAAAGGTTGGAACAACGAAAGACTTAAGTTTCTGGAGAAGTTAGGGGTAAGATTCGGACGGAACACACCTAAAGGACTGCGGGAATTGGATGAGCTTCGTGTACGTGAAGCAGAGTTAGCTGCTCAGCAAATGACAAAAGAACCAAGAAAAAAAAGGAGGAGGCACGTACTGGGCTGTTGTGACACTGAAGAATACACAGACTATGCGTCAGGGCTATTCTATTGCATAAAAGAAGCAGAAATATAATTCTGTAGAAGAATTTGTAATAAAAAAGTTTTAAACTTCAATATCTCTGAACTACATTTTTTGCAATAAATGACCCGTTTTCTTAAAATGTACTGATGGTAGAGACATGACATTTTCAACGCATGTGTAAATGGAATAATTAAAATAACCTGAGTTGTTTCGTTTTTTATGTTCATTTATTTACGAAATTCTGTAAAAAAATTGAGTGTTTGAGAAGAAAAAAGATAACACGCCCCACAATACTATTTTAGTAATGATCCTAGTTCCGTGTATCTAGAAAGGTGCATTCAATAATTATTGAAAATTGTAGGTTGGTGTGTTAAAAAGTGTCCTAGATCATGGGTCACAAATTTCAGTAATTTAACATTGGAGGCGTAGGACTCACAATGTCCCCTAATAAATTAATTTAATCGAAATATGGAATACTGTCACGAGAGTGCATGTTTGAAACGACACACACAAGCTGTCATTCCACATTCCATAATCACAGGAAAAAATTACGACGATCTTGAAGCCCTACTCTATTCTTGGAAGATAGCATTAAAATATTTTTAATGTTTTTACCACAATTAACCGGTGCAATGAAAAGTATGTCTTCAATATTTGATAGGTTACGCTCTTCGTTGTCCACGACACTGTTCAAATATCTTGCCAGAGGGACTGCATATGCATTTCGTATGATTGTTACGTTGAAAGTGAACGTAGCACAATATATGCTTTCCCAATACACAACGGCTTGTTAATATTTCAACATTTTAGCTCTGGGGAGCAAGTGAGAGACTTGGCGTATGCTTCAGGTAATATTTTACGAGAGCAGCACTTTAGATGCACGCACGGTGTATGAAATATTCCAGAGAGTGAGCGTTAGCGACTCAATATTTTAAAAACTCGGCAAACATGTAGCGAACTTTCGCCAATACTGTATTTCAAAGATTTCATTCAATCAGTAAAAGACTCTAGGGATACCTTGATATAAAAAATTAATTTGATGAATGGAGGATACAAAAGATGCATTGTTCATATTTTGCACATTCTTAAATTATCTTCCCATTTGCACGATGTGAAGCCATACCCTGGAGGAACGGTGTAAACTTTAAAGATAACAAGTGGCATGCAAATCAAAGATAGAGTAGAAGTGTAAACAATTACAGTACCTGTCATTCAATTAGAAATAAAATAATATTACTGACTTAATTGAAATTTTATAAAAGAAGAACGTCGGATAAATTTGAGAACGGAAATCAATATTACGTCAGGTAATGCTACAGTTAGGTGTCATAAAGTAGATTTGCAAAAATATTCGATGCTGAGCTACATGTACAAAACACCAAAAGTCGAGAATGAATCTACGCAGGACTGCTGGACCAACTCGTGATGAGGTAACTATCTACCAAGATTATGTTCAGAGTCTGAATAGCGAATTTAAAAGGAGATAATACTAGAGTATTTAGAAAGCATACCAATAAGAAAACAATATATTACCGGATGTTTAGTATTTAAGCGGAAAGTATTGGATGAGCGACCTACATCACATTTTACGATATGTATGAGACTCAAACGAAGAAGGAATGTGGTTTTCATCTAATTACGTACAGACTAGAATCATCGGTGTTTTCTCCGCCTTCTACGAATTTAAAAAAAGATGGTTTGTAAATACAGCTACTAAATATTTCTCAGTAGGATTTTGGAAAACTGTGCTGCAGTTCAGAGAATACTTCAATATTCCTCCCAGCAACAAGGTGTCCTGGGTTTAAACTGACCTACGGAGCATTAATATGGATTTATGCGTAGCACGAATTCGCAACAGTGTTGCCAGAAAACTGAAATAACACGGATGACAAGCCGTGCAAGAGACATCCGTCATGAACCGTGTAATCATTTTCCTACAGAGATAAAGGAACAGAGATAGATTTCAAGAGGACGTGTTATAACAAAAGCCGCGCTAAGTGTCAGTTTATTCTTCCCAATGTTACAACTTGTAGAGTACAGAGGTGCACTAAGCATCCTATGGTATTTACAGCAAAGCAGTTCATAGCAAAAGGCCCACCTCGATAGCTGAGTGGTCAGCACGGCGGAATGCTGAACAAAGATACCCGGGCTCGATTCCCGGCTGGGTCGGAGTATTCTCCGCCCAGGGACTGGGTGTTATGTTACCTTCATCATCATCCCATCATCCCCATCGACACGAAAGGCGCCGAACTAGCGTCAACTAAAAAGACTGGCACCAGGCGACCGATATACCCGACTGGAGGCACTCGCTACTCGACATTTTTGTTAATAGCAAAAGAAAAGATTACGGCTTAATATGTAACGACTTGGCGGACATAGGTCATCAAGGATGTAATAAGTGCTGGGATACGACAGGAATGCTGATCGAAATCGATTGACTTGTCGGCATAGAATTATTCGCAAATCTCTCCAGTTACAAAAATGGTTCAAATGGCTCTGAGCACTATGGGACTTAACATCTGAGGTCATCAGTCCCCTAGACTTAGAACTACTTAAACCTACCTAACCTAAGGACATCACACACATCCATGCCCGAGGCAGGATTCAAACCTGTGACCACAGCAGCAGTGCGGTTCCGGACTGAAGCGCCAAGAACCGCTCGGTCACAGAGGCCGGCTCCAATTGCATTTGGAGGAAATACGGAAAACGTGAACTATCCTCTAATTCCACCATTTACGTTTAGGGAAACCGCAGAAAACGTAAACCCTCCACGAGTTAAGAGAAATGGATTTAAGGGAACAATATAAAACGAAAACCACACCCAAACAGCCGTATTTAGATTTATTGGAAATGTGGAAAACGTGAGCCATGCATAAACTCCCCAAATTAGAGGAACTACGGAAAACGTAAAATTTCGCCAACACAGCGGAAAAAGTAAACTACCGCCCAATTTCCCAAGTTATATTTAGTGAACCTACGAGAAATTAGATGGCCGGAAGATTCTTTCACAGGCGAGTCTCATACATCTACATCTACATCCATTCTCCGCAAGCCACCTGACGGTGTGTGGCGGAGGGTATCTTGAGTACCTCTATCGGTTCTCCCTCCTATTCCAGTCTCGTATTGTTCATGGAAAGAAGGATTGTCGGTATGCCTCTGTGTGGGCTCTAATCTCTCTGATTTTATTCTCATGGTCTCTTCGCGAGATATACGTAGGAGGCAGCAATATACTGCTTGACTCCTCGGTGAAGCTATGTTCTAGAAACTTCAACAAAAGCCCGTACCGAGCTACTGAGCGTCTCTCCTGCAGTCTTCCACTGGAGTTTATCCATCATCTCCGTAACGCTTTCGCGATCACTAAATGATCCTGTAAAGAAGCGCGCTGCTCTCCGTTGGATCTTCCCTATCTCTTCCATCAACCCTATCTGGTACGGATCCCTCACTGCCGAGCAGTATTCAAGCAGTGGGCGAACAAGCGTACTGTAACCTACTTCCTTTGTTTTCGGATTGCATTTCCTTAGGACTCTTCCAGTGAACCTCAGTCTGGCATCTGCTTTACCGACGATCAACTTTATATGATCATTCAATTTTAAATCACTCCTAATGCGCCCTCCCAGATAATTTATGGAATTAACTGCTTGCAGTTGCTGACCTGCTATATTGAAGCTAAGTGATAAGCGATTTTTCTTTCTATGTATTCGCAGCACATTACACTTGTCTACATTGAGATTCAATTGCCATTCGCTGCACCATGCGTCAATCCGCTGCAGATCCTCCTGCATTTCAGTACAATTTTCCATTGTTACAACCTCTCCATATACCACAGCATCATCCGCAAAAAGCCTCAGTGAACTTCCGATGTCATCCACAAGGTCATTTATGTATATTGTGAATAGCAATGGTACGTTAATAATTTTGCTAGATATTTTATTATCTATGGGCTGCCTTAGGAAAACCATCAGAAAAATTTCGCAAATGGAGCTAAGTGTATCAAATATCATTATTCATGGGTAATGATGTACATGGTGTTTGAAAGTAAAACATATAGAGGATATAATTTTTTAAATATAGCTTTTTTCTATCACGTAACTGATGTACTTGAAACAACTACATATAAAGGAATCCATATTTGCAGTTTCCGTTACTGAGCTCTAAACGTTCGACATTTTAGGGTAGATGCGACATGCTGTATGTAACAGACTCTGTTGAGGTACTTGTTCCGACGAAGGAATGTTCAGGGACGTTAATTATTCAAACGAATGGCCCTTTTCCTCGATGAACCACTCGGTGTGCCTTCTAAACGAGCTGCTGACGAAACGTAATTTTTTTTATCAAAGGCAATAGCCGTATGTATGTTGCTGTATTTGAACTGTTGTCACGTTCCACTTCAAATTCTGGGATACCATGTATTGATGGTTTCAATAATGCATGAATCAATCGATCTGATTCTGTACACAAGGAATGCATAGGGCCTGAGGATGGCTCAATGAAGTGCCGAAACTGGTGGTCTAAATAAAATAACATCTGAAAGTATGCGGCTGTTTGGCGACTTAACGTTGATAAATATCTGTCCGTCTGTAGTTCCTTATCCACTACGGATCAACAGAAATGAAAAGTTAATGGCGTCACGGAGCGACAGGCTATCTCGACCCGCTCATTAAAGTCAGGGTCGGTTATCCTTGCACTGTGTTATTGGTGGTCCAGTCGCCTTAATGTGACCACCTGTCAAACGCCTGTATAACCACCTTTTACAGCGCGGACCGCTAAACGTGCAGGAAGAGAGTCGGTGACATTCTAGATCTTACTGACAGGATTGTGGAGCCACCGTGAGTCCAGAGCCGTGACCAGATGCGCTAGGGTCCTCGGTTGACGATCCATGACGCTAACACCTCGATGAAGGTGGTCCCGCAGGCTTTCGATTCGGTTTAAATCGTGGGAGTTTAGTCTACAGGTTGCACTGCAAACTCATGCTCGTGCTCTTCGATCAACGTGCGTATATTGTGAGCTGTATGACACGTGGCATACTCCTGCTGCTAGATACTATCGTTCCTATGTAGAAACAAACTGCATGTATTAATGGAAATGGTTATCCAGTACAGATTCATACTTATGTTGATCCATTACGCTTCAAGAACGAAGGGACTACCTCGAGAATTTCACGAAAACATTCCCCATACCACAACGCTCAATCTTGCTTCCAAGACAATTCCGACGATTGTTGCAGGGCAGTAGAAGCTAACGGCCATCCGTCCGATGGAGCACAGAACGTGATTTATCTGACACGTGTCTCGCCACTCTGTGGACTTCCAATTGTTGCACTGGCGTGCTAATTCCTCCCTTTGTAGCCGACCAACTCCATTGAGCACGGGTGCATGAAACAGTCCTGCTACGAGGCCGATACACAGCAACGTTCGCTAAATTGTCGTTGAGAAGACACTGTTGGTAGCTCCTTGGTTAATCTGGGCTATTCAGGTGCAAAACACTTGCACATCTATTCGCCCGTACACCATCTCCGCAGCTGGCATTCACGCAATTTCCCGTGCTGTAACGCTATTGCCTCGGTGCCGCTTCTGAGTAGCACTATTTTACCATGCACGGCGTACTTGGAAGCGGGCGGCACACGAACAGTTTACGAGCCTAGCCGCTTGGGAAATGCTTCCACCTTTGACCCAAAAACCAATTGTCGTGCTTCTTTGGACTTCAGATAAATCGCGTTGCTTCCGCATAACGACAATGACTGCACTCTTTCCCGCATAGCCCGCGGCAAGATCTTGCATAGCCTACCCTCCACTGTTAGTGTTGCCACTTGTCCCCTGTGAGTGGTTATTGCACGTTGACGTGCACGCAGGCCGTGGTCACATTAATGCGAGAAGACGGTGTACAAGACAAGTCGTGATGCACAAACAAACGGAATTCGATAAGCCGTGGATAGTGATATAGAACATCCATTTCATTTGCATCCAACGAGGGCTTTCATCAGGTATGGTTTACATCCAGGTCGAAGGGCACCGGGAGCCATTACGTTACATGAGTGTTTAACAATGGCGTCTAAGAAGACACAGTGACCAGTACGAAGTGGAGATATGAAACTGTGTATTTTAGCTGCAGTGCGACACTATCCTTCTGTCGGCTTATGAGAAACTTCTTCAGTCACTGGTAACCGCTTTACATGGGCGTGGTGGATAGTACACGGTCACAAGGTACACCCGAACCACTTGCCACTGACACAGGAGCAGTATGAGAGTAGTTTACATTGGGCAGTTTCTTTCTGTTAATGGGCAGTGAAAAATTTCTCTCTGGATATTTTATGCTTTCTGATGAATCCACATTAACAAATTATGGAGCATTTGTGGGCTACAGCAAATCCTGGATGGGTACATTATGTCGATTATCAAAGGATGTGGACCATTAATGTGTGATATGCTTTCGGAATGAAATCATTGGTCAAAAGTACATCTCAGATCTGATAAATATGATGTATCGAGCTTTTATTGTGGATAACCGGTGCACTCCTGGAAAATGGCGATCTAAATGATAGAGGGTACGAAGCTCAAATCCTCCTGATGTTGCGCAATGCACAAATTTCCTGGAACGCGGTTATGACCCAATATTTCTGAAAAATTACAAGCACAGTACCTTGATGAATCACTAGTAGAGGTATGTTAAGATTCGTGCTTATCGGAGATACAAACCCAAGCGGTTTCAAACAGAACGTCGAGGAAACCAATCATTCCACATCTCGTTTGCAGATTGCTTGGAAGACACGGCGAGTTTTGCATTCAGGAAAGTGGGCACTCGTTAGAACACCATGTGCATGCAGTTTCTCAGAAGTATCCTCCGAAAGTTAAGGCCTGTGTTTCGTGATAGGACACTTCTTTTGTCCAGCAGTGCTTCCCTTGCTTGTGATAGTCTGCTTCTTATGCTTCCTCCGTGTTACTTTACTTTCTGTCCAAATTATCATAATTCGTTAACTTCGTTTTCTTCGTTGTCGCCAATTCTGATCTTAAGTTTATCGATAATATCACTTCTGCTACTCTTCATACTTACATACAGAACAATTAATAAAGGACTTCGCTGCAAGTGCTTCACATATGTGACCCAGTCAGAAGACTGACGACGCAGAAAATAGTAAGACAACCATGAGCGACAATTACGCAAATTAAACTCTATTAAGAGGCTACCGAGCCGTGCTGCGGTTCGCGTTGGTGCTGTTGTAGGTCTCCGTCCTCTATTGGAGGCCATACTGTATCGTTTAGTTGACACGTTGTTTGTCTTCTTTTTGTGTTGACTGATGCCACTTGGTTTCTCAAGCATTGCCTGTCCACTAGTGGCAGCAGCGGCGGTTATCGATGTGTAGTAACTGTTAACCTACCTTCGGGGCCACATCGTTGTTTTTCCGGTTCGTGCGAGTGGCCCAGTTCGATTGGGGACTCAGGAGGAGCCCGGTCCGCACAGTGCGGGGGCATGGCGGGACCACTGGCGGCATGCATGGACTGCCGGATCGAAGGGCTGTGCACGACCACGTCGAAACCAGATCTTGCACGTTTTAGGAGAGTGCATTTCAATTCGAGTAGACAAATCTCCACCACAGTGAAATTTCGCCATTCTCCAGTGACTTGGGTTCCTGTTGCTGGTTGTAGCGTTGCCGAGGCGAAGAGCAGCGAGTGGAGTGCTTGGGGAAGGCGTATCTGATTTGCTTTCCTGGACTTCTAATTACTATGTACTACCTTCAGCTTGTTACAATTTGTTACGTTCAACCAGCGGTATTTTTCCTACTCGGTGGCCGCAAACGCCGCAGTTACGTGCCCTGGAGTTTGGTGTATGTAACAGCAGTTAACGTTCCTCGCCTTGCCGCTGCTGTCCGGTAAGGCGTGTAGTTTTGACAGCTTTCTTGATTGTAGGCCGGGGATGATTCTTCTACTTTGGAGATAGTGATTCCATTCACGTTCCGGATGCTCTGGGCACAGTATTCTCGGAACGTAGTGCAGACCACCGGTTCGGGCTTTGCCGTGATTTCCATCGTTGCATTTGGTTTTTCGGACTTCAGGTAGCTTCAGCAAGATTAGCATTAGTCAGTCGTTAGACTGCCACTAGTTTGAGTTACCATCTTGTGAAGTGAATACCACACTTGGCTGCCTTTCTCATCGCTCGCGAAAGTGTTTCTGGCCTGACCTACTAAGAGACCGATTCCTGGAGCACTGTCTGTGACTGGCCCTTGTGTTTTTCTATTGTGTTATTATTTTACTATTGTATTACCAAGTTACCATCATTTGTCTCACCTGTTTGTTGATCAGCTGCTTGTCCTTTTGAATTAACCTTTGTTATTATATTTGTTGTTTAACTGAATGTTGTTAAATTTTTTAATAATTGCCATTCTTGGCGTTAAAGGCCTTCAGCCATGACTGTGGTTATTTGCTTTAAAATTGTAATTACGACCACATTGGCTTGTTTTCAAAACATTATTTGCTGTGTCTGTATTTTATGTATGTTTGTTAAATTTTTTTAATAATTGCCATTGTTGGTTTTTAAGGCCATCAGCTGTGGAACAATTCTTAAATTATCACCATTGAGGCCTTAAGCTGTGAAACAATTATTAAATAATTGGTATTATTTTTAATTTGTTGCTCGTTTTAAGTAAATTGTGTGAGATTAAAGAAAATCCAACCAATAGTAATTGGTTACGGCCCTGTCCACAATTGTAACCAGATCCTGCCTTGCTTGACTACCAGGTTTCAGATACTCTGTTTCTCTATTTGTTGCTTATGCTTGATTAAATGGCGTCTCTTTAGGAATAAGCAATAATTTGAAGAAAATTATGGAGGTCATTATATAAATAAAGAAATACCAATTTTGACTGTCACCTCCATTGTAATGTTATATTGGTATTGTTCATTATGTAAACTTGCCCTCTACAAAAGTGGCAGTTACGGGATTTAACTGTGGCACGCAGTTAAATGGATTACTATCGGTCATGATAATTATTAGAAGGATACGTTGTAAGTAGGCTGTTTAGGTTTTTTTTATTGGTAACGCCACTTAGCGCTCTGTAAGAAAATCACTGGCTGTGCTGTGTGCAGTCTGTGGCTAGTTTGGATTGTTGTCTGCCATTGTAGTGTTGGGCAGCTGGAAGTTAACAGCGCGTAACGTTGCGCAGTTGGAGGTGAGCCGCCAGCAGTGGTGGATGTTAGGAGAGAGATGGCGGAGTTTTGAAATTTGTAATACTGGATATCATGAACTGCCATGTATATTATGATTTTTCAACACTATTAAGGTAAATACATTGTTTGTTCTCTATCAAAATCTTTCATTTGCCAACTATGCCTATCAGTAGTTAGTGCCTTCAGTACTTTGAATCTTTTATTTAGCTGGCAGTAGTGGCGCTCGCTGTATTGCTGTAGCTTGAGTAACGAAGATTTTTGTGAGGTAAGTGATTTGTGAAAGGTATAGTTTAATGTTAGTCAGGGCCATTCTTTTGTAGGGATTATTGAAAGTCAGATTGCGTTGCGCTAAAAATATTGTGTGTCAGTAATTTTTCTAAGGGGACGTTTCAACGTAAAGGTACTTAATGGTTTTTTGACGATGAAGAAAGTGTATCAACGTTCTCTATAAACTTCTTCTACCACAGTTTCAGTATTCAGAATCCCAATGTAAACACTACGGAAATATTTAATCATTTGCACTGATGTATGGAACCTTGAAGTAAGGTCTCACTGTTTTCAACACAGAGTGTCGTATAGGAGACTCTGGGACTGGAGTTCAGTTTCAGTATTTCCGGAAATATTTCTGAAACACAGAGGTCTACGTTTGGTACAGAAGTTCTCAGTATGATATGCATATTTTAATGTTCATTGTATGAATACAGAATATGATACTCATCTTCGCAATTTTCGTTTCAACAGTGTAGGAGGTGATAGTCACTTCCCTGTCAACACAAAATAATTTCACATTCGTTTGGTTTAGTCCACTATCGAATTAGAATTGGTGGAAAATTTAAGTGTGAAGAACAACAGGAAGTGTAAGGTAATATACTAATGTGCTACCAGCTGCATCAGACTTACGATATCGTTAATGACTGAACGGCCAAGGGTTTCGAGGATGGGCAACCACAGACTGGGGGTAGACGGCCACAGCAGCCATCGCAATAGCCAAGCCGCTGCCACCAGGTGAACAGTGGTCCCTTGAGGGAGTTTCCCATAGCCTCGCAGTGGACTGACTCAGTTAAGAATTGAAGATATACCTTTGATCGCTTGGATAGCTCCAAACATGGCAGCTCCTACAAAATGGCAGATATTAGCTACCAAATAATAGTTTGAAGCTATGTAGTACCTCACAAATTCGCCGTAAATCAGAAACCAGCTCGAAAGCATATTCACGGCACTGAAATACACGTATTGAGGAAAGAAGTTGCCAAGGTGCGAATAAGACATGTGTTCGTTTAATTTAGATTTCAAGTCGCGTATTGTCTGAAAAAAGAAATATTTGTTTCTTACTATATAGTTGCAGATTAATAATTTTCTGACTTTTTTCCTTCGCTTCTACTGTGAACCCTTTATTCCTGCCAAATTTCTTTATTCTATGTCAAAGTGGAGTACCCTATAAGTTTTGTTGACTGAGTTTGTATCAAAATATGTGGCATAAACGGCCGTATGTTTTGGTACACCTAAATTACAAACTTCACTCTTTTACATCGCCAATGAACGGTTTACTATGTGACATAAATTTTGAGCAATCAGACAGAGAGACACACGTACGGACGCCAGAGTCATCACGTAAGGCTTCCGCTTTTTTCCGATTGTGATGCTGAATACTTACTACTAAAGTTACGGCGCCATTGCAAACGTTTAATACTAAGCGACCACGATAAATTAATTACTCTTCAACTTCTCTTTCAATTTTTGCTTTTACGGCAGCACAGACATCAGTTACAGCATAGAGGACTTTTGCAACGAAAGTCATGTTCCGTAGGATCAAATTGGGGAGTAAATCTCCAAGGTCGTGGAACGTTTCAGTACATGAAATTACGACATAAAAAAAGATAAAAATAAAATGTTTTGAACCCGAAAAAGTCAAGGCATAAGTTTAAGTAAACGCAATCAAAAATACAATAAGAATCAGTTTAATTTTTCAAGGAACTCCTCGACAGAATAGAAGGAGTGACCCATGAGGAAACTCTTCAGTTTCGACTTCAAAGCACCTAGATTACTGCTAAGATTTTTGGATTCTACTGGTAGCTTATTGAAAATAGATGCAGCAGTATACTGCACACTTATCTGCACAAGAGTTAAGGAAGTCCGATCCCAATGCCCTTTTGATATCTGCCGAGTATTAACTGAGTGAAAGCTGCTTATTCTTGGGAATAAGCTACTATTGTTAACAAGAAATGACAGTGAGAAATATATATATTGAGATGCCATTGTCAAAATACCCAGAATCGTGATCAGGGGTCAACAAGAGGTTCGTGACCTTACAACACTTCTTGCCCAAATGATTCTGAGCCAAAAATATCCGTTTAGAATAGAAAATCCAACCAAAAATATAATACCATACGACATCAGCGAATGGAAATAAGAGAAGTAGACAAATTTTCGTGTCGCGCTATCACTCACTTCAGATACCGTTGGAGCACTAAAAATGGTAGTATTAAATCCTTGAACAAAATCCCGAAGTGGGCTTTCCACGGCAGTTTACTATCTATCTGAACACATAGAAATTTGAACTGTTCAGTTTCACTAATCATATGCATATTCTCTTAAAATAAAACGTCAGGTTTTGTTGAATTATATGTTAGAAACTGCTAGGTTATTTTCTACAAGCCATGGACTTTTGGCATGAGTTTCACTATTTGAAACCAAGCCAATGCTGCACACAACATCTTTTACTAGCAAGCTAGTGTCATCAGCAAGCAGAATATTTTAGAGTTACCCGTAATACTACAGGGCATATCATTTACATAGGTAAGGAACAGGACTGCCCCCCCCCCCCACCCCCACTTCACTGTACCCCACTCAGACCCCACAGCATAGCCACTCTCAACACTGTGAATAATGACCTATTGCTGTCTGTTGCTAAAGTAAGAAGTGAACCAATTGTGAGCTGCTCATTACATTGCATAATGGTCCAAATTCTGGATCAACATTTGTGATCAACACAATAAAACGCCTTAATTAAATAAAAAATACACCTAGCATTGGAAACGTTTCGTTTAACCCATCCAGTACCTCACAGAGAAAAAGGAATATAGCACTATCAGCTGTCAAACGACTTCTTAGGCCGAACTGTACATTTGATAACAAATCGTGTGATATGAAATAATAAATTATCCTTATATATACATCCTTTTCCATAACCTTAGCAGACACTGATGGCATAGAAATAAAAGTAAAAGAGTCTATATTATCCATTTCTCCTTCTCTATAAAGTGGATTTACTACTGAGTACTTTAATCGTTCTGGAAACTTAGCATTCCTAAAGGAAAAAATACAAATGTGGCTAAATACAGAGATAACATGTGCAGCACAGTACTTCAACAATCTGTTAGGCACTGCATGATATTCATGAGAGTCCTTAGTCTTCAGTGTTTTAATTATTAACTCAATCTCCCCCTTGTCTGTCCCAAAGAGGATTACTGTAGAAATCAATCTCGTAAATGAATTTGCCAAGAGGGTTATATGACTCCCTGTAGAAACTAAACTTTTATGTAATTCAATAGAAATTCTCAGAAAATGATTGTTAAATACTGTACATATATCTGATTTATCAATAACGGAAATATGTTTACGGCGAACAGACTTTATATCATCGACCTCGTGCTGCTGATCAGACACTTCCTTCACAACTGACTGTATGGTTTTAATTTTATCCTGTGAATTATCTATTCTATTTGCATACGACATACTCTTTGCCTTCCTAATAACATTTTTAAGCACCTTACAGTACTGTTCGTAATGGGCTACTGTAGCTTGATAATGACTACATCTAACATTTTGATATAATTCCCACTTCGTTGTACATGATACTCTTATCGCACTAGTCAGCCATCGAGGCTGTCTTTTGCTGCTAGTATCCGGTTTAGAACCTTCTATGGAAAGCAACACTCAAGGAGGATAAGAAATGTGTTAAGGATAGCATTATATTTGTTATCTATGTTACCAGTACTATAAACATCCTGCCACTCTTGTTCATTGATGAATTTTAAAAAACTTTCTGTTGCTGTTGGATTACACGGTTTTTAATTAAATGTGACATTTGTTTGAGTACAAAAGCCTTTTAGTGTCAATATTTCTGCAGAATGGCCTGAAATTCCATTCACCCTTTTACTAACAGAATGCCAGTCTAGTAAAGAAGAATGAACAAAAATCATGTCTGTGGTACTGTTCCCCTAAACCCTTGTTTGAAAAAACAAAGTCTGCATCAGATCATATGAACATCATTTTTCTTAGACCATCATGTACAAAATTTATATTGGAGTCACCACATATAACTAATTTCTGGTACTTGCTATAAAGTGAATCAAGAACCCTCTGGAGCTTGAACAGAAATGCTCTGAAGTCAGAATTAAGGGACCTATAAACAATAACCGTTAGAAGTTTAGTTTCACTAAATTCCACTGCCCCTGCACAACATTCAAATATCTGTTCAGCGTAGTGCCGTGGTACTCTATGAACTCAATCGGAACAACGTTTTTTTATGTACATGGCTACCCAGCAAGGAACTCGTTGAGAAACAGCCATCTAATCATTATCGTGGCAAAGGATGCTACTGAATTGTCAAATTATTTAAGTTGTGCTCAGATATATCAATAATTTCTAAGTCAACATCTATAAGCAGTTCACTAACTTTATCTCTAATACCTCTTATATTTTGATGAAATATGCTAATTCCTACTCTGCTAGGAAACATGACGTCTTCTGAAGGTGACGGCTTAGTTAGAGGGACTTCCTTTAAGTAAGTGGACCTGTCAATTGACTTCAATAAAAAAAAGTGGAGCTCTAACACCAACTACTACAGGAATTTTTTCATGAGTGATCCCACCACCACCCACTACAAAAACACCTATAAGTTTTCCCAACCTCCCTTTCCCATATCGAGGTGTGGGCCATGTTTAGTGAAACACGATCTACTCATAGAATCAACTGGCACCACAGAAATGTGACCCGGGCCGTCTGCCATCAGTGCCTTCTCCAGCCCCTTGTTATCATGCCTCAGCCACATTAAGATGAGGCCGATCTTGACGCTGAAACAGCTGCACGAAATACACATTAGTGCCACCAGTTTCAATAGCTATCTTTACTAGGTCACCAACTACATTGTATTCCCAGTCCCTAACAAGACTGTTCCCTGCTCCACTCACTGTCACTACCTGACCCTCCTCTGTAAAATTCTTACATACCCCCAAATGCGGTCAGTCACCTGAACCAAGCCTGCAATAGGATTCACAATGCTGGTGACATCGTACTCACTCCCCAACACTTCCTGCAACTGCTGGCCCACACTTCTACCGTGCCAACTACCAGCAGCAGCAGACTTCGCAAATGACCAAGGCCTCCTAATTGCTGAGAGCTGCTGCATCTTCCATACACCTACAATTACGAAGGGCTCCTCACGATTCAACTCTACTAATTCTGCACGATCAGCTGTTTCAGCTTTCTGCATCGGCAACGATTTCGTCTGTGACAGCAGCAGAGCAGAGGAAACCAAAATTGCTGACAAAGTTAGAGTTAACATCGAATGTGTTAATACATTTTAATTTCACAGATTTGTCATTAGAAATACGGCCTAGCCGCAGTGGTAACACCGGTTCCCATCAGATCACCAAAGTTAAGCGCTGTCAGACTGGGCTAGCATTTAGATGGGTGACCATCCGGTCTGCCAGGCGCTGTTGGTAAGTGGGGTGCACTCAGCCCTTGTGAGGCAAACTGAGGAGCTCCTTGATTGAGAAGTAGAGGCTCCGGTCTCGAAAACTGGCACACGGCTGGAAGAGCAGTGTGCTGACCACATGCCCTCCGTATCCGAATCCAGTGACGCCTAAGGGCTCAGGATGACACGGTGGCCTGTCGGTACCATTAAGCCTTCATTGCCTGTTCGGGAGGAGTCGTCATCGTCGTCGTCATTAGAAATGGAGGTTGGCATCATTAAGTCGTCACCAAGCTTGTGTGTGTCGGATAAAATTAGTGAACCAGATAGTACAATATAAAAACATAGGTAAGTTGTTACAGCAGAACTGATAACAAAGAGAAGACAAATGATAACAAAATCACCTGGGGATTGAAATGATAATACTAAAAACAGAAAGTCTCTAAATAAATCCATACTGGAAAGTACAAAATCTAATGTGGGGGCTTTGAATTACACAATTTGAAAAAAAAGAAACAGTATCAGATTTTGCAAGCGTAAAATCTGAGGCTGGGAAAGTTAAAATCGAGATTCAAAGTATAATTTAAAATAAGTTACGAAATATAACAATAGAAAACGCCTAATATTTCGGAGATATAGTCTCTGTGAACGAGAGAGACGCTAAAGTTGAAAAATCGTTGAGGAGAACGATCGATAAATTACTGGTTGAGCTGAGTAGCAACGTTAAAGATCATGTGCAGAGACAAAATACACTCGAAGAGGAAACAAACGAGGGGCGCAGCATCTGACTACGGAAAATATAGTGTTTCACGAAGAGACCTTGAAGGAAGAAAGAGTTTGGAAGATGGAACCTAGCACGAGGCAGTACAGTACAAGAAACAGGATGAAGATGTGCAAGCTGAGCTAAATACTTTAGCTTTATGTCTGGCCGCAATTGTAATTCTTTGTCAGACTATGTACAGTGGCACCTGTGTACTGTCCAATAAATTCGATCGTCGAATGTTAAAATTTTATCAGTTAGTTGGAACAGCATTAAAGTTCATACGTTAAATTGTCAATAAAAGGCAGGGGAACTAGAATCTAGGATACAAATCACATTAACTATGAAAAATGTAATTAAGGTAATAATTTCGCTGGAAAGGGAACTGATAATTTTCAGACAATGATGGTAAAGTTGGATATATTCAAAATAGAAATTGCGAGCAGGATCTGAGCTCTGACGATCCAGCGCTTAATGGTCGACATAGCCGAAATAAGAACTCGGCAAACTGTGACGAATCGCTCTCAGGTTTAGGAGATTCAAAAATAAATGGGCAAGAAAACGGACGTGCGTAATGGAATTTAATAATGAACTTCGATATGATACATGAGATTGGAATGTTGGAAATGAATATCTGTAATAGCGTAGATAAATTCCGGAGCTGTTGGAAGGGCACAGGAGAGATGAGAGCACATTAAATATAGAAAAGTATAGTTATGAAACAGATAATTGGGATATGAGGTTGACATTTTACTTTATTCAGTGGATGAAAAATACAGCGAGGGTGATATTTTAGGTGGAAGTTTGGTGTCCAAAAGGGACATAGCGGTAAATCGGAACTTGCGGCTATTTCATGACCAGATATTCGGTACGAATAAGGCACCCATATATGTAATCAAGAGCAGCAGTAGACGGAGTTCTTCGCACCTCGGTTCAGATCTGATTAATTTATTTAAATTCTTCGAACTGATAAAAGTAAAAACATTAACGTTCCAGGTTATTTATTATTATGCATCGCAACGGTTCTAGCGACTGTAATCACGATGCCTTATTATTAATTTTCCTCACAACTTATTATCTATTTGAGAAAGAAGTTACAAAGTATTTCCGACCGAGTTTATTAAAATGAAAGCTATTACGGTTGATGCGTATGTTGTACTGTCAGAATTTGTACAATAAATAAAAACTTACCGAAAGGCATCACGTTAGGAGCTACCAATATATATATATGTTCGAGGTAAGCTCCGTTGGCGAGTATGTTGCACAAAATTTCAATCTGGTGTCTTTAAATTTGTAAACCCATACATGAGAAGAGCAGTGAATGGGTTTACAAATTTAATGACACCAGATTGAAATTTTCTGTTTCATACTCGCCAATGGAGCATAGCTCGAACTTGGATTTCCTGCAAGCTGCAAATGAGCATTGTCAAGAAAAATTGTTCTCGACTTTAAGATGCTGAAGTGCACTGTTGCCTCAGGCGAAGACGCAGGAAAACTGAAAGCAACCAATCCTTACTCGGAAATAAATTCCTGTTTCCATATTTGTAAATCAGCACTAAGAAGAGTTTTATTGCCCAGCCCTCCGCTTTGACCGCACCAAGCGGAACGAAGGCCAAATAAAAACTGCTTCAGCCATTACATAGAGATATTAACAGATTTCTGCATCTACATTTGTAGCCCGAAATCCATGCACAGGTTTTTTGCGGAGGGCCGTTTTGAAAGTTCTGTCAGCAGCTGATTCCTTCTCTGTTCTGTTTGAGAATGGTGAGTGGATGGAATGATTGTCGATGGATCCCCGTATTAGAACCAGTTTCTCGATTTCTCCCATCGTGGTTATATCGTGAGACGTATGTTGGAGGAAGTCAGACGTCATCCGAATGTTTCCGGAAAGCACTTCCTCAAAATGTCAGTAGTAAACCTTTCTGTGATGCACCACGTCTCGTTCCCACTGACTGCCACCGGAGTTAGCTGAACACCTCTGTAACGCTCTTGCACCAACTAAACCATCACGGTATGAAGTGCACCACCACTTGTTATTAATATGTTTTTGGTATTTATTAGTACGACAAACAACCACATGAAGTGCTATAGGTCGCGCCGTGTATTCATATTGCGATAAAACGCAAAATCTTCAAATCTGACATCCACGTTACTAGCATAATTGTCTTTTGCCGCAAATTTTGGGTATTGAAAAAAATATTCGATATTTTCAGAGGTTATAGTACGGAACAAAACACGAAATAGAAATTCCCAGTAAGGGAGAGCTCTTAAATCTATACCTTAAGAACTATGAGAACATCGCCGCTATTGTGAAACACATCCATCCTACTTCGACTTCGTCGCTATTATGACCGACCTACAGAATGCAGTATACAAATGAGAAAACATTATTCTCTTACCGTGAAACAGAAGGGCTCCTAATGTAATCCGCTTCCTATTACAAACAACATGCACTATTGAGCTACCGCTGAAGGAGGTAATTAGTGTGATATTCATTCATACTAAGGACTGCTTCTGATGTGACGTCAATTCTGTCCTACGTCTTAGGGAGCATGTACTCTCCTGAAAATTCCAGGTTGGTTATGGATGCACAGGGAGAAATGGCTGATCTTCCATCATGCATAAATCACATCGCCATTCGTTTTTGGAATGATGCCTCCTCCAGCAGGACAGACAAGTAGGATGATAGGAGCTGGCGATGACTTGTGCCACTAAATCTCTCTGGTATTCTGTGACGTCCTGTCAGCCTACGCCAACAGTTCTATCCATACACCAACTGTAAATCGCCGCTAATGCTTTGCTCTATCAGGTTTGTGTCAATTTGCTTCTACTCACAGATGCTGGCTATGAGACTTGCAGCCCCTCTTGCGGGAAACCAGTCTCGTCTTTGAACAATATCATTGGACTGGTCGTACCACTCAATAGATATTGTAAAGATTCTTCTCGTTTACAGAGAAAACCATTGTCATCAGCGAGTGTTATCGTTGATGTCCTTTCACATTGAATTTTAAAACTAGTCTTTATTCAATCATTACTTCTTCGATATTTCGAGCACTTCGATGTTGGTTTACCAAGTTCTTCCCTCTTGGTTCTTGTACATAATGTGAACGCTTTTTTTCAGATCGACAAATCCTTCCATCGTGTCTCGATATCATATCTGTCTTAGTTCCATTATCAAGTGCAATGACAGAACTGCCTCTCTGGTACCTTTAACTATGCTACAGACAAACTGATTGTCATCCAACAGATCCTCAATTTTCTTATCCATTCGTCTGTACACGAGGGCTGTCCAGAAAGTAAGTTACGATCGGTCGCGAAATGGAAACGACTACGAAAATCCGATAAAGCTTTGCAAAGGTGTGTTGGGTAGTGTCTCTAGTATGACTCTAGGTAAAATTATGTCGCTCTTTTAATTCCTGAGCTATTAGCGAGCGCGTAAAGACGTTATAGAAAATAGTGTCTCCCGCCAAGTACGAGGGCCTAGTGAGAATTTTCCCCTGAAGCTATGCAACCAACATTATACCTGTCGTGCGGTTTCTTCTTCAAGACAATTCTCAGCCTCATTCTGCAGGGGCAATGAAGATGTTCCTGTATCGTTTCAATTGGAAATGTTTGGTTACCCACAATACAGCCCGTAATTGTCTCCCACTGAGTTTCATCTCTGCTCAAACGAACCGTTGGCTATGAAGACAACTTTTTGGCACAGACAACGAGCTTTAGGGCAGTGTAGAGAATTGGCGGTAGGCACTGGCGGCTGCCTTCTATGATGAGGGTATTGGAAAGTTGGTACAACGCTACGACGAATGTCTGAGTCAGAACGGCGACTACGTAGAGAAGTAGCTGAAAGGTGTAGCTAACTGTTACAAATGAAACATTTCTGATTTTCACTGTGATTTTCATTTCGCGATCAATCGTAACTTACTCTCTGGACAGCCCTCGTATTATTGTTATGAGCAAATTGGATGTATGAGCTGTTAATCTGATTTAGTGGTAGTTATCGCACCTGCCAGTTCTTTCGGTCTTCAGAAATGTGACAGAGTTGCTTTTCCAGATGTGTGATGGTATATCGCCAGTCTCAGACATGCTACACACAAATATAACTAATTGTTTTGTTGCTATATCCCTAATTGATTTTAGAATTTCCGATGAAATTTTGTCTGTACCTTATTTGATCTTAAGACTTCCAAAACTCTTTTAAAATCTCTCCTAAGACCATCTTTGTACAGATCGTTGCAGGAATTGTGCTGTTCAGTATAAAATGTCGAACCAAACAGCCTCCTAAATTTCAAGTTGTTACTTTATTTTTGCAACCAGTTTCAGCGTTACATCACGTCATCCTCAAGCTCCCTAACCGACTTGTGGGAAGGATCACACATCTGGTCCCTATTTTGATTGGACCAGAGGTGGGATCCTTCCTACACGTCGGCCAGTTCATAGGAACTTGTAGCCAAAAAATTCGTAAGATCTAAAATGCTGTAAAAGTTAATGATATTTACATTTATCATGGTTCATATGCTAACACACAAGTAACTGTGCAGAAAACTGTGGCAAAGCTTATCTAAGGACCTTTACTGTAGCTAATATAACGTCTGATTTTAGAGCATTAGGCATCTGGCAAGTTTATAGACAAACATTCATAAGAGAAGAGTTGTTAGGTTATGAGTGTCAGGCTAGATCCTGTTAATGATAATAATAAAGAACTACCATTCAGCAGAATCTGACTTTCTACGGTTTCTGACAAACACAAACATAGACATCTTGGTCATCTACATAAAAGAACATCAGTTTATGAGCAAAGCACCACTACAAGTTACTCTGAGCATGTTTATCCCTTACCAAAGGCTACGCCTAGAAAGCGTAAACAGGGAGGAGATCCTAGAGGTAAGTACTGATTCTTGGCTAATACACCTGAAGGGTTACGTGTACTTACAGAAAAACTAGGAAACTAATTTAAGCCTGCTAAGAAGACAGTGAAAAGGAATCGTTAAGTTTAGTTTCTGTCAATTAACAATTCTTACATTCTTGTAGGGGTTCCACCATGAAATAGTATATACGGCAACATTTTTAGTTTTCAAAACGTTGAGCTCTTTAGTTTTGGTTACAGATCACAAGAAAGTGGCCCAAAGTACACAGGTCTCTCCTATACAAGGTGACAAAATCCTAGTATTGTAACAGAAGTAAATATCAGTACTTACAGGTCTTCGTTCAATATTGGAACATGATTTTCGAGATGTGATGCGATCCTCAAGAAATTCCATGTGTTGGAAGCACCACACTTCAGGCTGGCACACTGACACCGCAGCCAGACTTCTCACTACATTTCACTTTTTTTACTTCTGTTCAGTAGTGTGATAGAAGAGAGTTAAATTTAGCTTTACAACCGTCACCAGTGACGTCCGGCAAAACGACGGACACTCTCTTGGCAACTATTTCAAACTTTTCCTTTCCGGCATGCTGTAACAAAGTAAAGAACTCAGTTCGTGCTACGACTTCATGCTTTATTGAATATTTACAAGTTTCGGTGACTATCATAAAAATATACGTTCCTTATTGTGGTACAGACAGTTTCCAGCAATAAAAGGGCTGGCCTCTAGCTACACGTCTTTATCAAACGTGTATAGCCAATTTGTTCCATTCCATGTCTACAACAGTGTGAAATTTGTGATTTACCATTGGCATAGCATATTAAATACTTATGAAATAACTTATCATATTCAGTATTCATGAAATGTACAAAGATTTAAAAACTTCTGTGAAAATATTTACTCACTTGCACAGAAATTTCCTTATGACAGCGAATCGACCGTATACGAAAACCAAACTCAACGTACGGTAAGAGCACCAGAAAGCAATATGGGAGACTCAGCGCTCAGTCGACAGGGGACTACAGCTCACAGCTACTAGCTCGCGCATGAGCACTGAGGCCACTGCTACCGAATCTAGAAGTGACCCTACTCCTTTATGCCTAGAATTATCGCGCGCCACTACTAACGCGATCATGATAGCGAACCCGTGCGCAGGATGGACGACAGCCATTTGAGAAAATGGTTGTCAATCGATTACAGTTCCGTTCACCGTGTAAAACGGGCATTAGTAGATCACCTTGTAAACAAAGACTGCATTCTACAGTAGAGACATTGTACGCTAGGACTGCTCCTGTCAATATACAGCAGGCCATTTGAATTGGATTAGTAGAAACGTCATCCCAACCTCTACACCTAAGTGCTCGTCGGTATTGCCTGCTGTACAATATTAGCAACAACAGTACCAGTACGTGTATTCTACTGCCAAAGTTATGACAAGAATTATCGCTTATAACTTTCGACCCGGTTGTTTCCGAACCTGGATCCCTTAGGGCACATTGATATATTTACCATTCTTGATCGTCCCTGAAGGTCTGTAATATTATCACGGAATCAGCCTTCATATTCTTCTTATTCTATTTGGAGGTAGAATATGAAGGTGTACGCAAGTTGGTACTATCGTTGTTCATTGTTGTCTTTTTTTTCTAGCCATAAGTTTCATCTCAGGACTAAATCTCTGCGATGAAATATTGTTACCAGATGCCGTTCACAGAACACTTATAAGCAACTCTATAGGCTGGCAATACTTTATTGTTAACAGCAAACTGTGTCCTAGCGTAAAATAAGGCAACTTCAAATTATAAATCTCTATCGGACTCGGCAGGACAGTTGAGCTTCGAACTCGTTTGGTACAGCTCTTAGCATTTGGGTCATTCGCTGTCACATCACACACAGATAGTAAGCTTCCATCTCTTTCTAGTTGTGAAGAAAGTAACAAGGGAAAGCTAATTTGTAATGTCAGCTGCCTGGACATTTAGATTTTTCAGGGAATTTTATTTCAGCAAGCAGCTCTAGGAGACATGGTAGTCTGACTGTTATGTGCATCATGTGGTTGCCATTCGTACTTAACTTCTGCAGTGAGGACATGCAATTTTAGGCGACAATGCAGATAATCGCCAGAATTTCCCAATACAATGCCACGGTTCATTTATATCGATACAACAGTTATGTAAGGATCCCAGATTGGCTTATTACTATCGTAAGTGAGACATAGCACCATTGATAACTAGTATGGAATATTTGTACGAAACGTGTCTTGACATCAGTTACACGGTATCAAACGACAGGTAAGTGAAATGGAGAATAGATTTTACAGTTGATCTTTAAAAAATCGTTAGTGATGAGAACGCTCCGTAGATGTACATACAGAAGAACCCGATCTTGCCAGAGAATTTAATATCTGAGAAGTATTCCACCAACTATAAAACGACCTTATGCGTTCGTGGAATTTATAATTAATTTAATCTTCCAAAAAACAATGATAATCGAAATTGTTCTCTCGCACAGTAATGGTGTTGAAGGTATTTGAGCAAGCGACTAGAGATAATTAGGGAAGACATTCCTGTAACTGACAGTAATAAGAGCGAGCGAAATTAAAAGAACTGCTCCTACGCGGGAAAATGGGACATCCATCTGAAGGCTGAACATTTCATCGTATTCTTCTTACAACTATTTGGAGACGTCTTCTTTCGTGTAGCGATCTCTCAAGGAAGACTGCAGACGAATTCCCCCACGGAACAGGCTAATTAACTCAAACTATAACGCTCAACATACGAGGTAATCAAAACTTTAGATCCACTTTGCTGAAATAAATGCTACCTTTGGCTTATTTTATCTACAAACCGTTTCACAATTGACTGAAGGCTCTTTCCTATTTTCATGAACAGACAATAATGTAAAACATGCCGATAGGTTTCGAAGGAAGTGTCTTTCTTTCACCTACCCAGAAAAGGCTATGCTCTTCAAAGAATATGTCTAACATAAGCGAAATGTCAGTATCAGATATCTCGTCAAATGGTCTTGAATCTATGGTTCATACGTTTGTATCTCATTAGTGTGACAGCTGTTAATATAGACAGAATTTGTACACTATTTTGAGTATGTTGCCAGATTTAATAATTTAAAATAGGACAACCATAATAAATAAAGATATTCGTCATATAGTTCAGCTCATGCGGTATCTGATTTTAACTCCCATTTATTTGTTTTACAACATACTTTTCGTCTGTTTGCAAAGGCGATGGTAAATGTAGTTATAAATCGTTCCTCTGTTTGGCCTACGAACTTGTATTAAACGATACCAATCTTTTCCAGCACAGCTACTTTCGCAGAATTTAATTTGACGACTAACTCCTTTTCTCGGAACAGTGCAGTCATCATTTGTTTCACGTATAGTCTCTCGTAACTGACATTGCGCACCAATTACCCTGAATTACACAAATTGATAATTCCAGGATTACTACAGCAATAACAGAGACAAATCTTACTCTATACATATCTGGCGGTATTTCACGTTTTTGATAAATAAAACAAGCATTTGTGCATCGGATACGGTTAATCAATAGATTGTCTACTATTACCATGCTAAAATAGAATCCAAAGGACCTGAATTGCGTTCCGCCTGTTATTAATGCAGCCCACACAACTAAAGTTTTTTGTCAGTCCTGTAATCACTTTTTAGTATCTTTGTTTGGCTTTGCAGGAATGACCGTATGGCATTGGTGACCGCGAGTCTTCAGCTGAGGTAGTCTGGCCGCCAAGTTGCAAGACTTTTCTGCTGACGCCACATTGGGTGACTTACGTGCCGATGAACATGAAATGAGGGAAAAGGACAACACAAAATCCAGTTCCCGAGCATTGAAAATCATTGATCCCGCCGGCAATAGAACCTGAGCCCACTGCATGCCAGTCAGATGCACTGACCAGTCAGCTAAAGAGAGTTGCTTAACCACACCATTATCACTAGTGAACACAACAGAGCATTACTTTGTTTGGCAGTAAGTGCAAGGTATATTAATACCATCGTGTTGCAAATATTAGAAAACCGATACGAGACTGCATTTAAAACGTGTAAACTCAAATAATTACAATACTCGACGTTTTGAAGAATATCGCAATCCCGTTACTACGACAGGCAACTGATACTCCTACCTCTATCACGTAAATCATACCGTAATACTTAGTCAAAACTAAATTTCTTGCGAAAAAGATGTCCAAGAAGAACTTCGCTCACGAAGTTCAAAGATAGTTTGAAGTATTCTTGCCCTCCAAACAGTTTCCCAACTACATGTTAACCGCCGTCCGCTTGACGTGTGGATAAGCATAAACTGAATAATGAACTAACCAGTTAGAAAAACCGAATTTGACAGTGTCTGGCGCTCTTTGAAATCTCACCATCAACAGGATTTCACTAGAAATTTCACTGTACTCGTGATCTCTGTGATGTTACAAAGTTACGTGTCGCCTTGGTACCTAATATAAAGTGACATTAAAAACCTAGGTTATTCATGTGTAGTTAGCTGTGCCTAAGCTACAATTTTAAATGACATGAAGAACATGTTTGGTTCTGGATATGGATTCAGACCCGGCACATATAGGCAATGCTAACCAAACAAAGCTTTTTTGACTGACTCAGACTGGAACACAACACTTATCGTCATTTCTGACTAGGCATGGAGGGACGTGAAATATTTAATTTATTGCCGCTATCTGATAGTAAATCTATCCTCAAGTTGTTGTTTAGGTCTTCAGTTCGAAGAATGGTTAGAATAAGCTCTCCATGTTACTCTATACTGCGAAAGCTACTTTATCTCCGTATAACTACTGCAACTTACATCCTTTTGAACCTGCTTGTTGTATTCATCTCTTGGTTTCTCTCTACACTTTAAGCTTACCCTCCTGCCACTCACACTTTCCTGCAATAATAAACTGGTGTCCCTCTAGTGTCTCAGAACGCGTCCCGTCAACTGACGTCTTCCTTTAATTAAATTGTGAAATAAATTTGTTTCTGACAAAATTTGATTCAGTATCTTCTCATTAGGTATATGATCTGACGGTGTAATCTTCAGCATTATTTTACCTAGAGAGACATCTGAAAACCTTCTCTTCTTGTACGAACTTTACATTGCTTACCTTTCACTTCCACTCAAGGCTACGCTCCAGACACCTCAGAAAATACTTTTTCTTGTTTGGGAACGCTTTTCTTGCCTCTGAGAGTCTACGTATTGTACCCTCTCTACCTCAGAAATCATCAGTTATTTTACGGCTCAAATAGCAAAATTCTTTTACTACCATTTTGTAACCTCCCCCTCACTTATCAGCCTTTAAAACAGTGAAAAATTAAACCGCGTGCACCTAATGAAAGTTTGGGAAAAGCAATCGTCACCAAATTTAATTTGTCGGTAAAGAGGGAGGAAAGGGTTACATCTAAATGAAAGGAAAAAGGCAAATGAAATTGGTGGAAATTAATTTTGAAAAGGGGTAAAGTTAATAAAGAAAGTAAATGTGCGGTCGTTACGGTAACAATTAATTGGCGTTAATTAGATATTTGAGATTTGGGGGAAATTACGGTCGCCAGTCCCATGGACAACTACTAGAATAACTGAAAATGAAAGAGTAATGCACATATAACTAGCACTAAAAGCTTGGCAACTGAAGGTTGACACGTGTTGTGTGAAAACTGAATGTTTGTCAGAAGTAATAAATTTCGCTACACTCTGACTTAATTTCGCAAAACAATTAATAAAACCGGAAAATTGAAAGTTAATTTAGTGACTGAAATTAATAGTGAGATTTGTTTCTGAAGCACTACGAAATTCAGTAAAATAAGGTTAGTCTTGGGCTACCTCAACAATCATTTCAAAAGCTACTTGAATCTACGCAATTTAGAAATAAGAGATTTAAATTTGAGCTTGAATTAAATGATTCTGAACAATTAACAACAGGAAAGTTTAGTACCTATCAAGCTGAGCTCTAGTCACAGGTAAGCTAAAATATGGTAACAAAACTCGCACTCTTAATTTGTGCTTGTGTAATCAAAATATTGTAGCCAGCTATGAATACTTTAATTGAACTTTGAAATTTAAGCAGTGAAATGGAATGATATTACTTTAACGCTGGCGTTTGAATTTCAACGACACTCGGGTTCATTCCGGGAAAGTAAGGGACCCCGCTTGGTAATGCAATTGGGACAACGAGCAACAAAGGTTCATGCTAAGTAGCTGTAATTTTGTGATGGAACAATTTTAAAGGCTGAGATCTGCCATACAGTTCTAAAACTTTACGTGCTTTTAGTCTTCCTAGTTGGTTGATTGAAGGTTTTCAGTCGTCGATCGGGGGCATGGCGACTGTCACTCATTGTCGGCCGTCGCTGTTGCAGAAGCTGGATGTTGGCGCGCCTCCTTCTCGACACGGTCACCAGGCGAAACGGGCTCTTGATGTGCGCCGGCTAATGCTTCCCGTCCGCGACACCGTGTCAGAAACTATCATAGCAATTCGAGCGCAATTACATGTTGCCAAACCCCGAAAGCGCGGCAACTCGCGGGAGTGTCACACAACACACCTGCTCCACTGCACTACTCCAGCCAGACTCTCTCTACTCTGCCCGCGCTCCATGCGGCAGAGTTAACACTACCAAAGATCCTAAAAACATTGGTTCTCCACACGACCTATCGATGTAATCCTTCGATAGCATAGTTATCCCTCGGCCAGACCCAGCGTAAAATACCAATTATATTTACAAAACAAACCAATAATACATCGATATATATATATATATATATATATATATATATATATATATATATATATACACTCCTGGAAATTGAAATAAGAACACCGTGAATTCATTGTCCCAGGAAGGGGAAACTTTATTGACACATTCCTGGGGTCAGATACATCACATGATCACACTGACAGAACCACAGGCACATAACAGAGCATGCACAATGTCGGCACTAGTACAGTGTATATCCACCTTTCGCAGCAATGCAGCCTGCTATTCTCCCATGGAGACGATCGTAGAGATGCTGGATGTAGTCCTGTGGAACGGCTTGCCATGCCATTTCCACCTGGCGCCTCAGTTGGACCAGCGTTCGAGCTGGACGTGCAGACCGCGTGAGACGACGCTTCATCCAGTCCCAAACATGCTCAATGGGAGACAGATCCGGAGATCTTGCTGGCCAGGGTAGTTGACTTACACCTTCTAGAGCACGTTGGGTGGCACGGGATACATGCGGACGTGCATTGTCCTGTTGGAACAGCAAGTTCCCTTGCCGGTCTAGGAATGGTAGAACGATGGGTTCGATGAGGTTTGGATGTACCGTGCACTATTCAGTGTCCCCTCGACGATCACCAGTGGTGTACGGCCAGTGTAGGAGATCGCTCCCCACACCATGATGCCGGGTGTTGGCCCTGTGTGCCTCGGTCGTATGCAGTCCTGATTGTGGCGCTCACCTGCACGGCGCCAAACACGCATACGACCATCATTGGCACCAAGGCAGAAGCGACTCTCATCGCTGAAGACGGTACGTCTCCACTCGTCCCTCCATTCACGCCTGTCGCGACACCACTGGAGGCGGGCTGCACGATGTTGGGGCGTGAGCGGAAGACGGCCTAACGGTGTGCGGGACCGTAGCCCAGCTTCATGGAGACGGTTGCGAATGGTCCTCCCCGATACCCCAGGAGCAACAGTGTCCCTAATTTGCTGGGAAGTGGCGGTGCGGTCCCCTACGGCACTGCGTAGGATCCTACGGTCTTGGCGTGCATCCGTGCGTCGCTGCGGTCCGGTCCCAGGTCGACGGGCACGTGCACCTTCCGCCGACCACTGGCGACAACATCGATGTACTGTGGAGACCTCACGCCCCACGTGTTGAGCAATTCGGCGGTACGTCCACCCGGCCTCCCGCATGCCCACTATACGCCCTCGCTCAAAGTCCGTCAACTGCACATACGGTTCACGTCCACGCTGTCGCGGCATGCTACCAGTGTTAAAGACTGCGATGGAGCTCCGTATGCCACGGCAAACTGGCTGACACTGACGGCGGCGGTGCACAAATGCTGCGCAGCTAGCGCCATTCGACGGCCAACACCGCGGTTCCTGGTGTGTCCGCTGTGCCGTGCGTGTGATCATTGCTTGTACAGCCCTCTCGCAGTGTCCGGAGCAAGTATGGTGGGTCTGACACACCGGTGTCAATGTGTTCCTTTTTCCATTTCCAGGTATATATATATATATATATATATATATATATATATATATATATATATATATATATATATATATAGGGCTATTACAAATGATTGAAGCGATTTCATAAATTCACTGTAGCTCCATTCATTGACATATGGTCACGACACACTAGAGATACGTAGAAAAACTCATAAAGTTTTGTTCGGCTGAAGCCGCACTTCAGGTTTCTGCCGTCAGACCGCTCGAGAGCGCAGTGAGAGAAAATGGCGACAGCAGCCGAGAAAGCGTATGTCGTGCTTGAAATGCACTCACATCAGTCAGTCATAACAGTGCAACGACACTTCAGGACGATGTTCAACAAAGATCCACCGACTGCTAACTCCATTCGGCGATGGTATGCGCAGTTTAAAGCTTCTGGATGCCTCTGTAAGGGGAAATCAATGGGTAGGCCTGCAGTGAGCGAAGAAACGGTTGAACGCGTGCGTGCAAGTTTCACGCGTAGCCCGCGGACATGCTGGAAAATTGGCTCATGCCACAACTGGAGACCGACAGCGCCGACTTCATCTTTCAACAGGATGGTGCTCCACCGCACTTCCATCATGATGTTCGGCATTTCTTAAACAGGAGATTGGAAAACCGATGGGTCGGTCGTGGTGGAGATAATGATCAGCAATTCATGTCATGGCCTCCACGCTCTCCCGACTTAACCCCATGCGATTTCTTTCTGTGGGGTTATGTGAAAGATTCAGTGTTTAAACCTCCTCTACCAAGAAACGTGCCAGAACTGCGAGCTCGCATCAACGTTGCTTTGGAACTCATTGATGGGGACATGCTGCGCCGAGTGTGGGAGGAACTTGATTATCGGCTTGATGTCTGCAGAATCACTTAAGGGGCACATATCAAACATTTGTGAATGCCTAAAAAAACTTTTTGAGTTTTTGTATGTGTGTGCAAAGCATTGTGAAAATATCTCAAATAATAAAGTTATTGTAGAGCTGTGAAATAGCTTCAATCATTTGTAATAACCCTGTATATATATATATATATATATATATATATATATATATATATATATATATATATATATATAGTAAAACAATTACTATATAGTATAAAGACTCAGAAATGTCATATTTTCAGGTAACAAAATAAGGAAAAAATTTATAGTTCCATAGATGGAAATAGGAGGATATCCATTTCCAGCGTTGCAATTTCCAAATGTAATTCCGCCTGATTTAATTCTAGCACATTCCAATATCCTTAATTTGTTTCTGATAATTCTCATCTTATATCCTCCTTTCAATTGCTTTTCAAACGTCATTGCTGTCTCTGACAGAATTATCAAATAATCTACAGCTACATCCATACTCCGCAGGTCACCTGACGGTGTGTGGCGGAGGGTACTTTGAGTACCTCTATCTCCCTTCTATTCAAGTCTCGTAGTGTTCGTGGAAAGAAAGACTGTCGGTATGCCTCTGTGTTGGCTCTATTCTCTCTGATTCTATCCTCATGGTCTCTTCGGGAGATATATGTAGGTGGCAGCAATATACTGCATGACTATTCGGTGAAGATATGTTCTCGAAACGTCAACGAAAGCCCGTACCGAGCTACTGAGCGACTCTCTTGCAGTGTCTTCCACTGGAGTTTATCTATCATCTCCGTAACGCTTTCGCGATTACTAAATAATCCTGTAACGAAACGCGCTGTTATCAAAATGGTTCAAGTGGCTCTGAGCACTATGGGACTTAACAGCTGCGGTAATCAGTCCCCTAGACTGTCGCAGTCGCGCGGTTCCGGACTGCGCGCTTAGAACCGCGAGACCACCGCGGCCGACGTGCGCTGTTATCCGTTGGATTTTCTCTACTTCTCCTATCAACCCAATCTCGTACGTATCCCACACCGGTGAGCACCATTCAACCAGTGGGCGAACAATTATACTGTAAACTAGTTCCTTTGTTTTCGGACTGCATTTCCTTAGGATTCTTCCAATGAATCTCAGTCTAGGATCTGCTTTACCGACGATTAATTTTATATAGCCATTCCATTTTAAATCACTCCTAATGCCTACTCACAGATAAATTATGGAATTAACTGCAAGCCGGCCGGTGTGGCCGTGCGGTTCTAGGCGCTTCAGTCTGGATGCGCATGACCGCTACGGTCGCAGGTTCGAATCCTGCCTCGGGCATGGATGTGTGTAATGTCCTTAGGTTAGTTAGGTTTAAGTAGTTCTAAGTTCTAGGGGACTGATGACCACAGATATTAAGTCCCATGTGCTCAGAGCCATTTGCAATTAACTGCTTCCTGTTGCTGACTTGCTACATTGCAACTAAATGATAAAGGATCTTTCTTTCTGTGTATTCGCAGCACATTACACTTGTCTACATTGAGATTCAATTGCCATTTCCTATACCAAGCGTCAATTCGTTGCAGAGCCTCCTGCACTTCAGTACAATTTTCCATTGTTACAACCTCTCGATATACTAGAGCATCATCCGCAAAAAGCCTCAGTGTACTTCCGATGTTATCCACAAGGTCATTTATGTATATTGTGAATAGCAACATTCCTAAGACACTCGCCGGCGGCACACCTGAAATCACTCTTTCTTCGAAAGACTTCTCTCCAATGAGAAAGATATACTGCGTTCTGTTATCTAGGAACTCTTAAATCCAATCACACAATTTGTCTGATAGTCCACATGCTCTTACTTTGTTCTCCAAACGACTGTGGGGAACTGTATCAAACGCCTTGCGGAAGTCAAGAAACATAGAATCTACCTATGGCCCTCAGAGTCTCGGGGACGAATAGCGCGAGATGGGTTTCACACGATTGTCTATTTCGAAACCCTTGCTGATTCCTACAGAGTAGATTTCTAGTCTCCAGAAAAGTCAGTAAACTCGAAAATAATACGTGTTCCAAAATTATACAACTGATCGACGCTAGAGATATAGGTCTATAGTGCTGCATATCTGTTGGACTTCCCTTCTTGAAAACGGGGATGAGCTGTGTCCTTCTCCTGTCTTTTAGAACGCTACGCTCTTCTAGAGACCTACGGTACACCGCTGCAAGAGGGAGGGCAAGTTTCTTCCTGTACTCTGTGTAAAATCGAACTGGTATCCCATCAGGTCCAGCGGCCTTTTCTCTTTTGAGCGATTTTAATTGCTTTCTATCACCCTGTCATCTATTTCGATATCTACCATTTTGTTATCTGTGCGACAATCTAAAGAAGGAATACAGTGCGGTCTTCCTCTGTGAAACAGCTTTGGAAAATTAAATTTTGTATTTTGGCCTTTAGTCTGTCATCCTCTGTTTCTGTATCATTTTGGTCCCAGAGTGTCTGCACATTTTGTTTTTATCCACCTACCTCTTTGACATAAGGGCAAAACATCTTAGCATTTTCTGCCAAGTCAGTACATAGGACATTACTTTCGAATTCGTTGAACGGCTCTCGCATAGCCATCCTCACACTACATTTCGCTTCGCGTAATTTTTGTTTGTCTGCAAGGCTTTGGCAATGTTTATGTTTGCTGTGAAGTTGCCTTTGCTTCCGCAGCAGTTTTCTAACTCATTTTTTGTTCCACAGTTGCTCTTTTCCATCTCTTTCGATGTTGCTTGGCACATACTCTTCAAAAGTATATTGTACGATGGTTTTGAACTTTGTCCACTGATCCTCAACACTGTCTGTACTTGAGACAAAACTTTTGTGTTAAGAAGTCAAGTACTCTGATATCTGCTTTTCTCACTTTTGATAAACAGAAAAATCTTCCTGCCTTTTCAAATATTTCTATTTACGGTTGAAAATACCGATGCCGTAACCGCTTTATGATCGCTGATTCCCTGTTCTGCATTAACTGTTTCAAATAGTTCGGATCTGTTTGTCACTAGAAGGTCTTATATGCTTTCAGATAATGCAGTTCTAAATATTTCACTGATTCTTTGTCTCTACCACCCGTTATAAACCTTTGAGTCTCCCAATCTATATCTGGTAAATTAAAATCTCCACCCACAACTATAACATGTTCGGGAAATCTACTCGAAATATTTTCCAAATTTTCCTTCACGTGTTCTGCCACAACAGCTACTCAGCCAGGGGGCCTATAGAGACATCCAATTACCATGTCTGAGTCTGCTTTAACCGTGACCTTCACCCCAATTATTTCACATTTAGGATCTCCGTCAATTTCCTTCGACACTCTTGCACTTTTTATCGCTATAAACACGCCTCCCCTTTCACTGTCCAGCCTGTCTCTGCAGTATACATTCCTATCTGAGTTTAGAATTTCACTACTGTTTACATCTGGTTTCAGCCAACTTTCCGTCCCTAGTACTGTGTGGGCATTGTGACCGTTTATTAATGAGAGCACTTCTGGGACGTTTCTATAGGCACTCCTGCAGTTTCCTAGTACTGCATTAATATTGCCATTCCCTGTTGAGTTTTGCCCACTGCTGTCTTGTCGCGTCTCAGGAGGCGTCTTGTCGGGCCTAGGGAGGGAATTCTCTAACCTAAGAAACCCACATGTGCACTACACACCTACTCCGCTACCCTTGTAGCCGCTTTCTGCGTGTACTGCACGCCTGACCTATTCAGGTGACCATACATTACTCCACCAGATAGCGGAGTTCGAGAAATTTGCTCCCTAGATCTCCGCAGGATCGACTGAGCGTCTGGTTTAAGCCTTCCACTCGGCTGTAAACCAGAGGACTTCAATCGATTCTGGGAACGACACTACAAATAGTTACCTCAGATTCCAGTACCACGAGCGAGGCTTTCCGCCTTCACCAACTCCGCCAACCACCTGTATGAACTGAGGATGACCTCTGAGCCGGCTGGTGTGGCCGAGATGTTCTAGGCGCTAAAGTCTCGAACCGCGCGACCGCTACGGTCGCTGGTTCGAATCCTGCCTCGGGCATGGATGTGTGTGATGTCCTTAGGTTAGTTAGGTTTAAGTAGTTCGAAGTTCTAGGGGACTGATGACCTCAGAAGTTAGGTCTCATAGGGCTCAGGGCCATTTGAACCATTTTTTATTACCTCTGAACCCAGATGGCAGGAGTCATTGATGCCGACATGAGCAACAATTAGCTGTCGGGTGCACCCAGTGCTCTCTATCACCGCCGGCAGAGCCTCCTCCACATCTCGGATGAGACCCCCAGGCAAGCAGACAGAGTGAACACTGGCCTTCTTCCCCGACCTTTCCTCTGTCTCCATAAGGGGCTCCATCACCAGCCTAACATTGAAGCTCCCAGTCACTAATAACCCCCCCCCCCCCCCCGTGTGGCTGCTCGGGCCTTGCTGAAGGAACGGCCGCATGTTCACTCACAGGCAGAGCGGGCGATGTCACACAGCCAGCCCCACATTGACCCTCCACCTCTTGCGACGCGAACGCCGTTGAACCCGCCACTCCCCTTGGGGAGGTTGAGGCCCAACCGCGCCCGGTACCCGCGAAGATGTCTCAACAGCAGGGACCGTGGGTGAAACATGTAACACCTGGAGTGTACCACGCGACGCACCAGACTCCCCACTGCCGCTACACTCCGATACAGCAGTCTGAAGACGGCTGACCGTGCCCATCAGCACATTCTGCTGTTCGTGAACAGTGACCAGCTCCTCCTGCGCCCGTACACAGCAGACACACATCCTATTCATCCTAACAAATCAACATCAGCAAACATCAAAGGTTTTATTCCCTCTCCTTCAACTTCAATTCCTTCTCCTAATTTTTCTTCGGTTTCCTTTATTGTGTGTGCAACTTACTGATGAAATAACATCGGGGACAGACTACAATCGCCGTGCGGAGTGACCACGTGGTTAAAGGCGCCATGTAACGCATTTTACGACCCCTTCCGCTGGAGGTTCGAGTCCTCTCACGGGAATGGGTGTATGTGTGTTGTTCTTAGCATAACTTAGTTTTAGTTTAAGTAACGTGTAAGTGGAGGAACCGATGACGTCAGCAGTTTGGTCCCTCAAGAATTCTCACACTCTTGAACATTTAGACTACAAACCTGTCTCAATCACTTCTCAGCCACTTCTTCCCTTCCATGTACTTCGACTCCTACAGTTTCAATCTGATTTCCGTTAAAATTGTAAATAGCCTTTCGTTTCCTGTATTTTACGCCTGCTACTTTTAGAATTTCAGTAAATGTATTCCACTCCACATTGTCAAAACTTTTCTCTGTCTACAAAGGCTGTAGACGTAGCTTTTTCTTTCGTTAATCTTCAAAGAAAAGTCGTAGGACCAATATTGCCTCACATGTTCCTCAATTTCTCGGGAACAAAGACTGATCTTCCCTGAGATCAGCTTCTACAATTTCTTCATTCGTTCGTAATGTATTCATGCTAGTGTTTATTAAACTTATTAAACTTATAATACCTTCAAGGGACGTGATGTAAAGTTTCGTTTAGACCACGATTATAGCGGAGCACCTTATCGGATTGTTAACTGAGCACATTCAGGTGTCAGAAACTGATTTTTTAAGCAGTAGAAAGATGTTTGAACCTGAAATGGCAAGGCGAATGAATATTTATTGTCTTCCCAGAGCTATAACACAGTACCTATCACAGATGTTATCTAGCCTCGAATGTAAATTAAATATTGGTTACTAGTATAGGTAAGGGCATTCCAACTGACTTTACACTTAAATTACCGTGAAAAATAAAACTTGTCTACATTCATGTAGAGGTTTCATTTACATTTGACCTTGATCTTGACCTTGACCTTGACTTTGAACACAGTATGTAATCACGCCCCATCCTTCCCCCTCCCATCATCCACGCCTTCCGGATTGCCTCTCCATCTTCCCCCACTTCTGTAGGCCACTGGTGTAAATTAAACATGGCAGGGTGGGTGATACACGATGGGCTGGGGAAATGATTTCAGTGTGCAAGGTTGCCAAATTTTCCCATCTTCTCTAGGTTTCCTGTCGATCCCCCCACTCCTCTCCTTACCAACCCTGCTCTTATGAGTCCTGTCACTGGTTTTCGGTACACTGAAGGGAAATGATCAGAAAGGAAAACAATGAGCATTCCTGTGCTTTCGGCTACATAGTTTCGGCTACTTTTCAACGCCATTCAACTGCTCGCCTTTTTGCGATGAAGCAGGAGTATTAGAAAACATGAAAGCAATATGTGCTCGCACCAGAGAACATCATCATCACTAGTGATACGTATCTTCACTGTACGAACAACTGCTACCACTGCGGCGATAATTTAGGAGTAATTAAAACGTCTAAATTCAAAGAAACACCACACAGTGTAATGGCCACTCTTGTGGCAAAGAGTGCTGCGTCACCTCACTTCGCACGCCGTTTCTCCGAGAGAACGACCTATATGATGCTCAACAAAACCACATTTTATTATAATATTTATTCCAGAAGTTGACTCCGAGTTAGCAATGTGTATCCTGCACCCTGCATACACCACGCGATCAGAAGCATATGACGTTGCCAACACCAGCTTAGTGATCGGAGGTGCAGTGTGTTCCTCGGAAGAGCCGACAGATGGATGTCCTCAGGTATTCGCTGTACATTTGCAATTTAGTTTTTGGACTTCTTAAGCAGCAGTTAACCAAAACAAGTGCTGCTCATCATGTCTTAAATACGGCACTCAGCGTCGACTGAAAGCATGGATTTTTCCTCCCGTTTCGAATACAATGATTTTAATGCAGAATTTTAAGTGGATAGAATGCCGGCAAATTACAGTTCAACATTCGTTTAATCTATGTGTATTAGCAGGGACGTTAAAGACACTAATAATAGCCAGTACTCCAGTAGACCAAAGCGCAGCTCACTAATGATCTATCCATGACAGCTAAGTACAAAGTGAGATCTAAAGAGTGCTTTACGTAGAATTCTGCCATTCTGATAACAGTACATCTGTTATATGACCTGGAATACGTAGACACCTTGGTTGGCTGTTGATCTACAGGAGGCGGTCAAACAGCGAGGTCATCGGTTTCATGAGGTTAAGGGAAGATTGGGAAGGAAGTCGCCCATGCCCTTCGAAAGGAACCATCCCGGAATTTGCCTGAACGGATTTAGGAAAATCACGGAAAACCTAAATCAGGTTGGCCGCACGCGGTTTTGAACCGTCGTCCTCAAGAATGTGAGTGCAGTGTGATAACCGCTGCGCCCCTTCGCTCGGTCCTAGACAGAATGTGCCTTTCGCTTAAAACAGATGTCTTGTTTCAAAAGGTATATGCTGATCACGATATACTATCACCAGTTTTTGCAGCACTACCGCTCCATGATCCACAATACCTCTCATGTAGCGTCCAGTACAGAAACTTTTGTTGACTGTCCCCATAATACTATGGTGCTGACGAAATGACCGACTGATAAAACGCACCCCTCTTCTCTAGATTTTGCGTTTATCTTAGGTGGTAATGGCCGAAGATTGTCAAATTAAATTTTAAAATCTATCGGATTAATCTTCTTAAAAACTGAATTTTTCATGTAAAATTTTCCACTGAGTTGGGTATCTACTTTTGTAAATTATAGATTGCAGCAGTTAGTCGTCCTATTTTACATTTTACTATGCAGATCTAGATTTAAGCCAGAAGCTAGCTATTCTCAATGCACTATTATTTTCGCTCAATGCTTGTAACTCCCTGTTGATCGGGGTTCACCCACAGTTCATTGAACATTACACTTACGTTAAGAAAAGAACAGAACATCGTGAACGATAGATATAGAATATTCATATTCACAGACATGCACATTAGTATGTTCTGCAGAAATGATTAGCATTTAAGCACCTCGGTTAGGCATATGTCCTGTTTCCTAGTAGACAAGTTCCGCTATGGGCCCCCGTAACTTGTTGCATATGTGATGGCATTGACGATTGTTAGGCAGGAATGGCGTCCTGTGGTATAGTTTATCCATGCTGCATTCACGTGGTTCCAAAGTTCATCTGTGATGGTTTGGATTGGAACACAGGGCTACATCCATCGTTTCACCGTATCCCACACATTTCCGATTGGGTACCAGTTTGCTGGTGCGGTAGACCCGGCCAAAAGTCTGACATCCTGTGACACTAAGAAGACACGTGTTCGTGCAGCAACGAGCGTTCGTGCATTGTCTTGCTACAAATGGTAACTGGGGTTCTGTGCAGAAAAGGTATCGCCGGGGGTTGCAGGATGTCATTCACGCACGTCGTACTGTTCACAGAGCCGGACACATACCACCTGTGATTTGTGGTTCTACCCAGTAGCAGTGATTTGTGGTTCTACCCAGTAGCACCCCACACCATAGGCATTGAGTTGGTGTTGTACATCTCGTCACAATGCAGTCACTGTAATGCCTCTCGCGCTGTGTGCGGCGAACCAAAATGCGACCATAATTTTCTAACAAACAGAACCTGGATTCATGTCAAAACGCTATGTGCCGTTGTTAAGGTGTACAGTGATATCGTTCCTTACACCACTGCCGTCCAGCATATTTGTGCACATTCATCAAAAGTAGATCAAGTGGACGACAGGTACTTAACACATGCTGTAATAAACGGCGACGGACTGTCACCCGTGATAGTGTACGGTGAGTTATACTGTTCCACTGTCGCGCAAGAGCCGAGGAGGAGCAGGAGGCAGAGTGTCCTGCAATGCCATTCGGTTGAGGTGTCGATATTCTTCATGGGTGGTCTGGGTAGTGTGACCTGTCCCACTTCGTCGTGTTTTACTTGATGCCTTCCTGAGAGACAATCTCCACTCCTTCAAATCAAGAATGTAAGTGCAGACCAGAAGTGTCTTGAATTCAAAGAAATAGTATCGACAGCAATTAAGAGATTTATACCAAGTAAATTAACAAACGATAGAGCTGATTTCGCATGGTACACAAAACGTGTCAGAACACTGTTGAAGGAACAACGCAAAACACATTTCAGATTTAAAGCAATATCTCCAAGATTGGCGATATTTCACAGAAACTCTAATCCAGACTTCAATGTGAGATGCTTATAACAGTTTCCATAACGAAAATTTGTCTCGAAACCTGACAGAAAATCCGAAGAGACTCTGGCCGTATGTAAAGCGCGCAAGCAGCCAGATACTATCAGTGCCTTCTCAGCTCGACAGCAATGGACTACCGACGACTGTGCTGCCAATGCAGAATTACTAACACAATCTTCCGAAATTCCTTCACCAAGCAGACGAAGTAAATATTGCAGAATTCTATAAAAAATAGGTGTCGACATGAGTAATCTGGAATTGGACAGCCCTGGAATGGTCAAGTAACTGAAATCACACTGTAAATGCAAGTCTTCTTGTCCACATTGTGTAACAATTACATTCCTTTCACAGTATGCTCCATACTTAACAATCACATACAACTGTTCGCTTACGAAAGATCTGTACCCATACAATGGAAAGTTGCACAAGTCATACCACTATTCATGAAATCTAGTAGGAGTAATCTACTAAATTACAGGCCCATATCATTAAAGTTGATTTACAGCAGGATTTTAGAGCATATATTGTGTTCAAAGTTTATGAATTACCTCGAAGAGAATGTTTTATTGACACACAATCAACACGGATTGGAAAACATCGTTCTTGTGAAATACAGCTAATTCTTTACACAGACGAAGGATTGAGTGCTATTGACAAGGGCATTCATATTCATTCCGTATTTCCAGTTTTCCAGAAGGCTTTTGACACTGTGCCACAAACGCGGCTTGCAGTGAAATTGCGTGCAAATGAAATATCGTCTCCGTTATGCGACTAGATTGATGATTTCTAGTCAGAGAGGTCACAGTTTTTTGTAACTGACAGAAAGTCATCGAGTAAAACAGAAGTGGTTTTCGGCGTTCCCCAAGGTTGTGTTAAAGGACCGCTGATGTTCCTTATCTATATGAACGATTTCGGAGACATTCTGACCAGCCGTCTTAGTTTGTTTGCAAATGATGCTGTCGTTTATCGTCTAGTAAAGTCATCAGAAGATTAAAAAAAATTGCAAAAAGATATCCGCATGGGGCGAAAATTGGCCATTGACCATAAATAATGAAATGTGTGAGGCCATCCACATGAACGCTAAAAGAAATCCGTTAAACTTCGATTATACGACTAATCAGTCATCTCTAAAGGCCGTAAATTCAACTAAATACTGTACCTAGGAATTACAATTATGAACAGTTTAAATCGGTAAGAACATGTAAAAAATTTTGTGGGGAGGGCAAACGAAAGTCTGCCTTTTATTGACAGAACACTTGCAAAATTTAACAGATCTACAATAGAGACTGCCTACACCACCCTTGTTCATCTTCTTTTGGAGGACTGCCGCGTGGTTCGGGATCCTTACCAAACAGGATTAACGTAGTACAACGAGAAAGTTCAAAGAAGAGCAGCACGATCTGTATTATCGCGAAATAGGGGAGAGAGTGTCACCGACGTGATATAGGATTTCGGATGCATATAATTTTAAAAAAATATCGTTTTTCGTTGCGGCGGGATCTTCTAACGAAATTTCAATCGTCAACTTTCTCCTCCGATTACGAAAATATTTTGTTGATACCGAGCTACGTAGAGAGGATCGATCATCATATTAAAATACTGGAAATCAGAGCACGCACGGAAAGGTGTAGGTGTTCATTTCTTCCTCGCGCTGTTCGATACTGGAATAATAGATATTTATTGCGAACGTGGTTTGATGAACGCACTGTCAGCCACTTCGTGTGATTTCTTTACTCTCCATGTCGAAGTAGACAGACGTAGATGGAATCTAACTGTAATTTCTCGTATCCTCCGGTCTTTTTGTCTCATAAGGCCCCCTTTTTTTGATTCTTGAACAGAGTATTTGGTGTTACCATGTGAAATTTACTGCAGATCTCAATTACTCTTCTCCTCTCTCCTTAATAGTACCAAACCCACATTGTAGCGTGACCCTTCTTCCACTCCTTCCGCTACAACCGCTTTCCTATCCCGCAAGACGATTTTAATCTGCTTTTACGTTCTGATTTACTTGTTCACAATTCTCATATACTTTATCTCTCTCTTTATCTTCTGCTTGCGATGTTAACAGTTATATCTCAAGGGTTGTTGTCGGTGATGGTTTGCTGTTGACTCTGATAAGAACAACTGATTCTCTGAAATGATCACAGTAAAGCTCTATTCGCCCTACCTCCCTATTCATAATGAATTCTCCTCTCGTCATACTATTTTCTACTGCTGTTGATATTGCCATATTCTCGTCTAACCCGATATCCTTGCCCTTCTTACATTTCACTTCACTGACTAAAACTATATGTATAGATTTTCTGGTACCCCCACGACGTTCAAACTTGTCACATTCCACGACCCGATTCACAGAACGTTACTCTTCCCTTGATATTTCAGTCATTTTCTCGTAGTCACCTCTCTGTTGGCAGCCCCCTCCCATCATCCGGATATTGAACTAGTCCAGAATCTTTTTCCATTGGGGAGACCATAACGACCCGTTTTCATTTACAGTCCACATGCCCTGTGGATACATTCAATGTGTCTTTAATGCAGTGGTTTTCATTTCCTTTGGCATCATCAAGGCCTTTAGGGGTGATTTACCACCCCAAGGGCACAAGAGTGCCTTTTTGTTAAGGCCGTTGACAGAACGGTTGTGACGTCTTATGCCGGTTGCCTTTGGCTGCCATTGATGACGGTTTGTTTCAAGATCCAAACAAGGGCAAGTTTCGAAACCAGTACCGAGAATGTTTTCATTACTAGTAAAAGACGCCAGCTCCTGTTTCTTTCTCTTCAGTTTGTTCGTCACTCTTTTCGCTTTCATGTCTTCGATATAGGGAGGACGTTCTATGACACTTCTTCACGTTCGTCGTTGAATACTTCAGTCACTTTTTTATTACAGAGGTGAACCAGCCTTCTGACCGAACTCTCTGAGCTACCTATCGGCCCCTACACCAAGAGTGATGAAACTACTGTGAATAATTAGTATGAATAGAGTAAGGAGAACACTGTCGTAGCCTAGCAGAGATGAAGCTATAACCGGACTCAGTACTCTTAGTTTATATACCATGTAGTTCCGCTGATGATGAAGTGATTGAAAGGAAGTATGCTGAGATACCAGAAATGATTCACAGAGCATATAGAGACGAAAATTTAATTTTGATGGTTGATGGTATTCGATAGTAGGAAAGGGAAGACAAGGAGAAACATTTGGCAGACATGGACTGGGCCGAAGAGAATGGAAAGGAAGCTGCGTAGTAAAATTTTGCACGCAGTCGAAAGGGAGTACAGACGAGGTTGACAGAAAATGCAAAATGGGCAAGTATGGATGGTAACAGGAAAAATTCAAGGCTGCAAAAACTTGCATGAATGAGGGAAAGATAGATACCACCTATAGGAAAGTTAAAGTGACCTTTGAAGAAGAGAAAAGTAGCAGCATGAATATCAAGAGATCAAATAGCAATCAAGTCCTATGTAAAGTTGAGAATTCTGAAGAACAGAGGTAATAGAGGGCCATTACACGAAAAGTTAACTTCAAGACAATACTGTAGAGGGAGGAAAGGAAGTACGTGTATGTGAGACAGGAGATCGATACTGTGAAAAGAATATGACAGAGAACAGAGGGACCTGGACCAGTCGACTTTCCCTCATAATTTTCAGATCCTTGATAAAGCCAGCCATTGCAGGAGAGTTAAACCAGTTCACAGAAGAAGAAACTGGAATCTTCTGAAAGTGGTGCAATAGATGAATGCTGAAGATTAGATTGGTAGACTGGGTAACTAATGAGGGAGTACTAATTCGAACTGCAGAAAAAGGAAAATTTATGGCGTAACTTGATTACCAGAAGGGATCGAGTGACGAGGTATCAAGGATTATCCAATTTGGTGATGGGAGTGTTGGGGAATGGAATTATAGAGACAGACGTTGGCATGATTACAGTTAGTAGGTTCAAACAGAATGACGTTACAAGAGCTACGAAGAGATGAAGAGGTTACTACAGGATAGGCTAGCGTGGATAGTTGAATAAAAAAATGGTTTAAATGGCTCCAAGCACTATGGGACTTAACAACTAAGGTCATCAGTCCCCTAGACTTAGAACTACTTAAACCTAACCAAGCTAATGACATCACACACATCCATGCCCGAGGCAGGATTCGAACCTGCGATCGTAGCAGCAGCGCGGTTCCGGACTCAAGATCCTAGAACCGCTCGCCCACTGCGGCCGGTGATAGTTGTATCAAACGAGTGTTCATACAGAAGACTCCAACTATGGAAGATCACTTGAAAAACAGACGTGCACCTCCTCAATTCCAGCTGGTGTGCTGAATCGCGTGCATCTATCTAGAACATCAAAGAACCCAGAAAAGTGAATCGATTATACGGCCCATTCCACATACCAGATGCAAGCTAAATTGAGTAATAAAATGTCAGCCATTATTATATGTACCACGCTCACCGAAGTTTTGTTCATTACGAGAAAGTCCCCTAAGGCATTTTATTTTTCTTAGTTATGTACCTACTGAACACCAGTTTTCCTTTCTGACTAATAACGTTGCCGCTCGTAATTTACTGACAAATTACAGGTTATCCTTTGTCATCGATAGCAACGGAAACAAAATAAGAATTTCGGGGAGGAGCTAATTCATCCCTCAAAGCCCGAGAACAAAACAGGTGTCCAGGGAGCACGAAGAATAATAGCCGCCATCATTTATGTGAACAAACAGTGTTGCCACAGAACAAAATACGGCATAGCGAGGGCGGAGCTGAACGGTACCCGTGGTTAATATAATACAAATTATGACATACGATCCGCGGCTTTGTACAGTTTTATCGGTGGGAAGAATCAGATTCCGTATTGATTGATACCAGTCGATAACAGTAGGATAGCATAAAGCTTGATATTTACGACTGCAGTTCTGTTTTGAATCTATGAATGACAGTCAGAAAATACAAGATACGCATATAGGGATCAAAGGCTTAATAATAGCATGGCGAGCCCCTACTGAATATTTGCTGATATTGATTTATTAATGTCAATTATGAACAATAACTACAAAAATATTCCTAATTTCTTTCTATCTGCTCTAACGTGTACAATACTAAAGACGTGATTTACTACATTTTGTGTAGCTAATAATGGCACTTGATTGGAGTTATCAAGTAGAAAATTATTTTCGTTTAAAATATTTTGTGAGGCTTAAAAGTTCTGTTACCAGAGCCACGTCTGGTAATTGATATCCATACAATACTGAGCAATCCTTATGATTATCAACGACACAGCTATCTCTTAGGTGTAAAGTGTGGGACATTGCGTCAAACACAAAAGGGAGTCGTTTCATCAAAATACAAAATCAAATACCACACCGAAGCCTCCGAGCTCCATATTTGGAGTGCTAAACGGTAGTACGTAAAGCTCTTCAAGTATAAACTTTAAGGTTGACCGTTGACAAACTGAAATATAGTTGAAAACTGCACAATATGTCTTACCTAACCTCAGAGGACGCCTGAGACAACCAGAAATTCTAAATTCCACTTATCTGATTAGAACGAAATAATGGAAGATCCACAAACTTACGGTTTCTCAGTGAAACGTTACCGGAGTTGCATAGGGATAGCTGACAACCTCTAGCTTTTTCGTTTTGGAAACAGCCAAAAAATCACTTAAAATTATTACTTAACATCCTTCCTATTAACTGGATAGTCACGTAATACTCAAAAAAGTACTCATATAGAAGCAAAGTGACCCATACTTACGTTTATGACTGACATATGAATATTGAAAGCGGTCTGTATCTCACTAGAAACAGTTCTGATTCCGTTCCTCATTCTGGGCAACATTCAATTTCTTAATTTTCGGGTCACACATTTGTCACATGAGACAGAAAATAGTGTTTCTCATAATTAATAGGAAAAGCCTTAGTTTATCCCAGGTCTACCACGTGCAGTTTCTTGTGATGCCTCTATGAAATTTATCTTATGTCTGACCCAATGAATTATTTGAGAATTGCAACGGAAATTAACATTGTGACCAGCTTGAAGATATAAGGAATGTTGTTAATTTGGGTCATTTTCCATGTGTGATTTGGCGCTGAGCACTATGGGACTCAACTGCTGGGGTCATTAGTCCCCTAGAACTTAGAACTAGTTAAACCTAACTAACCTAAGGACATCACATACATCCATGCCCGAGGCAGGATTCGAACCTGCGACCGTAGCGGCCTTGCGGTTCCAGACTGCAGCGCCTTTAATCGCACGGCCACTTCGGCCGGCCCATGTGTGATTTCACAGGGGTAAACAACGATGGAGGAATTCTCACGGGGCAAGAGTAGAAAGTGCATTATGTTTCATGAAGCAAACATGTAGTAACGAGCCAAATCTTCCCTCTCCACGCACACATCATGTGATGAAATCAATCATATGAAAGCTGTAGGGAAATTAATACTGAGATTTAATAATTTATTAGCTTCTTATTACTCGTGTCCGAAGCGGGTCCCTTTCCATCCGTGATATCACAGAGGATACGCAAAAGGGCGGAATGCTTACGGGTGAGAGCGTTACATTACATGAAACAAACGATTATTATGTAACCAGATCTTTCCACTTTTTACATATCGTCTACCAAGAACAATGTTATTAATGTGGTTGCTTAAGCTCTAGAGCATTTCTATTAAATGTTATTTACATTTGGTATCACCAATGGATCTTTGTACAGAGATGAGAAGATAAGGATATGCTTGGGAATGCAATTAGCTGTAAATTTCACTACGAACCACAGGCCTGTAACTCAAAAAAGAAAGTAAAGTGAGAATGTTCCACAAGATTTGCATACGAACATTCACTATCGTTACAAAATTATTTCCAACGAAACAGAAAGCTAAGCCCACCATGCTGACTATGATCTAATATTACCACTAAGTCCTGATCTCCCAAAATTTTCTCAGGCTTGTGAGTATTCCGTCTAGTCAGGAAAATGAGCAGAATATGATTGTATGGTCCTGTTTTTGACGGACGCTACTTCAAACCAACCTGTCAAAAACATATTAAGGCTGTTAAAATTCAACTGTCACAAAATTGGATATCTACCCAGGTGTTCGTCCCACTCAGCTATAAAAGGAATGATTGATTATTAGTACGATAATTTGGTGCCGAAACTGGATATCTACCCAGGTGTTCGTCCCACTCGGCTATAAAGGGAATGATTGATTATTAGTATGATAACTTGGTGCCGAAATGGGGAGCAGGGAAGGTGCCTCCACGTGTGCACTATACTTACATGCTACGTAGAAGAAAGTAAAATGCTAGCCCTCCCCAGAAACGTTGCCCAATTGGACAACGGCCAAACCTTCCACCACCGGAAACCAATGCAATCAAAAGCCAAAAACAAAAACAGGTACTCTTCAGGGCCAACCCTGACGATCGTCAGCCTGAACGTCGAGGGAATCACCAAGAATAAAGATGATGTAATATCGCAACTATGCCAATCAGAAAAGTGGGACATACTGTGCCTGCAGGAAACGCATAGAGATGAAACAGCAAACAGACCCAATATCAAAGGAATGCGCTTGGCAGTAGAAGCAACTCACAGAAGGTATGGGAGCGCAATATTTACCGAGATGCTGCTTTCTTCCACGTGTAAGACAGCCACCAACAACAATGAAGTTGTGGGGCGGCGGGTACAAAATTTACTGTTGTATAAATGTTCGAATGTAGAAACCATATGTGGGGCGGCGGTTGGAATTTTAAGGTGTTATAAAATTTTATAGAATGTAGAAACACTTCATTTCCCGGCGGATGCACCATATGTGGGGCGGCGGGTGGATATTATTTTTGTTGGTATTCAATAAAATGTTTGGTTTGTAGAAAAGATGCATTCCTTGCCGTTTTAACCATATGTGGGGCGGCGAGTGGAATTAATTGTTATATAAATGTTGCTATTATTTATGCTGTCTTTTGCCGTTCTCAACACTGGTTCTCTAACTACAATATTGGCAACCAGAAAGTGATTAGCAAAACGTGAAGCCTGTAATTAGAATTCCTAGTGCCCACTTCATCTGAGAAATACACTTAGAGCTACAGCTTAAAACTCTGAGGAATTAGGAAATTGTCTGGGATTCATAATCTAAAACGATCGTGAAAAAAACATTCTCTATTTTCTGAAAGTCACAGATGAAAAAAAAAAGAAAATAGAATCCACACAATCTGACTAACAGAGCAGTTGAGAGTCTAATGCGCTGATGCCACTATAACTGTCCAAATTAAATGTTTAAGTGAATTCTCGCCATAATTTGACGATAATGCTCATCAAACGCCACGCTAAATAATGGTAGAATGTCTGTCCCGCGGCGGCACGTGATAATATGACATACGCAAACTAAAGATAGATTATTAAAGTCATCCCAGAATTAACACTTCACTCGAAAATGATTTCATGGTTACGCGTATCCCGAGTAACTTAATACGGCATCCGGGGCTGTTTATAGCAATGATACCGACGCGACGCGACTCCCGACACAGATGGTGTGTTATTCAGCGTCTGGAGAGAACTGGGGCCTTGCTTCATCTCGCAGCGTTCTTATATATAAAGCCGCGGTGCGGACGGCTAAGGGAACGCCTCATCAAATCGGCCCCCCGACTAGCCGCTGGGCTAGTAATGCACCACTTTATGTTACCGAATAAATCATAGCTTCTTTTGCTGATGGCCGATGAAACTCTAAATTTAAATGTGCATTCAACACACAGGTAAGTAATCATAATAAAAGTTTGACGTGGCTAAGTTAAATATTTTGGGCGAGAGAATTAATTTAATTACATTACACGCAGTAGACGAGCTCTGAACTTGCCCTTTGGAGATACGCTATCACTATAGTTTTATAGTTATTCAATTGAAACTTCTCACATCTTTATGACTATAGCGGATCTCCATTCTACTTAAATTTAAACATCCTAGCCTTATATATTAGCCTACTTAATCTATCTTGCTTCCTTAATTTTTAAGACAAAAACCAGAAAATATTGAATTTCAACTAAAATCTTAATTTGTGAGATCCAAAGTACTGTTTCTATTAAATAATTATGAAAAAGGAATCTAAATATAAATTTTTAAGTCTCTAGCTCTTATCTGTTGCGCCAATGAGTTTTACAGAAAGACGTCCAAATTTCGAAAATGGCTAAAGTTATCGAACTGATATTCAACACATATTGATTTAGTATTACTCCTGACATGCTAGAACCGTTTCAGGTTATTTGCTTGATTTTTAAAGTATTGCGCAACATTTATGACGTCAGAGCTAGTTACAGCGGACTGGCTGGCACACAATGGAAAGACTGTTGTGAAATTACTACGGCGTGAGTCGGCTGCTTCCCTACAAAGTGTTAACCATAGAGAGTGGATCATTTACAATATGCTCCGTATATAAACCCCCAGCCAGGACTTACACATTTCAACGCCAGAAAGCTTCAACAACCAAAGAACACACTTCGTTGTGGGCGCCTTTAACAGCACCACCTGGGGCTACGACGAGACAGACGCCAATGGTCAGCTGCTAGAACAATGGGCTGAGGCAAATAACCTCTCACTTCTCCCAGACCCCAAGCTCCCCTGCTCCTTCAACAGCAAAATTTGGAAGCAAGGTTACAATCCCGATATTTGCTTCGCCAGCCTGACATCTACGACACCTGCTGCAAAAGAGTATATGATGCAATCCCATTGACACAACATCGACCTATTGGAATCCAAGTCTACTCAATAATCAAAACAACCAAAATACCTTCAAAAATGGCTAGGTGGTCAGAATGTTCCCAAGCGCTGGATGAGGAATTAGCCAGTCTGACCCCAAAACCAAATCATTATCTTATCTTTGTTGAGAGTTTGCGAAAGGTATCTAGACGCTGTATTCCTAGGGGCTGCTGACAACACTATATCCCAGGGTTCTCAAATGCCTCAGAGGACATCCTGGAGAAGTATCAAGTATTGTTCGCGGAAGACCCATTCAGCGACGAAACCATCACCTGCAGCACAAATTTAATGTCAGCCCTCAGCGAGGAACGCGAGAAGAAGTGGACAGCAAGCCTAGAAGGAATGGATATGTCCCACAGTAGCAAACTAGCCTGGAACCTGGTTAAGAAACTTGATGGTGACCCAAGGCTAAGCAAGGCCCCGGCCACGTAACTCCAAACCAGGTGGCCAACGAACGCCTTCTAAACGGCAAGTTCAACTCCAAACGTGAGAAAACTAAAATCACACGCCTACTGCCAAAGGAAAACCCCAACTTCCAGAAACCATTTACCATGAGAGAGTTTAACAATGGCATAATTACCATGAAGAATGGGAAAGCCGCTGGCTTTGATGATATCTGCGTGGAACAGATTAAAATCTTCAGCCATGGCGCCAGGGACTGGATACTTGGACTTTTTAACGTGTGCCGTGAAACCTTTCAAACCCGAAACTGTGGAGGAAGTCAAAAGTGGTGGCTCTCCTTAAACCCGGGAAGGACCCAGAGTCTCTGAAGAGCTTTCGACCTGTAACCCTTCTCTGCCACCTGTTTAAGCTCTATGAAAGATTGATCCTCAACAGAATAGAGATGATCGTTGACTCGAAGCTAATTCCACACCAAGCAGGTTTTAGACCGGGAAAGTCCTGTACCAGTCAAATTCTGGCATTGACGGAACATATCGAGGATGGGTTTGAGAATAAACTAATCAACGGGCTGGCACTAGTCGACCTAAGTTCTGCCTATGATACAGTAGATCACCGGACAGTACTGCATAAAACCTACGAGACCCTGAAAGACTACCATCTAGTCAAGATAATCAAATCCATGCTCCAAAATATACAGTTCTTCGTAATGCTTGAGGGGAAAAAGAGTCGATGACGGAATCAGAAAAATGGGCTCGCCCAAGGGAGCGTGTTGGCGCCAATCCTATTCAACATATATATAAATGACCAACCAACTCCAGACAAAACCAAAACTTTTGTAAATGCAGACCACCTAGCAATAACAGTTCAAGGCCACAGGTTTGAAGCCATCGAGGATAAACTAGAAACCGCCCTTTCTATAATGTCAACCTACTACAAAAAGAATTCTCTAAAACCCAATCCCTCCAAAACTCAAGTGAGTGCATTCCGTCTGAACTCGAGGCAGGCAAAGTACAGGCTCAATGTTACCTGGGATGGGACATTACTAGAACACACAGATACTCCCACCTACCGTGGAGTCGTGCTGGACAGAACATTGACACACAAATACCATTGCGAAAAAACACGCAGAAAAGTAGAAGCACGAAATTCCCTAATAAGAAAGCTGTCCAACAGCAAATGGGGTGCCAAACCTACCGTGGTCAGAACTTCAGCCCAAGCTTTGTTCTTCTCAACTGCCGAATATGCCTGCCCGGTATGGTGCACATCCGCCCACTCAAAAAGAAGGTAGAAATTAGCTTGAATGAAACATGCAGGATAGTAACAGGCTGCATGAAACCAACCCTCAAAGAAACTCTTTACAGGGCCGCAAGTTTCACAAACCCTGACTCACGTAGGAAAGCCCATGAACATACCGAGAAGTTGAAACAAACCTTTGATGCCCGTCACTGAATATTTGGCCTACTGTGTGGCCGCAGCAGACTCAAATCCAGACGCCGTTTCCTAAGTGGCACCTTAGATGAGCCCCCCATCTACTATCCATTATGAGAGGACCCACCAAGCGGCGTTTCTGGTGATTGAAAAAACCTGGAGAATGCTTAACCGCATCAGAACTGGGGTGGCTCCTGTGCAATTTAATCTGATCAAATAGGGTTTGTTGGACGAAAATGACGACAAATGAGACTGCGGCACTCGACAGGACATGGAACATCTCCTACAATGCCCTGCCTGCCCCCACACATGCACCCTCGACGATCTATAGCTGGCTAAAGAAGAAGCATTGGACAATGCCCAATACTGGGCAAACCAATTGTAGTTACCGGGCACGAAAAAGTAAAAATAAAGTAAGGTGCCGAAATGGTACTCACGGTCTATAAAAAGGAAACAACAAATCTAAAATATTTACTTCACACTGTACCAAAGAGCACAGATTTTCATGATTGCTAATTTAAATGTGTATAACGATTAGACACATTGAAAAGGAAAATATTCAACAGATCTCAAGTAAGACTGAAACTTATTCAAAGTATGCTCTGAACAGCATCATCAACCTCGACGCCTTCACTAGGAACAGTGTCCTATCAGAAACGGTCTAGATTCCTCCATAGCCGCTGCTGTCCAGTCGGGCATGGCGACCAATCGGAAAAAAATTGCCAACAAAGCACCAGGCGTTTACACAATCGATAGGACGCAAAAAAACACCAAGGTTCGATGTTGTGGACCTGCACTACTTCACTGACCAAAATTTTGAACAGAGTTCGGGGAAAATTTTCACGACATCACACGCAGGTTTGCTTACCAACTCCAAACGTTAAAGTAAATTCAGATGTCCATTGTCCACGTCTGTGTTAGGCCACAAAGGACGTTAGCGCAAGGTTCAATGAAAAATTGTCAAACCTAAACAAAGAGAAACTATCCTGATCACTGCTGGCAGATGCAGACATCCAATTCTCCATGCATCCAGATATTGCAGAGCTTACTCAAGCTGTGGATTGGGGAGAAATAGTAAAGTAAGTTTGTAATGTGAAACACAGAAGTAATAACCAACAAAAATGGATCCATACACTATTGTATTCCCATCATAGAAATATAATTATAAGAAACAGCGGAAGACAAGTTTGTTGATGTATTTCATTGAAGCTGCGTATAAAAAAATTTACGTGAATATGAGGTGAAATAGACTCATTTCACTACACTAAGTATGTAGAGACAATTTATTCTGGAAATGCTGTCATAATAAGACACGAGAGACAACTATTTTTCTTTTATTTTTTGTGTCTTGGCCACACAAAAACTTTTGGAGTTGCTTTAAGCTGAAATGGTAGAAAGAGTTTCTATTGCTACCTGGAGTCTCAGATCTTACAGCCCCAAGTAACACTGAAATGCTGCACTGTTGACTAGTCTTTTCATTTGATTCTGTTTGATGAAGTTCGCTATTTACCTCTTTAATCATATTTATCCTGAGACTGTTTGCACCCTATCTCTGCAGTTCCATCATTTGATAGAGAAATTCTTCCGTATTTGAGAACACTGACCATTGAGATTTGGCACGAGATACAATTCTGGATGTGTCTTGGTTGCGACAAATCCCACGAAGGAATTTGCTTTCATAGTGTACTTATCCTCACAGTCAATTATCTAGAACTTGACCATCCTGTTCTCAACGTATGTTACACTGAGCCAGTCATCTAAAATTGTGGCTATTCGGAAATAGTTTATGAAATCTAGGACTAAAACTGAGCAAAGCCTAAGAGATAGAACAATTAGAAGATTTCCCGTATTGCGCGTAAATGGTAGAGAAAAATTAAACCTAGCGTGCCTTTTCACTTCTGTCTTTCCCGCCACTACATCTCTAAGTTTTAACAGTTACTGTAATGATTCTGGCAATGCTTTCTCCTGCAGACATGTCTGAAAAACTCTATTATATTCATAGAGACCTAATTCAGTGTGTTAAGTACACAATGTATTTCCGTGTTGACAACAGTAATTGTATGTAGTGGTGATCAGCAATATCAACGTCATCTTCGTTTTCTTATACCTCATTCCTTAATCCTTCAGAGCTTGCTGTTTGCACTGATACCGGGTCTACGTACTTCTAGGCAATTCCTAACTTGGCACAGGCTCGGGGGAGTTGTTTTGGGGCTCTGCAGTCTGCACTTCTATGATCTCTAGGGGAGAATCGTTCCTACCAAAGTCGTGCCTGCCTTCTTAATGTTTTGTCAGGTACGAGTAACCTCTCTGGTAAAAAAAAATTCCACGTAGCCCTTGTTCCAAAGTTTGTTATTTATGATTCAACCCACTCCTTTCTTGGGATTGGTGAAGGTGTATTATTTCTGGCTTATTGCACTGGTAGTAGTAAATCACGAGCAAGAGCATATCTCATCTCTTGTGAAAGATAATGAAAGGCACTTGCTTCATTCAAGTTTCTCTCAGCTATGATGATCTTCACTGTAGTCAGTGTGGGAGCAGGAGTAGGCATATTCTCACTACCTTTTATCATTTCTTCAAACTAGACTGTTGAACGCCTATAACTTGGGTCATTAGAAGTCTCTGTCAACAGAGTAATACTTTCACATGGACATGCTCTTTAACCAGAAATCAGTTTCAGACATACGTTTCAACTGTAGATACGTTTTAAAATCGCTTATTAGCACTTGTATCCATGGAGCTGCCACTTTCCTTATATGTACACACACGAAATTAAACTTCAACAGTGGATTCCATGACAGAAACAATGCGCTCTCAGACTGCTCTGTCCTCGTATATTAATGCTGATCTTTTGTGGCATGAAGGAAAAGCATGTAATTTTGGACTGAAACGAAGTATCGTTTGTTCCCATCTATGTCAGCATCTGATATTATCTCAGATTCGTTCGGTTTGGCATAAACAGTTGTGAAACTTCCTGGCAGATTAAAACTGTGTGCCCGACCGAGACTCGAACTCGGGACCTTTGCCTTTCGCGGGCAAGTGCTCAGAAGTAAAGCTGTGAGGGCCGGGCGTGAGTCGTGCTTCGGTAGCTCAGTTGGTAGAGCACTTGCCCGCGAAAGGCAAAGGTCCCGAGTTCGAGTCTCGGTCGGGCACACAGTTTTAATCTGCCAGGAAGTTTCATATCAGCGCACACTCCGCTGCAGAGTGAAAATCTCATTCTATAAACAGTTGTGCCGAAAACTCTACAAATCTTTCCTCCTAATCACACAATTCGTAAGATTTAATGAGCATTCATTTGCTTCCAGAGGTAATTTAGTTGTTTGCTTCACTGATCGACAAAGTTTTGCTATTGCGTGTGAAGTGTTGGAGCTCGGACAAATCTTTTCTTATTTAGTGTAGCCTGTTCCCCCTTAAACTGCAAGATGGAGTGGCTTTGCACACCTTTACTACATTTGAAACAACAGCTGCAGTCAGAGTCATCACTGTGAAGTGAAGGTTGGTGATTCACAGTGGCTAACGTTTCTAAAGTGTGTACAACTTTTCCAACTTCTGTACCATACTGTTGTAATAGCTCATGATGCTGCAACTATTCCTGGCTGGTAGATCTCACGTAGATTTTCTGTCTATTCTTTGTTATCTTTCTCAATCACCTCTCATACTTCGTGTCCAAACAACTAATGCTACATTACTTTTCAAATCTACTTCCTCTTCCAGAACCACCATCCGGTTTTCAATGTGCTCTTCTAACTCTGACTGATGTTTTGCTACGCTGAGGTGATTATCTACTTCATTTCCTCACACAGTGACTTACCACTCCAGCTTTAACTCTGAATTTCCTGCATGGTACTCTTAACTTCTCTAATGCGTGGATCTACTTCCCTCTCTAAGTTCATGTTGTGCCCTCCTATTTTTTCAGACTTTCTCTCTAGGTCATTTTCTATCCCACCAAAATTCGGATTCTGAGTTTGAAAATTGGCATTCTGAATCTAGAAATGTTGCACCTTCAGAGTCTGTAAAACGCTAAGATCGGACTCGGATGCCGCAAATGTCCCTCTCTTTGTCATTTTTCCCGAGAGTGCAGGTCATGAAACTTGGCCTGTATCTCTGCCATCTGGGTGCCTGGTGCCGTGTTTGTTCCCTCGCTTTGTGGGTCCTTCTAAGGCGTGAAACGGTCCATTCCTTGAGTATCGGTAAATTCGCCATCCCAAACTTTCATCATTGGGTCCTCGATAGGTATTTTGTTGCTTGATTTCATAGTGAGGAAACAGTTCTCCTTCGCTCGCAATACCATTCCATCCTGTGCTTTCCTCTCGCAATAGCCTCATACTGATCACACTCGAAGCTTGCGAATTAGTGTATCCATGCGTACCATATAAAATGAGAAGCTCCGTTGAAATTCCTAAATTGTCTCCCCATAATTTACTAATCAAAAACAAAGACTTACAATTCCACGAAAATAAATGATATTTCGTTACGTTCACTGACAGAAGAGGAGGTGCACAATAGTTTATCTCCCAAAATGTACAAAAGATCAAATATCATCACACACTTACCGACGGTGTAGAGCAGTAGAATGGTTGAAGACAGTGAATCAGTATGAAAGTTAGAACTACATATCTCCAAGAGAAATTACAAATCAAACAGTCCACTTAATCTAACAGGTAAATAAAAGTTATGCAGTGACTTATGTCAGATTTCATCTACAAAACGTGTCCATATCTGGTTTAAAATCATTTTGATTCTATTTCTAATTCTTATTAATATTTGATTATTTTCCGTTTACACTTTGCACAATTTGCCAAGGTACTTTGGAAACTACAATGTTTCTTATCAGTGGTAAGGAAAGCCCAACTGTATCCCAGTTCTACTACATCTAATGACCTGTGAAGTTTCTATGATACCTAACTTATTTTTTATTACAATGTGTTATTTAAAAATTAACTTTCTGATTACAATTCGACAATGCAGAGAATGGTGTAAAATTGTACGTTATTCTATTTGGAAGTAGGGCGGTTTTCGTCTGTAATCTCACAGTGCACGCACAAAAGCGTTGTAGTACAAATAGTACAAACTCGAGGAATGAGGAGAGGGCCGGGGGGGGGGGGGGAGGGGGCAGCAGAGACGGAAGAATGGATTGTATGTCATGAAAGAAACATTTATTAGGTAAGCAGATCTTCCACCTTGACTCAACACACAGTCTGCCAACAGCACTCTTTTTAATATGATTCCTTCACAGTGTGTGTATTTCTTTCTAATATTCATCACATTTGATATCAACAAGGGATCTCTGATCAAAGATGACGGATATGGATATTCTGAATGTCACTATACACCACACTCGTACATATCTGAAAAGACAGTGCTGTGGAATATGTTACACAGAATTTACACACCAACATTGCAGATGAATTTCAAAGGAAGCGAAGTCCACCAAGCTCAGTAAAGGTTTAATAATTCCAGTACAACCTGATTTAGTAACATTTTCTTCTGCCTTGTGAGTCTTTCTTCTGATCAATGTCAAAAATATATAGAGACTGCTAAAATTCAACTCTATGGACATTGTAATATCTAGGTATTCGTTCCATTCGGCAATTAAATGAATTACTGGTTATTAGGAGGATAATTTGATGCCGAGATGATACTCGTGGTTTATAAAATAGAAGAAGCGAATATAAGTAAATATTCACTTGATACAATACCAAAGAGCACAACTGCTCTTGGTTGTAATATACATACATACAGTGCTTGGCTACAACATACGCAAAATTTTCAAACTATCCTGGGTAAAACAGAAAAATATACTATGAATACTCTCCATAGCACGATCCACCAACTAGGGGTTCCCCAGAAACAGTGGTGTGCAGAAACCTAACTGATTCCCTTCGTAGATGCCGTTGTCCAGTACAATTTTTCCGAATTGGGGTAGGCGAACAATCGGAAAAACCGCTAAGGACGTGCCCAACGTTTGCCCAATCTGAAGGACAGTAAAGAAGGTGAAGAACGTCATTGTTCTGATCTACAACAGTTTACCAGACAAAATTTTGAAGGGAGTTGTGAGGGAAATTTGCACAACATCGCACGTTCGCTTGCTTGACCAATCGCAAACGTTCAAAAGGAGGGAAGCCAGTTGTCCTTGATGGTCTCAGGCCACAAGTCACCTTCAGTGGAAAGTTCTGAAGGCGACAAAAGAGAGGGAAGAAAAACTGCCCTGATCAGTACTGGTACGTGTGCAAGTGTAATTACCTACAAATCCATAAGCTGCAAAGTTTACTCATGTTCTCGTTTGCTGAAAAATGATAAAACAATTTGCTGATGTGAAACAAAAACTTACAATTAATAAAAATAGGTCCATATACAATTTTTTCCCCAAATAAAGTAATAATTACTGGCCTATAATATAATAATGGCTAATCTATGTCAGAGAAGATAGGTGGGCCAATGGAACGACATAAAAGAGGGATACAAAAGTCCCCTTCCAATGTTACTCGTATATACGATATCAAAGTTTTACTTCATATAATCGGTAAAAGTTGGATTTTCAAATTTAAACGCACAGTTTTCAACTGTAAAGCATTGCACCACAGTAAAAAGAAAGAAGAGGGAGAACCATATGGTTTCAAAATGATCATACACTACAAGACGAACGGATTGTTTCTGGTCATGTGCAAAGATCTCATTTGGACATTACAACTCCCACGTAACCTAGAGACTGTTTGTTGTTTCTTCAATTTTGTCACCAGTTTTCTGACTGGTTTCAAACACCATGACATCCCTCATGGTAGCCTCTTCCTCTCAGAAGAGCATTTACACGCAACTTCCTCATTTTTTTTTGTAGGTGTACTAAAATGTTCTCGAGTTCAGTGGATACCGTTTCCTCGTGTCTTATGTTTGAACATAGTATCCTATCTTCTGTTTGTATTTGTATATGTAATCTTTTCTCCCTGATTCTACGTGGCACTTCTTATCAGGGCCTGTAAGTGGGGCATCCTTCTGTAACACCGCATCTCATCCGAATAGATTTCCTTCTTTCCGAGTATTTTTACAAATCATGATTTTGAGTGCTTTGTTCAAGATGCTCATTCATCATCATCATCATCTTCTCCGTCTTTCCCAACATCATGTGGGATCAGCGTTGCTTTGCTGGACCCTTCTCTTCCATAAATGCCTATCCAGTGCTTCTTCTCTGAGCCATTTCTTCTCCTGTAAGTTCCCTGCTATCTTGTCTTTATATCTCAGTTAAATTGAATGTATCAACATTCTTGTATACTGGTAATCTAGATCTTCATGTAAATCTCCTCCTTCGGTACGGCATGGCTGTCTGTACTGTGCGGCTGCCTCGAGTGGAGTGAGGTGCAGCTGCCTCAGTAGGAATGACGTAGTTAGTGATAAGAAGGGCACGGCAGGAAGTACGCGTCCTAAAAACAGCAATGGCGTCACCGCAAACAGCCGTGGCTGTCTTTATTTATCTGCTTCAGCTACGTAAGGCGGGTGACCTTGAACGAGTTTCGCCTGGCTGCCACCAGAGCTGGAGGATCGCGCTCTAGTTTTAACTAAGCGCGATCCGCAGTTATTGCTCGTTTCCGGTGACGCCATTGCTGTTTTCAGGACACGTACTTCCTGCCGCGCCATTCATTCCTACTGAGGCAGCTGCACCTCATTCCACTCGAGGCAGCCGCACAGTCCAGACAGCCATGCCGTACCGAAGGAGGAGATTTACATGAAGATCTAGCTTACCAGTTTACAAGAATGTATACTTCTTCTTGATGCTTCGATTTCTAGGTCTTCAACTCTTCTCCCCAGGTAGTACTCCCATCTTCTCTGCACATGTCCATACCGTCTTAGCCTACTTTCTAGGATCTTCCTCCTAATGGGCCCCACTTTCACTGTTCCACTGATGTCCTCATTGCTTAGTCTATCCTTCAGTGTACCCCACTCATCCACCTTAACATTCTCAATTCTGCCTCTTCCACATTTTTCTCTTGGGTTTTTGTAACTGGCCAAGGTTCTGCACTATACAGCATCGCTGGCCTCATGACAGAATTGTAAAGATTTCCTTTCATTCTGCAGCTAACCATTTTATCATAGTACTCCGCTTAGTTTCGCTCGGTACATCCATCGACTATTTATCCTGTGCTGTATTTCAGCCCCGGTCCTCCATCACTTTATATGTAAGTACCTAGTTATTTAAATTTCTTGACCAGTGCCAGTTGTTGTCCTTCCAGGTTAATACATAGATAATATATAACAAACTATCGGCTTCGATTGCGGTAATGAAACCAACCTTTACCTAGGTTTCAGACTAAATAATTGAGTCTTCTTCAGAAGATATACCTGAATCTATAATTTGTCTAAGAAGGCATGGTCTAGAAATAAAGCTAAAACTGCCTGAAAAGGCCCACTTAGACAAATGTACATATGATGTATTTTCACCTTGATAATTCTCATTCCGATTTCTTCTAGAGCCTTCTCCACTGTTCAAGCTTTTCCTGAAGCGCCTCCTGGGTGAGTACAGAGATTACCACATCATCAGCAAACATCATGCTCCAAGGTGCCTCTTTTTTCACATCTTCGACTTCGACTACTACATCCATGGCAAAGTCAAAGAGATATGGGCTGAGAGCAGAACCCTGATATAGTCCTACTCTCACTGGAAATGCCTCTGTTGCAGCTGCACTGCTCCTGACTTGTGCCATTGCACCTTCATACATGTCTGCTACCACTGTGATATATTTTTCTGGCAGGAATTTACTTCTCAGACACCTCCATCTTGCCTCAGCACTCTGTCACATGCCATCTCAAGATCGATAAAGGCCATATACAGTTCGGCTTGTACTTCTCTGTGCGTCTCCATCAGTTGCCTTGGTGCAAATATTGCGTCGGGTTTTCCTCTTCCCGGCATAAATCCGAACTGTTCTTCACATACTTTAGTTTCTCGAAGCTACCTCTCCTCCACTATCCTTTCCCAGATCTAACTGTGTGGGACATAAGTTTTATCGCTCTGCAATCGCAACAGTTTTTGATATCCCCTTTCTTCTTTTATATGGGTACGAGTATACTGCTTCTTCACACATGTGGAGTTCTTTCCCGTTTTCCAGATCTTCTGCATTAGATCCCAGAGAATATCAGTTCCCTGTTCTCCCAGACTTTTACATACTTGTATTGGTATTTGGTGTGCCCCTAGGACCTTCCCAATTTTCATTTACTTCATCGCGTGTTCGACTTCTTCCCTACTTATACTTTGGGTCATTCCTTCATTTATATCTCCATCCTCATACTTCTCTCGTACCTTTTCCTCATTCAAAAAGTACTCCCATCACCTACTCAGGTTATTCTCAAGGTCTTGTAATACTACACCTGATTCATCCTTTATTTGCCTCATTGATGATATGTCCTTGGTCGCCTTATCTCTTACTTTAGTAATCCGAAGGAGTTTCCTGCCATATTGCCTACTTTCCAGCTCTGCATACACGTCTTCCATAGCCTCAGTCTTTGCTTTTTCTACTGCTCTTTTTGCCATCTTTTTCGCAGTCTTGTATGCTTCCCTATCCTTCTGTCTTCCTGTTAAGTCCCATCGTTTTTTGCATCTTTCTTCTTTGCTTTTTTAACCTCCTTATTCCACCACCATGCTTCCTTATCTTCTGGTGGCCCCTTTCCTGTTGTTATAGCGAGCACGTGTTTTCCAGCCTTTGCTATTACATTGCTATTATATCTCCACCACTCCTGTAGTTGCATTTCTCTTAATACTGGCTCCTTAAATATTTCTCGCAACATCTCTTCCTTCTATTTCCACGACTTTATTCTTTGTTCTCGTCACTTGATACATTTACGTCTTTTCCCCACTACCATTTCATAATCGAACTTCACGAGTTTGAGTTGGACAGCCACACTTTCACTGTACATATCATTGGTATTCTTCATTTCCTTTATGTGTTTCCTTCTGGACAACAAGTAGTCAAACTGACTTTTATGGTCTCCACTCCTCTGCGTTATGAGTTGTTCTCGTCTACGGTTGAAGTAGGTATTGGCGATCATTAGGTCAAAAGATAAAGCGTATTCTGCAATCTTTTGTCCTGCTGCATTTCTTTCTACATAGTGCTATCCACCATGAATTCTGTCTTCCCCACTCCTCCCCTCACCAATATGTCCATTTAAATCTCCCCCAATTATCACCCATTCATTGTCTGGTACTTCCATTGTTACTCCATTTAGGATGTTCCAAAATTCGCCCATCCCTTACTCCGAACACCCTGTCTGGGATGCATACACGCTTATAACTGTGATGACGTCTCCTCCGATAGTAATTTTTACGCCCATGATACTGTCATTGATTCTGTCCACTCCACAGACTTCGTCTTTTAGATCTTTATCAACAATAATAGCTACTCCATTTCTGGACTCTTTGTCTGCTCTGCTTTAGAACAACTTGTGTCCTTTTGCTAATAGTTTGGCTTTGTCACCGTTCCACCTAGTCTCTTGTACGTACAGGACGTTTATGTCCTTCTTTGCACCATTCAATCTCTCACTCTTTCCTTTCAATGTCCCAATGTTTACAGTTCCGACTCTAATTTTGCACTTCATTCTTTTTTTTCCACCCTCTTCTCTTGTTGGATTCATGACGAAACGTCCCTCCCGGAGATCCGATTGGAAGACTATTATTCTCGAAGATTTACCTTGAGAAGTAACCATCATTGTTTTGCTAGGGTTTTTTATGGCCTGTTGCCATACCTGACGCCAATACTCCTCCTTTCTCTGAGGGTCTTGGCACTGGCAACAAACGTTAACGAGCTACTCAATCCACTCGTTACCTGTTACAGGCACAATTGTTCAAGACGCCATTCAAACATATTACCCGTAAATATGAGGTAATAACTAACTTACTTTGATGAAGAATGATTTTGCCCCTTCATGATTTGTCTTGCTTCCTTCTATGGGTCCCTGAATTCCGTATTACGTTTGTCATTAACCCTGTTTCTGTTACCTCTCAATGTTTACATGTTTCAGTGATTTAGACTTAGTCCATGATCTGTGTTCAGTAAATCTTTCTTCCCATTCAACAGGTCCTGCAATTTTTCCCTTCCGAGGAATCTTTCTATCCATCAAACCTCGCATCTGCGTTTAGTTGTGAATATCCTTTTCCATATTTATTGCGGCCGCTTTCTCTTCAACTTCCTCTGAAAGCTGTTTTGAGTCTGCTGTTTGCTAAATCTCTGCTTCCTGCGACACTTATTAGATAAAAGTGAATACGCTAGCATCTGCTGGTAAAATGAAATTACTATGAAGTTCTATACCTCATCTATTAAAATTAATGCGAGAGTACTATTCAGGACCGGAAAGCAACGTACAATAATTTTACTTCCAGAAGTTTTACTCGGTAACAAAACAAAAAATCACAAATGAACTTGCGTCACTTACCTACTTCTCTACATATTCATCAACGTTCCGAATATAGTTCTCCCATCGTGGTACAGTTTCAATGTGCTCCGTTCGTAGACGTCCGTTTGGTTGGAGTATAGGCATCTGCGGACTGCTGATTTAACTTCCATGTCTGTCGCAAAATGTTGGCCAGACAGGAATTTCTTCATGTGACGAAAGAGGTCGAAGTCCGATGGTGCAAGGTTTTCATTTATAGTGGATGCTGGAACCCCTCCCGTCCACATCTGGCGACTTTCTCACGAACTGGAGCAATAACATTAGGGCGAGTATTGTCATGAAGAAATGTGACACCGTCAGCATTAATGTGACGTTTGGCAGGAACTGCACGACGGAACCAAAGTTTAAATGTAGTCTTCACCCTTCATAGTGGTCCCATGTTCAGCAAAGTCCAACAATAACGAAGCATGTGTACCCAAAAAGCTGCCACAATCATTTTCCTAGCAGGGTAGGTCACTTTCAATTTTTTCGTACTGGGGAACCAGCATGTTTCCATTGAGGCCTACTTGGTTTCGGGCGCCTTGTGGTACGCGCACGACTCATCATCATCGATGATTCCTTACAAGAAGCGTTGTCCTTTTGATCCGTATCTTGTTAACCGATCAAAGCTTGTCATCATTTTCTGGCCTGTTATCTGTCACGTTCTTAGGCAACCAGTGAGCAGTAACTTTATGAAATTTTGACGTGTCATGAGCAATATCGTACAGCGCACCTTAGAATATGATGAACTGCTGCAACAAAGTTCGCAGTTGCACACGGAGGTTGTAGAAAATTGCTGCCTCAGTAGCTCCTTCATTCTGTATGTTTGCAGACGGCCCAGAGCATGGGGAATGTAGTAGTAGTAGTAGTAGTAGTAGTAGCCTTACTCATCCTTAGATCTCCTTTTACTATGATATAGGATATGTGAAAATATTTGCGAGCTTAGACCAATTTAAAATCATCTAATTCATATACAATTATATTTGCAGACCTCTAGGTTAGAGACAGTCATTAGATTTACTCCTGGTATACATTTTTTTTACAAATAACTTATTAAATAATGCAATGTCACGCTGTTCACTCATATCTCTCTATCAGTCATTGGACACACTATGCACTCACTGTTTCATAACACTTCACTCATTACACACACAAACACACACACATATTGGTGATCTATGGGATATTTTCTGTACCACAATTTCCCAGTTGCTATCCTGAAAAACTGAGTCAGCATCCCTCTATAATGAGTGAGATGTTGAGCTCAGAAAGAGGAAGACGTGTTAGTATCGTGCAATGTATAGCTTGGGGGTAAGGTTTCCCAGAAAAGGAAAACAGAAGGAAAAACATATCGTGAAGGTGTTATGGGGAATGTTGGATGTTTTATAACGATTATTATTATTTATTTGTATAACCTTTTTTTGCCAAACCCCTACTCTGTTTTGTCTAAGTTATCCTCCAATGTATAAAGTGTATTGCATAACAGGTACTTTTTAGCTGCCTTTTTAAATTAGTGTATTTTTGTAATTTCTTTAATCTCTTTTGGTAATTTATTGTACAGTTTTATAACTTGGTAGAAAATGCAGTTTGGAGTTTTATGTTTATTTTTTCTTGGTAAATGTAAGTTGCGTCTAGGTCTTGTTCCATGGTCATAGACAGAGCTGTTTGTGCAGTAATTACCAGTGCTATTTTTTATGTATACAACTGACTCGTAAATGTATTCACATTGAGCATTTAAAATCCCCAATGTTTTGAGCAGATCTTTACAATGAGTTCGACTACTGTTTTTTGTTAGTATCCTTATGGCTCATTTCTGAAGTTTGAAAATTGTGTTCATGTTTTGTGCATTTGTTCCTCAAAACAGAATGCCATAGCTAAGAATTGAGTGTACATACGAAGAGTATGTAACTAAAAGACACTGCATGTTACACACTGATGGTAGGATTCTTAGGGCATAACATGCTGATGACATTCTGTACCTTTGTATGTTCACACCACTTTAACTGAGAATCAATATTCAATTTGCATTTGTTACACAGGCTATAGAGGTGCCATCTATATTTAATTTAATATTTTCATTTTCCCTCTTCAAACGGAAATTCATGGCATTACTTTTTATGTTCAATGTCACTATGTTGCTTATTGACCAATCGTAAACTTCCTTGAGAGTTTTATTTGCTTTCTCTGTGAGGAGTCCTCTCGTTTTCTCAGTGACTGTAATATTGCAGTCATCAGTGAAGAGAATTTTTTCACCATGAGGAACACTACAGGGAAGGTTATTGATGTATATCAGGAATAGTAGTCGTCCTAATATGGTACCTTGCGGAATCCCTCTATTAATGTATTTTTGTTCTGATAGTGTTTCACTAAATGTTTATATCTATTTGAAGTATGTGTTATCTCTGCCCTTTGTACTTTATCTACTAGGTATGATCGAAACCAGTCATTAGGAACCCCTCTTATTCCTAATGCTTGTAATTTATTTAATAGAATCTTGTGGTCGAGTATATCAAAGGCGTTAAAAAGACCCAACAATGTGCCTGTGACACACTCATCTTTATAAGAGTATCAAGTACAACGTTTGTGAATTCTACTGTGGATGACTCCATATTTTTGCCACTTCGGTAAGCAAACTGCGATTTTGTTAAAAGATGGTATTTATTCAGGTAATTCATTAATCTGTCTTTCACAATTCCTTCCATTATTTTTGAGGACGGTGACAGCAGGGAAATGGGATGGTAATTTTCTACGTGTTCTGCATTATCTTTGTTAAGCGAAGGTACAGCTCTGGCCTGTTTTAACTGATCTGGAAATGTCACTGATGTGAAGGATTCATTTATTATATTCGTTAAGGGCCTTGTATAACCTCTATGCATTGTTTTAGTACACACTTTGGTACTTGGTCTAAGCCTATTGCTTTTTATTTTCTAGTTTACGAACAGTTTTATTGACTTTATTCTCTGTAGTTGCAAGTAACATCAATGTATTTAGTGCTACATTATTTACATGTCTTATATTTGCTTTGGGGAATTTTTGCTGTACCTTCATTGCAATATTTGAAAAATGCTCATTTACATCGTTTGCTAAGTTTTGTGGATTATTTATTACCTTATCAACCCTCCCTTAGCAATATTATATTCTGCACATGTTTGCCTCTCCCCGATTTTTTTATAACATCTGAGAATGATTTGCCTTTATTTTCTGCCAAATACATTATTTTGATATTAAATGACTTTTTTGCAGCAGTCTGCACCTTCCTATAGATGTTTTTGAATGTAAGATAGAAATTTAAGAATTCTGAATCATTGCGACTCTTTTCCATGGAACTGAGGTATTTAAGTGTTTGGGAGGACTTCTTAATACCTGCTGCTATCCATCTGTTTATGTGAGATGTTGATACAGAGATGCATGCTTTTGGAAATTCCTGTCCAAAGTTATATTTAAATAATGTGGAGAATTCAGAGAATTTCATATTCACAATGATTTCCTTATAGTCTTCATCCCAGCTTTGTTTTGCCTGTAGCTTTGAAAAATCTTTTATTTTATTTTCTGGTAGATGTCGTTTGTAGGCTTGAAGTTTAGGGAATGATTTGATGCCTTATTTTACTGTGGTTGTTTGACAGAAATGGTCTGATAGTCTGAGATCTTTTACAGCTGCATCACATTTTTCTCTATCCGTATTTGTGGCCACATGGTCATTTACTGATGAAGTTATTGTAGTAAACCTTTTTGCACTATTGACCAATAGGTACATGTCAAAACTGTGAAGGGTATTTATGAGGGTGCTGCTGGATTCATTTATGATATTTATGTTGATGTTCATGTCCACACACAGAAATACGATGACCTTTGTACGTGAGACTTTATCTAGAACTTCTGTTAATTTATTGAAAAAAGCATTCACCCTACCACTGGGAGTTGTATACACACACAAAACGATTAATTTCTAGGAGATGTTGAGCCCTGTTAATTCAAAAGCTGATATTTCAAAGTGTTTGTCTTCACTTACTGTGCTGAGGTCTTGCCTTGATTTAAACTGTGTTCCTCTTCTGATATAAATGCATGAGCCTACACCCCTTGAAGCTGTTCTGCCGTCAGAGTTTGCCCTTTCATACAATGAGTCTAAGGTTCACAAGACGCCCTTAAAGAGTCCACACCTCCTTAAGACTTTGCTGCGGCCCATACACGTCATTCATATCCCTGTGAATTTCACTCTGTTAATGACCTTTAGCCCCCAAATTTAGAATTACACGTTAGCGCTCTTCACAAGCTTACGACAGAAGCTTGGCGCCATGTTTGTTTCGTAGTTCAGGCTTCTCTCGCTACAGCTGCACAACCAAAAGAATTACGCTGCGTACAGCAAACTTTAATCATTGTCGTCGTAAAATTTCTACGTTGAAGCTGTAATACTAGTGGAAGAAAATTATTCTGTGTTTCTTTCCGGTCCTCCTTCATGTGATACAGTAAGCCATATTCAGAGTAAATCTTTTTGTATGCCTAAATGTCTGTCTGACGAAGGAGAATGATATTATGGATAAGTACGAATTGGGTGAAACAAGGTTAAAGATGTCAGAATAGGTAACATGAAAGAAAAATCATTCAAGGTTACTTGAAAAGTTTGTATACATTAAAAGATGAATAACAAAAAAGGAAAGTATATAACGACAGCCTGCCCCTCCCCCCCCCCCACACACACACACACCAAAATAAAAACGAAATCCACATGAATTACTTAGTTTCCGTCTGACTGTTATTAGTTATTTATGAAAGAAATTTGTGAATGGGAAGACTAATTTTAAGCTTTTTTCCTAAATGTTGTGCAACACCTGAAAATAGGGCCCTACTCTGTCTTCAATAACAGATACCCAAGCACAATTAGCCAATTCCTTAGAAAATTCCCTTTCATTTAATGCGAACTTGTCGAATGCCCTTAAACAGAAACGGTTTGTAAGCTTCGCCTGTGTTTATGCTCAATGGATGTTATCTGTGAATCTGTCGTAGAACTTGTCCTAGCACAGTAACAACGTACCCTGAACGCCGAAAGAAAATACGTTCACGTACCTACCTCTGCAAGCAATGTACGCAACCTGTTGTTTTACAGAAAGGTGAGACTGTATACCCGGGAACGGTAGTGCGTGAATTAGAAAGTATGCGTGTAATGCGGAGAAACGATACGAACAAATTTGTGGGAGGGGGGGTGATGGGTGATTGGGGGTCTGAGCCACATACTTCAGTCTAATGAAACGTGCGCAATATCCACTGCATTACCACGTTTCACTAAAGTGGATGCTACACAAATTTGTGTATTATAATCACAAAAGCGCCTCTAAATTACATGCAAAAATGGTCTAGATCGTCTTAAAGAGTGAAACGGAGAATCAAGAATGTTGATATGGGTCTGAGCAGACTTTAACTAAGTTAGCCGTTAAACAAGTTACGATTCTGCTACGGGCTCACAATCGACCACTTATTACCAACCGGGAACCATAACTGGTGCATGTGTTGATTAGTATCACTCAGTGATTCTCACAAAAACTATGCATGTATTACTAGGACGACGTGGTGATCGTTAAGCAGTTACAATAAGTTCGCATCGCAAGGAAAGGCAAACTTTATACCTTCCTTTAAAACGAGAAGTAGGTTGAAGGATTTTGGCAATATGCGAAATAATGACAGAAGTGTCCTATACGAAATCTGCTACGGGACCCGTCTAAGCTCGCGCGCGGCACCTCCCTCGCAGTGTTCCCCAGAAGAACGCTAAATTCCAGGCTGGTTTAACCTATGACGCAGTCAGATGAAGCTGAAATCATATCGCCCAGCTATTCGACAAAGCGAAGAAAGCCGTCGTTCTGCTGATGTTTCTGTCTTTCTTTGAGTGCTCTGGTGAAAAGTGGTATAAAGTCACAATTGGCACTTCGTCATGACATCGCTACTGGACATAAATTTACGTCAAAACTGTGCAGTGCTGCAAATGATCTATTAAAGAAACACTCCGGAAAAATGAATCAAAGGCAGGCACGAACGACTGAAAAGCCGAAATATTACATTTATGACTGTAGAAGATCTGGTATTGCTATTTCGACGTTACATCATTATCAGACATAAATAATTGGTGTCAGGTCATAACACTGCGGTAAATAAGAGGTAACGGTAATCTAGGTTTATGTCCTACTTCCTGCTTCAACCTGCATGAGAACTAGGAAGAACAGTGCAATTATGATATTATGACACTCATGTCTGTGGTCACAACTATTCCTTCTTTTGCTATAAAGTGTGACATAGGCTATGTCATCTTTTGTAAACAGAAACATTCTTAGAGTGAAAATAATTTTTACTATATTTAACAAGTTTCACCTGGTCAAGCCTTCATCGAATTCCATGAATAACAAAAAAGAGCATTTCATATGAAGTGCTATATCGAGAATATGGGCTAGTAAGGATGCCAGAAGATTCAAAACATTGTTTTCAGTTTGCACCTAGATTATGTAATCTCATGAACATTACATTCGACGAAAAAGAGGAGAAGTTATTACAAAAATGGGTAATCCTACAATTTACAAAAGAAATGCCCTAGGCGAGAAACGATTAGCAGAGCAGTTCATGGGGTGGCCACTTTGGATGCTGATGGACAGTTTACTGCAGAGAATAATGGAGTCGCAGTGAAGGTAAATCAGCCTATACTTACGGAGGAGAGGGAGAGAAAAATAAAACTAAAAAAACAGAAATTAGAACAGTTACATTTTAAGGTCAATTAATAATAGGTTGTCAGATCATCAGGCACTCATTGAACACACTGACAAAAGTGGGTCAGTGGCAGTAATCTTAGAGGCGGATTGCCGAAGTAAAGTTAACGACATTTTTAGCAGAAACATAGTATGAAAATTAGATGTGATGTAAGTACAAAATATGTAGCGAACCTAAAGAAAATTTTTCAGAAAATTGGAAAAGTTTCTGAATAAAATTCAAAAGAAGCTGCTTCTAACAACGCATCCAACTGCACCAGAATTACGTGGTAGTGCAAAGTTTCCCAAAATAGATTAGCCTTTACCCCTGATTATGAATGCTAGAGGGGGTTCCGGTTGTGAAGCAGAAGTATTTGAGTTGTTGAATAAACATTTCCGACAGCCCACTAATTTCAGTATAAAAAATTGGAAAAAAATTTCATAGCAGCACCCCCACGTATTGTGACACGTGGCGTAAAAAATATGAATGATGATATACCTCATGATGAGGTGCAAGGTATTATCGCAAAGAACCTGTATGCTGTTTAATGAAAGCCGTCTAAGGAAATGGAACCAATGTCCTGCAACTTCACCTACCCAGCTATGAGAATCACAGTTCAATAATCCTCTTGTTGAAGATATTTTCTTCTCATCGCTTCAACTCTTATGCAGATCATTAAATACCCTAATGAAATCAATAGAGTCTACTTCACAATATGGTTCAAAATTACTAAAATTCTTATAACCAGCAAGAGAGGCACAATGAGACGCAGTGCATACACCATGATTTACTTTTTGAACTTTGCTGACTTTTTCTGTTTCAATAAATTTAGAATTTACCATCTCTTTAATCTCTCCCGTTTTATTTTCAATAACAGCCTACCACTAAGTTACTACTCCTGTTTCCACTGCTTTATCCTACCCTTGTATTCGGTTTTGATCTTATCACTCTGACTTTCACCCTCATCTCTACCTCCTAAACAAAACTTCTTTGCTACTTATAAGTTATTTTTACACGAATAGTCATCAGTTCCCCAAAACCCTCTTTTCATCTTCACACGCATTGCTAATTTCTTTTAATTGTACGCCAGTTTATTCCCTCCTTTTTCCTTCATCAGTCTTTCTTCTGGTTTGAAATGCTCCACCACAAATGCTTCTCCAGTGCCCAGATCCCACGTTTTCATTTCAGAGTAGCAGTAGCAACCTAATCTTCAATTAATTGCTGAATGTATTCAAATATCTGTCTTCGTCTATACTCCGATGCTTCAGCTAGTACCATAGACGTTATATCCTTCTGTCTTAACATATATCACATGAGTCTGTTTCTTCTTCTTGTCAGTATTCTTCATATCGTCCTTTCCTGGTCGATTATGCGGAGAACATCCTCATATCTTACCTTATTAGTTTACCTAATTTTCAACATCAGTCTACAGCACTACATCTAAAATATTCCATTCCCCTCTGTTCTCGTTTTTTCAGACTCCATGTTTCATTGGCATTCGGAGTTTTGTTCCAAACCTACATCCTCAGAAATGTCTTCTTAAAACTAAGCCTACGTTTTATATAAGTTGTAACCCTACGCTACTGCGTACGATGCTTATTAAAGCCTGTACTATAGTAAGTTGACAGGCTTCACCTTATAAGAAAGGATTTTAGTAAATATGTTGACCGCGTGTACCTGAATGGAGGCAAAATCAGACTTTCACCCACTCAGTGACAACAATGATACGTCAAGCAATTCGGAAGTGCCACTACACGTTAGGATGAACAAGAAACGACACAGCAGATGCTACCAAATTGTTCATAATACGGTCGCCAGCCTAATTAGGCATTAACTGAGTTTCTTCCCAGTACAAGTTGATGTACGTTCATACAAAACAACACGTAATAGCACTGCATAACGTGGTAAATTTTAGAACCAGAAAATCTACTCAACTAATAATTTCACTTTCTGTACTAATATGGACAAGCCAAAAATACACAACAATACACTATAATGTTTACTACAAACTTCGTACTGTCTACTGATCTGATTAAAATCGGGCATAGGTTACCCTAGAAATAGTACTTTCGAAACATACATACAATGTCAATTTTGAAAAAGGTAAACACTAATAAATTTTGGTTTTATATTGACTTTAACTTTGCTAGTCAGATCAGTTCAGTACACTTCAGAATTTAAATGAATAGAAAAGAAAAAAGGGGGGGGGGGACCCTGAAACTGTTGTGATCACTGTACTGAAATTTGGATTATTTAAAGCATTAAGCAGTCAAGATTTCCAATATATGAGTTACTACTCTTTTTGTCTTATTTCTCGCTTATTTAACTATCATTATTTTTGTCTCAAATTAATTAAACTTCATTACTAAACCAATTTCAACATTATCTTCCAACTTAGTCAGACATATATTATTTGACTATATATTCATTAATAACAAAGTTCTTTAAACATCACTATAACATAGATAGGTCTGCAGGTAATTATTATTAACAAAACTTTAACCCTTCATTTCGGGACACTCGGATTGCACAACATGTGGAAAGGACCCTGTCTAGGTTAGTGATGAGGATAATTAAATGATAGGACAGTTCTGGTAAAAGTTAAGTTGTTATTGAACAGTCAGGAACAAAAGTAACACTGGTCCACACGAATACAGTACTAAAAGTTTCAACCTGTTCGTATCGATGCGGTGGTTGGCGGGCGGCGAGATGGCGAGGCGCAAAGCACACATACAATCACAGCTATGGCTCTTGATGTATCGGCACTTTACTTCTTCATAGCGTCGCAATATTTTTCCATTTAGTGCCTATGGAATATTGCCATGCTGTATAGGCGTCGGAAACGGCACATTTGTGGCTCAACGAAATCACGTTTACCAGGAGAGCCTCCTCGATCCAGAACATGTTACTCAGACCGATGCCCAACTCCGACTACTACTGCTGAGCCCGTTATGCCGTGCCGCGCCCGTGTGCATTTTCCGGCGCTCGCCTGGCATCCACCTTTTCCGCTCCCCTACAGACAGGGTATTCACCAAAGGTTTGCATTCCACATATCCTAATACATTGCCTACGTATGGACCAGGCGCATAAATGCAACTATTACATCTTACAACAGTTTCAACATTCCTTACATTTCCATTTTGTTATAATATTGCTTGCAATTTGACATAAACATTAATATTCACATCGAAAATTGATTACAGTTCCTTTAACATCATGGCATGAAAAGAAAAAGAAATGAAATCAGAACATCGATTACACTAATTTAACGAAAATCAGAAGAAAAAAATTATTATATGTACAGTTGTTGTTGTTACACATGCCCCTGTTTCCAGTAAATTTCGCTAAGTGCAAATTTGATGGGAACACTAATTTTTATATTTATACAGTAATTCTGAATCTTTGTGTGAATTTCCCATCGAAAAAAATTTATACCACAAGCTTCCTTTCACTCACATTATATAGGTCTACACATATATAATTACTTATCATTTACTTAAGTGCCTTTGGCACAGTCCAATGTCATATCACAACATTATTTAAATAGCAAATTACTTATTTTTACTAAATTTCTCAAAGAAATAATTTCAAAATGTGGAACACAAACATTTAACTACAAAAGCAAATGCAAATATCTATATACACTATAAGACAATTTGTTGCTGCTGGCATTGAATGGCAGTTCATTTCCTTACTTACTAATAAACACACAGTAATATTTAGAAAAATCACTACATATATTTGCTGCCTATTATTCAGATTTGGGCAGTCCATTTCGCATCATTTTACCACATCACCTGTACCACACTTACAATTCTCCATTGACCATTTATCTGCCCTCATTGGTGTTTGGCAGTCCTTTATATTATGGCTCATACACTGCCCACTTTAATTTTTTACAGTCCCATCTTTTATTTGGCTTGCAGCATTTACCCTTTCTTTTCAGTAAATTTCTCCATACATCTTTACATTTACAGTACATTCGGTAATCTGAAACTCACATAAGTACATTAGCACACTGTCATTGGTATACATACATTTACAAAGATTAATTACATTTGGAATAAATTAGTTTCAGCATAAGATACACCATATTTAATGCAAATTGCTCTCTGAGAGTACTTAGGTCACTCACTCCTAGGAACATACAGTTTCAGGTCCACAACATTTCTTACACCGAAAGGTCTCTTGGATTTTGGGTAGATCAGGTAGTAAGCATTATCGTGTGGAATGTTCTGTATTATTTACGGTCCATTATAAATGTATTGAAATTTGGAAATTTCATGCTTCAGTTCACTAGACTTTTCGTGGGTTTTTAAAAGAACATAATCCCCAATTTTAAATTTTGAAACTTTCAGATTTTTATCATGTCTTTTAGCTCTAGATTCAGCTTTTTGCTTTGCCTTTTTTCTGACTAATTCTTCCTTTTGACTCAACCCCAAACTTGTACAAGGTGGAAACTCTAGTTTTTCTTCAATTAAACTTTTACTTCTGCTGCCTAACAAAATTTCTTCCGGTGGGAACCCAGTAGTTTCATGATGTACTGTGTTCATGACGTTCTCAAAGTCTAATATAAATCTGCCCCAGACTCTAAATAATGCCCCTTCCTGTTTTTTCCGCAACGCACCTTGGTCGACTGTGACATCGTCCCAAGATACTTTCCTGACCTGTGAATCATTTCCATCTGGTGGCTTTTTCGGTTTCTGGAGTTCAAAGTCTTTACTTACTTGAACTCTTTGCAAAATAAACACTGAGTCGTCCGGTGGCTCCTTCTTTCTTTGTTCAGTCTCAACATCTGGATTTTGTTTTGAAACTTCGTCATCATTAGGTACAATATCGCAATTAGCTGTATCCCCATTATTTTCACTAGTACCGTAATACTCGTCATCTGAACTATCGTCAGAATCCGACCATTCTGGATCGCTTTCAGATTCTAACATAAAAGCATTTCTGAGACAGGCACTAAGTTCTTCCTCTGTATTTTCGTCAGGCTTTGATTTTAACTCAGTATCCTCTTTTGACAGAACGACCTCATTATCAGCTTTACTCACATCCACTGTTACTTCATATTTAGTGTAATCCTCGTGGACTTCAATTACTTTCAGGTAATTATCTGCCACTTCCCCACGGTGCCTTTCGATAGCAGCTTGTACTGTTGGCGGATTGCTAACAGAAGTTACTTCCTCCTCAATGCTTAGGATTTCATCCTCCAATTCCTTCCTATCTATAAACTTCGTCCCATCGGCAGCAAGCGTACTTTGCGCGGTGCTATTTACTCTCTCCTCTTCAAATTTGGGCCACGTCACCTTATCGACGTCCCTACTATTTCCTTTTCCACTAATTAACCTCCTTGCTTCATATTCCTGCTTAAAATCCTCCCACTCACATTGCTTGAGGCCCTTGTACAGATCGTCGATCTGCACACGCCAATCAGTTACTTCTGCTAATTCATTCTCGCCTATTACTTTATTGCTAACACTGCTAACCGCACCTCTCTGTTTATCCACTGTATTATCTACTAATTCCTTCGCCACGGAATTACCACTCGTATTGTATTCACCAGCTCTTACGGCAATGTTCGTACCTAATGCTGCCGCCTTGCTAGCGGCTTCTCTCTGAACAGCTGTTCTGCTAGGCTGGGTCATTGCCCTCTGATGCTCCACTCGCCTGTTAACATGTATTGCTCTGCGCGACGAAGATGACTCACCAGCGCTCACACCTGACGGTTGTTTCGCAACAACACGTTGCGTCGTTCCACGCCTGTCTCTAACCTGTCTCATAACTTTACTGTCGGTCCGGTAACATTTCTTAAATCGGGGCCGGTATATACTGTCCGCTGCTTCCGTTTGGCCCGCAACGTTCGCGGAAATCAGTTACCCGCGTCGTTATTATTTTGCGCGGTGTACCCTCTACCGCGACCTGGATAACTTCCTCTTCCTCTTCCTCTACCTCTACCTCTCTGTATCATATTGACGCGAAACCCATCGCCGTCATTTCTCTCGTCATTATTACGGTTATTCCTGTTACTAAAACCGAGCGAGGTGGCGCAGTGGTTAGCACACTGGACTCGCATTCGGGAGGACGACGGTTCGATCCCGTCTCCGGCCATCCTGATTTAGGTTTTCCGTGATTTCCCTAAATCGCTTCAGGTAAATGCCGGGATGGTTCCTTTGAAAGGGCACGGCCGATTTCCTTCCCCATCCTTCCCTCACCCCGAGCTTTCGCTCTGTCTCTAATGACCTCGTTGTCGACGGGACGTTAAACACTAATCTCCTCCTCCCCCTCCTGTTACTAAAATTTTGATGATTGGCACGACTTTCGCGCCAATGGTCTTCGTCTTCGACCCTTTCGAGAAATGCTTGGAAGCTGCGATGATTGCTTCCCACGTATCTCTTCGAATCTTCTGGAAGCTTTTTATATAGCTCCCATATGCTTTCCGAATAGGATCTTCTCCCTCTTAAATGCGTCTACTTCCGGTATCAATATTCGCAAAAATCTTTCAAAGAATTCCTGCCCCTGTTATCATGAAGCTTGGCCATGATAAACTCGCGCCATAGATGATCCTGTTTTTGTTCGGACCAGTATTCTTCCGTAAACTTTTGCTTAAATTCTTCCAACGTCATTCGTTTGGTATTCAAATTAATTCCCCAGCGCTTAGCATCACCTGCTAAGGCGCTAATTACAACGTTTATCCTTTTCTGATCAGACAAGTGTTCAGGAAATATCCTCTCGCAATTTTTGATGAAATCTAACGGATGCCATCCGTTATGTTTCTTGGCGGGATCGAAGCGTTCCTCACCTTCTAACAGCTTCGTAAGTGGTGTGCCACTACAGACAACACCAGGTCTATCTTTAATTTTACTCTCAAGATCGAAAATTTTGCCTTGATATTTCGAAGTATTTTGTTCACATTTTTGTACACATCCGGTAACTTTCTCACCTAAATCTCTTTCAGTGTCTGAAACTGCCTTTTTCAATAGTGAGATTCCGTGTTGACATTCGTTTACGATCTCAGTTTTAATACCGAAAACTTTTTCGTCTACTTTTGTTTCAACCAGAGGCCCTACTTTCTCTTGGATGTTGAGGATTTCAACAACAAATCTACTGTTAATGTTGTCAATTTCCCCCTGCATAGTATCCATATTCTTGTTAATTGTGTCAATTTCAAATTTCATAGTATTTACTATAGAGCTTAAATTACCCAATTTTTGTTCTACCTGTTCTATTTCTTTACTAATTTTAATTCCTTGTTCTTCGACCTGTGCTTTAAGCTGCCCAACGTGTGTTTTAAGCTGCTCGTTCTGTGTTTTGAGCTGATTACTTCGTGTTTTAAGCTGCTCGTCAACGTGTGTTTTAAACTGACTAACCTGATTACTGACTTGTTTCTGAAGCTGATCATTCTGCGTTTTGAGCTGCTCTGCAACGTGTGTTTTAAGCTGATTATTCTGTTCCGCAATTTCTTTGGTTAATTGTTCAAATAAATCGTTCATGCTTAAAATTTTCACACTGTTTTGTTCTACGGAATCTGTGTGTTGCGATCCTACTTCAAAAGTTTCTTTCGGTTCTTTCTTTATCTGTGGAGAATCAATTACGTCAGTGGATTCATTCACATACCCACTATCATCTACAAAGTCACCCTCTACTTCTTGTTTTATCCGTTGCTGTGTTCGAGGCACTCTCGACATTTCAATCTGTTCGTTAACATGTTCGTGATATTTTATGTACGCCAATTGTCTACCGCTAACGCCATCTGTTATCTGGCTGCGTACACTCCTGTCACTGCCAGCCGCATTTTCCATTACGCTCGGCACACCTACTGTGTCTACGCTCCTGTCCATACTGAATGCAAATTACACCCCACTCCACCGTACTTGACGGTCACTGCTATTTACTTAACTAAATATTATTGTAATTCGTGCCACTGAACATCCACTGTTCGGTATTCACATTAATTTGTGACCGAAAAAAACTGGATGTCCTGTCACTGGGAAGCCACTTGTAACCCTACGCTACTGGGTACGATACTTATTAAAGCCTGTCCTATAGTAAGTTGACAGGCTTTACCTTATAAGAAAGGATTTTGGTATATATGTTGACCGCGTGTACCTGAATGGAGGCAAAATCAGACTTTCACCCACTCAGTGACAACAATGATACGTCAAGCAAGTCGGAAGTGCCACTACACGTTAGGACGGACAAGAAACGACACAGCAGATGTTACCAAATTGTTCATAATACGGTCGCCAGCCTAATTAGGCATTAACTGAATTTCTTCCCAGTACAAGTTGATGTACGTTCATAAAAAACAACACGTAACAGCACTGCATAATGTGGTAAATTTTAGAACCAGAAAATCTACTCAACTAATAATTTCACTTTCTGTACTAATATGGACAATCCAAAAATACACAACAATACACTATAATGTTTACTACAAACTTCGTACTGTCAACTGATCTGATTAAAATCGGGCATAGGTTACCCTAGAAATAGTACTTTCGAAACATACATAAAATGTCAATTTGGAAAAAGGTAAACACTAATAAATTTTGGTTTTATATTGACTTTAACTTTGCTAGTCAGATCAGTTCAGTACACTTCAGAATTTCAACATTATCTTCCAACTTAGTCAGACCTATATTATTTGACTATATATTCATTAATAACAAAGTTCTTTAAACATCACTATAACATAGATAGGTCTGCAGGTAATTATTATTAACAAAACTTTAACCCTTTATTTCGGGACACTCGGATTGCACAACATGTGGAAAGGACCCTGTCTAGGTTAGTGATGAGGATAATTAAATGATAGGACAGTTCTGGTAAAAGTTAAGTTGTTATTGAACAGTCAGGAACAAAAGTAACACTGGTCCACACGAATACAGTACTAAAAGTTTCAACCTGTTCGTATCGATGCGGCGGTTGGCGGGCGGCGAGATGGCGAGGCGCAAAGCACACATACAATCACAGCTATGGCTCTTGATGTATCGGCACTTTACTTCTTCATAGCGTCGCAATATTTTTCCATTTAGTGCCTATGGAATATTGCCATGCTGTATAGGCGTCGGAAACGGCACATCCGAGGCTCAACGAAATCACGTTTTCCAGGAGAGCCTTGCCGGCCGCTGGTGGCCGAGCGGTTCTGGCGCTGCAGTCTGGAACCGCGCGACCGCTACGGTCGCAGGTTCGAATCCTGCCTCGGGCATGGCTGTTTGTGTTGTCCTTAGGTTAGTTAGGTTTATGTAGTTCTAAGTTCTAGGGGACTTATGATCTCAGCAGTTGAGTCCCATAGTGCTCATAACCACCAACCAGGAGAGCCTCCTCGATCCAGAACGTGTTACTCAGGCCAGCTGTAGTATGCTTCATATGTCCCCCTTGCTCTGCCCATCATACTTTATTTTCCTTCCTAGGTACCAGAATTCCTAAACTTCGTCTTCTTCGTGATCCCCAACTTCGATGTTAAGTGTAAGTATATCGCTGTTCCTATTTCTGCTACTTTTTATTATTTTCGTCTTTCTTACATTTACTCTCATTCCATAGTCTGTACCCATTAGACCACACACTCCTTACAGTACCAGCATTATTATTCAGTTTCATTCAGGGTAGCAACGTCGTCAGCGAATCTTACTACCGATATCCTTTCACCCCGACTTTTAATGCCACTCTTAAACATTTCTTTCATATCCATCATTGCTTCTTCGACGTACAGACTGAACAGTAGGCGTGAATGGTTACATCATTGCCTTATACTCTTTTTAATCCGAGCACTTCATTCTTGGTATTGCAGTCTTACTGTTGCTCTTGGTTCTTATACACATTTTATATTGCCAGTGTTTACCCACAGCTTGTCTCTATTTTTCTCAGAATTTCGACCAACGTGCCCCATTTTACATTGTCGAACCATTTTTCTAGGTCGACAAATCCTATCAACGTGTCTTGATTTTCTTCAGCTTTACTTCCTTCATTAACAGCAACGGAAACTGAGTCTCCGGGGAGTTTATGTTTCCTACAGCCAAACTAATCGTCATCTAACAGAGCCTTATGTTTTTCTTCCATTCCTTTATATGTTATTCTTGTCAGCAATTTGGATGCATGAGCTATTAAGCTGATTAGGTGATTACTGTCGCACCCGTCGGTTCTTACTGTCTTTGGAAATGAGTGGACGATGTTTCTCCAAAACGCTGGTAGTATACAGTCCGATACATTCTACACCACCAACGTGAGTAGACGTTTCGCTATCACTTCCCGCAATGATTTTAGATATTCCGATACAATTTTACCTATACCTTCCACCTTATTTGCTCTCAACTCATCAAATCTCTTTTAAATTTTGATTCTAATATTTGATCCCCTGTTTCTTCTAGCGACTCTGCGTACTCTTCTGTCATGAGACGAGTACTCCCGCTCACAGAGACATAGAGGTACTCCTTCCACGTATCCACTGTCTACAATGCATTTAGCAATGAATTACCCATTGCACTCCAAATCTTACCACCTTTGCTTTTAATCTAACTGAAGGTGGTTTTGACTTTTCTTAATGCTGAGTCAGTCTTTCCGACAATCATTTCCTGATTGAGTTCTTCACATTCTTCGTGCAGCCATTTTGCCTTCCCTTCCCTGCAATTCGTATTTACTTCATTCCTAACTGACTTGTATTTCTGTATTCCTGAATTTGCCTAATTACTTTCCTAGTTCCTTGTTTCGTCGATCAACTCAAGTATTTCTTCTGTTATCCCTCATTTCTTCGCAGTTACGTCCCTTGTTCCTACGGCTTTCTCTCCTAATTCTACAGTTTCCCTCTATAGAGATCTATATTCCTCTTGAACTGAATTGCCTACAGAGCTATTCATTACCGCAGTATCTATATTCTTAGAGAACTTCAAGTAAACCTTTTCGTTCCTTAGTACTTCCGTATTCAACTTATGAGCATCCTAATGCTTCCTGTCCAGCCTCCTGAACTTATGTTGCTCTTCAACATTACTATGATGTTATCTGAGTCCATATCTGGTCCTATGTACACCTCACAACGTAATATGGGATTTCTAACCCTCTGGCTGACCATGTGTAAACTAACTGTCATCCTTTCGTATTCCTCGGGTCTTTTCGTCGTAGAACGCCTCCTCTTATGACTCTTGAACAGAGTGTTAGCAATTACTAACTGATGCTCATTACATGAATCAATCAGTCTTATACACTCCGACATTCCACGCTCCGCCCCGACTCGTAGAATGTTATCCTTTCGGTCTTCATTCAATCTGTTTCACTGTTTATCATCCCCCCCCCCCCCCACGGCCACCAGAGGAACATTCGAATATAGAACTAGTCCGGAGTCTTTTGCCAATACAGAGACCATCATGTCACTTTGTGAATTATGGGCCACATATCCTACGAATCCTTAATATGTGTCTTTAATGCAGCGGTTTTAATTGCCTTCTGCATCCTCATGCCGTTGATCATTGCTGTTTTTCCTCCCATTTAGGATAGCTCCCCACCCCAAGGGCAAGAGAAAGACGTGAATCGCCGCTCCTCCCCTCCCCCCTCCCTGTGAAAAGGGTCATTGGTAGAACGAGGGTCACTTCTTATACCGAAACTCTTCGGCTGGCATTGCTAATAAGTTTTAATCAAAATTTAAGCAATGGGGAGTTCGAACCCAAGACTGAGGATGGTTTGATTGCTAGACAGTCCCTATTCACAGATCCAACTATCCACTACCTTCGTTATCATTTGGTCACAAGCTATTTCCACATTCTTTATTCTTTTATTTAGTTCTGTAAAATAAGTGTTAATTACGTCACCGTCTGTCATAGTTTTATTTCAGTCTTTAAACAACTACATTTTTAATTGATTTTAATGGCACTCCTACTTATGTTTATGTTTGGTTTAATACTAACGATCTTTGTGTTTAAATTAACAATGGCAGTTTTCAGTTGTCAGGAAATTCAAACATAGCCTGTTTAATATTACTCTTTGTAATTACTTCTAATTCCCCGTATCTTTCTCACCCTTCCTCTGAATTCACCATTGCTTTCTTCAAACATAGCCTGTTTAATATTACTCTTTGCCATTACTTCTAATTCCCCATATCTTTCTCACCCTTCCTCTGAATTCACAATTGCTTTACTTATTTTTCCTACATTACTTTCTTCTATTTCATCATTACAGTAGTCATTAGGCACGGTCCTTGACTTCTCGTACGCAACTTGCCAAGTATTAACCTCATCGTTCACCTCATCCAATAAGAAAAAGTCTAACACATATTTAAATCTGCTGTCATTCTCAGGTTCAGTTGTAATTACTGCTTTATATTGACCTATAAAGTGGAATTCCTTCATTCCATCTCCTCACGTATATTCACAGCGTTTACGATCTGTCCATACCCAGTTAATACACTGTCCTTGGCGTTACTGTTACCTATTTTTACAAGTAATTATAATGCCAATTCACCTTGATAATCTTCCACACTAGTGGCGGCTGCCTTTGCATCGTCTACTAATCACTTCACATGAATTTCCGCGTCCCTCAGCTCTCTGTGTACATCTGGTGTACCTCAAGGTGATTTTTTTCTCTACTTAATGATGTGCTGTCAGATGATTTCGCGTGCTAACAGGCTGGAGTCAACGCTGACTGCATCAGCGAGCCCCATTCGCTACGTTACTCTCGTAATGTCACGAATTAAAATTTCACTGTTCCGAAAGCTGATCGTTCACTGTACTCTTTATTGATCAAACAAAATTTCTGTTTGTTTGCGTCACATGCAGATATTTTATACCGTCCAACAGTCAACGCACCTCTGTATTGGATTAGATCATTGTCCAACAAAAAGTTCACTACTAAGTTATGTTTTTCAAGATTTGCCTGGACAAAAAGCTTCCATTAAAAAACTGCTCTTGACACGGGGCACCAGTTTACTCTACACATTTTTAACCATGCACTCAACCTTGGTAGCAGCACGTCCGTCGAAACTGGCTGAAAAGTTGTTGTTGAAAGCAGGCTATTATCAGTGAAGTAGACCAGACCAGAACTGTAATTTAGAAATTGTAATTGATGTTTGTTATTGTACAACGCTTGTTGTGGCCCGTTCGTATCTGATTTACAGTCATTAAAGTACAGATAAACAGATAACCAGATACTACACTTCATATTGGTTCTGCACAAGGGCAGGTACATAACATTGATTCAATTATTCACAAAGTTCTACACCTGTTAAGCATACATAATTACCACAGTCGCACTGTCCTGCGACGTAACAATAATCTCAGTACGAGCACGATGCAGAGAGTAATTATCATTTGGAAACTACACAATTCATAGCCTGGTCCTATACCCACAGGTTGCGCCGATGGAGATATTGCTCATTTCCAGTCTCTCCAAACAGCATCCAAAAAGCTTCTTTTAGAGGTTTACAATAATAGAAACTAAATTCGTGTTTTGTTTTTATCAAATTTTCCCTAAATACAATGAAATATTTACATTTCAGGGTACTCAATATAGCTGGAGATTTAGTTGAAGATGAAATTTCAGATAAATTCATAATTACTATTTAAATTTGCTAGTTCATTTGTACAAATTTGTGATTCTATTTCAGCAGCAATGGTGAAACATAAATGTTCGTTATATTGATATTAATTGTGTGTAGATGTTCCTAATATATAGTGCTCTCTTATTGTCCAAATACTTTACTTATTTCTATAGATTTTTTGAAATTTTATTGGTAAGTCAGCAGTCAGTAATATACTGTAAGACAAAAAAAAAGAGCACACACTGACAGGGCATTATCCAAACCTGAGGTTTGTACAGACAAACAGAAAAATTTCATGATTTACTATAGAGAAAAAGCCTCAAAAACTGAGCAAGTCATTAATGCGTTCGTCCATTTCTGGCCATTATGCTAGCAGTTATTCACCTGGGCTCTGAATGATGTAGATGTAGGACGTCCTCCTGAGGCCAAATTCTGTCAAATTCAAAGCTGGATGGATGCCCTTCCCGTAGTGCTCTAGACGTTTTGAATTGGGGAGATATCCGGCGATCTTGCAGGTCAGTATAGGATTAGGCAAGCACAAAGACAAGCAGTAGAAACTCTCGCCATGCTTAGACTGGCATTACTGTGACGATATTTAAACCCAAGATGTCTTACCATGAAGAGCAACTAAACGGGGTGTAGAGGTCGTGATGTACCGCTGTGATGTAAGGGTGCCACGAATGACTGCCAACGGGGTCTTGCTTTGAAAAGAGATGGCAACCCAGACCATCACTACTGGTTACCATGCCGTATGGCATGCGACATCTAAATTGGTATCCCACCGCTGTTCTCGGAGTCTCCATACACGTCTTTGGACTGGAATCTCATTGACTGGTTGGAATTGTTTTTGGTGGTAAGTTCCACTTGGAACTGAGCCCCGATCACCAGCGAAGACATGTCTTGAGACGCTCCACACTGCTGCGGGATATCGACCTGACTACCGCCCACCATGGTGGCCGACAACCAGGAGCGATCATCTGACGTGCCATTTCCTTTCACAGCAGGGCCCCTTTGGTTGTCGTCAGTCGCGCCCCTGGGTTTTCATTTCAGCAATACAAAGCCTGCCTGGGCACTGTAAGAGTTTCTACCGTTTATCTTTGTTCTTGCCAAACCCTGCTGCCTTGAGCAGTTGTCAGATCTCCCCCCAAACTGAGAACGTTTGCACTATGATATGCAGGTCCCTCCAAGCAGCTCATTTAGGCGATGTAAGGTGCGACTTGGACAGAATTTGGTCCTTCAGAGAGTCTGCCACAATTCTATCAATCAGTGCCATCAATCAGTGCAAAGCTGAATAGTCGATTGTGTAATTGTATAATGGCCAGACATGGACCAACGATTTAATGACGGGCCGGCCCCGGTGGCCGAGCGGTTGTAGGCGCTTCAGTCATGAAACGGGCGACTGCTACGGTCGCAGATTCGAATCCTGCCATGGGCATGGATGTGTCTCGTGTCCTCAGGTTTGATAGGTTTAAGTAGTTCTAAGCTCTAGGGGACTCATGACCTCGGCTGTATTTTTTTTATTCATTGACTTGCAGAATGTTTTATGTTCTTTCTCTTGAAAAACTCATCCAATCTGTCAGTACAGGGACATTACATCTACTATATCCGTCCCATTCGGATAATTTCTTCATGATGTGTCGTTCGTCTTGTCGAAGAGTGTATGGTTCAAATGGCTCTGAGCACTATGGGACTTAACATCTGAGGTCATCAGTCCCCTAGAACTTAGAACTACTTAAACCTAACTAACCTAAGGACATCACACACATCCATGCCCGAGGCAGGATTGCAACCAGTGACAGTAGCGGACGCGCGGCTCCAGACCGTAGCGCCTAGAACCGCTCGGCCGGCTGAAGAGTGTATGTTTACATATGAATGTTGACAACGGAATTTGAAATGACTGATACCTTGTTTACAAACAAACTTACTAGCTTCCTATACCATGTAAGGCGTCCGGATTTTACGGACCTTACATGAACTTAATCCATAACGACACGACAATACAGTATGAAATCCTCAGAAAATAATAATTACATTTTATCAACAAAAGGCACTTGCAGTTAATCTCATGCATCGAGAAGTAACAAAACAATATCTACGAACATATGAACTGGCATGAACAAACAAGTTGAAGTGAAACGCATTTTGGAGACGAACCATGCAGGTGGTTAATGATATTGTAAAACTCCGATTACTACATTATGCCTTTTAACGTAAATAAGGCTGGGTCTGTTATGAAGATGCACGTCATTAACAGGACGCGAGCGCGGGCAAGCGTGCGTGTGTAGAGTGCAGTCTAACGTTTGCATTCTATGATGATGAAGATGAAGATGAGAGATGGGAGAGTGTGAATGCTGATGCCTGCACATAGCCTACTCTTCTCCATCTGCATCTGCATCTGCCAAGCTTAACGTCCCGGTCCGGCGGACGGATCACCAGAAACAATGTCGCATGCCAACACTTCGTGAGACATTGCGGAGAATTTTGGTATTTAAACCAGTACACAGGTGTAACGTCTTGTGATATCTTCACACCACTACCTTTTCTCCTTTTACCGGCCAAATACTGACAGTGAAAATTTTTCTCCTACCAGGTTTCGAATCAGGTTACCCAAACTGTTTTATTGGGATTACGCTTAGAAGATGCAACAAATTCACCGAAGAGACTGAATACAATATACCCTTCTCTGCTAGAGTACTGCTGTACTTTATGTGATTCTTAAGAGATAGCATGATGGAGGACAACAGAAAACTAGAAAAAAAATGAAAAAAAGCTGCTCGGTTTGTACTGTGTGAAACAGACCAGATTGACTCACGGATATGATACCAAAGATTAGAGGGCAGTCTTCACAGCAAATGTGTTTATCGTTGCGTATGAAATCTTTTCAAGACATTTCAATCGTTAACTTGGCTGGGAAATCAAAAACAGAGGTATATTTCGTTGGTAGCGAGATATTTTTAATTTCAATCATTAACTTTCTTGTCCGAATACGAAAATATTTCGTTGACACCCAGATACATAATAAGAAATGACTATCGGATTAAAACAAGGGAAATAATAGATTGCAAGCAGAAATTTAAGGTTTCGTTTTTCCCGTGTGTTGTTCGATAGTGTAAAGGTGGTTTTATGAACCCTCTGCCAGGCACTTGACTGTGAATTGCAGGTTAGTCACGTACATGTAGGTGTACACTGAGTTCAACTGCGTCGTGGTCAAAAATGCACACCTCGCTTACCTATCGAGGATGCAAAAGAGCAGGTCGTGTTAACAAGTCATTGCAGTACTGCCAACAATTAAACAAATATAAGCATTCAGAGTTAAAAATTTCCCTCTAAAGTACCGAAACGGAAATAGTCGCATAAACAATGGATCACCCAAAGCAAAGGAAGTGCATCCACCACAGCCTGGAGGAAGCTTAAGACAGCAAAACATGTCTAAGAAATGTATATCATTTGACAATGACACTTAGTGTGACGTTGAAAAATAAAAGAAAAGGAAAATGTGTCATGGTGTACTCGTGTCAGTCCCACGACAGCTTGTTCCTGACTATTACCTAGGTATAAAATTTGTATCTCCTTCTTCCAAGTCTTTCCTGAAGTTTGAAGGCGTGGGAAGTATATGTTGCAATATTATCCTTCTCCTCCTTCAATTTTTTTAGTAAGGAACTGAAATAGCTATCTCTTTCTGCAACTCCCACAGACTGACTTTTTAATGAAATGATAATTAAATAGACACCCTAGCTGCAAGCAGGCGTTGATACACTTCATTGGGGACATGTTGAAAATGTGTGCCCTGACCGGGACTCGAACCCGGGACCTCCTGCTTACATGGCAGACACTCTATCCATCTGAGCCACCGCGGGCACAGAGGATAGTGCGTCTGCAGGGACTTATCCCTTACACGCTCCCCGTGAGATCCACATTCCCAACATGTCCACAACACTACATTCGTAGTGCGCCTAATAGTTGTTTGCCCATCATACTCATTACTCGTGGCAGATTAATCTACCAAGTCCCGTACGAGTTCGGACATAGCGTGTGCATTCGCACAAGAAGGTCAAAGGCCGGGAACCCATATTTTTAACTATATATGACGGTAGTATCTGTTCCCGAAAGAACAGTTACCGTCGATGACAATGCAGCTTTGCTCGAAATGTGTCCCCAATGAAGTGTATCAACGCCTGCTTGCAGCTAGGGTATTTAATTATCATTTCACTTCGAGCAAAGCTGCATGGTCATCGACGGTAACTGTTCTTTCGGGAACAGATACTACCGTCTTATATAGTTAAAAATATGGGTTCCTTTTTAATAATACTTTTACTTCTTCTTTTGCCTTTTTCGAAGTAAATTTAATGGCATTATATACAAAAATAGATGGCTGATTATAAAGAACAATATAGTGGTAAGCTATGGATTAAAGAAAGCGACGACTCTCATCGAAGTGCGGACGTCGCTATCACGTGAGTCAATTGGGACATCTGCCCCTTCGGAAACTAGGTATGGACACGCTCAGCGGTTCTGCCAGAGGGCCTTGTTACTTTGTACAAGCTCAACCAATGATACCTCAGTACATGGATACAGTAGCGTAATTAGTGGACAGCTACGGTGTGTTGACAACACGTTGTCAATTTGGAAAGTAGAAAGTAAGTAATCTCATGTATAAACAAAAAAGGGTGTATAGCCATAATCATGTTTCAATAAGAACATTGAAATAAGGTGGAGTAGTAAAACAAAAAATTTACGCCAAATTAGTTTCGTAACATCTGCAGTGAAAGACGACTCCTCAAACCTGGATAGGTCTTACACAATATACACTAAAATAATCGTCATCAGCATAGATACAACATAGTATGTGAGAAAACCGAATAAAACAGCTAGGAACAAGAACAAATAGCACAACGGGTTTCCTCATATTATGAGTAGAAATATAAACAACTTAAAAAATTTTTGCATCACCTCGGTTCCGAGACTTCCGGAACCTGCACAGAATATTGTAACAGAGATCAACATAAACATCATTACCGCCTTTTTTATTGCTCATGAAAACCACACACTGCATGTCGTACCAACACACAGCGAGACGTTCAGAGGTGGTGGTCAAGGTGCTGTACACACCGGTACCTCTAATGCCCAGTAGCACGTCCTCTCGCACTGATGGATGCCTGTATTCGTCGTGGCATACTATCCACAAGTTCATCAAGGCACTGTTGGTCCAAATTGTCCCACTCCTAAACGGCGATTCGCCGTAGATTCCTCAGTGCGGTTCGTGGGTTCAAATGGTTCAAATGACTCAGAGCACTATGGGACTTAACTTCTGAGGTCATCAGTCCCCTAGAACTTAAAACTACTTAAACCTAACTAACCTCATGACATCACACACATCCGTGCCCGAGGCAGGATTAGAACCTGAGACCGTAGCGGTCGCGCGGTTCCAGACTATAGCGCCTAGAACCGCTCATCCACTCCGGCCGGCGGTTGGTAGGTCACGCCGTCAATAAACAGCCCTTTTCAATCCATCCCAGGAATGTTCAATAGGGTCCATGTCTGGAGAACATGTTGGCCACTCTAGCCAAGCAATGTCGTTATCCTGAATAAAGTCATTCACGAGATGCGTACGATGGTGGGCGAAAATTGTCGTCCCATACGCTGCTTGTGTGGCTGCACTATCGGTCGGAGGATGGCACTCAAGTATCTTACAGTTGTTACGGTGCCTTCCATGACCAACAGAGGCGTGCGTCAGCCCCACATAATGCCAACCCAAAACTGCAGGGAACCTCCACCTTGCTGAACTCGCTGGACAGTGTGTCTAAGGTGTTCGGCCTGACCGGGTTGCCTCCAAACAATCTCTGACGACTGTCTAGTTGAAGGCACATGCGACACTCATCGGTAAAGAGAACGTCATGCCATTCCTGAGCGGTCCATTCAGCATGTTGTTGGGTCCATCTGTACCGCACTGCACGGTGTTGAGGTTGCAAACATGGACCTCGCCGTGGACGTCAGGAGTGAAGTGGCGCATCATGCAGCCTATTGCGCACAGATTCAGACATAGCACGATGTCCTGTGGCTGCACGGAAAGCATTATTCAACATGTTGGCGTTGCTATCATGGTTCCTCCGAGCCATATTCCGTAGGTAGCGGTCATCCACTGCGGTAGTATACCTTGTACGGCCAGAGCGAGGCATGTAACCACATTTCCTGTCTCTATGTATCTCCTCCATGTCCGAATAACATCGCTTTGCTTCACTCCGAGATGCCTGGACACTTCACTTCGGATGCGATCGAACCGCGGTATTGACCGTCTAGGCATGGTTGAACTACAGACAAAACTAGCCGTGTACCTCCTTCCCTGTGGAATGACTGGAACTGATCGGCTGTCCGACCTCCTCCGTCTAACAGGCGCTGCTCATGCCTGGTTGTTTACATCTTTGGGTGCGCTTAGTGACATCTCTGAACAGTCAAAGGGACTGTGTCTGTGATACAATGTCCACAATCAACGTCTATCTTCAGGAGTTCTGGGAACAGGAGTAATGCAAACCTTTTCTTATGTGTGTACATTGGAGTGCGGAATATGAATTACTGTTTTGTATCGAATTAATTGTTGCGGTATTAAGTCCTGAGACTGATTTGATGTAACTCTCCGCGCTACTGTATCCTGTGAAAGCCTTCTAATGTCTGAATAACTAATGCAACCTAAATCCTTCTACATTTGTTTTCTGTATTGGTCTCTTGGTTTTTCTCTACGATTTTTATGGCCACGCCTCCCCCGTCGCACACTCGCGCCACCACAGTAAATTGGTAGTCAGTTGGCGTTTCAGAATATTTCCTATCAACCTATACCTTCTTCCAGTCAAGTTGTATCCCAAATTACTTTTCTCCCCATTTATATCCATTACCTCCTCAGAAATGTTTTGTAACACCGTATTTCGAAAGCTTATAACCTCTTTTTGCCTAAACTATTTACCGTCCATGTTTTACTTCCATTCATTTGTTGATATTCCTTCTATATTTAGCTGTAAGGCTCGTACACAAGGTCCTGCAGCTTTTGACTCTTGAAAGTGCCGTTGTGGGATCGCTGCATGCCGTTTGGGCCTTGAGAGACACGCAGTCCCGTTCGGCCTCCATTTGTGTAGACTTTTAGCCGTCCTGCTCTTGCGGTCCATTGCGCAGAGTGCACCATCTTGGACGATGTCGCGCCTACCACAAGGATCTCTCCTAGCCCCACTATTTTTCAACCTGTACGTAAGTGACACGCCACAAACTATATCTAGGAAGTTCTGCTATGCTGACTCTACCGCGATTACATGTCAAGGCAAGCACCTAGAGGAGGGAGAAGATGTGCTCGTACGAGACGTTAGAGTGCTTGGCGAGTATTACAGAAATAGGAGATTGTGCCCAAACTCTAGAAAAACTGAAGTGACCACTTTTTATCACTAAATGTTACCTCCTCTAACAAATCAGTAAAAGCAGCTCTCATCCTAAGTATCCTGGAATTACACAGGACCGATAACTTAAGTACATGGCCCACCCCACATCACTAACAGAAAAGTTGAAGACCAGGAACATTATCCGGAAACTAGCTGGAATTACCTGGGGCACAAGCTTACGCTCTCCGTACGGCGGCCTTTTCTCTCGTATATCCTGTGGCTGACTATCGCGCACCTATCTGGCACAGGAGTGCGCATGCCAGTAAGGTTGACGTTCAGCTGGATGACACCATTAGAATTGTAACGGGCACCCTGAGATCAATCCCACTACCTTGGCTATCTGGTCTAGGTAGCATCACCTCACCACATTTGAGAGTATAAGAAGCAGCGACCAGCGAACGGGAAAAGATAAATAAAGTAAAGCTTTCCCAATTGTTATGCGCCCAGGAAACACTGCTCAATCCACCCTGTATGCGTCTCAAATCAAGAAAATCATTCTGGACAGTTCGAAAACCAGAACCATTGAAGATTGAAGACGTGTGGAAGGAGGCATGGAAAAACAACACCATTATACTTCGCCGTGGCCTCGAAGACCCTACACGCATACCAGGCTTCCAGCTACCTACAAGAACCTGGTGTGTGCTCAACAGTATCCGATGTGGACAAGGAAGAACTAAGTCCTTCACGTACAAACTGGATTCTCAAACTATCCCTTGTGCAACAGTGGAGCAGCAGAACAGTCTGTAGAACACATTGTAGAGGGATGTCCCAATAGATTTTTCAGTGGGACCTGGAACGACATAATCAACTCCTCGCCAATAGCACTGGATTGGTTAGACTTTTTGGATAGAATTAATAACCATTTCTTTTGTTATGTATAAATATCGCTGAAAATTGCATGTTTATTTCCATTATTTTCATTCGATAAATAAATAATTAAAAATAACTTCCATTCACGGCTACACTCCATACAACTACTTTCAGAAAAGACTTCTAGACGCTTCAATCTATGTACGATGTTAAAAAAAATTCTTGTTCAGAAGCGCTTTTCTTACCATGTCTGGTCTACATATTACATCCTATCTGCTTCGGCTGTCATTAGTTATTTTTCTGTCCAAATAGCAAAACTCATCTACTACTTTAAGTGTCTCCTTCCCGAACCTAATTCCCTCAGCATCAACTGATTTATTTCGACTACATTCATTTGTCCTTGTTTTTCTGTTGTTCAAATTATATCCTTCCTTCAAGACCCTGCCCACTCCGTTCAACTGCTCTTCCAAGCCCTTTGCTGTGTCTGACAGAATCACAATGTCATCGGCAAACCTCAAAATTCTTATATCTTCTCTCAGGAGTTTAATTCCTACTCCCAATGTATACAAGCGGAGCAGACATGGACGGGAAGTACCTAGCGAAGAAATGCGCTGCAATTGGGCATTCGCTTAGAGATAAGTGACTTTGACGTAGGCAGATTATTATTACGCAGAGCTTTTGAAGGGTGAAGGTGGTCGAATGTTAACGTGCTACTGTTGCAAGAACCTATGGAGAGAGGTAGAAGCGCAGTGAAATTACCACTAGGCGCTGAATGGTTACATATCCAACGACTCTTCACAGAACTTGGGGTTCGGGGGCTTGTCTGCTCTGTAAATTAGGACAGATGATGATATGTGGCATTTCAGCCGAAAGAGCACAATGTTGGCACACGCATAAGTGTTTCGGAGCACACTGTTCATCGTCCATTATTGAACATGGACCTCCGCAGAAGACCAACCGACCACCGCTACGTTTTCACACGTCTGACCCAACGACATCATCAGTTATGAGTGCAGTGGGCACGGGACAACTGGGATTCGTGTCTTTCCTTCGGGTGGATCACATTTTTGCCACACTACACCGATGGTCCTCTGCACAAATGCCCTCATCGAGACGAACGGAGGTTCGAAACGTGCAGCGCATCACGGACGCAGGCTGGTGGAAGCAGCAGTATCATGTTATAGGAGACATTCTCTTGCGCTTGCGTGGCATCTGCGGTAATAATCGAAGACACGCTGACAGCTGCAAACCACCTGCACTCTTCATGCTTCATGTCTTCCCCGGCGGCCATATCTTCTTTGAGCAGTGTAACCGTCCTTGTCACGGAGCCAAAACCGTGCTTCAGGGGTCTGAGGAGTATTATAACGAACTCACGTTCATGTCTCGGCGACTAAATTCGCCTGATGTAAATCCTGTGGAATGCATATGGGTCACTGTCGGATGACATCACCGCGTATGCGAATCAGCACTCCGTTACTTACGTGAATTACATGACCTGACAGTAGAAATCTAATGCTACATACTTCCCCAAACCTACCCAACAAACTGTAGGGTACCTGATACGCAGAATCGATGATCTATTTCGTTTCGAAGATGGGCCAACACGCTATTAAGCGGATGGTCATATTTTGGCTCATCAGCGTATATTTTTATAGTATATATGAATTATGCGTTTATAGTACAGTAGGATGAGTACAAGGTTAAGCTTTCAGATGATATGGGACCGCGCACTGTGGGAAACTTTGTCCGCAGAGCTGCTTTTCTCGCAACAACGAAGTCTGTAAGTAGATCGGACATCGAGTAGAATTGAGTCTGGCAGACATATAAGGTTACGACTTCAGCTCTATGCCACAATTAATCAGTCGTAGTGGCTGGCCAGCAGTGGCGTGTGAGTCTAGACAGTAAGTGATCACATGTTTCCAGTGGCTCGAAGACCTGGAGGAAGTGCTGGCCGGGCGACAGCTGACCACCCTGTCTATCGAAGTAGGTAAGGTCAGCACAGGTAGCAAGCGGTCTGTCGTTATCTTGTTAGAAGGTATCGTCACGGTAACCAGTAAGATACGGAAAACCAAAGGCCCGAACACGTCAGAAATTTGAGGGCCGCTGTCGAAAACTAGAGGCAATCATTTTGTACCCAACTGCACTTCGCAACGTCGTATCAGGTGCTTGTCCTTAATGGCGATAAATAATGCCCTTCGTGATGCTTTACACAAAATCGGGGCTCTTTCGAAAACACGACGTGGAACCACTAGTGACTCCGGTGCTGTAGTTGGACGCACCAATATTGGTGCTTCTCCCTCTGCGGCTTCATGAGTGGAAGCCGCTGCCATGGGTGCAAAGCCCAAAGTCACAGGTGACGAGTAGTCGTCGCTTTTTCTGTGTGCTTACTTGTTGCCAACAGGCCTATATCTTGATGCTATACCGACACGATTGAATGTTACTGCACAACCAAGTGAACAGTAAGTCTTTCATATCGAGCGCTAGTTGAACAGGATAGCTGAGATCCACTGTGGCGGTTAGGTAAGTCCCTTTTCAAACTATACTCATACTCGCAGGACAGTTTCATACTCGTAAGACAGTTGTGGGATCCCGACTAACGTTAACAGCAAAAGCGCAAAACGAGAGACCACAACTTCGATAGACCAAGAAGCTGCCGCTGTCAACTTACGACACGGGATGCAAAGACTTCCACCTTCTGCACGACGAAAACACGCTTCACCCAAAAGCAGGTAACGTTCCCATGTGACATGAGAGTGAGTAACACACTGAGTAGTCTTCCCATACGGGGGTTGCAACTTTAATAGTGGCAACTATTTATTTACACCTCGTACTAAATAGATACATGTTTCGAAGTTTTACTGACCTTCAAAGTAGTCACCAGCATTGTTTATAACCTGTCGCCAGCGATGCGGAACTCGTAGGACACTCTTAGCATTGTTGACAGTTCGAGCGACGCAGTCTATTGCCCAGCGAATTTGTAGCAGCTCTGAAGCGAATGCCATTAAGTGTTTCCTTCAGTTTATAAATCAAGTTGAACTTACGAGGGCTTATGTCAGGGGAGTACAGTAGGTGGTATAGCACTTAGCAGCTCCATCAGTCAAACAAAAATGGCTCTGAGCACTATGGGACTCAACTGCTGAGGTCATTAGTCCCCTAGAACTTAGAACTAGTTAAACCTAACTAACCTAAGGACATCACAAACATCCATGCCCGAGGCAGGATTCGAACCTGCGACCGTAGCGGTCTCGCGGTTCCAGACTGCAGCGCCTTTAACCGCACGGCCACTTCGGCCGGCTCAGTCAAACAAATCAATAACAGTTTGCACTATACGTACTTCAGCACTGTCATGCAAAATGATGGTCAGGTCCTGCAGAAAACGTCATCACTTCTGTCTATAAGCTGTTCGTAGGTTGTGTTACATAAATGAACAGCACAGAGACAGAAGTGATGACACTTTCTGCAGTAACTGACCATCGTTTTACAGGACAATGCTCAAGCACGTACAGTGCAAGCTGTTACTGATTTTTTTGACTGCTGGGGCTGCTAAGTGCTACACCACCTACTGCACACCCCTGACTTAAGCCCTCGCAAGTTCAACTCGATTTCTAGGCCGAAGGAAACACTTTACGAACATTTCACGGCATTGTCTTCAGAACTGCTACAAATGTGTCGGGCAATAGACCACGCCGCTCGAACTGTCAACACAACTGGCACTGCTAAGGGTAGCCTACGACTTCCACATAGCTGGTAACAGGTTATTCACAATGGTGGTGACTACTTTGAAGACCAGTAAAACTTTGAGACACGTATCTATTTTGCATGAGCTGTAAATAAATAGCTGCCACTATTAAAGTTCCAACCCTCGTATATTCAGAACGTAGGTGACGTTAATAATATCTACTACGTGCGACAGTGCTCTAATACTAATAACTGCTATTCCCAAACATGTAGTAACTTGATTACACGCTATTTTTTGATTGCCTCCTTCATTGCTGCCTTCATAGCGCTGTAATTGTAATGACTGGAAATCTATTACCATTGGCTTCAGAGGATAGCTTTAAAAGCTATGATATAGTGTTAGTTAAATGAATCTTAGCCACTTATGATTAAGTGTTGACACGGTATTATTTCCTTCCTTTACAGCAGATAATATTGAACAATTTATCACTTAACTAAATAAAAAAAAGAAAATAGATAGAAAATTAATTATAATATCACTGAAATAATATACAATCGACATAGCGAAAAGGGAATACTGTAGTACAAAAATAAACTAAAGTAGAAAATGTTCTGCTTTGAAGGAAACAGAAAGATGTCAATCGGATGGACAGAAAAGGAAAGAAACTGAATGGTAATAAGGCCCGCTCGGCTTGAGGTAAAGATGCGGTTTAAGGTTCTGATGTGGATTGGAGCTTTATAGTGTCTGTTGCCAGTTTTGATAAATATGGCAGTAACATGTACAGTTCTAACAAGTAAATAATTGAAGAAAGAGGGTTGTTAAGCGTGTAATGGAGAGGGAATTGTCAAGAGAGTTACGAAGGCAAAGGAATGCAACAGGGCCTGGAACAGCGTGGAATACATAATTGTGACTGTAGTTGGGAAAACATAAAGGAAGATAGAACATGTGGCCAGCGAACAAACTGATATGCTTCGCTAAATTCCAAGACAGCGACATAATGGAAGGTTCGACTAAATCGTTTTGACGTCGTTGCCTACGCTGGTGACAACGTAGGTAATTAATATTTCAACCTCAGTATGTTTAATGCGTGTAACGCACGCCGTTGTACCTTAAGGTTGCAACGACGCAGCTTTATCTCGATGAAATATCCGTTCAAGTACTTGTCGTAATAACTATTCCATGATAGCACAAGCAACAGAGATCTATCGAAATAATGTACCCTCTGTTTTGAATGATATACGAGATAAGCCTTAAAGATACCATAAATGAAGGCATGCATACTGAATCACTCCTGCACTATTTTACATAAGTATGCATTCGTATATGAGTTGCGTATGCGATACAGAGGGATAATATTATGCAAGCCTGGTGGCTACTGGGTGCCTGAAGCCACTGTCATGTTTCATGCAAGGCATTAAATTCTATCACGCAAAGGATAGCAGGAATTCGCCTAACGAAATTAACCGCGTACCGTAATATGTAGCTTCTAGCTGGATGAAGTACGTAATTGTGTGTGTGTATGTGTGTGTGTTTGTGTGTGTGCGTGTGTGTTTGTGTGTATGCGTGTGTGTCTGTGTGTGTCTACTTCGATGAATGCTTCTGACACACATATCCAGAAGAGAATCTTTTGCTGAAATGAGAAGATCTTGCCTGTTCCTAATTAATAGTGGCTTTTGTCCTTGAATTATACATTGCGAAGTCTACAAAAAAACAAAAAATAAGTTATCTAAAATAGAACAGCTATCAGTTACTAGCTAAATTAGTGCAGTTTCTGTAAACGTGAAATGAAGCAAAAATTCTATTTATATATGAAATTACAGCTCTTGATTTTCAATTACCGGTCAATAAATTATTGTTATAACGTGATCGGAAAATTACAAAATAGGGATAATGTTGTAATATAATCTTGTTTATAGTATTGCTACCTGGGTATACTTTGTTACGGTCACTGCATGTCAGATTGATATACCACGGAGTCTTCTAGTCAAGGACGTAGCCAGATGGGGTGGGGGTCAAGGGATCTGTACCCCCCCTACCCCATCATCCAAATTAAATTACACACTGCCCAATTGCCATACAATCAGGTTGAAATATATTTTGATATTCAGTCATAAGAGAAATGGGATTCGCACTATCGACATTTAGCAAGGCCAACAATAGATTTAAGCAATCTGTACACCCATAGCAATACTGGCTTTTACCTATGGCTGTTTTAATCAAGAATAATGGCTGGCCTTGTTTGAGCTCAGTTGTTTTATTAATCAGTTCAATTCTTATTTGCAGTTGACTTTAATTGAAGCCCTACCATTTATTGTTTTTGTGCAGCATACTGTTGTAATACTTTCAAATTATGGATAAGTTTGTAATAAGAAAGAAGAGGAAAACCGACACTGATTCGTCCGCTAGCGTTGTGGGAAGTTAAGAGTATGTACACAAAGCTATAGCAGCCTAATAATCTGTCTACAATAGTTTATTTTTGGCACTGGTTTCATTATTTAGAGACTGCTAAAATCTTTGGGGAATGCCATAATTCAGGATTTCAGAAGGCATTGGAGCCTTAAATATCATCACAAATAACATCAAAATAAAATCAGTGAATCAAAATACTCTTGAATTTGTCTTTGTCGCTAAAAAACGCGTTGATCAACAAAAATATCGCCCAAATTGTGATAGTTTGTAATTCTTAAAAACGTTTGCTCAATATTTCATCGTAAGTAGCCCAAATGGCAAAATATCGCCCCGTTTCGTCACTGAGGTGGTATTCAGTTATGATAACAAGTTCCGATACGGACCGATGGGGAAGGGTTTCTGGAGACCGAAAGGATCGTGTGACGACAGCACATTCTATAGGGCGTTCATCTCTAAACGATTTTTTCTCGGCCGCTTGAATTCGTTCAAACCGGCTTCGCTCTGCATCCCTCCCTCCCGATTTCGTACAAAATGTATCTAAGCTCTTGTAGTACTATAATAAGTAAAACCAGCAGTTCCATGCACAATTAAACCATAAAATATGTATGCATTCATGAAATATAAAATTACTAAATATGCACAATTAAAGGAAAAACTTGCATTAACAGAATCATTCTGTTGTGATGCTATTTATGTTATTTTAAGCTAATACACATCAACCGGTTTTCCAAATTCGCCGTCGACTTGGTCTAGCTCAGTGTGAAGAGCCACTCAGTCGGCCACTTTTAGAATGGTTTTCTGTGGTTTCCCAATTCAATTTAGGCAATTGCCAGAGTTGTCTATTATAGGCTATAGTCAAGCAGGTGAGTAGTGGTGCAACATCATACTGATCAGTATACGAAGTTATTTGTGAATTTGACTCATCACTGAAGTAACATCACATAATCTTTCAACACATCAAGTTTCATTACTTTGCTGGTCGTCTACTGGGTACTTAACATTTTTGTCTGGTGCTCCATAATCTGGAATTAGAACCTAGCGATGGTTAATTAAGTACTTAACCTGATGTGGTGATGAAGACGTTAAAAGTTTGCTGTTTAAATTTAAGGAAAGTGATTAGTTTTAAGAGCTAGACAAGTATATGCTGCGACATGGTGAAATGGTTGTAGACGTCGAGAAATAAAATTTTCTGCCATCTATGATATCACAAAGCGCTTAAGAAAAAGTTTGCAGGGGACAGCTTCAGGTAGTCACTGCAACTTAACTGGGGAAACAGTAAGACGAAATAAATTTTAACTGCTAACCATAATGAAAACTTGAAACTCTTTTATCTTTCCAATAGTGTTACATGGATATGAGTCGTGACCACTGAAGACAGTCATTTCTGAAATATTAATTTCGAGTTGGATCCTTGATACTTGAAGTTCTGAAGAAGCAAATATACAAAAGGAGAATAATCAGTCTGTAAGCCGTAACGCTGAAATACATTCATGGCAGAGCGTTTTACAGACGAATCTAAATTTCTCTGGATATGTGATGGGAGCAGAAGACTGTAATGGTTGGCACAAGAGTTCAGCAAACGAGAAGTGGAAATGAAGAGGTTGGGTAGATGACACGTGGGACCTCATATGGAACTAGATGTGGTGATTTGGCAATATAATGGGAAGAGCAGAGCATTCAAAACGTTTCCTCGTGGCGATACCCTTATAATGCAGTCAATTTCACAAGATACACTATCAGAAATTTTGATTAAGTAAGGCCCTATTGCATCCAATGACGTCTTAAGAGAATATTAACACAGATGTTTCTTTTCTAAGTACTATGTAATTATAGTTTAAACAACTCTTCAAAGTGCCAAACATTGAAATACTATTGTGAATTCAGTGAGGGTGACGAGAATTGCAAATATGTATACTGAAGTCTTCTTACCAAAACCTTTAGTTGCTCACCAAGGTCGCTATGCTGCACATTAGTGGATTACTAGTTTCCGCATTATAGATTGCTAACTTCAGATTCATGTTATAGTGATGCCTCGAGATCGTTGTACACATTGTATGTTCTTCTTGTGACAGAGTGCGTTAAATCAGTGTGTCATGGAACTACCACTGCCTAGGTTTATGGATCTAAAGATGACGTTTTATATTATCGAAACTGGTAATCCACTAATGTGTTAACATAGCGATCTTGGCAAATAAGTAAAGTTTTCATAATAAGACTACAGATGGCCTTCTGCAAAGACTGATCATATCAGGTAATATAATTACAAATTTGTCTTTCATTGAGGTCACGAAACTCATGGGATAACGGTATGTACACATACAGATGGCGGTAATATCGCGCACACAAAGTATAAAAGGGCAGTGCATTGGCGGAGAAGTCATTCGCACTCAGGTGACAAGTGAAAAGCGCTTCCCACCTTACTATGCCCGCACGATGCGAATTACCAGACCTTCAACATGAAATGTTAATTGGAGCTAGAGACGTGCTACATTCCATTTCGGATATTTTTAGGGAATTCAGTACTCTGAAATCCATAGTGTGCTGAGAATTCCAATTTCAAGTATTAGCTCTTAACATGGATAGCGCGGCGGCTGACAGAAACGAACGACAGCCACGACATCTGCGTAGACTGGCCAACTATGCTAACAAACAAACAACACTGCGTGAAATCAGTGTGGGACGTAAGACGAATGTGTCCATTAGAACAGCGTGTAGAAGCCATGGACCCAAGCTGTCAAGAAGGCACTTTGCAAGCTGGTGGCGGCTCCATGACTGCTCTCGGCTGTGACTACATGCAGTAGACTAGTTTCTGCGGTCTAGCCGATCACTGACTTGAAGAGTTTACGTTCGGTTGCTTGCTCCCATTCATGTTCACGTTCCCAAGCAATGATGGATATTTTATGGATGACTGTGCGCCATTTCACAGGCCTACAATAGTTCGTGACTGGTTTGAAGAACATTCTGCACCATTTTAGTAAATGACCTGACCACTCAGATAGCCCGACATCAATCCCTTCGAACACTTATGCGACACTTTTAAGTCCATCCTACTCTGGGCTGCGTCACTATGGCGCGAAAAAGGAGGACCGAGAATACATTGCGAAGTATCCCATGTCTTTTGTCATATCTGATGCCTTTTGTCATCTCAGTAAATATTAGCGAGGGTGGAGGACAAATTCATTGGCATATTCTTAGGAGACTTTCTCAAAGTTCCGCGTTCAGCGGTTTTTATATTAGTAATAAAAGAAAATGCACTTTCACACGAATATGTTGCATAAAACTGCCGACAGACGGCAAGTCCTCTTGTGTGTAGGTGAGAGTAATCTTGTTGTGTAGAAATCGCTGCTCGGAGAGAGATAGACCAATGGAGAGCACCAGTGTATAGTAACAGAAGAGAGACATTTAGTGCCATAATTGACAGTTACAAGCGCAAAATTCTAGAGTTTAACAAACAAATTACTCATTCAAAATATGATCTATCAGTACAAGAGAAGTGTATTTTGTGTTAATTCATAAAAAGATTTTTAGTGGCTACATTCTTAATTTATTAGTTTTGCAATTTCCTCTATACTACTATTCGACGCCTTGGAGTGGTGGAAAATCCAGTGTGGAAAGCTGTCGGCTACAGGGAAAGGGAGAGAGGTGTAGAACATTGCTCCGACGGCACCGCACAACGCAGAGTGGCTTGTCGGTGGTTGACCGCGGCAACCGATTGTCGACCGCTCGGAGGCAGATCGAGTTAGCACCAGTGCAACCGACAGTGGAGCTACGACGCAAACTGCGCGCGGATAATTGCAACTCCTCGCGCGCGGTACCAAATGGAACTTCAACTTCGCAATGATTTGTGCTGCTAAATCTGCGAAGTCGGTAGACAGAGATGCAGGTGGAGGCACAGCTACGTTACATTTGGTCTCGTACACTAGTTTGCAGCAATAAAAAGACAGGAAGGTGGAGTATACTGCAGGTTCCACCAAACTGCTGCGGTTAAAATTAATTTAAAGTTCCGCTAACTGAAACCCATGAGAACAACTGCTGGGTGAATTGCGAGACCGTGCGCCTCGCCACAAGGTGGAGGACTTCCAACAGGCCAGAGATTGCGCTGCTGCAGAGCACCGTTAACGAGATTGCGGGGCCAACCAGAGCGTTTCTGTCCATACACTGCCACCTTCAGAGGGTGCGCCCCTTAACGCTGCGGCAGCGCAGGGCGGCAATTGCGGTCCGCCCTCAGTCTGACGCAGCGCGAAAAGACCTACAGTTAATCGAATTCTGTGGCCCTTTGTCCGAAGCGGGTCTACGGAAGTCGAAAGAAGGTTTGGCGCGGCTGCCTAAATGGCTTTTTAAAGAAAACGAGAGAATTAGATGAGGCGGCGTATCCGGCGTGAATATGAATTACGGCGTCCGTCTTTACTCGATAAAGCACCACGACAAACTTGGTTATTGTTTTAGACAACAATTCGCATTGGTATTACCTTGAAAATTAAATAAAACTTCAGTGTACATATATAAGCAGGCAGAAAGCCGGAGACGAATTTGGTTATAATATGAAAATATATTACTTTATAATTATGGTATAAATAATAATATCTGCCGGCTTATATACACAATTTCATCGAATTTGCGCTGCCGTCCAAGGACGTTTGATTAAGCTCTCCGTGTGTGCCTATCCTTTGAAAGCTCCGTCTCTACTTGGTTACTGCAAGCAACATCCATTTGAGCCAGCCTGGGCCTCTCTGTATTAATTTCAACTGCCACACTACAGTTTCTTTACCAAATATACAATTCGGTATTGCGTAAGGATATTTTCTGTCAAACAATACCATATTTTCTCATGCTTAATATTAATTCCTTTCCTCCTCGGTTCGAATAAGTATTTCGTTAGTTGTACGATATTCTCATCTAATCTTCAGCAGGTCGACAACTCGATAGGTCTGTTGTCATCTTGTCCATGACTCAGTTACAAACAAGTCTTCATCCGAGATAACACACATACAGAATGCATTTTCTTAGATTTAAATTTATATTATGTATTAATTACAATACTTTTAACAGTGACAACGCCTTCCAGTATAATCTTCCTGCGTTATGTTGATATGCACCCTCTCATAACTCTGCTGCGGATAATATCAGAGACATGTTATAATGTCTTTGGTGTATGGCAGGTAATATTTCCTCAAAAACTGAAGCCAGAGAAGGCAGTGATATTGCACGCTGGGGTCTAGAGCGAAGTCGAATTTCGAACTCATTCCAATGATTCAGGTCGGAACTGTGGGCAGGAGAGTAATTTTGCATTACAGATGATACTTCATATAAAGGGAAAACTGCCATGCAGATAGAATAGTCGTATCCGAACTAATCCTCTACTGTACGTGGTAAAATGCGTTAATTTCATTTCGCATTTAGCATTTTCTTTAGTACAATAAGAGGACCAAACCCTAACGTCGAAATGCGCAGCCATAGAGGGAACAGCCATACCGTACCACCACCTCCTCTGTACTTCACTGCAGGCACTGCTCTTGATGACAGGTAACATTCTCCTCGTATTCGCCACACACAAACCCCTCCACCGGATAGTGACGGGCTATAGCGCGGTTGATCACTCCAAATCAATCGTTTCCTGTCAACAATTGTACAGTGTTGTCGCTCTTAACCACAACAAGCATTGCTTAGCGTTGACTATTGGAATGAGTGTCTTATGAGGAGGTGCTGGAGAATTCTGCACCTTTGTTTCACATCTTACGCACGTTGTTCCCGCAGGAATGCAGCCGTGGAGTGCGCTCTTGGAGGAGTGCACCCGGTGTCTAGGGATAGCATGTTTTATTAGTTATCAAAAAATACACTCCTGTAAATTGAAATAAGAACACCGTGAATTCATTGTCCCAGGAAGGGGAAACTTTATTGACACATTCCTGGGGTCAGATACATCACATGATCACACTGACAGAACCACAGGCAACAGAGCATGCACAATGTCGGCACTAGTACAGTGTATATCGACCTTTCGCAGCAATGCAGGCTGCTATTCTCCCATGGAGACGATCGTAGAGATGCTGGATGTAGTCCTGTGGAACGGCTTGCCATGCCATTTCCACCTGGCGCCTCAGTTGGACCAGCGTTCGTGCTGGACGTGCAGACCGCGTGAGACGACGCTTCATCCAGTCCCAAACATGCTCAATGGGGGACAGATCCGGAGATCTTGCTGGCCAGGGTAGTTGACTTACATCTTCTAGAGCACGTTGGGTGGCACGGGATACATGCGGACGTGCATTGTCCTGTTGGAACAGCAAGTTCCCTTGCCGGTCTAGGAATGGTAGAACGATGGGTTCGATGACGGTTTGGATGTACCGTGCACTATTCAGTGTCCCCTCGACGATCACCAGTGGTGTACGGCCAGTGTAGGAGATCGCTCCCCACACCGTGATGCCGGGTGTTGGCCCTGTGTGCCTCGGTCGTATGCAGTCCTGATTGTGGCGCACACCTGCACGGCGCCAAACACGCATACGACCATCATTGGCACCAAGGCAGAAGCGACTCTCATCGCTGAAGACGACACGTCTCCATTCGTCCCTCCATTCACGCCTGTCGCGACACCACTGGAGGCGGGCTGCACGATGTTGGGGCGTGAGCGGAAGACGGCCTAACGGTGTGCGGGACCGTATCCCAGCTTCATGGAGACGATTGCGAATGGTCCTCGCCGATACCCCAGGAGCAACAGTGTCCCTAATTTGCAGGGAAGTGGCGGTGCGGTCCCCTACGGCACTGCGTAGGATCCTACGGTCTTGGCGTGCATCCGTGCGTCGCTGCGGTCCGGTCCCAGGTCGACGGGCACGTGCACCTTCCGCCGACCACTGGCGACAACATCGATGTACTGTGGAGACCTCACGCCCCACGTGTTGAGCAATTCGGCGGTACGTCCACCCGGCCTCCCGCATGCCCACTATACGCCCTCGCTCAAAGTCCGTCAACTGCACATACGGTTCACGTCCACGCTGTCGCGGCATGCTACCAGTGTTAAAGACTGCGATGGAGCTCCGTATGCCACGGCAAACTGGCTGACACTGACGGCGGCGGTGCACAAATGCTGCGCAGCTAGCGCCATTCGACGGCCAACACCGCGATTCCTGGTGTGTCCGCTGTGCCGTGTGTGTAGTCATTGCTTGTACAGCCCTCTCGCAGTGCCCGGAGCAAGTATGGTGGGTCTGACACACCGGTGTCAATGTGTTCTTTTTTCCATTTCCAGGAGTGTATTCGGTTTCAAGTTCGAACCCCACCATAGTGTAAATTTTGAATAAAAATCGTCAGCAGTGCTGGCCGAAGACTTCCGTCATAAGAAGTGACCAAATTCAGTCAACGGCCTTGTCAAAGTCGGCGGAGGGGAGGGGAAAATGCCCCCAGAGTTAGAAGACTCAGGAATCATCAAAGGACTGAGGATGCAATAAGCAACGGAAACCACTGCATTAAAGACGTATAATATGACATGTGGCCTGTAACTAAACAAGTATCGTGACAGTCTCTCAATTTATAGAAGATTTCGGATAGTCCCCCACTCCGATCTCTGGGAGCGGACTGCCAACGGATTGGTGGCCACGAGAATAACATCGAATAACCAGCGGAAGGATAACTTTCTCGAGTCGGGTCGGTAGCCTGAATGTAATCGTAATGGTTGAAAATCTGAAAAGGGAAATGCTAAGGCTCAATCTAGATATAGTGGAGGTAAGTGAATTGAAATGGAAAGAAAACAAGGATTTCTCATAAGGTAATATCAAAATCAGCAGAAAATGGTATAACCTGGATAGGATACGCTATGAATAGGAAGGTTAGACAGAGAGATTCTTACTGTAAACAGTTGCTCTCATCAGCATCTACAGTAAGCTAACACCATAAATTACAGTTCAGGTTTACATGCCAATGTCGCAGACAGACCATGAAGAGATAGAGAAAGTATATGGGGGTATATATTGGGTAATTCAGCACACACGGGGAATGGCAATCTAATAGTCATGGGGTCTGGAATCCAGTTGTAGGGGAAGGAGTAGATAAAGTGTTACAAGAGAACATGAACTTGATAGTAGGAACGAGAGAGGAGAGAGACTAGTTATGCAATAAATGTCAGGTAGTAGCAGAAAATGTTCGGTTCAAGAGTCACAAGTGGACGGGGCATACTCAGAAAAGACGGGTGATACGGAAAGGCTCCAGTTGAAGCATACGATAGTCATGAAGAGATTCCGAAATCATATATTGGATTTACAGCGAACCCTGGAGCAGATATAGACTCAGCTCGCATTTGGTACTGATGAAGAGTAGGCTGATGTTTAAGAGACTAGACAGGAAAAATCAGTGCTAAAAAAGTGGCTCGCGGAAGTACTACGGTATGAAGAGATCCGCTTGAAGTTCTCTCACGCTATAGACAATAGAATACAAGTCACTTAGAACTGAAATAAATGGGAAGTGCCGGAAAGGAAGCGAAATGTCTGCATGAAAAATGTGGATAAATCTAAAAAGAAATGATTGTCGGAAGGAACGTTTCGGTAGATCGAAATGTCAAAAGAAACCGCGGTGAAATTAAAGTCAGTGGTGTTAACATTAAGAGTTCAACAAGAATCCAACTGCTACATGCCGAGGAGAGCTGGAATGAGTATACTGAAGGCCCCTTTCAGCGGGACGACTTGTCTGATGACGTGACAGAAGAAGAAACAGGAGTCGATTTATACATGTGGCATCCAGTTTTAGAATCGGAATTATGAAAAGCTTTTAAACACTTGAGCTCAAATAAGCAGAAGGGATAGACAACATTTAAACGGAATTTCTAATATAATTGGGAGAAGTGGCAACGAAACGGCTATTCACTTTGACGTGGTGAATCTATGAAACTGGCGATATTCAATCTGGCTTTCCGAGAAACATCGTCCACGCAATTCCGAAGATTGCAAGAACTGAGAAGTGAGAGAATTAAAGCACAATCAGCTTATCATCTCATACATCCAAGCTGCGGACAGGAACAGTATAACCGAAGCATGGGAAAGAAGACTGATGATGTGTTAGAAGACCATCAGTTTGCGTTCAGGAAAGGTAAAAGAAGTAGAGAGGCAGTTGATAATGGAAGCAAGGCTAAAGAAAAATGAAGAGACATTCATACGATTTTTGTATGTCTATCCTTTTGACAGGAGGTGTTTAGGGCGACGTCCGTTTACTATTGCAAGAAAATAAAAAGCCTACAGCTGTCCTTATGAATTTATTTATTTTGTTGCAAACAGTTTCGGCGCTTCAAAGCACCATCTTCAGGCTGTAGTTATTGTGGAAGCGGTTGACATGATCCCTATATAATATATCGCATCAGTGACCACCATAACTGATTACGCTGGTTGGTTGAAAACTTAGATGTCAGCACTCTAACCAATAATTTCACATCAGAATCGGGGAAGTTAGAGAATTTTGTTACGGACGGGGCGGACATAAAAGAATACTATCACCTGCAAAAAGGGCTTTCCTAGCAAACAGAATCTACTAGTAACACTGGCCTTAATTTGAGGAAGGGGTTTTAGAGAATATAATTTTGGAGCACAGTACTGAGCCATAGTGAAACATGGACTTTGAGAAAACCGGAAGAGAAGAGAAGGATTTGAGTTGTGATGCTACAGAAGAATGTCGAGAATTAGATAGGCTAATAAGGTAAGGAATAAGTAAGTGCTCGGCCGAATCAGTGGCGAAAGGAATATATGTAAAACTTGGGCAAGAAATAGGAGAGGACGATTGGACATGTGTTAAGACATCAAGGAATAACTTCCGAGTAAAAACTGCAGAGACTCAGTTACTGTGGATTAGCTCTTAAAGATTAACCCAATGAACCCAGATGGTAACACTGATAGTCCTTATCTACTCGACGAAATATATTAGCGCACGGTTTTCACCGCGGAGTTTAGAGTCCTCCCTCGGGCGTAGGTGTCTGAGTTGTCCTCAGTTAGTTTAAGTTACATTAAGTAATGTGTAAGTCTCGGGAACGATGACTTGAGCGGTTTGGTCCCATAGGAACTTACCACAAAATTCAAAAATATTAGCGCACATGCTTGTCTGCCGTGTAACAGTTCATAAACTGCCTATGTCAGAACAGCTGCACACAAGATTATTAAGAGATCTAAAAGACCGCAGATCCTTTCGACACGATCTGAATTTTATCTTCGAGTTTCTGATATTTCCACTGCATCTGATTTTGCTGTCGTCGGACGCTTGCTTATTTGCAGCTGGTAGTCGGTCAAACAGATTTGAGATATACTTTGCACCAGGACATTAACTGCAGGATTTGGTCGATAACATCGCGGCCGTTGACATCTGTAAAGAGGAAAAATCGCAGAAGCTCTTATTTTATGGGGAAATTGCAGGATCTCGTCTCTAAATCGCACAGCGTACACTCCAAAGCAAGATTTGAATTATCATCAAATTTTTACTGAAATATTTCTCTGATCATATTGAGACCTAAAAGTTTTAATTGTGGCCTACATTATCATATCATGACCACTTTTTAGCTTTCTAGTCTTATTATTCGGCGCCACTTATTTTTTTAATAAAATTGTATATTTTACTTAGTAAATTCATTTCAGCTTTCGACGACCTTACAGCGTTACCATTAATACACTGAAGCATACTCTGACGAAGTTTTGAAAAGTTATTTTAGTTTTTTAATTTCACTCTTTGATTATGGTGCAGTTGTTTGTATGCTTGTAACACCATAGCTTAAACACTACATACCTTTTCTTGGTAGATTTAGCTTTCTGTTTTGTTCAACACCCCATCGTTGAACATCTGTAATTAGTGTGTCATTAATTCGATACTGTAATGAAGTTTAATCTCTGTAATATGCACAATATGGGCAAATGATATCTTATGTTTTGTCTTTCTCACATAATGTCTTTGGTTGTCTTTAAAATTGAATAATTGTATTTAACTAATTTTTGTAGAAATGTCAACATGTGCCAATGTTCTGTATTATTTAATATGTTTGGTTGCTGTTATATAAACTGCATACTTTCACTTGGGGTTCTTATTTATTTCGTATGTAAAAGGTGTTGTGGTTCCCCTCGGGAACGGAACTTCGTAGCGCGCGCAAAATGTGGTTGGCATGGACATAAAGGTGTAAGGGAGAGTCTGTCAGGGATGAGCTACTGAACCACCAATAGCTCACAAATGTTTGTGAAAAGTGCTGGTGCCGAGAGGGATTTTTTGTGCCGTTTTGCAATGTGCCAAAGCCTCGGATGGATGCAGTAAATAGCTGCATTATGTTGGAATTGATATCTATGAACGCCACCAAGAAATTACAAAGTCCAGCAATTCTACCTGCAAATCCACCTACCAACATGCACTCCCCACCACATAGCGTAATCACTGTAATGGAAAAGAAGAACTATAGTAATGTACAGTGAAGGATCAGCTCATTGGATGTTATAGCGTACTCAAACACAAGGTAACTTATAATTGAATCTATGTACCCACCTTGATTTGTTTCTCTCCTTGTTGTGAAAAAAATTAAAGCCTCAAAGCTAAACAGTTAATTAAACAATGATTTTTGATTTGTGGTAAGAAGGCAGTACTCAGACTTACGGTGGATTCGGTTAAATTGTGGGAGGTAGTAAATGTAGCTTTGTGAAAGCCTCCCAGTGATTGCATCAGTCCAATTTGAAGTTTCTTGGACTTTCAGAGTTACCTATTTAATCACTGACTTGAAAGTAGAAGACTGCGGTAATGAAAACAATTTGCTGTTACTTTTAAAAATTAAATGTTCTTAAAACTGAGACTTATAAAGCTTTGCTTAGTTAATGATCATACAGCTGCCTGTTGTAAATTTAAAAAGGTGAGTCAGTTTCTTACAAATTTGTTAATATTTCGTCTCACTGCAGTAAAAGTCGTGAACTGCATTTGTGGAAACTTATATACTCATGTTTGCTAACTGCTTGTCTCTCTTGTGTATTGGAAGTGCTTATTAATAGTGTAACAGGTTCCACAGTTTGTCTATTGAGCTTATGCTAGGTAACAAATAACAGAAAGACCACTATCTATGAAAACAGTAACCTCTTTTATTCAGAGGACAGTGAGAGATAGTTTGCTAGTGAAAGGTTTTTTTTTTTTTTTTTTTCATGTCAGATAGAAAAGCGACTGATAAAAGAAAGACTGAGCCCATGTCCAATTTATGATTGTACAGTGCATATTAATTGTAATATTATTGACAGCACTCGGTTTGAATAAGCCCTGAAGGTAATAGTGTGTACCTTTATCTGTTATATTAATGCAAATAGTTTGTTCTGCTCTGTCAGCTCCAAACTTAACGTGAACATATGCAGGTGCCAGAGTTCATCGCACTCTCGTGTTACAGAAGTATAGGCTGTGTTCGCCCATTGAAGTTACTTATTTCAGTTCTTGAACAAGATTGTTACTCATTCTTATGCCTAATTAGGCTGACGGCCGTTTATATTATCATTTGGATGCTGTGGTTAGGTAAATTATTGTTTGTTACTGTTTAAATATTTACGTAATTCTGACTTTCACTTTCGATAAGCCACCTCCGTCAACGAAAACAAAACGAGGATAATGGAATGTAGTCAAATTAAATCGGGTGATGCTGAGGGGATTAGATTAGGAAATGAGACACTTAAAGTAGTAAAGGAGTTTTGCTATTTAGGGAGTAAAATAACTGATGATGGTCGAAGTAGAGAGGATATAAAATATAGACTGGCAATGGCAAGGAAAGCGTTTCTGAAGAAGAGAAATTTGTTAACATCGAGTATAGATTTAAGTGTCAGGAAGTCGTTTCTGAAAGTATTTGTATGGAGTGTAGCCATGTATGGAAGTGAAACATGGACGATAACCAGTTTGGACAAGAAGAGAATAGAAGCTTTCGAAATGTGGTGCTACAGAAGAATGCTGAAGATAAGGTGGGTAGATCACGTAACTAATGAGGAGGTATTGAATAGGATTGGGGAGAAGAGAAGTCTGTGGCACAACTTGACTAGAAGAAGGGATCGGGTGGTAGGACATGTTTTGAGGCATCAAGGGATCACAAATTTAGCATTGGAGGGCAGCCTGGAGGGTAAAAATCGTAGAGGGAGACCAAGAGATCAATACACTAAGCAGATTCAGAAGGATGTAGGTTGCAGTAGGTACTGGGAGATGAGGAAGCTTGCACAGGATAGAGTAGCATGGAGAGCTGCATCAAACCAGTCTCAGGACTGAAGACCACAACAACAACAACACCTCCGTCACGTATATCCCGGTCAACACAACTAAATTCCTCCCGGACTGCTCTACTTCTTTGTACTATAATTGCTTTGACTAAAAATTACGTGATACAATTTGCCTTCAGCTTTGAGGTTATGGTATAACAGTAGCAGACGGTACTGTTATATGCTGAGAACGCGCGTGTTGTGATGACGCGACGCTGGTGTTAGTGAACTGTGGTGAGACCCGGCACACTTGCTGGCCTCTGTACCTCTTACAATGATACAGCGCTTTATTCACCTCAGAAGTACTGATTTCTATAATTACTTGCACGTAATTTGACATTTTAATAACCTTTCTTAGCAATTTCGATTAGTTTCTGCAGCTTGAAACTGCTGCATGGTCCCTAATCGATCTTGCCGAAAGATACATTTCCCTTTTCATTTCATAAGATACTTTCATCCGTCTAGTGATCCACGGTTTTCTGCATGACATTTTACTGACCTTTCTGATTTTCTTACCTGGAAGACTGTTCTCAAATAATGATATGAATTCATCATGGAATGTATAAATTTTTATTTCAGCACTTCTTTCATTGTAAGTTACATCCCATTTAATCTTCTGTAAACTGTTCTTTTGAAAACATGTGCTGTAAATGTACCGTTGATGACAACCAAAAGAGTGCTGCTACGAAAAGAAGCGGCTTCCCAGACCATCACTCCTGCATGTCGTAACGTATGGCCAGCGACAGTCGCGTTGGGGTCCCACTCGCGTCAGTGAGATTCCAGGCTGCCCACTGGTTCTGCCTAGTGCGCATTTTCTTTCTTAGAAAAAGTGTTTTCAAAACAGAATGACAAGAGGAAAAGCTTGACCCTCCTCTGGCTTAATGGCTTCCTCATTTCTTTGACAGAGTTTTGTGGGTTTTCTGATAACAGATTTTCACATCCTAAGGAAGCGCTCAGGCTTTACAGAAATGTTTATTGTACGTTTTTAACTACAGAAGAACTAAATAAATGTGTATATCGTAATCCAACTATTCTTTTCCATTGGTCTGCTCCCATTTCTGTCTGTACGAAGTTATCAGTTATTTCAGAGCTCAATGACACGGTACCTGAATGACAGGTAACAGCTCTCCGTTACAGTCTGACAACTGAGCACTCTAAATATTGTATAAAATTGCGCACAGAAAGTTTCACTATGGCTGATGGTAATGTCGGTTGGCATGTCTTGGCAGTAAGCAACTGTAACAGCTCTTTATGTTAAAATAATATCTTTATGAAAATGGATCGTAGAGTGGTTTGCACTTTGATGTGCGGACAGGGCAGTCAGAAGTTCCAGTGAAGAGAATTACACCGTGAATTACGGGACATTTGTATTCACGCCTACAGAGTGGCGTGTCCAGCATGATTTGTCGGTGGGTCGTGCCGAAGGCGCCAGCAGTACAGTACTCAACCACAAAGACCACCATCACAGATGCACGAGGATCCTAGGGAAGTGGAAGTAGTATCAAGGCGCTCAGCTAGAAGGCAGCTGCTGAAGAGCTGTTTGCTGGACGTGGAGAAGTGCAGCGAGAAAATCTGCTGGAATTGCAATCAGGGGCCGCGTGGGATTAGCCGAGCGGTCTCAGGCGCTGCAGGCATGGACTGTGCGGCTGGTCCCGGCGAAGGCTCGAGTCCTTCCTCGGGCATGGGTGTGTGTGTTTGTCCTTAGGATAATTTTGGTTACGTAGTGTGTAAGTTTAGGAACTGATGACCTTAGTTGTTAAGTCCCATAAGATTTCACACAGATTTGAACATTTTTCTTTTTTGCAGTCAGGGCTGGCGGTGGCTTGCTATCAACACGGGACATTCTTTCCAAGTGAAGCAACCACGGTGCTAGTTTTCATGGACCGGCGCAACGTGGGCTGGATTCTAGTGTTCTTTGCTGCGGTTTGCTTTCGGCTGCGATAGTGACTGAAAATTGTGACCAATTCAGTCTTTTAGTGCAGACAAGTGTGTCTCGATTGCCCAAATTAAGCCAACTACAGATCATAATTTTCAACTACGGCGAGACCGATGTGGGGCCTAGTGTATTAAAGTGGGAAAATGTTCTTTAGTTGTCCTGTTCAGTGAAACTTTGGTATCATCTAGTAGCTGGCATTCTCCGTTCTGTTGTTCTTATTTAGTGAGCTGTTACATTCCACTGCACATTTCCACCATTTCGTTAATCGCTTGTTTAGTGTTAACTAGGTGTCAGCTTCTGTATTTTAGGTTATGATTGATTACTGTGTGTTTCTTTCTTCTCCATTTGCTCTTGTGCTATTATATTTGATATCTTCCTTGTTGGCCACTTTATTGGAAAGTTTAGTGATACTGAAAAGGGTTTCCATTCAGGGAATGGTGGGTGGGAAGAGCGATTGTCAGTAAGCCTCTGTGCTGGCACTAATTTTCCGAATTTTCTCTTCATGGTCATAACGTGAGATTTATGTGGGTGGAAGTACATGTTGTCCGATTCTTTTTGGAAAGACCTCTCTCAAAATTTCAGTATTAAACCATTCCGTGACCCACCATGCCTCTCTTATAACGATTGCCAAAGGAGTTCATTGAGCATCCCGGTCACGCTCTTGTGCCGACTGAACATTTCATTGACAAAGCGCGCCTATCTTCATTGGATCTTAACTCTGTCTTCTGTCAGTCTTGCCTGGTAAGGATCCGAGATGGATGAATATTACGCAAGGATCGGTCGAACAATCGCCTTATAAGTCACTTCCTTCGTTGGATGAGTTACTTTGCCGTAAGTTTCTTCCTGTGAACTTCAGTGAGCCGTGGTAAAACTTGCTGTTTTGAAGAGCGCGCCGCAGCGCGTTGTGTGAAGCAGTCGCCCTCCGTTTCGGCGGTGGCACCGCTCTGGCAATCGCAGCTTTGGTGTCTTCCTCTGGTGGGAAAACGGGAGAGGTTGCCTGTTCACGTGCATTTAAGGGGCGCTACCAGTTCGGCAGTTGGTCAGTCGGATTGAGGCTGTGTCAGTCTCGCGTCACCACTTGCTGGTCTGTCTCTCGTTCGCATTTGTGCGGTAGTGAGTGTGTGTCTTCGTCGTAGTGCTCGAGTTGTTCGGGCAATGGTCATTGGCGGCTGGATCGATCGGTTGGTCGGTCGCGCGCTGGGTCTCAAGATGACTTGTCCGTCTTGAGCTTCGGCGCATGTGAGGTCGCCACGTCAGACCAGTGGGCCGCGCCGTATAGCGAGGGGTAATGGCTTCGCGGGCGACACGAAAGCAACAGGAGTCAAGCCACGCAATCGGTCTGGCCGGTGCGAGCTGCGACGCCGTTGAGACGGGAGATCGGCGCGCCTTCCAGCGTCCGTTGAAGCGGCTGGCAGCGGACGGTTCGGGAGAGCGTTTTGGGGGTGCTGCGCCAGGTCTTCGCCAGATATAGCAGTTTATCAGAAGTTAGTGACTCGTGATATGTTGTTTCATTTACTTGTTAAATCCTACTTGTTGTCTTGGCCAGTCTCTCGTCCCCATTTGTTAGGCCGTTAGTGCCTCTCCTATGTTACTCGGATTCGGTGTTAACGAATTTATTGCTTAAGGTGTAAAGGCCGAATTCCTGAAATATGTTTTATCTTGCCTACCATCTTGCGAGGTGGTATATGTGCAATGTAGAGCATGTTGGTACATTTTATGTAAAACTGCATTTCATGGATTTTATTTAAAAGGCCATTTTAGTATATAAAGTTGACACCCTTCCACCGTAAGAGTTCTTTTAAAAACCAGTTGCACTTCCGGTGGCAAATAATTTTTAGTGTGAGTGTTTTGTACCATTTCCATCCCTCTTACGGGGTGCATAGTTTATGTGTTTGTGTGAGTTGTTCAAATTTTTTGGTGTGTTGCAGATTTGGACCAGTATAGTCTTTCAGAGGTTGTTGTGAGCGCCGGCCTTTGTGGCCGAGCGGTTCTAGGCGCTTCAGTCTGGAACCGCGCGACCACTACGGTCGCAGGTTCGAATCCTGCTTCAGGCATGGATGTGTGTGATATCCTTAGGTTAGTTAGGTTTAAGTAGTTCTAAGTTGTAGGGGAGTGATGACCTCAGAACTCCCATAGCACTCAGAGCCATTTGAATCATTTTGTTGTGAGCGGTCGTGACTACGGCCGTGTTAAAACATTCTCAGCCCGAAGGCTCATACTATAAAAAAAAAATTACTTGATATTTACTGGGTGCTTTTTGATTATAATTTTAAATCTGTTTAAAAAAAGGGGGCTTTTAGGAATAAAATTTCCATTTATTTACAAAAAATTAATTTCTTTTCATCAGTTACCCACTGGCAATTACATCCACACTGATGTAGTGTGATTAAATGTATTAATGGTCTTGATGGATAGTTACTAAATAAAGTAAATTCTTTGCGAAAGGTTTTGAAAGTAAATTCACGGTTCATTCAGTCCGGCATATTATTTTCCTCCTATTTGTATTATTTGTTCATTCAGCTTAAGTTCGCTTTAAAAATTTATTTCTAGGTGTTTTTCGGTGAATACTTTTTCCATTAGTTTCTCATTCGCAGAGAAGTGGTAAAGTAGCGGTTTTCTTTTCCTGAGCGTGTGCAATATTTTGCATTTATTGATGTTCAGTTTTAACTGCCAGAGCCTGCACTATTCATGATCTTTTGCAGCTCATTCTGAGAATCGATACTGCCTTCTAGCGCTGCTTGTTTGTTATAGAGAACCGCATCATCTGCCAACAATCTTAAGGAGCAACCGACGCTTTCTGCTGAATCATTTATGTACAGTGTCCACAGTAACGGTTCTGTCAATTTCCTTTGTTTTCTCCGGAAATTACCTTCACGTCTGTCAATTTTGTTATGGTATTGTGTGTTCTATATTTTCAAACGTTAGGTGTAGCGTTTTGGTAAATTGAGTGCCTAATGTCTTACTGTGCTTTAACTTTGTATGGGCCTTCAGACGCTGGAAATAGTGAATAAATGTGTTTCAGTATTGTTAAAGATTTGCGATTACACGGCACTCAGCCACTTTCATACATAACTTTTATAGCATCGCAGTGTCTTGAGACCGAAACTCTGCATTCAGTGGATAACAGGGTAGTAAAAACAAGCCAGATCTGAATTTTGCGACAAAATTTTGTAGGCTGTTCGGATTATTCTCTGAGTATTTTGGTACAAGGGACCCGATTATGCGGTGCCTCGTTAAAAACTACATCTCATTTGATTTCTTACCCCTGTTCTTCTTTGTGTCAGTACTGCATTAAAAATATCTGCAGAATAGTGCAAATGTCGACAGTATGAGCTACGTGTCTTTTTTGATATAAGTTTTTTCTGTTCACTCAGTGTACTTGCTATGTATCACTACCGCTCCGTTCTGGCTCTGTTATCTTTTCTCTGGTAAAGTTGTTCACAAAAAAAAAATGGCTCTGAGCACTATGGGACTCAACTGCTGAGGTCATTAGTCCCCTAGAACTTAGAACTAGTTAAACCTAACTAACCTAAGGACATCACAAACAACCATGCTCGAGGCAGGATTCGAACCTGCGACCGTAGCGGTCTTGCGGTTCCAGACTGCAGCACCTTTAACCGCACGGCCACTTCGGCCGGCAGTTGTTCACACACCAACAGTAAAACATAACGTTGTTTGTAGGTGTACTGATGAAGTGTGACTCGTATGTACCTCATTTATGTTACAGCGAATGTAGTGCAAGAGCGGCAGAACGACAATATATTGAGCTGTTCCCGCAGCGACGGCAACCACATCACGACACTTTTGCATCTGTAAATTAGACTGCATTTTGCGTGGTACTTGTTTTATGGTGATGCATATTTCTGATCTTCTCGCTGTTGTGAAGGTAGTTTCACAGAAATAAAAGCGATTGTAGTAACAGACCGAGTAAATCATAATTGTATTATTACTCAGTAACGATATACCTGAAGCCATTTGTAAGGTGGGCATGTCATTTCGATTCTTGATATCTATCGATGAGCACTTCAGAGAGAGCAAGTTGTGTTACTGTTAAAGAATCTTTGGTATTGTTATGACACAGTTGTTGCGCTGTCTGATACATTCTTAGTTGAAGTGTGATTAGTGATATAGCCGGCCGGAGTGGCCGAGCGGTTATAGCCGCTACAGTCTGGAACCGCGCGACCGCTACGTTCGCAGGTTCGAATCCTGCTTCGGGCATAGATGTGTGTGATATCCTTAGGTTAGTTAGGTTTAAGTAGTTCTAAGTTCTAGGGGACTGATGACCTCAGAAATTAAGTTCCATAGTGCTCGGAGCCATTTGAACTAATTTTTTGATAAGTGATATATGTATCCAGTACCGCTGTGTTGACCTGTGATTGTAGACTGTGTGATCAAAAGTATGCGGACACCTGACTAAAAATGACTTACAAGTTCGTGTTGTCCTCCATCGGCAGTGCTGGAATTCAATACGGTGTTGGCCCACCCTTAGCCTTGATGAAAGCCCCGACTCTCGCAGGCACACTTCCAATCAGGTGCTGGAAGGTTATTGGGGAATGGCAGCCCATACTTCAAAGAGCGCTGCACTGAAGAGAGGTATCGATGACGGTCGATGAGGCCTGGCACGAAGTCGGCGTTCCAAAACATCCCAAAGAAGTTGTATGGGATTCAGGTCAGGACTCTGTGCAGGCCAGTGCATTATAGGGATGTGATTGTCGCGTAACCACTCAGATACAAGCCGTGCATTATGAACAGGCGCTCGATCATGTTGAAAGATGCAATCGCCATCTACGAATTGCTCTTCAACCGTGGGAAGGAAGAAGGTGCTTAAAACATCCATGTAGGCCTGTACTGTATAGTTTCACGACAAACAACAATGGTTCCAATAACCATAACCACCACCTCCCAATTTTACTTTTGTGACTACATAAGCTGGCAAATGACGTTCAACGGGCATTCGCAATACCCACACCCTGCCCTAGGATCGTCACATTGTGTACCGTGATTCGTCACTCCACACAACGTTTTCTACTGTTCAATTGTCCAATGTTTACGTTCCTTACACCAGAGAGGCGTCGTTTGGTGTTTACGGGCATGATGTGTCGCTTATGAGTAGCCGCTCGACCATGGAATCTGAGTTTTCGCACCCTCCCTCACTGTCATAGCTCTTGTGATGGTCTAGTTTGATTTCTGTGTTATGATTCTCGTCGTCAGTTGTTATGATGACCAATGCTAAATATTAACATATATTGCAGGTTTGGCTGTGAAGTCGGTAAGGAGCTGGCTCCATAGTCTGTATCTGCAACGACTGAAATAATTAGTAGTCGTTGGTAAAAAATAATATATATTGTACTTGTGTTACAGGCTTCTTCATATGCTTCATACATATAATTACGAATATGTCTAGAGAGGAATTACTTATGTCATACTTGACTAAGCGCCTTGTTAGAGGCTGCTACCTATCAGCTGAAGGCCATGCTACATTCCTAGTTGACGTCCCGAGCAAGAGTGGACGAGATCTCGCTAGGTTCTTGTCACAAGTCACGCAGCGGCGCTAGCGGTGCGACTCGAGGGTCCAGCGCTATCTATTACGGACCACGGTAGATATCTGCAACCCTTTGCAAGTGTGGTATCGATCGTTTATACCACAGCTGCCTATTACATATTACGACCCTCTTCAACTGTCGGCGGTCTCTTGTCACTCAACAGGCGAGGTCGGCTGTTTCGCTTTTGTGCTGTACGTACGCTTCATGTATCCACTTCACTGTCACATCGGAAACAGTGGACCTAGCGTTGTTTAGGAGCGTGGAAATCTCGCGTACAGACGTATGAAACAAGTGGCACCCAATCACCTGACCGCGTTCGAGGTCCGTATGTTCCACGGAGCGCCCCATTCTGCTTTCTCACGATGTCTAATGATAACTGAGTTCGCTGATATGGAGCACCTGGGACTAGGTGGCAGCACAATGCTCGTAATATGAAAAACGTAGGTTTTTGGTGCTGTCCAGATACTTTTTATCACATAGTGTGTTCGTTAGGTGAAGAAAGGTTTCCTATAAAGGACGCAATGTCATGTAGCCTTTGATTATAGATTGACAGGCGAAAAGAATGTAAATTTTGAATAAAGTTTTTTTTTCAGTTTCAGGTAAGACTGCAAAACTGTGCAGCTAGTTTGTAGTTCGTCTGAATGATAAAAAATGGTTCAAATTGCTCTGAGCACTATGGGACTTAACGTCTGAGGTCATGGATCCCCTAGAACTTAGAACTACTTAAAACTAACTAACCTAAATACTACACACATGCATGCCCGAGGCAGGATGACAACCTGCGACCGTAGCGTCCTCGCGGTTCCTGACTGAAGCACCTAGAACCACTCGGCCACAGCAACCAGCGATGATTTTCAGCTAGTTAACTTTGTTTCCCCGCTCACAGCTAAGGGAAAGACCACCCCACTGTCCTGAATCATGAGTATCAACTGATTAAGCTGTTTGGCTTTTGCCTGCCGGAGTGACTGTTCGGTTCTAGGCGCTACAGTCTGGAACCGAGTGACCGCTACGGTTGCAGGTTCGAATCCTGCCTCGGGCATGGATGTGTGTGATGTCCTTAGGTTAGTTAGGTTTAAGTGGTTCTAATTTCGAGGGGACTGATGACCTCAGATGTAAGGTCCCATAGTGCTCAGAGCCCTTTGAACCATTTTTTTTGGAAATGAAACGGTCGTCGGAAGGACAGTTTCGTCACAACAGAATTAAAAATAAAGAGCTTCTCAGGAAAGTAGGTTTAAACTATAGGGAAAGAGGGTATTATACAACATGTACCACAACGACGAGGGAATATTAACGCTTGAAGAATTTGAAGGTAGTATTCGGATTAAGAAATTTGTAAGACACTGTAGTAGTCTTTCGCATCTACTTTGAAACCTATACATCGAAGAGTAATGACGAAAATAATAGAAAGATTCTGGAGCGGAGTTAAATATCTGGGTGAAATACCATTAATGATGGGATTCGCTGATGTCATTGCTGTCCTCCGTGTAACTGAGGATGAACTGCAGAACCTCTTGAATGGTTGATCTAATAAATACACATTATGGACTGAGCGTAAAAGATAAGAAGACGAAAGTAAAAGAGGTGCAGAATTGAGGTACGCGAGAAACATAACATCGAAATTCGGAATCATGAAGTAGTAGAAGAAAAGGAATATTACTTCCTGGAAGCGGAATAACATGTCATGAGCGAAGTAAGATGTTTGTAAATAGCTAAGTAACAACGGCAAAGTGGATATTCGTGGCCAAAATAGGTCCAATTGTGTCAAACACTAGACTAAATACGAAAAAAAATCTGATAACGTACGGTGGGAGCAAAGCAATTTATGGAAATAAATCGTGGACTACGCAATTGCATCCAAAGTGTTGCTATAGAAAGTTATTGGTAATTACATCTATTAGTAACGTAAGAAATGAGGAGGTTACCAGGACAATAGGCCAGGATGTGAACATGTGAAAGACATGGACAAAAAGAAGGGTTTACGTAATAGCATGATGAAAGAAGTAACAGGAATCGACAGGGAAGAGGTGGGGAACTCAGAATCAGGTTGACAACCTTAAAGAAATTCAGGCGCAGAATGAAATGAGGCTGAAGTTATATATAAGGTTAAATCTGCGTTTCTAAAGTCGTTGAAGTAGGTGCATCTAGTCATGCTGGTATGTAGAATATATGAGACTGGCGATATACTGTCACACTTTTGGAAAAAACATCTTCCACATAACTCCGAAGACAGGAAGAGCCAATAAGTGCGGGAATTATCGCACAATCAGCTTGAAAGGTCACGCATCCAAGCTGCGACAAGAATAATATATACTAGAATGGGAAACTAAATTTAGGATTACTTAGATGACGATTAGTTTGGCTTTGGGATATATAAGGGTCTGAAGTGGCGAGATTTCACCGCCATACCGTAAATTATTAAGATTTATATTTACATTAGATCACTCTGTACGATTCACAATCGGGTTATTATTCATTTCATTGGTTGATTCTGGCTGGCAGCCTGTACTGCATGGGAGTTAATTAGAGTTAAGCACTGAGAGAAAGAGCGATACATGCTATGCAGTCCTCAAAGGCCACTACGGGCTAACAATGGGCTGGAAAGAAATTTGCCACGTCCTTCAGAGGCAGATATTTACTGCTCTGAGAGAGAGAGCAGGACGAGGAGGTGGCGGTCTACAATGGTGGAGGCTGCAGAGCCCGTGTAGTGCTGAAAGTGTGGAGGTTCCATTTCGGTGGGGCGAGAAAACTTTCAGAGTAGTTTTACACTCGACATGCTTGAAGCGGCTACTCCCGCCCAAGCTGTGCTACTTCTAGTGACTTCTGGCTTCCTCCTGAAGAATTCAGCGTGATTTGGCAAAGCATACGGATTTTGCCACTGGCTCTGCTAATCGCTCGGAACGCCTCCACCGTGCGATTTTGGCGGACACCGCGTCTAGGTTTTCTTTGGTTTCCCTGTCGAGCACAGAGCCACGTCCTGCCTCCTTCAATTTAAAGTTTGCCAGAAACTTGTCACCGTTGTCTACAGTTTGTTTGAAGCAGCTTGAGGTTTACCTTCCGCTTGGTCTTCCAATCCAGTTGTGCTGCGGTCCTGCATTTTGCATTTAATTGGTGAATATTTGAAGAGGCTTCTGGCAGCTGCTCAACGCCTCCTGCATGCATACTGGCTTGTGTGTTTAGAGTATGTTTTTTCTTAAATTCTGGGCGGCCGGTTTTAAATAAAATTTCAAAGTCTTGTTTTTTGTGATTTTGATTTTAAGGCCTTGGACATGTGCTAAATTTTTAGTTTAGATTTCATCTTGCCACTGTGCTGAATGTAAGAAAGGGGATCCACTTTAATTAGTGGCAGAAACTTCGTTCTTGCTGCAAGTAGTATATCTCCTTCCTTAGATAGCACAGCTACTCTTTTTCAGAATAAGTGTATTATTTTATATGATACTCAGTCAGTACTTACATCAGTTAAATTACACACCAGGAGGAATTCCACAATGTTAATTGAGGTACTTAAGAATCCCTGATGTGACCATTAAGATAATAAAGAGCCGTTCATGTAAGACGGATCAGGGTAGGTTTTGAGCTGTGGGTACTAGTTTTTAAAGCGGCTTTCGTACTTGTCCAAGTTGTGATGGTACATGTATCACTTTTACAGTATAGCTAACCTTTGACTCTTGGCTATTTAATATATTTTTTATGGGATCTAAAATTTAAAAACCTCTCTCACACCGGCCTGATTTAGCTTCACTGATCAGGATAGTAGAAACATGCGAATATTAAGGGAATTTTCATTGACAAAGCAGGCTTATCACATTCACACAGTTCAATACTGTTCTATCCTGATTAAATTAAGCTTAACTTAAATTCCATAAGGTAGTGAAGCAATTTCGAAATCTCGGTGCGACGAAAATTGTAAGTCGATCTCCTGGAAACATTTGTAATAATTATTAACTTTCGGTGATCACATGGGGAAGACCGGAGATCTGCTGGTAAGACCGTGTTAGCCTATTTATTTTAAGTAACTGGATATCTTGACCATACAAAACGGCAGGTTCGTCCAGTGTAAATCAGACGTTCCCCACTAATCCCGTGCAACACAGCGTAGTAAGCAGACACTGTCAATAATAATAATCCGTTAAATAATACGCGAACACACTTACTTTAGTTTAGTTCATGTATTAAATTCCTTCTCATACAGAATCTCATCAAGATGGCGACTAGCTCAACAATACATACATATACATCCTCCTTTCACGACTAATCGGCAAGAAGTCCTCTATTCTTTTCCCAAGAGAAAACATAGATAGCAGAGAAGCTATTCCATGGAGTAAATGGACACTCCAAGGAATAATTGGGCTTGAAACTACTTTGCCTTGATAATCGGTAAGATAAGAAGAGATATTTCGAGATATGTACTGAGTTATATGATTTATAAAATTTCTGTAAATATCGCGGAGAGACCGCTGCAAGAGACATTTCAGCTACTCTCGCGTTTATACTCGCTCTAAGTGTGATACATCTCAGAGCTGCACAAAAGGCTTCAGCTTTGTTTTACCATTTTTTTTTTTTTTTTTTTGACATCATGTAGGGGTCAACTTGCTCTCGCTTGCCTTGTTGTCACCCGTGGAAGGGTTCAGACGTCTACGTCTGTGGTCTGTTGTGCCACCAGGGAGCTTTTGTCCACTTCAGACATCGGTCTGGCCAGTAGAAATTTATTAATATTTTCTATGTTTGATGTTTCGTAATCCTTTTAAAGTAGTGAAGAATGAATAAACTGGTTAACACCTGGTATTTGGAAGTCAACAATTGCCTTCAAAACTAATCTCTAATACTTTTTTCTTTTTTAAATAGAAGAAAAACGTTGATGGATGTACCTTGTTACTGATTTGGAAACGAACTTCGGGCGTCTTAATAAAATTTTGGAGGAAGTACTTAATAACAAATAATTTTTAATGATTATCCCGAGTCCTTTCCCCGGAACCTGACTGCTGGTGTCCTCTAGTTAGATGTACGTCGATGTTACCTGATCCAAGGTTATTGTAATACAGTTCGATGAACAGAAAAAACAGAGGTTCCAAACAGTTGTGATCGAATCGAAAATTGGATTATATATTTAAATGGAAACAGAATTAATGTTATTAATAAATTAATCATCCTCTCCAACAGACAACACAATAATTCTACAGGCCATTACAGTCTCTCAATTTTGGGCTCGCTGAAGGTGGCAGCAGTCTGAAACAGTGAACAATTGGCAGCAAATAATCCAGATGGTGCTGGTTTTCAAAGATGGACATCTAGGGGCAGACGGTCGACTTATTCCGGTCTTAATATAGCTAGTCTCCTGGGACGTATAACATACTAATTTATGGGGTCAAATGTGCAACCCAAAAACCTCAGTATTGGCTCCCGAGCACAGACGTTTGTCGACCACTGTTGTAAAGCGAAAGCATGCTGTTGGCACACTAAACATAGACGATACGATTAAGTTGATGAAAATTTTTGTAAATAGGCCTTCACGAGATAGTTTGCATCTACCGACTGCCACGTCAGTGTTATCATCATCTCCGTGGCCGCCTCCAAACAACTTTTGACCATTACTGCTGCTCCTCGTTATATACATTAGTATGTAGTGCTAACTTTAACAGTGTATTACATAAGATACTTCAGCGAGTTACTATCCTTGACATATACATGATGGGTGCAAAGGTAAATTCACAGGGTGTCCCTCAGAAGCGACTCGAGAAACATTTTCTCTGGTGTTTCGTCAGCAGCTTTACCGTATAAATGATGATGGTGTCCTCTTAGGTAAAATATTCCGGATGTAAAATAGTCCCCCATTCGGATCTCCGGGCGGGGACTACTCAAGGGGACGTCATTATCAGGAGAAAGAAAACTGGCGTTCTACGGATCGGAGCGTGGAATGTCAGATCCCTTAATCGGGCAGGTAGGTTAGAAAATTTAAAAATGGAAATGGATAGGTTACACTTAGATACAGTGGGAAATAGTGAAGTTCGGTGGCAGGAGGAACAAGACTTTTGGTCAGGTGAATACAGGGTTATAAATACAAAATCAAATAGGGGTAATGCAGGAGTAGGTTTCATAATGAATAAAAAAATAGGAGTGCGGGTTACCTACTACAAGCAGTATAGTGAACGCATTATTGTGGCCAAGATAGACACGGAGCCCATGCCTACTACAGTAGTACAAGTTTATATGCCAACTAGCTCTGCAGATGATAAAGAAATTGAAGAAATGTATGACGAGATAAAAGAAATTATTCAGGTAGTGAAGGGAGACGAAAATTTAATAGTCATGGGTGACTGGAATTCGTCAGTAGGAAAAGGGAGAGAAGGAAACATAGCAGGTGAATATGGATTGGGGGGAAGAAATAGAAGAGGAAGCCGTCTTGTAGAATTTTGCACAGAGCATAACTTAATCATAGCTAACACTTGGTTCAAGAATCATAAAAGAAGGTTGTATACATGGAAGAACCCTGGAGATAATAAAAGGTATCAGATAGATTATATAATGGTAAGACAGAGATTTAGGAACCAGGTTTTAAATTGTAAGATATTTCCAGGGGCAGATGTGGACTGACCACAATCTATTGGTTATGACCTGTAGATTAAAACTGAAGAAACTGCAAAAAGGTGGGAATTTAAGGAGATGGGACCTGGATAAAAAGAAAGAACCAGAGGTTGTTCAGAGTTTCAGGCAGAGCATAAGGGAACAATTGACAGGAATGGGGGAAAGAAATACAGTAGAAGAAGAATGGGTAGCTTTGAGGGATGAAGTAGTGAGGGCAGCAGAGGATCAAGTAGGTAAAAAGACGAGGGCTAGTAGAAAACCTTGGTAACAGAAGAAATATTGAATTTAATTGATGAAAGGAGAAAATATAAGAATGCAGTAAATGAAGCAGGCAAAAATGAATACAAACGTCTCAAAAATGAGATCGACAGGAAGTGCAAAATGGTTAAGCAGGGATGGCTAGAGGACAAATGTAAGGATGTAAAGGCTTATCTCACTAGGGGTCAGATAGATAATGCCTACAGGAAAATTAGAGAGACCTTTGGAGATAACCACTTGCATGAACATCAAGAGCTCAGACGGAAACCCAGTTCCAAGCAAAGAAGGGAAAGCAGAAAGGTGGAAGGAGTGTATAGAGGGTCTATACAAGGGCGATGTACTTGAGGACAATATAATGGAAATGGAAGAGGATGTAGATGAAGATGAAATGGGAGATACTATACTGGGTGAAGAGTTTGACAGAGCACTGAGAGACCTGAGTCGAAACAAGGCCCTTTGAGTAGACAACATTCCATTAGAACTACTGATGGCCTTGGGAGAGCCAGTCCTGACAAAACTCTACCATCTGGTGAGCAAGATGTATGAGACAGGCGAAATACCCACAGACTTCAAGAAGAATACAATAATTCCAATCCCAAAGAAAGCAGGTGTTGACAGATGTGAAAATTACCGAACTATCAGTTTAATAAGTCACAGCTGCAAAATGCTAACGCGTATTCTTTACAGACGAATGGAAAAACTGGTAGAAGCGGAACTCGGGGAGGATCATTTTGGATACCGTAGAAATGTTGGAACACGTGAGGCAATACTAACCTTACTACTTATCTTAGAAGAAAGATTAAGAAAAGGCAAACCTACGTTTCTAGCATTTGTAGACTTAGAGAAAGCTTTTGACAATGTTAAATGGAATACACTCTCTCAAATTCTGAAGGTGGCTGGGGTAAAATACAGGGAGCGAAAGGCTATTTACAATTTGTACAGAAACCAGATGGCAGTTATAAGAGTCGAGGGGCATGAAAGGGAAGCAGTGGTTGGGAAAGGAGTGAGACAGGGTTGTAGCCTCTCCCCGATGTTATTCAATCTGTATATTGAACAAGCAGTAAAGGACACAAAAGAAAAATTCGGAGTAGGTATTAAAATTCATTGAGAAGAAGTAAAACCTTTGAGGTTTGCCGATGACATTGTCATTCTGTCAGAGACAGCAAAGGACTTGGAAGTGCAGTTGAACGGAATGGACAGTGTCTTGAAAGAAGGATATAAGATGAACATCAACAAAAGCAAAACGAGGATAATGGAATGTAGTCAAATTAAATCGGGTGATGCCGAGGGAATTAAATTAGGAAATGAGACACTTAAAGTAGTAAAGGAGTTTTGCTATTTAGGGAGTAAAATAACTGATGATGGTCGAAGTAAAGAGGATATAAAATGTAGACTGGCAATGGCAAGGAAATCGTTTCTGAAGAAGAGAAATTTGTTAACATCTAGTATAGATTTAAGTGTCAGGAAGCCGTTTCTGAAAGTATTTGAATGGAGTGTAGCCATGTATGGAAGTGAAACATGGACGATAACTAGTATGGACATGAAGAGAATAGAAGCTTTCGAAATGTGGTGGTACAGAAGAATGCTGAAGATAAGGTGGGTAGATCACGTAACTAATGAGGAGGTATTGAATAGGATTGGGGAGAAGAGAAGTTTGTGGCACAAGTTGACTAGAAGAAGGGATCGGTTGGTAGGACATGTTTTGAGGCATCAAGGGATCACAAATTTAGCATTGGAGGGCAGTGTGGAGGGTAAAAATCGTAGAGGTAGAACAAGAGATGAATACACTAAGCAGATTCAGCTGGATGTAGGCTGCAGTAGGTACTGGGAGATGAAGAAGATTGCACAGGATAGAGTAGCATGGAGAGCTGCATCAAACCAGTCTCAGGACTGAGGACCACAACAACAACAACAAGTGGAGACAGGTCGAAAACGCCACTGCTTTTTATGTATTTCACGTGACGTTCAGTGCCATCGGAAAACGTTGGTTTCCTACTCGTTACTTAAACGATTTTCGAAGTACAATTTAATTGTCCTTAGCAGTAGAACATCAGCCTGTTAGTCTAGCGTGATGCAGGGTTTAACAATATAATAGGAACAGAAACACACAAAGAATAGCCTCCTAATGGCTTATATTCAGTATCTGTAGCATGTAAATCTTATTTATTTACTATACTTTGAGCTTAAGAAAAGCTGCCACGTTAAGAGAACTCTAGCAATCGGCCTATCGGTAAACCTTTGCTCGTGAAACATCCTTTCTTATGTTTCGCAGTGAATTTCCGTTAATTCATTCCTGCTCTCTCTATCTGCTTGGGAACTTCAAGCGTTAAAAACGATTTCTCCCAGGACAGAAGCCTGGGAAGAAAAGCTCATATTTCGCTTAACAAATTTTACAACACATTGAAAAACAGAGAGTGTTTACCTTTCGTTCATTTAGTATCTTTTTTCTCTCACACTATTTCACTGGCACGCGACCATGGATCGAATTTCTCAATCAAGTTTATATTAGCCCGTTACTGCATATGCGGCCACAATTGTAGAGTTACATATCACGGCGTGATATATCTTTTATACACCAGCAAACGACTAACGGCGTACAAGAAAGCGAATGCGTCTTTTCTATTTCTGTGACGTAGTGAAGCTGAACTCTGTGGTCATCGTCTCCTTCTTTGGAGAGAAGAAGACAGAGGAACGGAGACGCAAATGAACTGTAAATATCTCCTGTAGTCTATGCGCACGTAGGTTGAAATCACTTATTTTTATTCACTTTAATATTTAACGAATTACCGATGTCATTTCTAACTATGATGGAGGCAGAAGGTAAGGAAGTTATTCGTTTTCCCTGCCCGACTGACCCTTTCCCGTGGCGTCTGCAGCTAGCAACCACTCACGTGGTTGCGCCACTCACAATCAGTTGCTGCTATAGAAATGGTTGTTACCCTTCTTATTCCGCTGTTCCTGTCAATAAATTTCGGTGAACCAAAAGTAGTTCAAGTCAAATTTTGAATACGTTTTACCGAATGGATACGTTAAATTGAACTTTAAAGAATGGTTACAACAAGAAAGAAAATAATACCCTGTATTTCCTTTTGACAAAGGGTATTGCATGAAAAATTCGATGACTACTATTTATTTCAGCTGATTTCACCTACACATTCCAGAAATGAAGAAGCAGTTGTGGAACATCAGGAAACTGTACTTTATGCCATAAGATGTTAGTTCTACAAATAATACCTCAACGGGTGAAACATAAGCGATTCCCTGCAACAGAACACTGGTCGCTATGGAGCGCCACAGACGACGTGGAACAGGTTCAGGCGGTAATGTGACGCTCCAATAATGATGTAAGCCAAAGCAGTGAGTTTGTGTGCTGTTCAAGTCTCTTGCGTGGCTAAGGAGGATCGACATGGAGACACTACACGATGGATGAAAGGAGCTATCGAGTTTGGACCTCCGTGAGACGAGACCGTGAATAGAGCTGGTCAATTTGTTGCTGTATCAATGCTCACCACCCGACATGAGTACAAGGAACGGAGTACCTATTGCAGTCATTTAATACGGCTTAAAAACAGTGGACGTAAAAGGGCCCTAACCGAAAAGGACAAGTGACAAAGGCCATGCGTATCAGGGACAATCGGTTTCCAATCTGAGAGGTATTACTGCCTTCAAACACATATACCGACAGAACTTTCCGAACGTAACTGCATGCGACAGACATTTGGAGTCTGATACCTCGTAAAAGACTGTTGCTCACTGCGCATCTAAAACTGAAAGTGTGCAGTGGCCTAGACAATGCAGAAACTAGATAATAACTAACTTGCGGCGAGAAATGTGTCGCAACGAGCAGTGTTTAGACCCCTTTTCAAAAGAGGCCTTTAACGCAAGGTTTGTGAAACATATTGCTCACATCTGAGGCGGTTCTGTGATTGTTTCGGGGAGTCTTTCGTATCATGCAATGTCGTGTGGCTAGGGCTCCCCGTCGGGTAGACCGGTCACCTGGTGCAAGTCTTTTCAGTTGACGACACTCCGGTGACTTGCGTGTCGAGGGGATGAGATGATGATGACAACACAACACCCAGTCCCTGAGCGGAGAAAATCTCCGTCCCAGCCCGAATCGAACCCGGGCCCCTTCGCAAGCGCTTCCGTCGCACTGACCACTCAGCTGTCGGGGCAAAGTTTCATATCATGGCTTTGGACAGAGTCGGGCTGCTGTGGACAGCAAACAGGCTATTTACCTTGGCATGATCAAGTTTGGACCACATCGTCGACGTTCCGCCGACGCGTGAGAAGACGCCTTACGCAGGGACGAAGAAGACAACCAAGGCACTCCTAAGGGGGATTCATCGGCGTTGCGACGAGGCAGTGGTCCAGGAAGGGCTGCTGGGAGCCGGGTTCGGTAGCGCAACCGCAAGGCTGCAGAGCCGTACGAACAAGAAAAGGGCGCCACTCTTCGCCGTAACCGTGCAAATGGCCGACGGCGAGGGCGACATCTTAGGCTTGCGGAACCTACTGGGTTTCCCGGTTACGACATAGGCTCTCCCTCCTGCCATGGTCGCCAAACCCAATGCTTCAGGTGCCAGGGCGAGGGCCATGTCGCCAACTATTGCCGCAACGCTGCGCGGAGCGTCAAGTGCTCCGGCGACCGCAGCAGAGAAGCTTTCCCGGGTTGCGCTCGGTGTGGCGGTCCGCACGTCGCCAGCTGGCGCGGCTGTCCCGCTCTTTCAAACCACAATCGTGCCGAAGGCGGCGGCGGCGAGGCGGTCGCGGCCGCGCCGATGCAGCGGAAGAGACGACGACGTTGGCGACGACGACGGCGGGCCCAGACCAGCATGGCCCAGCAGAGGGACGGCGCAGTAGCAGCTGCCCCCGCCAGAAGCGGGGACGACCGCCCAGAGGCGGAGGGACAGGTTGCAGCTCGCGCCCCCGAGAAGAGCTGCGGCGTCGACGTCAGCACCGCCGTGGAGGTAGCCACGGAAGCCCTCAAAGCCGTCATGGCGGCAGAGAGGTCGGCCTTCGCAGCTGCCGTGGCTGCAGAGAAGGAAGAGGCCTTGAGGCAACTGCGTTCAGTTCTTGCCCATGGCCTACGCCCAGCAGAAGGGGCTCGAACCCCTGCGAACGCTCCTGCAACCTCGCAGAAGCGCGTTCAGGTGCCTGCTCCACCGGCCGCCAGAACAACGTCGCAGGGGCAGGGCGCCAATAAGACAGCCACTACCCCAGCGGTAACGGCAGCGACGCCAACTACCGTGGGGGCAGCCCCCGCAAGGGAACGAGAAGCCAAAAGGTCAGCGTATATTGTGCATGCGCGAGAGAGCGGGCCCTCCGGTGTATCTGCGGTGTAGTACGACGAGCAAGCATGGCTGCTCGAGGGGCAACTGCGGCAGAACTGCGACACGCACTAACAGGGGACGCCGACCATCAGCGAGCTTCCGCCGTTCAGCACCAACCTGATGATGATGTGGCAAGTCACTGACGACACGTCACAGCCCACTGGACTACTTTATTATAACAACAATGGCACGGACACGGTATCATCTTGCACGATACCCGCTGTTAAAATAACCTACCCCTGCATGAACTGTCGGACTCAGCAAGACATAATTTACTGCTCTTACTACCCGACACCCTATAGATGAGGCTTTTCCGCTTGGCGCTTGCCTTGGCACTTTTTGCCCTCTGCCCTTCAAACCGCAACCCTTCGTTCGACTTTCGACCCAAACTATCTCCAGGTGAGCCCTTATTAATGGTGCAGAAAACACATTTCTTTTGGTTCCACCTAGAACTTTTACTGGGTTAGAGCAGCCATTAAAACGACCCTCTGTATGTTGCCAGGAAGGATCACAATTCATTAAATGAGGATCTTTCACACTATATCTAGGATAAAAGGAATAAGGAAGTGTTATTAATCGTGGCATTATTTACTGACGAATATTACGGAAAGAAATTCAGCTTTTCTAATAAAAAGGCATAAACGGAAGATTTACCTTCATTTCTTCTTCATCCTGTTGGTTTTTTTTTCCATGATCTTTACTCTCCTCCTATACAGTCACAGCCAGCCGGTGTGGCCGAGCGGCTCTAGTCGGCTCAGTCTGAAACCGCGCGACCGCTACGGCCACAGGTTCGAATCCTGCCTCGGGCATGGATGTGTGTGATGTCCTTAGATTAGTTAGGTTTAAGTAGTTCTAAGTTCTAGGGGACTGATGACCTCAGATGTTAAGTCCCATAGTGCTCAGAGCCATTTGAACCATTTTTCATACACATACACTTTCCTCTTCTAAATCCATTGGACGCAGCACACACAAAACACAAAAAAATACTGCTACTATACAGTACTAACAACAACGACATTACTGAAACGATGTCAAACAATACCTAATGGCAACAATGCCAACTAAATCTTTGAATAGCATCAACCATTGACAAAAGTTAAACTCGATGAAACAAAAGCAAACTAAAACGTGAATGATGGACATTATGCTTTCTGGTTCTTTCAGTCATGCGGAAAATGTACGGATAGACGCAATCTGATTGGCGGATCATGTAGAGCACATAAAACGCCATTAGAGACTATATCAAACTAAATTTTTTCCATAGGTGAACAGTATACGTTTTGGTTGGTTGCTCCTTTTATAATCCCTTTTTTATTAATTTTACCAATTACTACTTTATGTCTCTATTGAGTAGACAGACTTGTCATTCAGAAATTCTTTTAATTTCAATAATATTCATCTGGGTTTGAGGCCTCATTGTCAACTATAAAATTACGAGGTTTCGGTGACTTTTTCAAGACGCCTTCCTCAGGGTGTATTACTAACTGCTGAATGAGAACTAGTTTGGTTACTTATACACTATGGGGGAGTGCTGTCATTGGATATGAGGGTGAGGAGGAAGGGTATCGATACGCCCTCTAAGCCTTCAGGCAGAACAGGTAATACGATTGTGGGAAGGGCCAATGGTTGAAATCAGCTTCTGCTTGCAATTGTCATTAATTGTAATTTAATAACCCTTACAGCGAAAGCAGCACATAGCCGAATCTTTACCGAATACAACTCATTCACGGCTGAAGGCCTCCAACAAGAAATCTTAAGAAGATAAAAATTCAATTAAGATAGCAATAATATAATTCAAAAAACAACATACGCAAAATGCAATACAAATGGCTGAGGGACACAGTCAAATTCCCAAAGTTTCAGAATATATTGCCATAGACTTTTAAAGACAGAAGGCCAACAAGAAATCTTTAAAAAATCAAAAGTTCAATTAAGGTAGCAATAAAATTATTTAAAACGCAAAAGGCAACATATGCAAGGTGCAACACAAATGGCTGAGGGCAACAATTAAATTTCAAAACTTGACAATATATTACCATAGATCTTCAAAGGTAGAAGGCCAGCATGTTTAACAACAATCAATCTTAAAAATCAACAAGTTGAAAATCCGATTAAGACTGCAATAAAATAATTTAAAGAGGCAACATATGAAAGGTGCAATACCAATGGCTGAGGGCCACAATTAAACTTAAAATTTTTTTAAATATATAACCATAATCTTTAAAGGGAGAAGGCCGCAGTCTTTAAGCTTGAAAGTTAATTTAAAAATTAATTTTGCAAAATCTTAAGAAACAAACAAATAATATAATCCTAAAATTTAAAGTAACTGACAACAGATAATTAAACACCGCTGGCACTGAGTGGGCCTCCAGGGATGGCGGTCTGCCGTCGTTCCCTTAGGTGAGACAGGTGGTGAGCCCAGCTATACTTAATCCGTTGGAACCCAACCAGGGGACAGCCACAGACCGACCGACACAACGACTTACTTCCCGTCAGTCAGTACATAAGAACTGAAACCGGCAATGTTACGAACGCAATAATCCACAATGGAGAATGTATTAGCTGTCAAAATAACACACCATGATGGACAGCGACAACAGGTGAGAAAAGGTCGCTGCCTGAAATTACGTTAGTGATCGGGGTAGGTAACCGGAGCACTAAAGGGCACAAGGCAGATAATTCCACTGGTACACTTGAATTTGAAACACGGTAATAACTTCGCTCGAAAGAACACTGCCTGAATTTACGTCAGTGCGCAGGGCAGGTAACCAGAACACTCACGGCCACAAGACAGATAATTCCACTCAAACCGTAGTCGACCAGAATAGTTAATTGCACCGCATGGCGGCTAAACCTCAGCAGTATAACCACTCGGGGTTGCTCACTGGAAAAGTTCCCCAACAGCAAACAACTGAAGCGAACCACCACAACATGAATAGACGTGGCTTGCTTAGTTGAAACCACTACTCAACTCTGATGTCCTGAGTCGGTGAACCACGAAGCTCGTGGCGATCGGACAGCTCCGCACAAGCTCAGACACTGCGCAGGGACTGCCAGCGGCCCCAACCGACTGCACCACGGGAGATAGCTTCCCTCGTCCGCAACAACCTACCGACTCACTGCTCCGTCGCGAGTGCACTGCTGATGCGTCTCCCACTCACTTCTGGACACACGATGGCGGAAATACTGGCTCTGATCCAATCATGCACGGCAAACACGCCCACTAACTAAACGACACCCTTGCACCAGGAAAGGATCGACCCAAGTTCCACAAGACGGTAATTGAAGGGGCCAAGAAGCTCTCGGAGAACTAGTTACACGTCGCCCGATCAGACGACTGACCTGTCAGAGCCAGTATACCGACATCGTTTAAATAACTTGTCGAAGGAAATCACGCCAACTACACACACAACCTGACAAACACTTGCACGAAGACGTGAACGATACCCAGTAATAACTAAGCACACACGAAGTCAATCTGGAGTCGATTCGCGCGCACGCACACACAAACACACACACACACACACACACACACACACACACACACACACACACACACACACACACACACACACAGAGCCGACTCATGAACAATCGGCGAGCCAAAACGCGTCGCCCTGTAGGACGCCTGACCGACGATCCACCAAGACCGTGGCCCGGCTAAAGTGATCCGTCGTGGCAATGGTCGGGCGAGCCATGTCGGCTCAGACCTCACTGCTCCAACCCGACTGCACCAGTGCCGCAGTGTACGCCAGACGCGTTGCAACTGACCAGCAGACCTGAACTCGCAACCCGAACTGCGACCAACTAACATACAACAGACAACGAGCGGGAAGTAACAGCAGTCGAGCAAAGATACTACGAGAGGGGATATATCGATACGCGCTGCTAACGCCGCTCACGGTCAGGCAAAGCAGCAACTCAGTGACTGCAGTAATTTCCGTTAACGTAGTGAGATGGAATTACGTTAAAAAACAGGGAGTAAAATACATGATGGCGGGAACACGCGCTACGCACGGCTCAGGTATTACTGTTCTTTTGTTGGCCTTTGAACTGGGTGTTGTCATTGGCGGAAACAGGCGGTTTCCATCGGAGTTTCCTTTATTGCTTTGCCATTGAAGGAAATCGGCAAATAGGAAACTGAGCGGCGTCTGCTGCGTAGCGTTGTTTACTAATTGCCTAGTATCGAGTAAGGCGCATCAGCACTCCGTGTACTCTCCGGTGCTGCGGCAGACCGCGTGCCTGTTTTGCGAGAGCTGTCCTTCCGCAAAGCTGTCACTGCTGGTAGCCAAGACGCTGGAAGTCGGTACCCGTCCTCTCTATTCATGTTGTAAGGTTGCTTTGCTATTTATATAGCGTCTCTAATCTTCCTCCTGAAACTAAACTTCAGTTTCCGCCTTAGTCGTTGGATAAATCGACCAAGAAGAAGGGGCAGGATGACTGGGCAAGTGTTAAGATATCACGAAATAGCCTCCAAGATCCTAGAGGCGACTCCACAAGGTACGAACTGTAGGGGAATACAGAAAGTGGAATACATACAAAAAATGCGGATGTAGGTTCAAATGGCTCTGAGCACTATGGGACTTAACTTCTGAGGTCATCAGTCCCCTAGAACTTAGAACTAATTAAATCTAACTAACATAAGGACTTCTAATATTCCATGATCCTAAAGAAAAAGCCTTGTAGCTTTGCCAGTTTTTGTTCCAGTAAATCCTGTCCTGTTTCCGAGGCTAGCATTGAGTATCCTGACCGTTTGGCCTACGATAGCATACACCGACAGAAACTCCTAAATATAATGAAGGAATGTAAAATATCATCAAAATTAATCAGATAAGTTAAAATGTGTATCGATGAAACTTTATGTCGCATAAATACACCGGTAGGAGAAACTGAAGATTTTAAGGTGTACCCTGGACTGAGACAAGGGGATGCCATTTCACCTATTTTATTTAACCTTGTCCTAGAGAAGATTGATAGGGAATTTTCTAAAACCAGTCCTCAAGGGATCCAGCTACAGGATGTGAACATTACGAGACTTGCCTATGCAGATGGTGTAGCACTAATAAGTAGTTCCAGAAGAGAATTAATCAGAATGATGCAAAATTACTACAAAATTGCCGAGAAAACAGGATTACATGTTAATGAAGAAAAGATAGAATAGCTGCCCATAAGTAAGAAAACCAGAAAAGATGCACCTCTAACTGTAGATGGATTCGATTTCAAGACTGTTCACCACTTCAAGTAATTAGGAAGTATTTTTAGTAATAACAACAGAACAGATATAGGAATAGATGCCCGTATATCAAAAGCAAACAAGACACTTTTTAGTTTCATCAAAATTCTAAGAAATAGATCACTTAGCAGTAACTTCAAAATCTGCCTATATCAATCGACCATTATACCTGTGATGTTATATGGATGTGAAACATTAATATTTAGAAAGAAAGATGAAGAAAAAATGTCAATATTCGTAAGAAAAGTACTAAGGAAAATTTTTGGACCTGTATACGACGAAAATAACATGGAATGCAGAATAAGAACAAATGAAGAATTAAGAGGACTGTACAAACACCGTAACATCGTCGATGTGCTCAAGAGGAGAAGGTTGAATTGGGCAGGCCATATAGCAAGAATAACAGAGAATAGACTACCTACAATGGCTTTCAGCAGAACAGTAGAAGGAACGAGAAGAAGGGGGAGACCCAGAATTAGATGGCGGGATAACATTCGGCAGGACACAACTAGGATGAAGAGCAACAGCAACTGGACGAACAGCGCATTGGACAGGCAGAAGTGGAAGAGCCTCATAGAGTAGGCGTATGGTGGATAATGCCCTTGCCACATGTAAAGTACAGTAAAAGTAACCTAAGGACATCTCACACATCCATGCCCGAAGCAGGATTCGAACCTGCGACCGTAGCGGTCGCGCGGTTCCAGACTGCAGCGCCTAGAACCGCTCGGCTACTCCGGCCGGCGAGGATGTAGTGTGCAAGCGACACTCTGAAAAGAACTGATTGATGCAGCAGATGAATTCGTCTTGGACTACATCAAACCAGTTGCCAGATTAGTGACTGAGAATAAATATGAATTGTCAAACGCTTTCGTGACCTATTGTCCATTCCTAAGGTCTGTATAGGTTGCATGGACATTACATGTTAAATCCTTCAAAATTAATGTATCAATGCGGAAGTGTTTAACAAATGTAGAAGACGAATGTTATGTGCCCAGATACAGGTGAAAACCAAGCTGATGTAATGCCCATTAAGTCCTTAAAAATGGAGTTGTAGCTCCGAAACGCTTTGGACAGTACTTAGATAATTAAAAATATCTGACTTAACACAGATTATTAAAGTAATGAATATACGTAGTCTAAAGTACAATACCCTACCAAGAAACTACACGTCAATAAGGGTTATTCCCAGGTTGTGTAAGTTAAAACAATTTGTTACATTGTGTGACACTTACTTTATGGGCAATCCCAATATAAGCAGTACGTTAATATACGAACGCTATCGTTAGCCGCATTAGCAATAAGAGCATACGCGATGGTAGGATCCGATTCATTTACTCACTTAAGAGCCATAGAAAAGTTCCACGGTTGAATTAAAATGTTATTAATTAATCTAACTTTCAAGCAATTGTAGCGTGGTTTATCTGTAATGTGTCTTCAGGCATCTAACAGCACCAAGTAGAGAATCAGAGAAAGTATTATTTCTCGTCGGCCGGTGTGGCCGAGCGGTTCTTGGCGCTTCAGTCCGGAACAGTGCGACCGCTACGGTCACAGGTTCGAATCCTGCCTCGGGCAGGGATATGTGTGATGTCAAATGGTTCAAATGGCTCTGAGCACTATGGGACTTAACTTCTGAGGTAATGTGTGATATCCTTAGGTTAGTTAGGTTTAAGTAGTTCTAAGTTCTAGAGGACTGATGACCTCAGACGTTAAGTCCCATAGTGCTCAGAGACATTTGCACCATAGTATTATTTCACGCCCTTTGTCGGAAGTTCATCTTCCCCTTTACAGTTATCGTAGATTGATGGTTCCCTTGTGCAAAGCTGCAAAGAGTTGTCTGGATTCTGTTTATCAATAGATAACATTAGTAAGAATTGTTTATGCCATACAATCTTGTTTTCAGAAATTAACACACATTTTGATAACAGCTGCTAACTTCTGACGGTTACATTTCACAACAAGAACAGCTTTACAGCTACCTCACAACTGCCTGCCGCAAAACGTAACACAGACAACAAGTGAAGAGGAACAGAGATATATCAGTTTCAGTACAAATACATAGCTGCATAACCGATATATCGATGTCCTTGCCTAAAGAATTACAGGTAAATATTTCGTGAAAGCGAGAAGAACAGTCTTCTATAGATATAGTACTGAATCTAAATACTCCAGACTTGAAAACTGAACAGAACTTTCAAGTACATTAAAAATGTGTTGTTGTTGTTGTTGTGTTCTTCAGTCCAGAGACTGGTTTGATGCAGCTCTCCATGCTACTCTATCCTGTGCAAGCTTCTTCATCTCCCAGTACCTACTGCAACCTACATCCTTCGAATCTGTTTAGTGTATTCATCTCTTGGTCTTCACCTACGATTTTTACCCTCCACGCTGCCCTCCAATACTAAATAGGTGATCACTTGATGCCTCAGAATATGCCCTACCAACCGACTCCTTCTTCTAGTCAACTTGTGCCACAAATTTCTCTTCTCTCCAACTTCATTCAATACATCCCCATTAGTTATGTGATCTACCCATCTAATCTTCAGCATTCTTCTGTAGCACCACATTTCGAAAGCTTCTATTCTCTTCTCCTCCGAACTATTTATCGTCCATGTTTCACTTCCATACATGGCTACACTCCATACAAATACTCTCAGAAACGACTTCCTGACACTTAAATCTGTACTCGATGTTAACAAATTTCACTTCTTCAGAAATGCTTTCCTTGCCCTAGACAGTCTACATTTTATATCCTCTCAACATCGACCATCATCAGTTATTTTGTTCCCCAAATAGCAATACTCATTTACTACTTGAAGCGTGTCATTTCCTAATCTAATTACCGCAGCATCACCCGATTTAATTCGACTACATTCCATTATTCTCGTTTTGATTTTCTTGGTGTTCATCTTATATCCTCCTTTCAAGACACTGCCCATTAAGTTCAGCTGCTCTTCCAGGCCCTTTGGTGTCTCTGGCAGAATTACAATATCATCGGCAAACCTCAAAATTTTTATTTTAACTCCTTGGATTTTAATTCCTTACTCCGATTTTTTCTTTTGTTTCGTTTACTGCTTGCTCAATATACAGATTGAATAACATCGGGGATAGGCTACAGCCCTGTCTCACTCCCTTCCCAACCACTGCTTCCGTTTCATGTCCCTTGTCTCTTATAACTGCCATCTGGTTTCTGTACAAATTCTAAATAGCCTTTCGCTCCCTGTATTTGACCCCTGCCACTTGACAATGTTGACTGGAATACTTTCTTTCAAATTATAAAGGTGGCAGGGGTCAAATACAGTCTACAAATACTAGACACGTAGGTTTGCCTTTTCTTAATTTAGCTTCTAAGATAAGTCGTAAGGTCAGTATTGCCTCACGTGTTCCAACATTTCTACGGAATCCAATATGATCTTCTCCGAGGTCCGCTTCTACCAGTTCTTCCATTCGTCTGTAAAGAATTCGGGTTAATATTTTGCAGCTGTGACTTATTAAACTGATAGATCGCTAATTTTCACATCTGTCAACACCTGCTTTCTTTGGCATTGGAATTATTATATTCTTCTTGAAGTCTGAGGGTATTTCGTCTGTCCCAAACATCTTGCTCACCAGGTGGTAGAGTTTTGTCACGACTGGCTCTCCCAAGGCCGTCAGTAGTTCTAATGGAATGTTGTCTACTCCGGGGGTTTTGTTTCGACTCAGGTCTTCCACTGATCAATCAAACTCTTCACGCAGTATCGTATCTCCCACTTCATCTTCATCTACATCCATTTCCAGAATATTGTCCTCAAGTACATCGCCCTTGTATGGAGTCTCAGTATACTCCTTCCACCTTTCTGCTTTCCCTTCTTTGCTTAGAACTGGGTTTCCAGGTGAGCTCTTGATATTTATACAAGTGGTTCTCTTTTCTCCAAAGGTCTCTTTAATTTTCTTCCCCCTAGTGAGATAAGCCTCTACATCCTTACATTTGTCCTCTAGCCATCCCTGCTTAGCCATTTTCCTGTCGATCTCATTTTTGAGACGTTTGTATTCCTTTTTGCTGGCTTCTTTTACTGCATTTTTATACTTTCTCCTTTCATCAATGAAATTCAAGCTACCTCACAACTGCCTGCCCCAAAATGTAAGCCAGAAAGCAAGTGATGAAGAACAGAGATACATCAGTTTCAGTGCAAATACCTTGCTACATAACCGATATAATCGATGTCCTTGACTAAAGAATTACAGGTCTATATTTCGTGAAAGCGAAATGAACTGTCTTATATAGATTTCATAGTTTTGGTAAGTTTCAGAAAACATGATGTATGGTTATAGTACTAAATTTTAATACTCTCAATTTTAAAACTGAACAGAACTTTCAAGTGCATTAGAAATAAAAAAATAATTATACTTCACACAAAATTGTTAATTTAACATTAGCATTATGCTTTGTAAGCGAGCATTTACATCAGGATTATGAAAAAAAAGAGAACATACAATTTGTAATTTCGTTCTCTTTGGATCGTGTTTTAAACTATAGTGAGCGGGTTGTCCTACACCTAACGATAAAAGTGGTGCTGAACAGTTCCATTAGAAAGACGAGTGCCTTGCGCGGCGAGCGTGGTTTCGGGCGGCGCCAGCGACCACGCTCTGCTCCGTGCCGTTCCGTGGCCGGGGGCCCGCAAACTACCAGATAATGACGGCGGTCGGCAAAGCCAGCGGTAATTACTGCTGATCAGCGCTGCCTGCCGCGGCAACGATCGCCTAAACGCGCGCACCGCCTGTTTGGCCGCGCCGGAAATGGAGGTGCCGGCCGTAATTATTAATACCCGGCGCGCGCACTCGCTACAAAATAATTAGCGCGCCGGCCGCCTTCCACGCGAAGCCGTCTCACCGCCTGGTTTAACCATTCTACTTCACACAGCCCGCTGATCTCTTCCCGTAACGCTCGGAGAGCTTTGTTTTTCTGCGGCGCCGCGCCGTAACGCGTTCGCTAATCGTTTCGCGTGAATGGCTCGCGGGAGTAGTTGGTCGCGTTTTAACTCGCTCGAGCGGCAAACTGCTACGTTTCCGCAAAATCCGCCCGGTCGCACTGGGATTACTAGATATGATGCTCCTGCGCGGCTGTTCGGATGATAAACGGTGGCGCGGGCCAGCTTATGTGGATACAGAAGGATTAATGGCGCAAGAAAACGCTGTCGTAATATTAATTTGGCAAATTTATATCCTGTACGTTATAATTTTAAATATTCATAAATACAGAACCATTAATCCAAACTTTTTGTCGCCTTACTAAAGACCTAATTTATCGCACGTAAATTTCTGCTGTTGGAGTTCGTCGAACTGCAAGACAAAACACCAGACGACGTTTCATTTTACACTACTGGCCATTGAAATTGCTACACCATGAAGATAACGTGCTACAGACGCGACGTTTAACCGACAGGAAGAAGATGCTGTGATATGCAAATGATTAGCTTTTCACAGCATTCACACAAGGTTAGCGCCGGTGGCGACTCCTACAACGTGCTGACATGAGGAAAGTTTCCAACCGATTTCTCATACACAAACAGCAGTTGACCGGCGTTGCCTGGTGAAACACTGTTGTGATGCCTCGTGTAAAGAGGAGAAATGCGTACCATCAGGTTTCCGACTTTGATAAAGGTCGGATTGTACCCTATCGCGATTGCGGTTTATCATATGGCGACATTGCTGCTCGCGTTGGTCGAGATCCAATGACTGTTAGCAGAATATGGAATCGGTGGCTTCAGGAGGGTAATACGGAACGCCGTGCTGGATCCCAACGGCCTCGTATCACTAGCAGTCGAGATGACAGGCATCTTATCCGCAGGGCTGTAACGGATCGTGTAGCCACGTCTCGATCCCTGAGTCAAGACGTTTGCAAGACAACATCCATCTGCACTAACAGTTCGACGACGTTTCCAGCAGCATGGATTATCAGCTCGGAGACCATGGCCGCTGTTACCCCTGACGCTGCATCACAGACAGGAGCGCCTGCGATGGTGTACTCAAGGACGAACCTAGGTGCACGAATGGCAAAACGTCATTTTTTTTGGGATGAATCCAGGTTCGGTTTAAAGCATTGACGGCGCTTTGAACAGTGGACGTTAAATTTCAGATGTGTTACGGCCCGTGGCTCTACCCTGGTTTCGGTCCCTGTGAAACCCTACATTTCAGCAGGATAATGCACGAGCGCATGTTGCAGGTCCTGCGCGGGCCTTTCTGGATACATAAATGTTCGACTGCTGCCCTGGCCAGCACATTCTCCAGATCTCTCACCAATTGAAAACATCTGGTCAATGGTGGCCGAGCAACTGGCTCGTCACAATACGCCAGTCACTACTCTTGATGAACTGTGGTATCGTGTTGAAGCTGCATGGGCAGCTGTACCTGTACACACCATCCAAGCTCTGCTTCACTCAATGCCCAGGTGTATCAAGGCAGTTATTACGGCCAGAGGTGGTTGTTCTGCGTACTGATTTCTTAGGATCTATGCACCCAAATTGCGTGAAAATGTAATCACATGTCAATTCTAGATAATATTTTTGCCCAATGAATACCCGTTTATCATCTGCATTTCCTCTTGGTGTAGCAAATTTATTGGCGAGTAGTGTAGTAACATGGCTTACAAACGGATGATGTTATCGAATGCTATAAAACAAGGGCCGGTTTAAGGCACTTGCGACAGAAGTGGCCGCTTGGGATACCTGTAACACAATAACTAGCGACAACAATCCATTATTAGGCCATGTATTTATTTTCTATTTGTTCTTCAAGTATTTTTTTTACTTTATTTTTTCTAGATTTGTTTTTAAAGGTATTACAAAGATCCCATGCAGCGGCAACTTCTTTTTTTTGGTCATCAGTCTACTGACTGGTTTGATGTGGCCCGCCACGAATTCCTTTCCTATGCTAACCTCTTCATCTCAGAGTAGCACTTGCAACTACGTTCTCAATTATTTGCTTGACGTATTCCAATCTCTGTCTTCCTCTACAGTTTTTGCCCTCTACAGCTCCCTCTAGTACCATGGAAGTCATTTCCTCATGTCTTAGCAGATGTCCTATCATCGTGTACCTTCTCCTTATCAGTGTTTCCCACATATTCCTTTCCTCTCCGATTCTGCATAGAACCTCCTCATTCCTTACCTTATCAGTCCACCTAATTTTCAACATTCGTCTATAGCACCACATCTCAAATGCTTCGATTCTCTTCTGTTCCGGTTTTCCCACAGTCCATGTTTTACTACCATACAATGCTGTACTCCAGACCGGTTTTCCCACAGTCCATGTTTCACTGCCATACAATGCTGTACTCCAGACGTACATCCTCAGAAATTTCTTCCTCAAATGAAGGCCGGTATTTGATATTAGTAGACTTCTCTTGGCCAGAAATGCCTTTTTTGCCATAGCGAGTCTGCTTTTGATGTCCTCCTTGCTCCGTCCGTCGTTGGTTATTTTACTGCCTAGGTAGCAGAATTCCTTAACTTCATTGACTTCGTGACCATCAATCCTGATGTTAAGTTTCTCGCTGTTCTTATTTCTACGGCAACTAATGCACACCATCTCATCAGAGTATCCAAACACTTCTATGTAATTGTTACTTGGTGACCACTTCTCCGAGAGTCATTCACGCTAATATTAATGCACGCTAGCAGTGCTGTGTTGTCACCTAATCAACATCTTCTAAGGACTCAAAGACCCACCGATCCAAAGTCCCTTTGAAAGCGAGTACACCATAAAGCGGAACTATTTTTCACACCTTGCCTCTCAAGAAGAAAAAATCGCCTAAGGCGATCATTCTTTGCACACGTCTTTGTTGACGGTATTGTCAGAAATTTATAGCTCCACAGCTTCTTTTATAATACTGTCCCAAAAACTAGTAGTCCGAGTAATAACAGACGTCTCAGCAAATGCGGTACGGTCTTCGTTTCCTAGAGCATGTTGCGCCACTGCTGATGTCTCAGGATACGGTAGGCGGAAACATTTCTCGTGTTCCATACGGCGCTATTCAATAGTACGTTCAGTCTGTCCGATATAGAACTGCCTACACCCACAAGGTATTTCATATACTCCTGGCGTTATGAGACGAACATCATCTTTCACAGACCTCATTAACTGTCGAATTTTAGCCGGTGGCCTAAAAACCGTATCGATTTTATGCTCCTTTAGAAGCCGGCTGATCTTTCCTGTTATTGGGCCACAGAACGACAGGAACTTAAGCTACTTTTGCTTATGTTTCTTCGGCAAGAGGGCTTGAGAAACCTGGCGGTTGCAGTAGCCGTTTTCTATGAAACCTTTCCGTAACTTGCCCAGCTCCTTCGGAAGGCTCTAAGAGTCTGAAACGGCTTCCGCTCTATGCACCAATGTTCTCAGAACAGAAATTTTCTGGGAAGGCTGGTGATAGCTGGTAGCAGATATCGGGCTGCGTGGGTGGGTTTTCCAGTAAACACAGTGGCTGAGACACCTGTTTTCCTTCCGGCGGACGAGGTCGTCTAGAAAACTAGTAAAAGCAAGGCACCATCTCTCTTTACTTGCGTCGTGTTTCTGACGTTATCATGTATGCTGTTGATGATGTGAAAAATCCTCTTAGCTTTCCACGCCAATGAGGCCACACAAAGAATATGTCATCGACGTAACAATAAAAGCAACTAGGCTTTGCAGAAGCCGTGACCAGGACGAACTGGTGCTAATGGGCTTCTCATCGCAGTGTTTTTTAAATAAATCCAAAACAGTGTCCTCAAACAACTGCGAGAGCAATTCTAAATATTCTTTGATGGGAACCCGAGTGAACAATCACACAACGTCAAAGCTAAGCACCATATCTCCTTCAATTAATTCGACTGATGAAGTCGGTCGTATTCTTGATGTGGTGCTCAGAATAACCAGCGTGCGGAGTAAGGAAGTTGGCCAGATGTTTAGTGAGAGCATGAAGAAGCTTGCGATCTTTTCGTCTGGTGATTCAATAACAGGAAAGATTGGCCGGTTTCTAAAGAAGCTTAATAACGATATCGATTTTAGGGAACCAGCTAAAATTCGACATCCACTGAGGCTTGTGAAAGATGATGTTGGACTTGGAACGACAGGAGTATACAGGATGTTACAAAAAGGTACGGCCAAACTTTCAGGAAACATTCCTCACACACAAAGAAAGAAAATATGTTACGTGGACATGTGTCCGGAAACGCTTGCTTTTCATGTTAGAGCTCATTTTATTACATCTCTTCAAATCATATTAATCATGGAATGCAAACACACAGCAACAGAACGTACCAGCATAACTTCAAACACTTTGTTACAGGAAATGTTCAAAATGTCCACCGTTAGCGAGGATACATTCATCCACCCTCCCTCGCATGGAATCCATGACGCGCTGATGCAGCCCTGGAGAATGGCGTATTGTATCACAGCCGTCCACAATGCGAGCACGAAGAGCCTCTACATTTGGTACCGGGGTTGCGTAGACAAGAGCTTTCAAATGCCCCCATAAATGGACGTCAAGAGGGTTGAGGTCAGGAGTGCGTGGAGGCCATGAAATTGGTCCGCCTCTACCCATCCATCGGTCACCGAATCTGTTGTTGAGAAGCGTACGAACACTTCGACTGAAATGTGCAGGAGCTCCATCGTGCATGTACCACATGTTGTGTCGTACTTGTAAAGGCACATGTTCTAGCAGCACAGGTAGAGTATACCGTATGAAATCATGGCGGTCAATCGAGGAAGTACAGTACATAATAACGAAACTAAAATGAGCCCTAACATGGAAATTAAGCGTTTCCGGGCACATGTCAACATAACATCTTTTCTTTATTTGTGTGTGAGGAATGTTTCCTGAAAGTTTGGCAGTACCTTTTTGTAACACCCTGTATACAATGCACTGTGAGTGTGGAAAGTTCTATGTGGGACAGACTGTACGTACTATTGAACAGCACCGTGTGGAACACGATTTCGCCTTCGGTATCCTGTGAAATCAGCGGTGGCGGAACATGCTTTAGAAAGCGGACACTGAACTGCATTTTCCGAAACATCTGTTATTACGAAGACTAATAGTTTTCGGAACGGTGTTATAAAAGAAGCTATCGAGGTTAAAATTTCTGACAACACCGTCAATAAAGACGGCGGTCTGCAGCTAAGCGCTGCTTGGAATACGACCACCGGAAAATTGAAACGGGAGCGTCAAGCGCATTACCGTATATGGAGCTGGGTCGACCATCAGTGACGTCACTGAAGACTACGCGGCTGTATAAGGACGGCAGCAGCAATCATTCGAAAGTCAGCACCTGACAATGACCGGGGAGAACTCGGACGAAAACTGGTGGATTTTAAACTACTCTACACGGCTGGAAGCCGGAGAAAACTTTATCAATATATATCGCCGCGAAACTGTGCATTCGTCTGTCACAGTGCACAAGTTATGAAAAAATATTGTGCGATAAACCGCACGTTTGTTTCCGTACCACCGCACCGAACACATAAAAAAGAGACTAGAACATTAAAAAGTATAGCTGCGTCGACACAGTAATACATAGTCATACAAGTGTAGCTGTCTTGCTATGAGGGCATAGTTATATGTTTTAATATTCAACTCTCTGTTTAATGTGAGTCCGATACGATGGCACGAAAAAAAAGTGCGCTTTATCGCACGAAATGTTTTCACACCCTGTGAACTTTGCATCTGAATATGGCAGCTTATTCCTGTGGAAACCAGTAATTCTGTGTACCTATACGCTATGAAGTTCATAAAACCTTTGTATCTGAAGCTTGATTCATTGACTTCATTGTACTCTCTGCAGCCGACTATGACATGTATTACCCTTACAAATCTGCCCTGTATTTGTATAGTCAAGCGGAAAAGCGAAGAAACGACTACAGCCAAACCAAGACCATCCAAACCTTACATACTGACAGACAGGGACCACTGAACATTATATAGTGTGGTGTAAAAAACAGCATGAATTCGTCGAAATTAATAACTCGTTAATACCAAAGTTCCACCAGCAGACCAGCTAGTACAGTGACGGTGAGGAGGGAGTAGAACGGTCGATCAAGTTCTCATGTGGCACACATATCTGAAGTCGTTACTAACAGACGCTCGAGACGGTGCAAAGCGCTACAAAACTATGACTGCAAACAAGTGATTTGGAATAATGAGTCACGTTATACCATGCGGCAATCTGACGGAATGGTCTGGATTTGGCGAATGTCTGGTGAACTTTACCTGCCATCATGTGTAATGCCACCAGTTGGGTAAGGAAGAGATTTTGTTTCTCTATATGGGTGCTTGAACCGTGTCGTTTGCCAAGGTTCCTGTTTTCCCTTGGTTTATTTCTGATTTCCGCGGTTTCCTAGAGGACGTTGCAGAGAATCCGCGAGCTCGCTGCTAGAGTGTCTGCTGGGAGCCGGGCGGAGGGCGGACGATGGAGTCGAGACGAGTGCTTGGCCCTGCACGACCGTTGTACAGCGGGACGCGCGGTCCCTCTATACTAAGTTTGGATGGGCCCAAAAACCCGGGGCGTGAGGGCTCAAGAGTTCGTAATTCTGTGGACAACGTTTGCTTTCCGTTCATGGACTGGGGAAAGCTATGAAGTCCGTCTGTGGCTGCCAATAACATCCAGAAGGTGTTGTCGTCACTGAAAGTAAGATTTTCATCTAGTTAGTGCAACGGTCGTCGTCTGGAGGGGCCAATCTCTCGCTCTAGTGGGAGCTATTTATAGCTGTGTGGTAACGTTTCTCTGCTTTGACGTTTGTGATCGGAAATTGCCTTGCGTGTGTTACTCGCCCCTTGGATGATCGTGTATTTGAACGCCATGCTGCCTTACTTAAGGAGCGTGTCATAAAAAATATATATATATATATATATATATATATATATATATACGGCTGTGGACCTTCTGCAAGCCGTTGTTTTCCCATGGACGGCGTAGGTCACAGTGTGGATAAGCAAGATGTAAAATTTTTAGATAACATTGTACTGTCTGGCGGAGAGATAGAGTGAACTGTGGCCAATTAATTTTATAGATGTCTGAATTGCGACATTATGTTAATGTTCGCTAATACCTCTTGTGTTGTACTAAAAATGTTCACATGTGTGTGACATCTTATGGGACTAAACTGCAAAGGTCATCAGTCCCTAAGCTTACACACTACTTAACCTAAATTACCCTAAGGACAAACAAATACACCCATGGCCGAGGGAGGACTCGAACCTCCGCCGAGACCAGCCGCACAGTCCACGACTGCAGCGCCCTAGACCGCTCGGCTAATCATGCGCGGCGTGTTTTAGTAAGTAGGCATATTTAACGGTACTCATTGCTATTGTGTATATATTCTTGTGTTAAGGAGTTTAGTCCCCGTGGCATTTAAGTGCTCTATTTAATTTTATTTAAGGTGGGGCAAGAGTTTCTATTTGCTAGTCCGCATAGCCACAACTGATGGTTGCTCAGTCTGTCTGAAATGTTGAGTCCATTGGGTAGAGATCGTTGTTGACTTGCTCTCCTCAGCCTCGAACCACAATATTGCCACTACGACGTTAGTTCTGCTGGAATCTCATTTGCAGAACTTATCAGTTCTTGTGAGCACAAATAAAGCTACTTTTGCCTTTGTAATTTTCAAAGCTTTGGTTAATGATTAAAAATCGGCAACTGTTCGTCCAACCTAGTGGTTCGTGTTAGACGAGTTCCCTTTCCAGTTCGGGTACATGTTTCCTCGTCCTAGTGGAGCCATCCTCTTTCCCGAGCCACGCCGAGTAACAGTTAACAGAGCGTCTATTGCCGCTTAAAAGTTCCAGGAGAATGAAACAAGAGGTTCACTATCTACTCCAACGTTATGCTCAAGAAATGCGAATGGATAACCTATGTATTGCACACTATTAAGATAGTTCTAGTTTTGGAGAAATTGCTCTGTGGTAAAATTTAGCCTTCTGTGTCGGTAATCCGGCATATTTCACGATCCAACATTGTTATAGAACAGAAAGATTTGGTTTTGATACATTTTCTGATACGTGACTTAATTATTTGCTGTCAATGTTAATTGCTTTAAATGAATATTCTTTAATCTGTGGTATTGTTCTGAATGAGTGATCGCCCTTAACGGTGTAACATTGAATGTACGTCTGATTGTCCCCTAAATCCTTGCTCAAGTTTATGGGACTTTATTAATCGTTGATCTTTATCGTTTATGGTCTTAAATATATGCTTGTTAAAACGGAATAATCTTAGATTCCTATTGAATATTAAGTAATTCTTAACTTATACAGCAAATATTACGACTGCAAATATTCTCTCATTGTTACACTTGCTTGTTCTGTGGTTTGCACTGAAGGTTGTGACAGTAAATGCAAAATCAAAACTGAAGATTTTTGGCAAGTTAATCGTTTCCCTTATTATTACCTTTAAAGATAACTGATTGTTTGTCGCCTTTTATTGAAATTGGTTGGATTGACCCCATAGAAAGTATATCAGTGCTTTTCAAGGTTAGGGCGTGTCTATCATATTCTGCGTAAGAAAACGCTAAATGCGGACGGATATAACCACTGTTTACTGCACTGTGTACTGTGCGCAGCGGAGGAACAGTTCGGAGACAATGATTGTATCGGCATCCTGTTACAAAGTGCCATCTCTGAGACAACGGCTTAACGTACTTAAAATGGTCTGATCTGCCCAGAGTCCCGCTCAGACCAATGAAACACATTTCGAATGACCTAGAACGTCGACTTCGCTCTAGATCCCAGCGTCCGAGATCACTACCAACTCTGGTTTCAGCTAATGAGGGAACGATTCCTCCACAGAGAGAGAGAGAGAGACCTAATTAAAATTGTCTCCAGCATATTTCAAGCGGTCACTAAGTAGAGGTATTGACATACGCACATTAATGTCCTCCAGTAGGTGTTCTGATACTCTGATCATATACTGCACCTGTTCACTAATTATATCGTTAATTACACTGAAAAGCCGAAATATGTCTTAGGCCCCAGGAACACAATAATTTTACTTTCCAATGTAATCATAATTCTGTAAGGCAGTACCGTGACTCTTTTACTCGTCGAATGTATCGGAAATTTAGGGATTCATGCGTAAGCATCGGCGGCTACCTCCTTTCAAATGTCCCGCCGTGTGATTCCTCGCCATAGACAGCACCATCCAACCAGTGGGTGCGCCCGCGCCGCCGCCAGCAGCCATGCGGTTACTGACAGCGGCAGAATGGTTGGCTGCGTCAAGTCGGACTCAGCTCGGCGGGGAGTGACGCGCTGTGTATGGTCCGAGTTTGACCATGTTGGCCGTTAGTGTTTGGTAAGAGGCCTATTGGCACGGCGGTTCTCCAACGCTCTCGAGTGCGCATTTTGTGAGCGAACTTGACCCTGTGTCTCCGTAGGGCCCTTAAATTTAATCCATTTATTCGTTCAAGTCATTTTCCTCTCATTTGCGGATTCAGTTTCTATAAAATAATGTATGGAGACTATCATTCATAAAATTCGTTGGCTTTTGGATTATAAGATTACCGTGCTGTCCTTCGACCCAAGTGAGCTTGTAGCTGGTGACGCACGTTGGATACGCTAAGAGAAGGAGATGTTGGAAGTGTCTGGGTTTGGTTCCTGTCCCAGTAACTAGCCTCCCGACGCTGGGCATAATCAAGGTGCTACAATGCCTGAGATGTGCTCCCCCCCTCCCCCCACCCAAGCGTATTGTTGGTTCTAATGTTCAGCAGTGGACTCCTAATTACAGTAAATCTGACAAGTTAACAACATTTAAAATAGTGTAAATGATAGGTGACTCCTTGAGCAGAGAATTACCGACTTTTGCGTGGACGGTGTCTGCTAAGCTAATCCAATCCTGACTGAACGCCCGATTACTGGAGACAGAGAAGGGGGGCTAGTTGTGTCTCAACTTAGACGCTCCGTTAGTTTCTTTCAGCCGCATGGCTTTTGTGACACACGCAGAGGACACCGAACTTTTTGGCACTATAGTTCTCTTGTGAAATGGCCGCCTGCGTGCATTGGCTGGCCACATCATCTTGGCCGATCCTGTTACTTCCTGCATGACCTCACACCTCAGAGAATTCAGTTACGTAACCTCATTACGGGCATCTCCGGCAATAATTCTAATATTCTCGTTCCATTTTCCTTTCTTTTAAACCTTTTTATCTTATTTTATGTGTTAGTTACTGCGAGTTTAAGAGTTCCAGTGTGTTGGGTTAATGTTTTGCAGGATCTTTTCCTAGGTTCTTAAATTTCCTCAGATTTTATCTGTCGCTGGCTACGTTTAAAATTTTGATGAGCTGGATTGCTCGTTTCTTAATTTGTTAAATTGTTTTTAAGGTTTTAGTATCATGGACGTGGCCAAGTTATCTTAATTTAAGGGGTTTTAGATGTACAGGCAGTATGTTAGTGGGATGTATTTATAAGTCATTCTTAATGTTACCCATCAAGTTCTTTGTTTCATTTTAGTTGTTATCCAGTAAGTAGTTTTCAATTGTGATATAGGATTTCAGAAGGCCAGTTAGTCCTTTTTGTCAGAATAGTTACGCTACATGTTCGCGTTTACAGTTTTTCGCTTTATCCTAATTGTTTGTATTCAAAATTAAATTCTGCTATTTCTTTATCGATTTATAGTTGAGAGCGCTTTGGGCTTCTTGATAAATTGTAAAAAAAATTTGGGAATGAATCTATCTCAAATTTATTAAGTCTTAATAGAAGTTCGGTGTACTCAGAAAGTTTACCTGTCTTAAAATTAAATGGATGCACCTCAAAATCTTTTATTATAAATGTTTTACAAATCGTGAATGACGCTCACCTTATCTCCAACCCAGTTCTTCCGAGCAACTGGGAGCCATTTAACTGCAGAACAACATTATGCTGAGCAAACGTTTAAATTCAAAAACTTTTGTGTAAACGTGTTAAATCGAGTTGATAAAATTTTTGAGTGGGTCTTCAGAGTAACATTTATGACTAAGTACTGAAATGAACAATCTGGCTCGTAAGAAGATTACACTTCCCAGATGAAGAGATGCCTTTCAGAGTATTTATTTCTACAGTAATTAATTAAAATTTCATTGCATCACTCTGTTGCTGTGTACAGGTGTTACTAGACAGTAACGACCCACTCGTAGCATTAAACAGCGCAGTTATATCAAATCCCAGCCCATCGCTTTTTCGAGCACTAATTATCTCGTATTGAACCGCCACGCGGTGGAACTGTGCTGCTAGCTCTGGGTCAATTTCATGCGCTGATCGTAAGTTTTTTTTCACCCAGCTCGCTGTCTGTGTTTCTGCCGCTCACTTGGATATACGACAGCAAAACATATCACCGTCCTAGCTGAAGCAATAATAAAGGAATAGGACCGGCTTGGAACTGTTAAACAGTGGAACAGTACAAGGCAATTTTATTTGTGGCTGGCGAATTTCCATTCCCGCTCGAGGGTAAATGAAGATGCCTTTAGCCGCCTTAAGATATCACTTTTGAAAAGACTGAATTAGTGATTTGAAAATAATTGAATTACCGAATGCTTATGAAATAGTAAGACAAACGCAAACACAGCTCACGTAATACTACAAACTGGAATCAGAAATAACACTCAGCTAATATAACTCCTTTGATGTAGAAAGCACGGACAATTGCGTCCTGGTTACTGAAACCATTAAATTATTAGCTGGAAACCTGGAATCACAAGACATTTTAACTCATGAACATATATATGAAACAAGTAAATTGTTACACATAATATAAAAACAAAACTATTTTGAATTTAGCGAGAAATACTTAATACAATAAGATTTATATTTAGGTTCACATATTTCAGGAACACTGTAACCTCCCCACAAAATATGTTTAAATAATATGAGTATGATTCTAATTTAGTGTAACCTCAAAACAAAATTCTTTCACAGTGTAACCTCCCCACAAAATTCATTTACATTTAATCTCCCCACAAAATTCGTTCCCATTTATGCCCTCCCTACAAAATTCTTTTCACATTAACCTCCACACAAAATTCTTACTGATTTAATCTAAGCTCCAAATTCATTCACATTTAGCGTAACCTCAAAACAGAAAAACTCCTAAACCTCTCAACAGTAAAAATTATAATTATGTCGTTCACATTCAGTGTAACGTCCCAATAAAAAAATAAATTCAGTAACCTGGTAATAAAAAAATGTAACTAACCTCTCAATTAAATTGTCGCTCACTTATGACTTTTCAATAAATCACTGTGAATTTAACCTGGTAAATTTTGGACGACAGCAGTGCTGCGTCATGGCGCTGAAAGATCATTCTGAATTAAAAAAAAAATTCTTACCTCAATGAAGTCGCCGTATATATCTGCTCTTACAATAAATTATACCTGCACAGCTCTGTGCAATGCTGGCCGACCTATCTGTCATTTATGAAAGGAAGCAACTCATTTTTCTATTGCAATAATCGGGATGATCATGGATGGGAGAAATTAGTAAATTGTTTAAATTGAAATGAATGGTTGTTAAAAGTTACTTTTTATGAGGAAGATTATTATTTCGAGAGTTTTAAAACATTTACATGCGACTTGAGATATCATTACTACATATGCGCGAGGCTGCTTTTTACCTTATACATAAGACTCAGGCTCCGACATCGCTGCACCGCGACCGGGCCAGCCAACACGATACACCAGACCAGACCAGTGCAGACTCCAGACTAGCAACAACTTACTGCTACAGCTACACTATTCCTACTGCAGTCAACACTGCTCTCTGGTCAGAGACTTTGCATATCGCAGGCAGCGCATGAGCAATACATCGAAATTACATCTGCTCGGACCTCTTACATAACCCTCCACTGGGGGTCAAAAATTTGGCAGCGATGGTGAGTCAATTGGACTTGCCATGAGCAACAAAATTTTTCTAAAATCTACTTAATTAATTAGGTTTACAGACACAGAGTATATACATATATATGGAAGTGCAGAATATGAAATGAAATAGAGTGCACATGCACTGAGTACAGAACACATCAAGAAATGACAAAAAGTATACGCAATGAGTACAAAACATATTAACAAATGACATAAAGTGCACACGCACGGTATATATCTCTACCATTTTACAAGAACTAGGATACGCAATGAGTAAAAAACATATTAACAAATGACATAAAGTTCACATACACTGTATATATCTCTACCATTTTACAAGTACTAGGAAAGGAAAGGGAACGATTGCATCATGGTTGTTGCACAGTAGGTTGCACGTAGCTGCACTGAAAGTCCATATCTTTCTACAGAAGCACAACACCAAGTGAGACAATCTGAAGTTGTCTTCCCTGAAGTATTAATCAGTGTAGCGAAGACACTGGAATGTCGTATTGATATTCAATGTTATCATTTTGGTAGTACATTAGGTACACCAAACAGTGGGACAATAATAACATCTCCATCGTTCAAGGTGGTGGACAGCATGATGTGTCAACACCACACTCCTGCAGAATTGATACTTTTTCACCAACGTAGAATTAGTGCAAAATCCAAATATAGTGCTCCATGATCATGAGGATGGACAGGACAAACGGATATTGCATTTAGGTCAGAAGGTGAAGGACATTAAGTCTTATGCTAATCATCATAAAGAATTACACTAGTCTATCAACCGATTTGAGTAATTGTTGGCACTCATTGCCCAGTTACTAAACATTTCTGTACTATGTATGGAGTATTACAGAACATTATTCATAAGTCATCTGTTTACACTAAATATTGGCACTTATTGGCCAGTTACAAACCATTTTTATGCATTATTCAGAAGTGATCATTCAAAGCAAGAGTTAATTAATGTCATACCATTTACATAATTCATCTAGTTATAGTAATCATTGACACTTATTGGCCAGTTACAAACCATTTTTATGCATTATTCAGAAGTGATCATTCAAAGCAAGAGTTAATTAATGTCATACCATTTACATAATTCATCTAGTTATAGTAATCATTGGCACTCATTGGCCAGTTACAAACCATTTTTATGCATTATTCAGAAGTCATCATTCAAAACGGGAGCTAATGAGTGTAGCATCAAGCTACTGGTATTCATATATAATAGCATGTATGTGACATAAGACAAATTTAAAATATAAGAAACTGTGGCATTCATTGACCAGTTACAAAGTATTCATATAGTTTTATAAAACATTATTCGGTATTATTCAGAAGACTTCATTCAAAATGAGAGTTAATTATTGGTATATCATTTATAAAGTATAACAAAAGTATTATTTACAGAAATTATTGGCATAGCATTTATGCATTATTAGAAAACATCATTCAGTATTACTCAGAACTCATCATTCAAGTGACATAGGACACATCCAAAATGCAACACACTGCAACTATTACTCAAGGTCCATGGTCCAATAATACATAGATATAATGGATTCAATACATCTGACATATCTGCATTATATTTAGTACTATAAATATCTCTTAAACTAGTAGCATTATTTGGGACTGGTAATACATTTTTTTTTTGCCAGCAATGCATTGCGTTGGGATCGATAATTAATTGCCGGGGCATGAAAATATTTGCTTTTGACTTATTGCTGCAAATAAGGATTAGTAACGTCATTCGTCATGAGTCAGCTGTAGCAAGGTTCTGAAACAAGTAGAGTATATGTGATCACATTCATGAATGACACACACAAATGGGTAATAAAAAATGAAAGTACTAGAACAGGTTTAATAACAAACTGCTTATAGCACATTAATTTCATGAACAGCTTCTCCTGGAAAAAATAAAAAATGGATTATTCAGCTGAAAGAAGAAACGCATATTATGCTGAAAAGTAGTGAACTTCGAATTAACAGGTAATGAAACGTGTACTCAATATGTATGTACTCTAGCTGTGTTTTCCAAAACATTCAGTCATTATACCATGCGATATAAGACATACTGTCAAATGAACTGCAACAGTACTTAAATAACTACATAGCATCTCTTAACTGACAGTAAATATAAAAACTTGATCATTATCCTCATCTGCAAAGAAAAACTTCATTATTCATTATTCATATTACCATTTACTTCATATAACTATTCATAGTGTAGAGTTTCTTATTTCTAGCATATTTCATCACTAAAACTAAGATGTGTAGTTCTGTCTGACATCCTGCATCAATCGCCTCGTATTCTGAAAGAAAAAAAATAGTTAAGACTGCTGTCATACAATGAGTATAGTATATTCTTGTTAATGCTTGTTAATTCTCATCCGTTTACTCTTCATCACAAGGTATTCCATTTTCTTTTGTTCATTCCGAAGGCCAAATTCCCATTTCATAGTAATCCACTGTGGTTTGTTTAATTTATTTCTTTTACACGTTATTGCTTTCTTATACAATAATACACAGGCTCCGACATCGCTGCACCACGACCGGGCCTGCCAACATGATACACCATACCAGACCAGAGCAGACTCCAGAGTAGCAACAACTTAAGTGCTGCGTCATAGCCCTGAAAGATCAACCTTATACATTAATACTCAGGCTCCGTTATCGCTGCACCGCGACCGGGCCAGCCAACACGATACACCAGACCAGACCAGCGCAGACTCCAGACTAGCAACAACTTACTGCTACAGCTGCACAGTTCCTACTGCAGTCAACAGTGCTCTCTGGTCAGAGACCTTGCATATCGCAGGCAGCGCATGAGCAATACATCGAAATTACATCTGCTCGGACCTCTTACAACACTAGCCAACTTCCACATGAATCATACAGAAAGATTAATATATGGAAGTGTAATATCTACTGGTAAGGTACATGGGTAACAAAGTACGCATGGCAGATAAACGCTAGAATACTCTACGGCAGTAACACAATAACACAAATGCTAAACACGAGAACATAATGTTTACAAGTGAAGAATAACAAGAAAACACACACAATATTTTAGACACAACCATTGGAAAAGACAATCACTACCACGCCTTTGACGTATACAGAAAACTCACAAACACAGATACATTAAAAAATGCAAAACGAAATCACCCACAGAAGTACAAATAAGCTCCAATGAAATACATGCTAAACAGACTCAATAAGATTCCCTAAACACTCCCGATAACCAAATGACTATCCACCATAAAACACATGGCATTAATCATGAAAACAAAAAAAGTAGTACATAAAACTCCCTGGCAGATTAAAACTGTGTGCCGGACCGAGGCTCGAACTCGGACATTTGCCTTTCGCAGGCAAGTGCTTTACCATCTGATCTCCCAAGCACGAGTTACGACCTGTCTTCACAGATTTCATTCCTCCAGTTCCTCGTCTCCTACCTTCCAAACTTTACGAAAGCTCTCCTGCGAAACTTGCAGAACTAGCACTCCTGGAAGAAAGGACATGGCTTTGCCACAGCCTGGGGTATGTCTCAAGAATGAGTTTTCACTCTGCAGCGGAGAGTGCGCTGACATAAAGCCTTGAGGATAGTTGTGAGTCGCGCTTGGGAAATTTAGATGGTAGAACACTTGCCTGCAAAAGGCAAAAGTCTCGAGCTCGAGTATATATATATATATATATATATATATATATATACAGAACTACATTTAGAAACTAAAACCAAAACCAGACATGAACAATGTGGTAAATATCAGCTGAATTGTAAGGACTGTTAAGAAATGATCTACACTAGGGTAACTTGCAGGACATTCTACCAGTATCTGAAACGCATATCACAGTACGGAAATATACTATAAATCATTCAACAATTTGAGACCACCTTTAAAGAGGTCAACGTAGGCCAAGCGCAATAGAAAATGATATAAACATTACACAAAAGCACATAAAGAGACACCACCTTTTGAAGAAAACTTCCGTATGCTCAAAGTATGAAAACATTTAATCAGTAACCCTATAATTATTAGACACCAGACAACACATAAAATAAGTGATAAAATCGCCTATTAACAAACAAGCACATTTCCATTCTCATCCCTTACATTCTCTATCTGTACCTCTCCTACTTTCATTTCACCTCTTGTTCTTCACCCCTTTTTCTTCCAACACACTTTCCATTCCCTTACTTTGCGTCCACTGTTTAATCACCTCCCTCTGCCCACATATCTCACACAGCCAGTCTCAATCCCACCACCAACTCCCGATTTAAATCTTCAGCTTCATCTCTACATCTGCATTTCCTTGACACATTAAATAAATACATACATAGTAACATAATTAAATAGCACAAGACAAATATGGTTAATAATGCAGAAAGGGAATATTTTTTAATCAAAGGAAAGGTCGTAAACTTGCTAACAGGCACAAGGCACAAGGCACATCTGGCTAGAAAATTATGAACACTGTTGGTGCGATATATTCGTGAACTTGCCATCGAGACACGCATAGTTGTGCAAAGATACATTGGATTACGACAAAACCAACAGGGTCAAAAGTAGGAACAACTCAAAAATGTACAAGTAGATGACATTTCCCGAAGTTAGAGAAGTCTAGGCATGAAGCACCGTTAGTAAAATCAACATGTAACAAACTATTTCTCTATCCAGTTTCGAGCTAGTTTCTGAATACCTTTCAATACAGGCCGCTGTTGACGTGTATTCCAAAAAAGCTACTTGTGTTTAACCGGGATATGGACCAGACTTACAATAACGCGAACCAGCAGAGATGCATCAATCGGCTGATTGTTCCACATGCAGTCCACAGGTTTTTTGTGTCGTATGCGACATAAAGCGGTGTTTTGGAAAAACGAGTATGGACCGAGCCGACATAAATACTCTTCATTTTAGTCGAAGTTATCGTATTCTGGTAGCCACGATCTATGAGGAGATGTCCACACCCATGTATGTGGCAACACTGTTTCTCGACAGCCACCACGAAACTTGGACGGTACGACATGTAAGTAGAAGCACAGGTTTCTTGGCCCCTTCTATGACTTCACATTTGAACCGGATAGCTAGTACGCGAACTTGGCTTGTTGGTACCTCATGTAATTGACCTCTCATGTAATTGCAACCTCTGTCTAGTGTCCTGTCACACAATTCTTGCATTCCCATCTTCCCCACTCCCACCCCATCGGCTAGGGTTTGGTGACCGATCGTGTTTGAGTATCAGTGCTTTTAGGCCAATGGCTGCTTGAGTTTAGCACTCCCAGGACTCCACGTGGAGCGGCAGTGCATAGCAATGTGTGGGTGATTAGTGGCAACAGCAGTCGCCAACCAGAATTGCCGGGAGCGCAGCAGCAGTAAGCAGTTAGTGAGTAACTGAAAAAAAAGTATTTGTCAAAAAATAATGACACTTTTATGTACGATGTTGCTATTATAATTGTATTTACAGCAACAGTAAATCATGCAGTGCACACGATGAGCAGGGAAGAATTGTACGGGCGTATTTACGGTAAATTTCTAGCAGAGAAATGAGATCACAGTTGTGTACATCAAGACTGAGGGTACAACAGTGCAGTAGCGTAAGTGCGTTGTGAGGTGGACTATTGCTCAGTAAATAATGTCTATGATCCAGAATGGCAAGATGATGCATAACGTGACTAACACACAATAATGCATGTGCTGGAATTATAGGTCCCTCCTAAAATATCTGTACAGTATTCCATCATGTAGGAAGCATAAACAACTGCTGTAAGCATTACTCTGTCTGTAGTAGTGATTGATATTATGTTTGCATGTCGTTATATACTTAGGATGTTGTTAATACTACTACAGTGCTAGCAGAGGTGTTCGTTGCTAAGTAGGCCGTGAAAAAGCCATCGATAGTTCAAATGTCTCTGAGCAGTATGGGACTTAACATCTGAGGTGATCAGTCCCCTAGAACTTAGAACTACTTAAACCTAACTAACCTAAGGACATCACACACATCCATGCCCGAAGCAGGATTCGAACCTGCTACCGTAGCGTTCGCGCGGTTCCAGACTAAAGCGCCTAGAACCACTCGGCCATTCCGGCCGGCCGAGCCTAAGCAAAGCAGCAACAGCCGGTACTAGGATTTGTACGCATCCACAAAAAGTAATGTGTAACAGTGACATTAAGGTGTACTATGAATTTCTTCCCCGAGGTGTAACCATAGATGCTGATATTTATTGTCAACAACTGATACGTCTTGGAAACCTAATCCAAGAATAGCGACCAGATAGAGTGTGTGGAGTGATGTTACTCTTCTGTAACACTCGCTCACATTCTGCCAGACCGACAAAAACACTATATTGGAATTGGATTGCGAAGTCATTCTGCACCTAAGTGAGTCACCTGACCTTGCACTGGCAGATTATCAAATTTTCAACTCTTTATCAAACAACCTTCAAGGAACTTCCTTTCTATATGAAAACGCCCTCCCAACGTGGCTAGACGAGTTCTTCGCCACAAAACCATGTGATTTGTACAGTCCCGGAATCGAAAAGTTACAAAAAACATTGGCAGACTGTTGTAAACAGTGAAGGAGTATGTATGTTTGATGACCATGGTCTCTAGGTGTATCTATTGTGTTTATTTAACTACTGAAAAATGCTACGAACTTATGCACCAATCCAATATAACTGAATCCAGGAAACGCCACGTGTAGCGTTACAAGTTGTTCCGAGCGAACGTTTGTTTTAGGATAGCTTGATGTACCTTCGGGGGCTGACATCTACGGCCTACCCGGAAGATACACGCATCCGTCACTGCCTGCCGTGGGGAAGCTATTCAATGTCTCTTACTGAACGCGTATATTCACCACCTACAAGAATCTAAATAAAGGGTAGTGGTTATTGTGTAATTGCTTTCAAAATTTGTATACTGCACTTTGTTTTTAACAGAAAGGTGGTGTAAAAATCTAAGCTCTGTAGCGGGCATATTTTCGGAGATAGATAATGTTGTGTCGATTCCCTAAGGTCTCGACACAATGAGTGGCTAGGTGCACGCGAAACTAACGCAGACGGGCGTAAATTCTGAAACAGGAGACTGGATGAAAACTATAAAGAAAAGAAGAGAGATTTTAATATACTTAACTTTAATGTAGTCTTGTTCTTGTTGAAATACATCTCTTGCATAGTAGTAAGCAATTAGCAATGATACACATGGCGCCTTGCTAGGTAGTAGCGATGGACTAGCTGAAGGCTATTTAATCTGTCTCTCGGCAAATGAGAGGAAGACGTGATACGTCTTGTCGCAAGCTATGTCGTCCGTACAACTGGGGCGAGGTCAAGTCCGTGTCTTCTGACCTGCCATGTGGTGGCGCTAGGATTGCGAGTACACAGTGGCGACACGCGGGTCCGACATGTACTACAGGACCGCGGCCGATTTAAGTTACCACCTAGCAAGTGTGGTGTCTAGCGGTGACACCACATTCCTCCCCCGCAAATCGGCGAACGGTCGTGAGATAAGGCTTCCGCCCGCCGTGGGGAGGACCCCATGTTGACGTATGCGATGAGGTGGGGAGCCTAACAACAGGCGAGGCTGTGCCACCCGCACCCGGCCATTCGGTCCGAGGGGAGCTAGGAAACGCCTGCAAACCTAGTCCAGGGTGCACGTCAACATGAGGTGTATGCGCACGTAATGAGACAGAAGGGTCGACCTCCATGTGGTCGGAGCACCCGACGGGCGAAGACGACACCTGGTCCGGAGCGGGCAAGAGGTCCATGGCGGAGGACGGCTGGTCACGGGAAGCAAGCGGCGGCGCGTGACCCAGAGAGGCGCGTGGCGGCTGCAGCGAAGCGGTCGCTGCTGGCGGCGCCGGCGGCGGCTGCGGCGGCGCGACGCCATGAGGCAAAATGGAAGGCATCGTCGGTAACACCTGGGGATGAGGCGAGCCAGTAGATGGGTCCCCAGGGCGCTGACCGGACGGCTCCGTCGCTGAAAGCAGACGGGGAGCGGCAGAACCCAGGCGACGACAGAGGCGCAGCTGATTGAGATGCCGACGCACCTCACCAGAGGCCCCCAAAACCAAATACATCGCGCGGCCGAGGCAGCGAAGAATGCGCCCTGCGAGCCAACGCCGTGAACCGCGATAGTTGCGATAATAGACAACGTCGCCAGGAGCAAAAGCAGGAGTCTGCCGCTGCACAGGAACCTGATGTGGCGGATGCAGCAAAGACATCAGAGTTCGAGGAGTGCGACCATGGAGCAACTCAGCCGGCGAGCGACCATCGCGGGGCTGAGAGCGATATGAGGACAAAAAGAGCAACAAAGCGTCCTCCCGAGAATGCGACTCTTTCAACTTCAACATCTGCGACTTGAAAGTCCGGACCAATCGTTCAGCGGCACCGTTTGACTGAGGCGAAAACGGCGCGGATGTCAGATGTTGAATACCATTGGCCTTGCAGAACGACTGAAATTCTGCGGACAGGAATTGCGGGCCATTGTCGGAAACAAGAGTCTGCGGAAGACCTTCAATGCAAAAGATAACAGACAAGGCTTGGATGGTGGCAGAAGACGTCGTGGAAGACATCCGGACAACAAAAGGAAAATTACTGAAAGCATCGACCACAACCAACCATCGAGCATTCCAGAATGGACCAGCAAAATCGATGAGCAAGCGTTGCCAAGGGGAAGTGGCTTTCGGCCATGCAAAGAATTTCCGCGGCGGTGCGGATTGTTGTTCGGCACACGCCACACAAGAGGAGCACATATTCGTAATCGCAGCATCGATTCCGAACCAAGTACAGTGCTGACGAGCAAGTTGTTTCGTGCGCACTATACCCCAATGTCCTTGGTGAAGAAGCTGTAAGACAGAGGACTGTAACGAACGTGGGACCACGACTCGGGATTGATCATTATCGGAACGCAACAACAAAACACCACGCCGGACAAAAAGTCTCTCCTTGTGAGCAAAAAATCTGCGAACCATAGGATCCTCGATCCGTGACTTTGACAAGGGCCATTGCGTAGCAACAAAACGCAAAACAGTAGCAAGGACAGGGTCAGCAGCTGTGGCTGTAGCTACACGACGAAAATCAACCGGAAACGATGCGACCACGTCATCGGCTTCCGAATCAATGAACATGCAAGCAAGTTCGGAAGAATCGAATGCCTTATCCTCAGCAACAGGCAAACGGGACAACGCATCAGCGTTGCCGTGCTTAGCAGTGGACCGATACAAGATATCGTAGCGGTACTGCGAGAGAAAAAGTGACCAGCGAATGAATTTCTGCGCTGTACGTGGAGGTACAGGCTTGTTCGGATGAAAAAGTGATGTCAACGGTTTGTGGTCCGTGATGATGGTAAAGTGACGACCATACAAGAAGTCATGGAACTTGGTAACACCAAACACGAGAGCTAAAGCTTCTTTCTCTATCTGTGAATAATTTCTTTGCGCAGATGAGAGCAATTTGGACGCAAAGGCAATAGGGCGATCATGCGAGCCATCCTTGTGCGCAAGCACAGCACCGATCCCGAAATCCGAGGCATCTACCATCAACAAAAGGGGTTTTCGGGGATCGAATGGCGTAAGGCAAGTATTTGAAAGTAACGCCGATTTCAACTGACGAAAGGCGCGTTCGCATTCCGTCGTCCAGACGAACGGAACACCTTTACGGCGTAAGCGATGAAGCGGAGCTGAAATGGAAGAAGCATTGCGCACAAATCGGTGATAATAATTTACCTTACCCAGCACACTCTGTAGCTGTTTTAAGTTCTGCGGTGACGGCAAGTCCTGAATGGCACGAAGGTGCTCTGGACTCGGATGTATACCGTGGGCATTTATGACATGCCCCAGGTACGGTAAGTCACGAGCAAAAAACACACATTTGTCCTTCCTCAAGCGAAGACCATTCTGACGCAATACCTGAAATAATGTTCGGAGATTTTGCAAATGTTCGGCTTCTGTCTTTCCTGAGATTACAATATCGTCCAGATAGTTCGCAGCTGTAGGGACCGACGCACAAATAGTTTGTAAATATTGCTGAAACAAAGCAGGGGCGGATGCACACCCGAATGGCAGTCTTTTGAAGCGATACAAGCCAAGATGCGTGTTTACCACCAAGACGCGCTGGGATTCTTCGTCCACAGGTATTTGCAAGTACGCATCTGCTAGGTCCAATTTTGAAAAATATTTTCCCGGGCACAGTTTGTCAAAAAGATCTTCCGGGCGGGGCAAAGGAAAAGTAACAAAGTCTCAAGTTTCCGGAAGGTTTTGGCAAAATTACTAAGGGTGAGGCCCAGAGAGAAGCCTGCACACGTTCAATTACACCTTGAGATTCTAATTCGGCTAATGTTCGTGCGACCTCATCACGCAATGCGTGGGGAACATTGCGCGCTCTGAAAAATTTCGGTTGCGCGTTGTCTTTCAGTTCCAAATGCGCTTCATAGTTCTTAGCGCAACCAAGGCCCGGTGCAAAAATGTCTGCAAATTCTTCACAAAGACTAGAAACACTGGCGGAAGGCACAGTCTGATTCACTGATAGGACCTGATTTACAATAGACAAATTAAACAATCGAAACAAATCTAAACCAAACAAGTTCACTGCACTAGAGGAACGAAGAACATAAAATGACACAAGTTTTGTCTGTCCCTTGTATGTTGCAATAAGGCTGCACTGTCCTAACACAGGTATATGCTGTCCTGAATAACTAGTTAACGTAACATTTGCGGCACGCAATGGCGGGGCGCCCAGTTGTTTGTACGTGCCGTGATTGAGCAAGGAAACTGCAGCTCCGGTATCGAGCTGGAATGGTATCACTTTTCCTGCAAAGTCTAAGTCCACAAAAAGTTTATTGTCTTGTTGACGACAAGAGCGACTGTCACGTGCAATTTGAACTGATACAGGTCCAGAAGCACTTGCAACTTTACGGGATTTCCGGCGACGTCGACGCACACGTTGGGTGGGACGAACACAGGCACTGTTAGCTAAAGTGTCACTGGACGGGTGGGAATGAACTACATTAATGTCCATGGGCGAAGGTCCACGAGCCTGATTGTCCTGGATTCGATTCCGGCGCGAAGCAAAGGGCCTGGAATTGGTGTGATTGTCTGATCTTAACTTTTTCTGGCAAACACTTTGTACATGTCCTTTCTTTTGGCAGTAAAAGCAAATAGCTTGGCGTGACGGGCAATTTTCACGCGAATGTCTAGTTGCACACCGCGGGCAAGATTTCACTGCATTTGCTTGCTTACGCGGCGCACGTGGTTGCAAGCGAGGCGGCCGCAGCGAAGTCGGGCGCGAGGGCCGCTTAGCGTCCCTTGCAGCGGGCCGGGCGGGCCGATTAATGTGACACACTGCTGGCGAAGTTTCAAATGAGGCCTGAGCAAAGTCAAGTGTGTCTTGCCTGTCCAATATGTCTATCACTTGTTGCAGGGAGGGATTAACTAGTTTCAAAATCTGTTCCCTTATGCGAACATCAGAAACGTTCTGTGCAAGTGCATCACGCACCATAGTATCTGAATATGGGAGGCCACATTCACAGGCAAACGCGCAGTCTCTAGTAAGTCCTTGCAAAGTTGCTACCCACTCCCTATTAGTCTGACCGGCCGTACGTTTTGTACGAAAAAACGTATACCGTTTGGCAACTACATTTACTGTTTCTTTGAAATAGGCATCTAAAGCCGACAAAATTTCCTCGTAGGTCAGAGTTGCTACGTCGCGTCGGGGAAACAATTTCACTATCACCCGGTAGGTAGACACACCGACACAAGAAAGCAAAAACGGCTGCCGCTCTTTACCTTGAATTCCATAAGCAGTGAGGTGGAAGTTGAACTGATCGGCCCACTCAGTCCAGCTTTCGGTTGTGGCCTCGAAGGGCCTAAATGGCGGTGCGACAGCGTTGTGTGGCTGCGGTAGCGATGAAGCGGCTGCCGCCGCATCGGTTTGCAGCGCACGTTGACCCTGGACGAGCTGTCCAAGGGCTTCCAATAACGCCTGCGTCTGCTGATTCTGCAAGCGAAAAAATTCGGACAGTACATCTGGAGAATGCGGCGAAGCCATGACACAAGCAAATTAGAGCAAGTATAACACAAAGACTGCAACGTGGGCGCGGCATCCCATCCTCGTCGCCAAAATATTGTTGTGTCGATTCCCTAAGGTCTCGACACAATGAGTGGCTAGGTGCACGCGAAACTAACGCAGACGGGCGTAAATTCTGAAACAGGAGACTGGATGAAAACTATAAAGAAAAGAAGAGAGATTTTAATATACTTAACTTTAATGTAGTCTTGTTCTTGTTGAAATACATCTCTTGCATAGTAGTAAGCAATTAGCAATGATACACATGGCGCCTTGCTAGGTAGTAGCGATGGACTAGCTGAAGGCTATTTAATCTGTCTCTCGGCAAATGAGAGGAAGACGTGATACGTCTTGTCGCAAGCTATGTCGTCCGTACAACTGGGGCGAGGTCAAGTCCGTGTCTTCTGACCTGCCATGTGGTGGCGCTAGGATTGCGAGTACACAGTGGCGACACGCGGGTCCGACATGTACTACAGGACCGCGGCCGATTTAAGTTACCACCTAGCAAGTGTGGTGTCTAGCGGTGACACCACAGATAATTTTAAAGTTAGAAAAACTGCATTTATGAAAGGAAGTTCACCTGCGAACATTTATGACGTTTTTGGTAGTCAATTGAAATACTCACCTGAAGTATCAGGGTATAGAATTATTTAATTAAAATTCAAATTAAAAATTTAAAATACCTTACAATTTTCGTAGTAAGTAATCTAGAATAACTTCAGAAAGAACTATTAAAATAATTATTGATTTCATTATGTGTTATGTGAGCCTGTGAGTAAATGAGAGTGTGTATGTGGGACATTCGTCAGAGTTGAATATCGCATTATATAGCGTCTTACGTAACGTGGATGAGTTACACAAGCCTGTCTTGGGAAAATTATCAGGATTGTTTTCCATTAAGCCTCCATTATAGCTCAGCTATTGGATCAAATAGGGCACTCATAGCTCTGCTTCGAAAAGCTGCCTTATTGCTTTATAAATAAAGGTGTCATATTTTAACACTTGAGGTAGCAAATGAAATCCATGTGGGCGTCCCAAATCACAGTGTAAGTTGAGTGATACATGGGTAATAATAGCACTCACTCACCGCCACTTTTTATCAAGTAACTAGCCAATACTACATATAATTTACACTGAAGCAGCCTTCTTGAGCAGTGAATCCGTGATCTTCAAGTGGAATCAAGGTGTACTATTTCAGAGTAATAATCTGTGGCACCATAGATTTCAACCCAGTTAAAGTTGTATATGCACGGACAACACCAACAATATGTTCACCGCCTTCACACAAGTGAGCAATGAGAACGAACCCCTTAAAAAAAGGGTTCTTAGCATCAAGAAATACATTACTTATTGCTATTGCTAGAAACTGATCGCTCTGCACACGCTGCACTTATATACCTCAAATGTTGCAACACTGCTAGCGAAATATATTCTTGTACAAGCAGCTAACGTTAAGGGTACTGCGACAGCTCGACAGTGAGACTGAATGAGCTACAGTAACTCACATCGTACTGTTTATCTGCTCTCCCCACAGCAAGAAAACCTCCTTGTAAGGAAAGCCGCCACGACAAGGTGACAATTACTGAACAACATAAAAAAAACTTAAATTAGTTACTGACTAAGGCGTGCACGGACTTTATTGAACATGTAAACGTTACTACAGATATTAGGATTTAGGTTATGGCGTGTTAGATATGCCTGCCGTCATGGCGATGATGTGGCGCAGACGAACAGCGAAATTCTGCATGACCCGCTGAAGAGTCGGAACATCGACGCTGTCGATGACCTCCTGAATGGCTGTTTTCAGCTCAGAAGTAGTTTTATGGTTACTGCTGTACACCGTGTCCTTAACATATCCGCACAAAAGGGTGTCGCATGTGTTCAGATCCGGAGAACACGTCTGCCGGTCGGGGTCCATGCCAGTGGCCTCTAGGTACCCCAGATCCAGAACACGATCCCCAAAAACCTCCTCCAGGACGTCATACATTCTCCTGCTTCGATGGGGTTGAGCTCCGTTTTGCATGACTTCTCATAATGGATGCTACCTCATCCAGGTCGATACCCGTATCATCTTCAATCACTACATCAGTTGTTCCTCTCGCACAGGCACTCCACGTACTCCTTCCCCCTTACTGCTGTCTGCTTTGAATGTAACTATGAAGTTAGTCTCTCTGTCGTAACCTTGCAATTCTGTTCATGTCTAAATGATCAAGACGGGTTAAAAACTCCGTATCTCGTTATTTAAATAACAAATTAAATGACCTTGTCTCAATATTCATAACCAATGCATGTATAATAATATTTTGAAATATTTTATATGGTTTGGCCATAAACCTTAATAGTTAAATATGGTGAATTCAGATAAATATTATTATTGTAATATCACATGTCTTTTTATATTTCTTTAACTTTATGGTGATATTGATCTTCTCTGTTGTAACAGTCTCTGAAGAAAATCAACGACGCACTATATTTTGAACAAGGTGCTTTTTTCTAGTTTTTGCCTAAAAATTGTTTTGCTGTTCTCAGGTATTTGAAATTTTAATCTTTATGATCGATTTAAATTTACTCTCTATGGCAGTTAGATCATTGACTGCTGTTAAACTGAAACAATTAGTAACTTCCTTAACAAATGAAAGAGAAATTTCGAGGTTTGAACTTCATGGAAATAATGACAGTGACGACAGTCCACTGCTTTACAAAATAATGCCCATTCATTTGTTTCTGGAAATGGGAATATAGAATGATAGTTACCACTCACCACCATCAGCTTCGAATATCATCAAGAGTACCCCGGCGCCGTGAAAAAGGGGGGGGGGGGGTTGAGGGAGGGTTACCAATTGCGCAACATGCAGAACAAACTATGTAAAACCTTCCTCTCGACTAATTTTTTGTATAGCGCTTCAGAATGAAATAATACAGATGACAAATATTGAGGGCCAGAACATTCTTCGACAAATTAGGAAAGTCACTGGTATCAGTGCACAATGCTTCTAGTCAGTGTTTCCAAAGAACAGAAGATGCCGTGGGTATGGCCAGATGTATCCGAAAACCTAAAGGATTGTCAAAACCGCTGACAACAAGAAAACTCATTAAATGTGCACACTGCAAGCTCAATTCAGAATGCATTGACAATTACAAAACATGTTGTTGTTGTTGTGGTCTTCAGTCCTGAGACTGATTTGATGCAGCTCTCCATGCTACTCTATCCTGTGCAAGCTTCTTCATCTCCCAGTACCTACTGCAGCCTACATCCTCCTGAATCTGCTTAGTGTATTCATCTCTTGGTCTCCCTCTACGATTTTTACCCTCCACGCTGCCCTCCAATACTAAATTGGTGATCCCTCGATGCCTCAGAACATGTCCTACCAACCGATCCCTTCTTCTGGTCAAGTTGTGCCACAAACTTCTCTTCTCCCCAATCCTATTCAATACTTCCTCATTAGTTATTTGATCTACCCATCTAATCTTCAGCATTCTTCTGTAGCACCACATTTCGAAAGCTTCTATTCTCTTCTGGTCCAAACTATATATCGTCCATGTTTCACTTCCATACATGGCTACACTCCATACAAATACTTTAAGAAATGACTTGCTGACACATCTATACCCGATGTTAACAAAATTCTCTTCTTCAGAAACGCTTTCCTTGCCATTGCCAGTCTACATTTTATATCATCTCTACTTCGACCATCATCAGTTTTTTTGCTCCCCAAATAGCAAAACTCCTTTACTACTTTAAGTGTCTCATTTCCTAATCTAATTCCCTCAGCATCACCCGACTTAATTCGACTACATTCCATTATCCTCGTTTTGCTTTTGTTGATGTTCATCTTATATCCTTCTTTCAAGACGCTATCCATTCCATTCAACTGCTCTTCCAAGTCCTTTGCTGTCTCTGACAGAATTACAATGTCATCGGCGAACCTCAAAGTTTTTATTTCTTCTCCATGGATTTTGATACCTACTCCGAATTTTTCTTTAGTTTCCTTTACTGCTTGCTCAATATACATATTGAATAACATCGGGGAGAGGCTACAACCCTGTCTTACTCCCTTCCCAACCACTGCTTCCCTTTCATGTCCCTCGACTCTTATAACTGCCATCTGGTTTCTGTGACAAATTGTAAATAGCCTTTCGCTCCCTGTATTTTACCACTGCCACCTTTAGAATTTGAAAGAGAGTATTCCACTCAACACTGTCAAAAGCTTTCTCTAAGTCTACAAATGCTAGAAACATAGGTTTGCCTTTCCTTAATCTTTCTTCTAAGATAAATCGTAAGGTCTGTATTGCCTCACGTGTTCCAGTATTTCTACGGAATCCAAACTGATCTTCCCCGAGATCAGCTTCTACTAGTTTTTCCATTCGTCTGTAAAGAATTCGTGTTAGTATTTTGCAGCTGTGGCCTATTAAACTGATTATTCGGTAATTTTCACATCTGTCAACACCTGCTTTCTTTGGGATAGGAATTATTATATTCTTCTTGATGTCTGAGGGTATTTCGCCTGTTTCATACATCTTGCTCACCAAACGGTAGAGTATTGTCAGGACTGGCTCTCCCAAGGCCGTCAGTAGTTCCAATGGAATGTTGTCTACTCCGGGGGCCTTGTTTCGACTCAGGTCTTTCAGTCCTCTGTCAAACTCTTCACCCAGTATCGTATCTCCCATTTCATCTTCATCTACATCCTCTTCCATTTCTATTATATTGTCCTCAAGACAACGCCCTTGTATAGACCCTCTATATATTCCTTCCACCTTTCTGCTTTCCCTTCTTTGCTTAGGACTTGATGATCATGCAAGTGGTTCTCTTATCTCCAAAGGTCTCTCTAATTTTCCTGTAGGCAGTATCTGTCTTACTCCTAGTGAGATAAGCCTCTACATCCTTACATTTGTCCTCTAGCCATCCCTGCTTAGCCATTTTGCACTTCCTGTCGATCTCATTTTTGATACGTTTGTATTCCTTTTTGCCTGCCTCATTTACTGCATTTTTATATTTTCTCCTTTCATTAATTAAATTCAATATTTCTTCTGTTACCCAAGGATTTCTATTAGCCCTCGTCTTTTTACCTAATTGATCCTCTGCTGCCTTCACTACTTCATCCCTCAAAGCTACCAATTCTTCATCTACTGTATTTCTTTCCCCCATTCCTGTCAATTGTTCCCTTATGCTCTCCCTGAAACTCTGTACAACCTCTGGTTCTTTCAGTTTATCCAGGTCCCATCTCCTTAAGTTCCCACCTTTTTGCGTTTCTTCAGTTTTAATCTACAGGTCATAACCAATAGATTGTGGTCAGAGGCCACATCTGCCCCTGGAAATGTCTTACAATTTAAAGCCTGGTTCCTAAATCTCTGTCTTACCATTATATAATCTATCTGATACCTTTTAGTATCTCCAGGGTTCTTCCATGTATACAACCTTCTTTTATGATTCTTAAACCAAGTGTTAGCTATGACTAAGTTGTGCTCTGTGCAAAATTCTACCATGCGGCTTCCGCTTTCATTTCTTAGCCCCAAATCCATATTGACCTACTACGTTTCCTTCTCTCCCTTTTCCTACTACCGAATTCCAGTCACCAATGACTATGAAATTTTCGTCACCCTTCACTATCTGAATAATTTCTTTTATTTCATCATACATTTCTTCAATATCTTCGTCATCTGCAGAGCTAGTTGGCATATAAACTTGTACTACTGTAGTAGGTGTGGGCTTCGTATCTATCGTGGCAACAATAATGCGTTCACTATGCTGTTTGTAGTAGCTTACCCGCATTCCTATCTTCCTATTCATTATTAAACCAACTCCTGCATTACCCCTATTTGATTTTGTGTTTATAACCCTGTAGTCACCTGACCAGAAGTGTTGTTCCTCCAGCCACTGAATTTCACTAATTGCCACTATATCTAACTTTAACCTATCCATTTTCCTTTTTAAATTTTCTAACCTACCGGCCCGATTAAGTGATCTGACATTCCACGCTCCGTTCCGTAGAACGCCAGTTTCCTTTCTGCTGATAACGACATCCTCTTGAGTAGTCCCCGCCCGGAGATCCGAATGGGGGACTATTTTACCTCCGGAATATTTTACCCAAGAGGACGCCATCATCATTTAATCATGCAGTAAAGCTGGATGCCCTCGGGAAAAATTACGGCTGTAGTTTCCCCTTGCTTTCAGCCGTTCGCAGTACCAGCACAGCAAGGCCGTTTTGGTTATTGTTACAAGGCCAGATCAGTCAATCATCCAGACGCCCTTGCAACTACTGAAAAGGCTGCTGCCCCTCTTCAGGAACCACACGTTTGTCTGGCCTCTCAACAGATACCCCTCCGTTGTGGTTGAACCTACGGTATGGCTATCTGTATCGCTGAGGCACGCAAGCCTCCCCATCAACGGCAAGGTCCATGGTTCATGGGGGGAGGTACACAAACATACTGTGCGCAAAATGAAATAAAGTTTTCAAAAATAGAAGCCTGTTTGGGAAACTGTTGGTTTATGATTTTGCTCTTTTACGTGGCTGCTTGTGCCAAATCTGCAGTTTTGTTGAATAAACTACTGTATATAATAATAATATTAATTATAACAAAATTATTATTAATGTTACTATGGACTTTTGAATTAATGTGCTGAGTATTACTATTGTTTTATTCACAACATATTGGTATATAAAAATGTCTACAGCTTTACGAAAAATTTGTGTTAGTAGCGTTTCTTTTTGCAGTATTATAATGACGGTTCACATTTACCTGCATAAGACATCGGCGTAGCACAGGTTTTTAACAGAACAGCACCGTTAAATAAAACCCTTCACTTTTCATTCCACAAAGAGTTATTTGTGAAAACTATTTAACTGCTGACCACTAAAGGATTGCAGATTAAGAAATTTAATAAATGGTAATACATACTCTAGTGCATACGTTATAAAATTTTAACGTGATTTATATAACTAGTGTGGCTAATTTATTACAAAAAAGTGTCCCATCTGGCAGAAACAATGACTTTAACGTGACCAGGCATCAAGGCGAACTGAGTTTCAAAGAAAAATACTTTAGCCTTATACTAGAGTTCGTTAACTGTAGTGGCTGGCAAGTGATGGCGATAACCAGATGTTCTGAATAGGTTGCGGATCTAGCGAACGTTCTGGTCGGAGCATTAGTTGAACATTCTCTATGTCGAAGTAGGTCACGAGGTCAGGTTCAACATGTGATCTTGAGATATCCTGTAGAACGATAAAGTCACATATACCTCGAAGACAGAATACAGTCTACGGCTTTCATGCAGCGAAAATGAAATGACTGCTCTCAGCTTGAAAGCAGTGGGAATCAGAATTGATAGTCTTATGTACCCAACGAGATTATACACCATCATAACTGATACTGAACCAATATGACGATGACGAATGCAATTAGGTAAACGTCCTTCTTAACGGAGCATCCACTCACGGACAAATCTATTGCGATGCTGCGCACGACACTAAAATCTTCTGAAAAGTCGATGTGCTGCAACCTCGTCTCCAGTGGTCTCGCACCAACCGTGCCTCTCTCTGATGCACCGCCAAGGAAAGCTTCAACGTTGATGCCCATGCACCAAGAGACGTTACACTGTTCGTGGATATACAAATTAGCCATATTTCTGACTCAAAGAGCCATCGTACGGTTAGAGAACGCAGGATGTCAGTCCTGTCGGATGCTAGAGAAGTAGAGCCTTTTAGATCCAGAATGACATTGAGTGGGACCTTGCTGCGATAAACGATCCCAAACTCGCACGATAGTCGTGGGATCGCGACCAACACGGCCAGTAAACCATAGTCTCGATAGGCCATGATCGTACCACAGTCGACTTAACACACGATCCAGCAGATTTATTTGTTTATTTATTTATTTACCCATCAGGCTGCTGACTGGGTTTGATGCAGTCCATTCTACACGAGGTACAACACGATCACATCACAAGGAACCAAGAAAAAAATGCTATTCCTGAGTGATTTCATTATGTACAGAAAGTTGATCAATTTATTTCAACTTCTTTGTGTTGCTACCTCAACTTCTTTGTGTTGCTACACAGAAATGATCATCATTTCCAAAACCAAGTCCACTAATTCGACATTATTTTCATGCCGCCTTCAAAGTGTTACAATTTCAGTGTCCAGTGGTACAGAAGATGAATCTGTCCTTCCAACCATTACCGTTTCGACTTCTTCACGTTATTCCCGTAATTACTTCATGTTGATGTCCTCAACGAACCCGAATGCTATGCATTCGGCATTAATAGTGTCTGTTTTGGATTAATTACACGTGTCATAGAATGCTATTCGCACCCAGCACCCGAGGAAGCTACGTTGCCTTTACAATATTTCCCTATAGTGAATGAAAAATTTTCTGTTCATACTGTTCCTGCCTTACAGGCTACGTTCCACAAATTTAGCACCACTCTAAGCAAGAGCGACTGGGATGTCTTTCAAGCACAATAATGGTCTCTTCGTACTATGTCTCTTGGTACGAAACTTCTTAAGCCACCATAAGGTATGTAGTAAAGATAACTTCTGGTTACGGTCGCAGGTTCGAATCCGGCCTCGGGCATGGATGTGTGTGATGTCCTTAGGTTAGTTAGGTTTAAGTAGTTCTAAGTTCTAGGGGACTGATGATCACAGATGTTAAGTCACATAGTGCTCAGAACCATTGGAACCATTTGAACCATTTTTTTAACTTCTGGTTTCACTATCAATTAAATTTCCTTCGTATCAGCACTACTTTCTCCTATTTTCTTGTCGCCATCATTTCGCAAGACGTATGTCCGAGAATGTTCCCCAATTCCTCCTTTAACGTACGCTACCCGTATTTTGTTAATTAACCTCTCTGTGACGCACGACAACTCTCTTGTAGAGCCTGTAATTTCATAACACTTTCGCTCTTCATGGACGATCTCGCTACGAAACGAGCCACTCCTCGTTACATCCCCTCTGTCTTAATCATTCCTACCAGCTTGTGGTTCCAGCCTGATAAACCGTATTCAAAAACCGGTCATGTTTTGTATGTAGGGCCGACCAGGAAATCTCGAGCTAGTCTTCCTTATTTGTAGGTAGTATCGCGCTGTGGAGACTATCGCAGTCAAACGCAAACTTCCTGTTCCGTGTGGGTAAGATATCTGTTGTGTACGTTGCTTACCGTGTTATGGTTCAAGTGGCTCTGAGCACTATGGGACTCAACTGCTGTGGTTATCAGTCCCCTAGAACTTAGAACCACTTAAACCTAACTAACCTAAGTACATCACACACACCCATGCCCGAGGCAGGATTCGAACCTGCGACCGTAGCAGCAGCGCGGCTCCGGACTGGAGCGCCTAGAACCGCACGGCCACCACGGCCGGCCCGTGTTATGGTTTTCAAGGCAATCAATGTAACGTCTTGTGGAATAACTGGTAAGGTAATGGTTATCATTCATTATAGATGACTAGTCAAGTCATAAGAGTTTCAATTTCTTCATGTCTCGTTCTCGTTAATCCTACTGTAAAAAACATAAACTTTTAACACAGAAGGCTGAAGCTAGTGTACTGAGGGAAGTTCACGACCTCATCATCTGATCAGCAGTGACTATTTAGAAGCGTGTAGAATAGGTAATCCTATTAATGTGTTGAGAGAAACTGAGAGTGACCCTTTTCGTCCTATTATGTTGAGTTAGCCGCATTCTGCTGCAGCGAACACCACAGATCGTGTTTTCGTTACAAACCACACCGGCCGAGACAGCGCCCATATTCAACAAGCACCATTTATAGGGCAACCCTCATAAACAGAGATATATTCTTTTGATGATCTTTAAGAAGAGTGTGCTGAAGAACTAAGACTACCAAAACATGGTGCTGTCATTAAGTAAAACCGTTGGAGAAGTATTTTCTATTTAAAAACCTGACGTAATTGTAGAGGCGCTCTACCGGCAGTGAAGTACACAGTCGTGTGTGGTATGGGACAAGATAATTTGGCGAATTGCTCTGTATACTGTTGTTTTAGCCTCTACTTCTCGATGCATCGCTCATCTCGTCCCGCACACACATGGAAATGTCTTAGAAACAGTATTTGTACACCTGGTATTGGAGACATATAGTAAGCTATTATCGAGATCTGAAGATGGTAACCATGCTGGCCGAAACCGGTAATCGATAATGTGGAGTGTTAACAGGCGATCTTGTTCACCTTCTCTCAGGTACCTCAAGAAGAACCATCTGTTAAACAATGTAAAAATTACAGTAGGCATGCTCAGTTGTTTGTATGACCTCACCTTTAAATGATTGATAATGGCACATAGAGGCCGGAACATTATCATTTAAAACAAAGAAGAAGAATTTCCAAATAAAGTATGATGCAGCATCTTGAATGTGGTGACATCTGCTTTCGCCCTCCACTGGAAGACTGGATAGAACGCTACGAATGCTAGACATCGTGGGAAGAAGGTATCTTGCGTTTTGAATAATCAGTATTTCCGTCACACATGACACAATTCCACATTTTAATGTATTTGGAATTATGCATTCATTAAGTGCTATTTAATAAGGAATACATAGTCACATTAAGTTAATTAATGTACGGTCTAACATATTATGAAATAACGGTAAGTACAATTTTTATCAATATTGTGACCTCGCACCGTGGAGAAATTTTGCATTCCGTTTTAAAACTGCCAAAATAATCTTGGTGGTCTTAAAATAAAAAAAATTATAGAAATAGGTGAAATAGAATAAGAGGCCAGTTTTTAATGAGTGCAGAGAGGAAGAAACTACAAATACATTACATCGGCAGCTATCCCTGGCCTTCCTTTTTCCTTTCTTCCCTTAATTACCTTTCCAGAAGATAATTCCAAAAGATCCCACTACTGAATCTGATTTTCTCACAGTCACATTTATGTAATCATTGCACTCAAAGTTGTCGCGAATAGTTACTCCTAGGTATATCAATTGCTGTGAATTTTCGGCAGCAGCGTAGTGTAACAGTAATAGGTATGTTATCTTTTTTGCGAACGTGACGTTACATGCAGTCTCAGCACATGCATGTTAGTATGAACCAACTTTATAGGCTCCAGGACTGTGATTACATATCACCCTTTTCCAGTCTCATCCAAGCACCCCTTCCCAGTAGAGTAAGACGTGTTCAGCCTTCACAGTGCTTGTAACGGACAGTAAGTCACACGTGTGCTACGGCTTTTTGGAGTTGTTCAAAGTATTTCAGAGCTGCGCTAAACACAGCACCACATCGTACTGCCATCACTACTCCTCTCAGTTAAATATCAACTTACCCAGAAACTGAAAAAATTGGGTGTTCGACACAAGTAAACTGCGCCTCACGAGGAGAACGAATATAAGTTAGCATTCACGGATTGAAACGGTATGTCTTCTTACCTCAGTGATTACAACATCGATTAAAATTTACAAAGAACTTGGAATTACATGCCCACTTTTCAGTGAGAGTTGCATACTCTCTGGCGTGGATAAAAGCACTGATTCTATTGAGTAGGGTACCATTGAGCAGTAGTATCTTCTCCTAGGTGAGGTGACCCACAGCCACACCCTGTTGTAACTGCTCTTTGATATCCTGGATTCCGGCACTGGGACGGAACTTGCGTCCTAATCAGTCCCACACATGTCCTGTCGGGGACAGATCAAGATTCTAGCCGAGCGCGGGAGTACTTGAACAACATGCTGATGTTACATTGAGACAAAAGCCATGCGTGTAAGAGCATAATATTCTTGAAAATTTGGACCACTATAGTGTCGCATGAGAGGTGGCTACATGGGGACAAAGGATGTCCGCGACGTAGATTTCTGCAGTCAGAGTTCCCTCAATCCCTGCCAGCCATCATCTAAGCCTTGCTGGATTGATCCACAAAACATGATGCCAGAAGAAGTACCGCTTTGCCACTCCTGATTATGGGGAGGATGGGTCATCTTCTCAGTTCGCCGCCTTACTCGCTAATGATGATCATCCGGGGTACTGCAGAACATTGATTCGTCGCCGAACACAATGCGAAGTCGTTCAACAGCAGTCCATGCTACCTGGTCATAGAACAACCACCAAGGTGATGATGATGATGTCCCATACTCCGAGGAGCATAGGGGACGATGCGGGAGACCCACACCGCTGTACCAGGCAAGGTCCTAGCGGAGGTAGTTTGCCATTGCCTTCCTCCGACCGTAATGGTAATGAATGATGATGATGAAGACGACACCACCCAGTCATCTCGAGGCTGGAAAATTCCCTAACCCCGCCGGGAATGGACTCCGGAACCCCATGCGCGGGAATCGAGAGCGCTACCGCAAGACCACGAGCTGCGGACACCAATGTAGCGGTTCGTGTTGTGCTGTTAACAGCAGTCTACGCATGGGGCGAGAATTCCCTGGTCCGCCTTCCGCTAGCATTAGATTGATGATATGGGATGACACATGATTCTACAGGGAATACATTAGTTGTTCTCGGATGGTAAACACAAATATGAAACGGTTGTAATGTACTTGGCACACGGTACAGCAATCCTTCCTTCCGATGATTAGACTTATGCGACTAGTACCTTGACGATGAGTATGCTTGCATTCGCTTTTCCATGGAATCCAGTATCTGGCCATTGTCATATGTGAATGCATCACAAATATAGGTACTGCACGATTTCACTAGCCAGACTCTGGACTGCCCTTGTGTACCCTAACAGACCTTCTAAGGCCCAAACTCGAACGAAACAAATGCATATACTGGCCACTGTTTCTGCCTCAGAGACCTGCAAACTTTTATAATTCACATACCCCCGAAAGTGAATATATGCTCGTAGATACATTGACATTCGATCATCTGCTGACGTAAAGAAATATATTGAGTTTTAATTTTGTTTTACATTATCATACCATTCGTAGCACCGCCTCATCCCGACGGTGTCTCTTACGCTCGTAATATATTTTTCCAAATAATATATGTCATTTGCTGCAAGTTTTCTAGATAAGCCGCCCCTTTACCCACAGATATTTTGGAACGCACAAAAATTCATTCATTTTAATATTTAATGATGCTTGACTTAATATAGCTGTCAAAAGTAAAGAACAACTTGTGCAAAAGGCACCCAACTTACTGTTCTGTGGATATCAGTGGAACCCGTGATGTATGGGTAGCGTCTTTGATTAGTAATTGCAACGTCAAGAATTCCAGACTCAGACGCTCCCATTGCTTAAAATTGTAGCAAAATCATCAGCAATGGCGGCCGACAACATCTGGTGTGAGAAGTCACGCTCGTTCTGCCAACGGCCTTGTCAAAGAGGGCGGAATAATGGACAGAGATTCGGGTCACTCTGTCCCCCTACCCCAAACAGGCAGAAGAATCACCAACGATCAACTTAACTATGATGCAAAAGGAATATGGAAGACACAGCATTAAAGGCACATAATGTGTGTCACAGGACTTGCGACCTGTTACCGAAAAGTGGGTTGCTGATATTTCTATTGCGAACCGATTCGGAATTAGTCCGCCATTGAGGTCTTCGTCAGAGAACTGTCAAAGGCAAGGTGACTATGAGAAAAATATGGAGTAACCAACGAAGGTAGAACATTTTCGAGGTCGCAGCATTGAATTTCAGAAATTTTATCCTAATAGGAAAATTGGAAAGTCTCTGAAGAGAGATGCAATAGCTCTGCCTAGATGTTGAGTCCTGTTGCGGCTTTATTTGATTCTGGCACGTGTGTTTACACCGGTCGCCTTGTAGACACCAGATGCGTGACAGTAAATGCATAATTAGCAGCGGCCTCGCCTCCGCAGAGCGAAAGAGTCAGCCACATCCCTTTTAGGACACCGGGGCGGCAGTTTATGGGCAGTAACACGTCTTGACTGCCACTCACTACCACCAGCGCCGCAACCTTGATGTGGGATGAACTACTGCTTGGACGATTCTTGGCCCAAGTCGCTCTGAATCCGCTGTACTTTACACGTCTGCTCACCCACGGTCACGGCCAAAAGGATGCTTTGGACTGTTACGTGTAGGATTTGTGACACCATAGTTGAGACTGAGGAGCATCTGTCTCCGGGAAAATTTCGAAACTGTGTTCTGACCCCCGTGTTCTTGTAACGCCCCTGACCGTGCTCCATCAACTATTTCCTCCTTGTTAGTCTGCTTCTCCAGTGTAATGGTGAATACATTTGAAGGCTGACTGGCAAATTTGTTGTTTCCTCTAGGGGTTTGAATGTTTCATACTCTTCCTCCGAAGCGATGTTCTGTTTCAGAAACCTTTGAAAGTGAACTGTCCAGAACCACTGATAAATCTTTTGTTGTCTCTTTTGCTTCCGCAGTTCCGCATTATCAGCTTCGAGCTGTGATTACCATTGTGGAAACTTGATTTTTTTCCTATGTTGTAGTATGCGGAGTTTCGCGTGAAGCCGGCTCCCATGACAGTTGGAAGGGCGTGTAAGGAATGCTCTCCGCTTCTTCGTACAAAAGCCATTTCACGCACAAATTTCGTTCATGTGTTTCTTATTACTATATTTTCTCACAGTGTAACGGTATGTCCTATCAAGTATATCAGAGGCTTGTGTAAATGTTTTTGGAAATCGACTCGACGTCATGCTTTTGAAATCTTAGTTTTATCTGGCTAACTAAGTTTTGCGTAAATTCATACCGAATACTGAAACATTCACTAAAGACCATTTCGGTTTAAACAAGCTAGATTTTCTAACTTCTAAGTTTTCCTTCAGTTGAAACCTTTTAATTCAAATTAAGACAGCAGCAGTAATAACTGGACTAGTACAATGGCCTGATGATTTAGTTATTATTAATGAAGTGTTGGTTTCATGCACGGCTAACTATTGAATCAAATTTCCGGATTTTAGTGAGAAAGGGAGAGGATGACGAAACAAAACTACTGTAGGGTATAAATACGTCATAGTCTGACGGAACTGTTTCTTTTCTGTGTACTCAACCCTTGGCACTTCTATGTCCATGCCTTTACTGTCCAGGACCATTTCACATATAGTGCGAGTCAGTAAAGTGAAATGGATCGCAGTAAAATATTTCTAGTCAGGCAACATTAGGCTAATACCAACAACCACATTAGGGTAATACCAACAACGATAGAAAATAACAGGAGTATAGTAAAGCAGAGCAGAAAGTGAATTACTGTGAACACTTCTGTGAGGCCTTTGTTCCCATCGGATTCGACAGCAAAGCAAACGTCGACAACCGTAGTTTAGGTAGTCAAGCCTATGTCTCAAGCAGGAAATGAAGAGACTGAGAAAGTATATGAGAATATTTCACGCTTATTTTTGTATGTAAATGGAGATGAAAATCCAATAATAGTTGTAATGAACTATTACGTCGTAAAGGAAATAATTAACTTAACCCTTGACTTTGACACTCATAAGACAGGTACTGGGCTTAAACTCTCTTTTGACTTTTTGCCTAGATGCAAAGATTCTAAAAATTTTTACCTGTCTAAGATATAAATCTGTCAAAAAATTTTGACTTTAGATGGATATGTTTCCTTAGTGGCTGCTGTACGGAGAGAACGGGATAGGTACACAATGAGTTGGCGGTCGAAGGTTTCCGTTTCTCCGGTTCTCAGAGAACGCAGGCCATGTCGGAGAAAACTGCTACAACCTGCGATGAAGACTCCGTTTGTCTTGCCAGCTAAAGTAGTCTGGAAACACTTTCAGAATGAGAAGGTTGAACAACAGTGGCAGTGTGATATCTTGTAACTAACAAACTGGTCGCTTGAGGAACGTTCTGAACACACAAGCTGACATTACTAGTTATATCTCCTCCGCACTTCAAATTACGTCTATATGCAAAATTAACTGACCCCAAAAAGATGTCGAATCGCGATTTCTTATGTCAACAAATACAAAACGCATAGATGCCCTTTTTTAACAGCAAAGAGCGATGTCGTCTCAATTACTGTAGCGCATCATAGCTGGTACTCGTTGCCGGAATATTACAATAATATTACAATACATAAGGACATTACATCGTGGTTGGCTGGAATGTTATTGCAATGGTAGAGATGAGGAGTTATATCTACATCTACGTCCAGACTCGGCAAGCCACCTGACGTTGTGTGGCGGAGGGTATCTTGAGTACCTCTATCGGTTCTCCGTTCTATTCCAGTTTCGTATTGTTCGTGGAAAGAAGGATTTTCGGTATTCCTCTGTTTGGGACCTAATCTCTCTGATTTTATCATCATAGTCTCTTCGCGAGACAGACGTAGGAGGAAGCAATATACTGCTTGACTCTTCGGTGAAGGTATGTTCTCGAAACTACAACAAAAGCCCGTACCGAGCTACTGAGCGTCTCTCCCGCAGAGTCCTCCACTGGAGTTTACCTATCATCTCCGTAACGCTTTCGCGATTACTAAATGATCCTGTAACGAAGCGCGCTGCTCTCCGTTGGATCTTCTCTATCTCTTCTATCAACCCTATCTGGTACGGATCCCACACTGCTGAGCAGTATTCAAGCAGTGGGCGAACAAGCGTACTGTAGCCTACTTCCTTTGTTTTCGGATTGCATTTCCTTAGGATTCTTCCAATGAATCTCAGTCCGGCATCTGCTTTACCGACGATGAACTTTATATGATCATTCCATTTTAAATGACTCCTAATGCGTACTCCCAGATAATTTATGGAATTAACTGCTTCCAGTTGCTGACCTGCTACCAACTGGATTTCATCTCGTTAAAGCAGCGATACAGAAATTAGATTTTTGGATTTTAAGGTGTCAGCAGGAGTCGAGCTGGACTCAGATCATAATTAAATAATGACGAAGAGCAGACTGAAGTTTCCGAAAATCTCACAGAAGTTAGTTACTGAAGTACTGGAGAGTGATGAGCTACATCTGAAGTTCGTTTCGCGATGGATTGATAAGGACTGTCACAGTAAAAAAAAAAAGAATTAAATGTGCGTGAATGCCTAAGGAACCAAACTGCTGAGGTAATCGGTCCCTAGACATACACACTACTTAAACTAACGTACACTAAATTAAGCTGAGAACAACACACACACCCATGCCCGAGGGAGGACTCGAATCTCCCGTCGGAGCGGCCTCGCCGTCCGTGACATGGTGCTCCAAACCGCGCAGCCACTTTGCGCGGCACTGTCAAAGCAGACAGCTCAGTTGAAGAGGAGTGGACATACTTAAAGTGTGCTACGGCAGATGTGATACAGTTAGACACAGGTACAAGGAACGCTACTTTGCATAAATCAGTGGTAACCGAAGAGGTACTTCAATTGGACGACGAAAGGAGGAACTATAAAATCATACAAGGAAAGAGGTGAATACCTATATATAAATAACTTAGGAATGAATTTTAAAGGATATGATGGGCATCTAAGGCAAAATGGTAGCAGGAAAGACGTGAAGAAATCGAAAGGGAAATGATCATCAGAAGGACTGACACAATGTACAGAAATGTTAAAGCAGCCATCGGTGAAATGGAAAGTAAGGGTGGGAACATTAAGTGCGCAATGGGAATTCTACTGCTAAACGCAGTGGAAAGAGCAGGTACGTGGAAAAGAAGCAAATTGAAGGGTTCTATGAGCGGAACGGATGGTCTGATACCTTCGTAGGAAATAAACTGGAGTCGATAAGGAAGACATGGATGATCCAGTATTAGAGTCAATATTTAAAACAGCCCTGAGAGACTTGTGCTCAGATTATGCAGGACGAATACATAATATTCCATCAGAATTTCTAGAAAAGCAGGAGAAAACGGCAAACAAATGTCTACCGTATTGAAGCTGGTTTGTAGAATCTACATCACTCCGAAAGCAGACAGGTGCAAAGACTATAGCACAATCAGTTTAACATACCCTGCAACCAGGCTGGTGACAATACAGTCCAAGATAAAGAAACAGCGGACCACGGAGGAATTATCCGAATGAGATGGAAATCGGAGGATGTGACATACATGTGGAGACGACAAAAAATTACACTTTCAGAAATCTTCGATGAATAATTCAAGAGCAAGTGTTTCACAAACTGGGCAAGTCAATAACGCTCTTGTTCGTCTCTGTCCATTACGCAAGCAGTTACTCGACTTGGCATTGACTTAATTGTTGTATGATCCTCTGATTGATACTGCGTCGGATTTTGTCGAATTTGCGTGTTAGATCCTCAAAATCACGAACTGGGTGGCCCTGTCCATAATACTCTAACCGTTCTCAATTGGGGAAAGCTCCGGTGACATTTCTGGGCATGGTATGGTTTCCGAAGTACGAAGACCAGCTTTATAAACTCTTGCCGTGTGCGAGCGGACGTTACCTTCTTGAAATGTAAGCCCAAGATGACTTACCAATAGCCGGCCGGAGTGGCCGAGCGGTTCTAGGAGCCTCAGTCCGGAACCGCGCTGCTGCTACGGTCGCAGGTTCGAATCCTGCCTCGGGCATGGTTGTGTGTGACGTCTTTAGGTTAGTTAGGTTCAAGTAGTTCTAAGTTCTAGGGGACTGATGATCTCAGAAGTTAAGTCCCATAGCGCTCAGAGCCATTTGAACCATTTCTTAGAACTGGGCGTAGAATATCGTCGCCGCACCGCTGTGCTGCAGGGGTACCGCGGATGATATCCAAAGCTGTCCTGCTGTGAAATGAAACGGTATCCCAGAGCATCACTTCCGGTTGTCGTACAACATGGCAGAAGACATTCAGATTGGTTCCCCGTCTCTGTCAGGGCCGTCCAAAGGCACGTCTTCGCTGGTCATCGTAGCCTGGAAACTCATTGACTGACGTAGAATTGCCATCAGCGACGGGTCCTACTTCGAACTGAGCCAAAATAACCAACAAAGATGTGTCTGGAGACGCCCGGGATAGCGTTGGGATACCAACCTGCCTGTCGCTTTCCATACGGCCCCTCACCATGAGTCTTGTTCTGGGATACTACTCCTTTTCACAGGCGTCATTCGAGGCGTCCTTGTAACGCATCGGTGCGTCAACCATATTATGCGCCTCGTTTAGTTGCTCTTGATAGCAACCCATCCTGGGCTTGTAAATCAGAACTACGATTCCGATCTGCACACCTCTTTTTGTATGTGCAAGACTTCGGTCGCTTGGTTGAGTCATAAAATGAAACACCAACATCCACCATTTTGACGTTAATTTATTATGTTGCAACCAGCTTTAGTAAGTCACTACACCAATTTCAGGCCCATTAGAGTCACTTAAGTCCTCAAGATGATGTACTGAGTCACCGAAACTGACTAAAGTGTAATAAAATATCACAAAGGTGACGTTTGTAAGTGGTTCATTTAATTACGAATCTACTCTTTCTCTTCGTGCTTGTTAAAACCTACCTTGGACAGCAAGTTCAAGTGCAATAATTTCGGTGAAGGTCACAGTTAAAGCAGGCTCAGACATGGTAATTGGATGTCTCTATAGGCCCCCTGGCTCAGCAGCTGTTGTGGCTGAGCACCTGAAGGATAATGTGGAAAATATTTCGAGTAGATTTCCCCACCATGTTATAGTTCTAGGTGGAGATTTTAATTTGCCGGATATAGACTGGGAGACTCAAACGTTGATAACGGGTGGCGGGGACAGAGAATACAGTGAAATTTTTTTAAGTGCTTTATCTGAAAACTACCTTCAGCAGTTAAACAGAGAACCGACTCGTGGCGATAACATATTAGACTTTCTGGTGACAAACAGACTCGAACTATTTGAAACAGTTAACGCAGAACAGGGAATCAGCGATCATAAAGCGGTTACTACATCGATGATTTCAGCCGTAAATAGAAATATTAAAAAAGGTAGGAATATTTTTCTGTTTAGCAAAAGTGACAAAACGCAGATTACAGGGTACCTGACGGCTCAACACAAAAGTTTTGTCTCAAGTACAGATTCAAAGCCATCGTACATAATGCGTTAGATGAGTATGTGCCAAGCAAGATCGTAAGAGATGGTAAAGAGCCACCGTGGTACAACAACCGAGTTACAAAACTGTTGCGGAAGCAAAGAGAACTTCACAGCAAACATAAACATAGCCAAAGCCTTGCAGACAAACAAAAATTACACGAAGCGAAATGTAGTGTGAGGAGGGCTATGCGAGAGGCATTCAATGAATTCGAAAGTAAAGTTCTATGTACTGACTTGGCAGAAAATCCTAAGAGGTTTTGGTCTTATATCAAAGCGGTAGGTGGATCAAAACAAAATGTCCAGAAACTCTGTGATCAAAAGGTACTGAAACAGAGGATGACAGACTAAAGTCCGAAATACTATATGTCTTTTTCCAAAGGTGTTTCACAGAGGAAGACTGCACTGTAGATCCTTTTCTAGATTGTCACACAGATGACAAAATGGTAGATATCGAAATAGACGACAGAGGGATAGAGAAACAATTAAAATTGCTCAAACGAGGAAAGGCCGCTGGACCTGATGGGATGCCATTACGATTTTACACAGAGTACGCGAAAGAATTTGCCCCCCTTCATGCAGCGGTGTAGCGTAGGTCTCTAGAAGAGCGTAGCGTTCCAAAGGATTGGAAAAGGGCACAGGTCATCCCCGGTTTCAAGAAGGGACGTCGAACAGATGTGCAGAACTATATACCTATATCTCTAACGTCGATCAGTTGTAGAATTTTGGAACACGTATTATGTTCGAGTATAATGACTTTTCTGGAGACTAGAAATCTACTCTGTAGGAATCAGCATGGGTTTCGAAAAAGACGGTCTTCTGAAACCCAGCTGGCGCTATTCGTCCACGAGACTCAGAGGGCCATAGACACGGGTTCCCAGGTAGATGCCGTGTTTCGTGACTTCCGCAAGGCGTTCGATACAGTTCCCCACAGTCGTTTAATGAACAAAGTAAGAGCATATGGACTATCAGACCAATTGTGTGATTGGATTGAAGAGTTCCTAGATAACAGAACGCAGCATGTCATTCTCAAAGGAGAGAAGTCTCCCGAAGTAAGAGTGATTTCAGGTGTGCCACAGGGGAGTGTCATAGGACCGTTGCTATTCACAATATACATAAATGACCTTGTGGATGACATCGGAAGTTCACTGAGGCTTTTTGCGGATGATGCTGTGGTGTATCGAGAGGTTGTAACAATGGAAAATTGTACTGAAACGCAGGAGGATCTGCAGCGAATTGACGCATGGTGCAGGGAATGGCAATTGAATCTCAATGTAGACAAGTGTAATGTGCTGCGAATACATAGAAAGATAGATCCCTTTTCATTTAGCTACAAAATTGCAGGTCAGCAACTGGAAGTAGTTAATTCCATAAATTATCTGGGAGTACGCATTAGGAGTGATTTAAAATGGAATGATCATATAAAGTTGACCGTTGGTAAAGTAGATACCAGACTGAATTTCATTGGAAGAATATTAAGGAAATGCAATCCGAAAACAAAGGAAGTAGGTTACAGTACGCTTGTTCGCCCACTGCTTGAATACTGCTCAGCAGTGTGGGATCCGTACCAGATAGGGTTGATAGAAGAGATAGAGAAGATCCAACGGAAAACAGCGCACTTCGTTACAGGATCATTTAGTAATCGCGAAACCGTTACGGGGATGATAGGTAAACTCCAGTGGAGGACTCTGCAGGAGAGACGCTCAGTAGCTCGGTACGGGCTTTTGTTGTAGTTTCGAGAACATACCTACACCGAAGAGTCAAGGTTGGTTGGTTTTGGGGAAGGAGACCAGACAGCGAGGTCATCGGTCTCATCGGATTAGGGAAGGAAGTCGGCCGCGCCCTTCGAAAGGAACCATCCCGGCATTTGCCTGGAGCGATTTAGGGAAATCACGGAAAACCTAAATCAGGATGGCCGGACGCGGGATTGAACCGTCGTCCTCCCGAATGCGAGTCCAGTGATTAACCACTGCGCCACCTCGCTCGGTCCGAAGAGTCAAGCAATATATTGCTCCCTCCTACGTATATCTCGCGAAGAGACCATGAGGATAAATTCAGAGAGATTAGAGCCCACACGGAAGCATACCGACAATCTTTCTTTTCACGAACGAGTCTGGAATAGAAGGGAGAACCGTTAGAGGTACTCAAGGTACCATCCGCCACACACCGTCAGGTGGCTTGCGGAGTATGGATGTAGATGTAGATGTACAAGTTCACCGTATCTCTTTACAACTGATAAAGTCAGCAGCATTATGGGCTCGGGATTTTGAAAATGTAATGCTTCATCGCCGCAGAATTTTCCAAGATATCCCTCATACGGACATCCAGCAACTCTATCAATCCCAAGTCTAATAACTGCTTGCATTAGGATCAGAGGTGTAGCAACGCGTTATTGACTTGCTCAATTCGTGAAACACTTTTTAACATAACATCCACTTTTCTGATATTTCAATAATTTGCTTATCCCTACATAGACAGCAATTCCACCGATTCACGTCCCATTCGGATAATTTTTCCGTGGTGCGTCGTTACCTATGTCTTAGAGAGTATAAAGAAAAACGAAAAGAAAACATAGTAACTGTTACACGTGAATTATACTGGCTTTAGGAAAGGTAAAGGCACCAGGGCGCAGTTCTTACTCTGCACTAGATAAGACAGCAACGCAGAAGAAAAGTCGAGACACACTCGTAAGAATTATCGTTCTATGAAAAGCCTTCGGCAGTGTGAAATGGTACAAAGTGTTCTAAATTCTGAGAAAATGGGAGAGTGTTACAGGGAAAGACGGATGATACGCGCTATGTATAAGAACCGTGACGGATCCATGTGACTGGAAGATCAAGAACTAACAAGGGAACCTCCCCATCGCACCCCCCTCAGATTTAGTTATAAGTTGGCACAGTGGACAGGCCTTGAAAAACTGAACACAGATCAATCGAGAAAACAGGAAGAAGTTGTGTGGAACTATGGATAAAATAAGTAAATATACAAAGTGAGTAGCCCATGTGCAAGATAAGCAACATCAAGCATAGCGTTAGATCAGGAGCGCCGTGGTCCCGTGGTTAGCGTGAACAACTGCGGAACGAGAGGTCTTTGTTTCAAGTCTTCCCTCGGGTGAAAATTTTACTTTATTTATTTTCGCAAAGTTATGATCTGTCAGTTCGTTCATTGACGTCTCTGTTCACTGTAATAAGTTTAGTGTCTGTGTTTTGCGACCGCACCGCTAAACCGTGCGATTAGTAGACGAAAGTACGTTCCTCTCCAATGGGAACCGAAAACATTTGATCGCAAGGTCATAGGTCAACCGATTCCTCCACAGGAAAACACGTCTGATATATTCTATACGACACTGGTGACGGCATGTGCGTCACATGACAGTAATATGTTGTCGACCCACCTAACTTGTACACTTGGCGAATGGGTAAAAAGATTCTTCTACCTTGCCCGATTTAGGTTTTCTTGTGGATGTGATAATAACTCCCAACAAAGTGATGAAAACATAAGAGTTTGTCACATAAACTGCAACAAATGAATGCAACAGTTTCACACTCACACAGTTTTCCCTGTGCTCTGTCAAAACATATGTTTTTAACGTTTTCCAATTTTTTCCGTGTGTAGACCGTCAAATCCTGCATATGTCCAAGCAAATCTGAACATGTCCTGGAATTTTCGAGAGCGAAGTTGATTGTGTGAGTGCCTGAACTTTGATAATTGACACACGTCAATTGCTAGAAAATAAAAAAAAAAATTTACTCGAGTGAAGACTTGAGCCGAGGTCCTCTGATGCCGCAGTTGCTTACGCTAACCACGAGACCACCGTGCTCCTCAAATCATGTTCTCAATGATGTGGCTTATGTTACACATCGACTACTCAATTTGTATATTTTGCTTATTTTTTTCATAGTTCGACAAAACTTCTTCCTGTTTTCTCGATTGATCTGTGTTCAGTTTCTCAAGGCCTATCCACTGTGCCCACTTATAACTAAATCTGAGGGGGGTGCGATGGGGAGAGGTTCCCTTGTAAGTACTATGATTAAAAGGGATGTAAGACAGGAGTGCCTTCTTTCGCCCCTACTGTTCAGTTCATACACCAAAGAAGAGATGACGGTATTAAAAGAAAGATTCAAGAGCAAAGTTAAAATTGAGGGTGAAAGGATAAGATTAACTGGTGACATTGCTGGCCTCGGTGAAAGTAAAAAGAATGACAGGGTCTGTTGAATGGGATAAACAGTCCTATGAGTACATAGTACTGACTTGGAAAGACGATAGTAATGAGAAGGAGTTGAAATGAAAACAGTGAGAAACTTTAGGTCAGGATTGAGGATGAAGTTTATGAATGCTGCTACCAAGGGAGCAAAATAACCCATGATGGACGGAGCAAGGAGTACATGAAAATCATACTAGCGCAGACAATGAGGCCATTCTTGACCAAGAGAAATCTACATTTATAGGCCTTCATTAGAGGAAGAAATTTCTGAGATAGTACGTTTGGAGCAAAGCCTTGTATGGTAGTGGGATACTGACTGTGGTAAAGACGAGACAGTATAAAATCGAAGCATTTGACGTATAGCACAACATAATAATATTAAAAATGTTAGGTGGAGTGATAAACCAAGGAATGAAGTGTTTCTCCGCAGAATGGGAGAGGAAATGAGTAAATGGATAAACTGACGCAAAGCAAGAAAATGGCTCTGAGCACCATGGGACTTAACTGCTGTGGTCATCAGTCCCCTAGAACTTAGAACTACTTAAACCTAACTAACCTAAGGACAACACACAAATCCATGGCCGAGGCAGGATTCGAACCTGCGACCCAAGCGGTCGCGCGGCTCCAGACTGTAGCGCCTAGAACAGCTCGGCCACTCTGGCCGGCGACACAAAGCAGGCACAGGATGGTAGAACATCTGTCACGACATAAGGGAAGAACGTCCATGGTACTTGATGGAATAAAAACTGTAAAGGATGACAGAGATTAGAATATACAAAACAAATAACTAAAGACATATGTTGCAAGTGTTACACTCAGATGAAAATGTTGGAACATTAGAGGAATTCGTCGTTGGCCGCATAAAAGTAGTCAGTGTAACACCTACTTTCGACCTATTTTTGCATGTGTGTGTCGATATTTCTATGTCAGTTCGTAGTGTTGCTTAAGTAGAGTACTGTATCTGTCGTGGAAATTGTGTGACTAAGTACACATACTTCAGTTACTTGAACTTTTTGAACTATGTTGTTAAAATTGTGCTTGTGGATTTAAATAACTAATGAAATATTTGTTATATAATGTATTGTAAATGACTTGCTCCTTAGTTAGGGGACGTAGGGTTGAAAGTAGAAGATGTTGGGAAGCCCTGCAGCTACGGAAGTAGCCTGGCGGAGTGGAAACATGTGGTTGGCGCAACTCGTCCTCTGTGACGAGTCTGGGCTGAGCTGTGCTGTGATTATCATCTCGATAGCAGTAGCGGGTCATTGGGGTTTATATTCTTGGAATTTTGAGGCCAGAGGAGTTTAAGATCAGTATTAATGAGCCTAGTATGCTGCATTTGGTGATACCATAATCATGGCGTGATTCTGGGCCATGTAAGAATATAATCCCGACACCAAGAAGAATTGTAAGGGCGGGGCCTACACTACTGCCACGCCTGCAACGTAGTCACGTTAACAGCCGCTGCAAAATGCGCCACTAGTGCCGCCAACCTTTCACTAAATTATTTATATTTGGATATCTATAAATAGACCAGGCATTTACGAAATTTGGTTCATTTTAGTAATAATCCTGGTGTAGTTCTATCTTACACCTGTGATTATCCCAAATCATGAACCTGTACAGGAATCCTATCCTATTGAATTCAACTCCAAGTTCCTAATTTATTATGGTAAGTCTTATTCAGCAGCTGTAATAATAGTTGTTATTGCTTTCTAATGTGTGGAGTTACAGTGTTTAAAGATCGGTGTATTTTTAAATCAATCTGCAGTCATTTTCTTAAATAATTTGCCTTACTTGAAAAGCTGCATGAAAATGGTAACGTTGTTAGTTAAAAGAACAGTAATATTGATCTTAAGTGAAAAAGATCATTAATTATTGCATTTGTGCACTTTGATCAGCATTACAAAGTTTTATCAGCGTTCATTTCATGAGAAAGTGTGTGAACTTGAACTGCAAGAACTTGAATTGCACTTGCACAGCCAACTGTATTTTGTGTACATTAAGAGACGGCTTATGAAAGCACATTTGTTATTTAAAGAGTTATAGTTCGTTGTGATTTACTTAATTAATAATTATTGATGACAATATTTACCATTCCTAATACATACTTGTCTAGTTCTGTTAATGAGCATGGTTTTCCAACCCATGAAAGTTTAAGGGCCCTTATATGGTAGACTAGTTAGTTAATGAAACAATGCAAAGGCTCCTTCAGAACCTGGGTAGTTAAACTTGCATTCTATTTAGTTGCTTCAAACTGAGCTTCAGGAAGAAATACACTCCTGGAAATGGAAAAAAGAACACATTGACACCGGTGTATCAGACCCACCATACTTGCTCCGGACACTGCGAGAGGGCTGTACAAGCAATGATCACACGCACGGCACAGCGGACACACCAGGAACCGCGGTGTTGGCCGTCGAATGGCGCTAGCTGCGCAGCATTTGTGCACCGCCGTCGTCAGTGTCAGCCAGTTTGCCGTGGCATACGGAGCTCCATCGCAGTCATTAACACTGGTAGCATGCCGCGACAGCGTGGACGTGAACCGTATGTGCAGTTGACGGACTTTGAGCGAGGGCGTATAGTGGGCATGCGGGAGGCCGGGTGGACGTACCGCCGAATTCCTCAACACGTGGGGCGTGAGGTCTCCACAGTACATCGATGTTGTCGCCAGTGGTCGGCGGAAGGTGCACGTGCCCGTCGACCTGGGACCGGACCGCAGCGACGCACGGATGCACGCCAAGACCGTAGGATCCTACGCAGTGCCGTAGGGGACCGCACCGCCACTTCCCAGCAAATTAGGGACACTGTTGCTCCTGGGGTATCGGCGAGGACCATTCGCAACCGTCTCCATGAAGCTGGGCTACGGTCCCGCACACCGTTAGGCCGTCTTCCGCTCACGCCCCAACATCGTGCAGCCCGCCTCCAGTGGTGTCGCGACAGGCGTGAATGGAGGGACGAATGGAGACGTGTCGTCTTCAGCGATGAGAGTCGCTTCTGCCTTGGTGCCAATGATGGTCGTATGCGTGTTTAGCGCCGTGCAGGTGAGCGCCACAATCAGGACTGCATACGACCGAGGCACACAAGGCCAACACGCGGCATCATGGTGTGGGGAGCGATCTCCTACACTGGCCGTACACCACTGGTGATCGTCGAGGGGACACTGAATAGTGCACGGTACATCCAAAACGTCATCGAACCCCTCGTTCTACCATTCCTAGACCGGCAAGGGAACTTGCTTTTCCAACAGGACAATGCACGTCCGCATGTATCCCATGCCACCCAACGTGCTCTAGAAGGTGTAAGTCAACTACCCTGGCCAGCAAGATCTCCGGATCTGTCCCCCATTGAGCATGTTTGGACTGGATGAAGCGTCGTCTCACGCGGTCTGCACGTCCAGCACGAACGCTGGTCCAACTGAGGCGCCAGGTGGAAATGGCATGACAAGCCGTTCCACAGGACTACATCCAGCATCTCTACGATCGTCTCCATGGGAGAATAGCAGCCTGCATTGCTGCGATAGGGGGATATACACTGTACTAATGCCGACATTGTGCATGCTCTGTTGCCTGTGTCTATGTGCCTGCGGTTCTGTCAGTGTGATCATGTGATGTATCTGACCCCAGGAATGTGTCAATAAAGTTTCCCCTTCCTGGGACAATGAATTCACGGTGTTCTTATTTCAATTTCCAGGAGTGTATTTACTGTTTTAGCTGCTGTAATGCAAGTTGGTTAATGCACAGGCATAGAGACACTGAACTAAGCAATGATGTTATAGAGTATGATCATAAACAGACCCTTTGATTCAAAAAAGAATCATTTCATTCTCTTCCCTGTTTAGTATTGCTATTAGTTTCCTGTCATTGGTTCTAAAACTGCTGCATCTAGTTCGTTTATGATGCGTGTTGTTGGGAGGCATATGTTAATGTTTGATACCTCATTGGCCATTTCTTTGTGTGACTTCGAAGTTGGTAGTGCATTTGTCTGCAAGGTTAGGTTACTGTGTTGCAGTGTGAACAGATATAAAGAAAGTGTTTATTGTGTTTGTCAAGGAAGGTTAAATTAACCTTATAACTGCCTTCTGCTATACTATATTGCTTGACACAAGACTGCTAAATTAGTCTCGCCACCGATATTAACACCCATTATTACAACTTGCTGGGAGGACGTCTGTTCCTGACCCACTTGTTTACTGTTGATTATACTCAGCTGTAGTGTTTCAGAAAGGAATCCCAGTCTGATTGTTCTCTTCCCATTTGGTTATGTCACAGTGACAATTTTCTCAAAAAATCCTTGCAGAGGTTTAACTTTAACATCGATTGCCGTTTTAGGTGGTTACCATTACATCAGAAGTCTAATGAAAAAAATTAAAAATTGTGTTTGTGACAATTAATCGCACTAGAAACGCAGGTTACGTAATCCTATTGTAAACAGACTTCCAGCACTGTACAGGACTGGACGAAGCGTTTTTCGTTTATGCATTTATCTCTTACTGTGTGAGTTCCTTTATATTCCTTCAGCTTCCGATCGGAGTCTTTTGGGCTAGAAATCAAGAAATTTATCCTGAAGTCTCTTGTTCTATAGGGTAAAGTTGAGAGGAAACGGATAAGGTAAGGGAACATTTCTCTGAAGAAAAGCTACTCATACGCTACAGGAGAAAATAATGGAGGTAGGGTCCGCAGCTCGTGGTCTCGCGGTAGCGTTCTCGCTTCCCGAGCACGGGGTCCCGGGTTCGATTCCCGGCGGGGTCAGTGATTTTCTCTGCCTCGTGATGACTGGGTGCTGTGTGATGTACTTAGGTTAGTTAGGTTTAAGTAGTTCTAAGTTCAAGGGGACTGATGACCATAGCTGTTAAGTCCCATAGTGCTCAGAGCCATTTGAACCATTTGATGGAGGTAGGTGATACCCACCGCGCAGACTAATCGGCTCACTCGAGCTTTTGCGTAATCCGATTGGACTGAAAGGAGTCAAAGCTTTGAGGCCGTCTTTGAATCGCCATTCGTAGTTCTTGAGTGTATAAACACCGTCTCCACAAAAGTCACAACCGACTTTGACACTTCGATAGCCTCATTTCGAGATCAGGCAGCTTCTATTTAGTGTTAGGTTCGAAGCGAATAATCACAAAATCGACCCTGTTTTCTTCTCAGTCATATAGGAACAGGACGTTTTCATATAGCGTGTAGTTGCTGAGCGAGAAAAATTAATTCCTTATAGTTATCTCCAATTTTTATATCAGGCTATAACGAAATCAGAATCGATGTGACTGATGAGCGTGTCGAGGTCATAATAAGAGGATTAAGGTATTCAGAACGTATATGAAGATATAAAAAATGTAATGGAGATGGTAAAAGGATATGAAAATCTAAGATTCATGGCTGATTGTAATGGTCTAGTATGTGGGATAGAAGACAAGATTTATTGGAGGATATATAAATCGGCAGCAAACTAACGCCGACAAGACGGTTCAGGTGTACATGCCGACTTTGCAAGCTGAAGATGAAGAGATAGAAAAGATGTATTAGGATATTGATGGGGTAATACAGTATGTAAAGGGATATGAAAATCTAATAGTCGTGGGAGACTGGAATGAAGTAGTACGGGACCGAGTAGAAGAAAAGGGTACCGAAGAATATGGGACTGGAATGAGAGAGGAGAATGTCTAATTGAGTTCTGTAACAAGTTTCAGCTAGTAACAGCGAATACTCTGTTCAAGAATCACAAGGAGGAGGAGGCATAACTGGAAAAGGCCGGGTGATGTATCAAGATTTCAGTTATATTACATCATGCTCAAACAGACATACCGAAATCAGGTACTGGATTTTAAGGCGTAACGAGGAGCAGACCTAGACTCAGATCACAATATAATATTGATGAAGAGGAGGCTGAAGTTTAAGACATTAGTCAGGAAGAATCAGTACGCAAAGTGGGATACGGAAGTACTAAGGAATGACGAAATACGGTAGAAGTTTTCTAAAGCTGTAGATACAGCAATAAATAATATCTCAGTAGGCAGTACAGTTGAAGAGGAATGGTCATCTCTAAAAAGGGCCATCACCGAAGTTGGGAAAGAATACATTGATATAAAGATCGCTGAAATGAGGAAGTACAAAAATGCTCCAGGATACTCAGGAATAGAGAAATACGTTGCTCAGGAATGAAATAAATAGGAAGTGCAGGGAAGCTAAGACGAAATGGTTGAAGGAAAAATGTGAAGACATTGTCGAAAGAACAGAATCAGCATACAGGAAAGTCAAAACAACCTTCGGTGACAGTAAAAGCAAGTGTGGTAACATTTAGAGTGCAACGGGAATTCCACTCTTAAATGCAGAGGAGAGAGCGGATAGGTGGAAAGAATACATTGAAAGCCTCTACGAGGCTGAAGATTCGTCTGATGTGATACAAGAAGAGGCAGGATAAGATTTTGAAGAGATAGGAAAAAAATGGTGCAGATGGCTCTGAGCACTATGGGACTTAATTTCCGAGGTCATCAGTCCCTAGAACTTAGAACTACTTAAAACTAACTAACCTAAGGACATCACACACATCCATGCCCGAGGCAGAATTCGAACCTGCGACGTAGCGGTCGCACGGTTCCAGACTGTAGCGCCTAGAATCGCTCGGCCACTCCGGCCGGTGGAAGAGGTAAGAGATCCAGTATTGGAATCAGAATATAAAATAGCTCTGGAAGACTTACGATCAAATAAGGCAGAAGGTATAGATAACATCGCAATAGAATTTCTAAAATCAGTGGGGGAAGTGGCAACAAAACGACTATTTACGTTGTTGTGTAGAATGTATGAGTCTGACGATATACCATCTGACTTTCGGAAAAGCATCATCCACACAATTCCGAAGACGGAAAACGGTGACCAGCGCGAGAACTATGGCACAATCAGCTTAACAGCTCATGCATCCAGGTTGCTTACAAGAATAATATACAGAAGAATGTAAAAGAAATTTTAGGATGAGCTAGATGAAAATCAGTTTGTCTTTAGGAAAGAAGAAGGCACGGGAGAGTCAGTTCTGACATACGGGTTAATAATGGAAGCTAGACTAAAGAAAAAACAGGAAGCGTTCATAGGATTTATCGATTTGGAAAAATACTTCGACAGTGTAAAATAGTGCAAGATGTTCGATATTCTGAGATGAGTAAGGGTAAGCTATAGGGAGAGACGTGTCATATACAATACGTACAACAGCCAAGAGGTAATAATAAGAGTTGAAGACCAAGAACGAAGTGCTCGTATTAAAAAGGGTGTAAGACAGGGATGTAGACTTTCACCCCTACTGTTCAATCTGTACATCGAGGAAGCAATGATTAAAATAAGAGAAAGTTTTGAAAGTTGTATTAAATTCAATGTGAGAGGATATGAATGATACGATTCGCTGATGAGATTGCAACCCAGAGTGAAAGTGAAGAAGCATTACATGATCTGCTGAACGGAAAAAAAAAACAGATTATAGAGTATGAAGTGAGAGTAAATCGAAGAAACACGAAGGTAATGAGAAGTAGTAGAAATGAGAGCACGTGAAACTTATCTTCAGGATTGATGGTCATGAAGTTAAGGGATCCTGCTACCTAAGCAGTAAAATAACCAGTGACGGACGGAACAAGGAGGACATCGAAAGCAGACTAGCAATGGTAAAAAGGGCGTTTATGGCCAAGAGATGTCTACTAACATCAAATATCGGCCCTAATTTGAAGAAGAAATTTCTGAGACTGTACGTCTGGAGTGCAGAATTTTATGGTAGTGGAATATGGACTGTGGAGAAAGCGAAACATAAGGGAATTGAAGTATTTGAAGTATGGTGCTACAGACGAATGTTTAAAGTTAAGTGGACTGATAAGGTAATGAATGAGTTGTTTCTGCGCAGAATCGGAGAAGAAAGGAATATGTGGAAAACACTGATACGGAGGAGGGACAGGATGATAGAACATCTGTTATGACGTGATGTAATTACTTCCGTCATACTAGACGGAGCTGTAGAAAGCACAGAGACTTGAATACATTGAGCAAATAATTGAGGACGTAGGTTGCAAGTGCTACTCTGAGATCAAGAGGGTTCGCACAGGAGAGTAATTCGTATCGGGCCGCTTCACACCAGTGAGAAGACTGATGACAAAAAAAAAAAAAAAACCGTGAACTCGGAAGTCTTGAATTAAGGAGAGAGTGTTCCTGGAAAACAACTGCAGACAATAGAGAATTCCAGCTGGATTATATCGTGCTCAAAGATTTCGAAATCTGGTAAAGGGTCTAATGCATATCCAGTATCACATACTGACTCCGACCACAATTTAGCAATAATGAAGAACCGACTGATGTTTAACAGTCTCCTCCGGAAGAGTCTACGTGAATAGAAGTGGGGTACTGAATTACTGAGAAGTGAATGTGTGTGCCAGAATAAACTGCTGGTAACGAAAGAAATACTACACTCAATCAACGGAAGAAGGAATTACGAAAGGTTCCAAGATAAGAGAGGTGTACAGTAATACAACAGACTGAGATTTAATATAAACAGTAGGCAATGAGAAGGGAGGAAAATATGATGCAGGAGAAATGGGAAGAGATTGGAAATGAAAGCCGGCCGGGGTGACCGAGCGGTTTTAGGCGCTACAGTCTGGAACCGCGCGACCGCTACAGTCGCAGGTTCGAATCTTGCCTCGGGCATGGATGTGTGTGATGTCCTTAGGTTAGTTAGGTTTAAGTAGTTCTACGTTCTAGGGGACTGATGACCTCAGATGTAAGGTCCCATAGCGCTCAGAGCCCTTTGAACCATGTTTTTTGTATATGAAACGGTCGTCGGAAGGACAGTTTCGTCACAACAGAATTAAAAATAAAGAGCTTCTCAGGAAAGTAGGTTTAAACGATAGGGAAAGAGGGTATTATACAACATGTACCAGAACGACGAGGGAATAATAACGCTTGAAGAATTTGAAGGTAGTATTCGGATTAAGAAATTTGTAAGACACTGTTGTAGTCTTTCGCATCTACTTTGAAATCTATACATCGAAGAGTAATGACGAAAATAATAGAAATATTCTGGAGTGGAATTAAAATTCTGGGTGAAATACCATTAATGATGAGATTCGCTGATGTCATTACTGTCCTCCATGTAACTGAGGATGAACTGCAGAACCTCTTGAATGGTTGATCTAATAAATACACATTATGGACTGAGCGCAAAAGATAAGAAGACGAAAGTACAAGAGGTGCAGAATTGAGGTACACGAGAAACATAACATCGAAATTCGGAATCATGAAATAGTAGAAGAAAAGGAATATTACTTTCTGGAAGAGGAATAACATGTCATGAGGGAAGTAAGATGTTTGTAAACAGGTAAGTAACAATGGCAAAGAGGATATTCCTGGCCAAAATAGGTCCAATTGTGTCAAACACTGGACTAAATACGAAAAAAAATCTGATAACGTACGGTGGGAGCAAAGCAATTTATGGAAATAAATCGTGGACTACGCAATTGCATCCAAAGTGTTGCTATAGAAAGTTATTGGTAATTACATCTATTAGTAACGTAAGAAATGAGGAGGTTATCAGGACAATAGGCCAGGATGTGAACATGTGAAAGACATGGACAAAAAGAAGGGTTTACATAATAGCATGATGAAAGAAGTAACAGGAATCGACAGGTAAGAGGTGGGGAACTCAGAATCAGGTTGACAACTTTAAAGAAATTCAGGCGCAGAATGAAATGAGGCTGAAGTTATATATAAATCTGCATTTCTAAAGTCGTTGAAGTAAGTGCATCTATTCATGCTGGTGTGTAGAATATATGACACTGGCGATATACTGACACACTTTTGGAAAAAAACATCATCCACACAATTCCGAAGACAGGAAGAGCCAATAAGTGAGGGAATTATCGCACAATCAGCTTAAAAGGTCACGCATCGAAGCTGCGACATGAATAATATATACAAGAATGGGAAACAAATTTAGGGTTACTTAGATGACAATTAGTTTGGCTTTGGGAAATATAAGGGTCTAAGGTGGCGAGATTTCACCACCATACCGTATATTATTAAGATTTATATTTACATTAGATCACTCTGTACGATTCACAATCGGATTATTATCCATTTCATTGGTTGATTCTGGCTGGCATCCGGTACTGCATGGGAGTTAATTAGAGTTGAGCACTGCGAGAAAGAGCGATACATGCTATGCAGTCCTCAGAGGCCACTACGGCCTAACAATGGGCTGGAAAGAAATTTGCCACGTCCTTCAGGAGCAGATATTTACTGCTCTGAGAGAGAGCAGGACGAGGAGGTGGCGGTTTACATTGGTGGAGGCTGCAGAGCCCGTGTAGTGCTGAAAGTGTGGAGATTCCATTCCGGTGGGGCGACAAATCTTTCAGAGTAGTGTACATGGCATGAGAGCATTGAGGGCAGACTAGGCCATAAAGACATCCTTTTAGTACGAAGGAATGCCCGGGGTCACATACGATGGTCGAGAGCTGAACTCCGAGGAATCCCTTCGTGGGAAGTGGCACGCCAAACTTCCAACAAAAAAGCAAGACACATATTTGATTGGCATAGTGTTAAGGATGCAGGAGGGGATGCTGTATCAGAACATCTCCTGAAAGAAGTATGAACTCAGTGACTGGATAGTAGATTTAGGAACCACATGGTGGGAGGTAGCGCTTTTGTAAAGGCACACAGTCGCTATGTATCGAGGAAGGAGCAGATATAATTTGTGGAAGCGCACTTTCATTTAGGGTTCGATCGAAGTCAATTCCCTGCAGAGATCGATCGACCTAACAACTTTGTTGACTATGGCCACAGCAGACAGTCTGGAGGTTAGTTTTAAGATCTGGTGCTTTTGACACAAGATGCTCATGAAGTCGTTTATCTATGAACTGTTTACTCAAGTGGCGATTCCTTAACTCTCTGTGTTGTCTGACACACACTGTTGTGCTTCATTGTCTAAAGATACTGTATTCGAATTTAGGTTCCCGGCTAGTCAGTAAACCGAAATCTTGACTCGTGTTCTGTCTTGTTCTAAAGGTAATTTCAGCCTTGAGAGTTTTTGGATGGCCTATTGCGTCTGTTGTGCAGACGGAGAACTGCAGGTTTGGCAAATACATCATCTGCGCTGCAGCTGTTGATCCAATTAGAAGATCATCGTGGCAGTACAATAGATGCCCGGATTTCAGTAGGTGATATTCACATTCAGGTTCAGCAGATATAGGAACAGTCATAGTAAACATGTTGAGTTACATTTGCTTGTCCACTGAGCTTTTTCTGAGGGCGCCAGCCAGGTAGTGGTTCTTCTGTTCCTCACCAATAATCAGTATCAACCACCTTTACGTCTGTCGAATAAAGAGATATGGGGGGAGCCGCAGTCTAAAGAAAGGCGAATAAACAATCTGCCAATCTCGATATTACATTTAGGACAGACTCCGACAAGTTTACTTCATATTTACACAATTATTTTGGTTCTACATGTTTTTGTGATTAAATCCTTTACAGTAACCAAGTTGCGATTCGTTGTAGTTGCATCCTGAGAGAAATGATTGATTTCATGTGCTAAACTGAAGTGAAGTAAAACCACAATACAATACTTTGTTATATGGAAATTCCTAGGTGTAGACTGTCAATAACAGGGTTCTTTTAATTATCTGTGAGCATGAGAATTCCAATTCGGAGTCAAGGTTACGCAACCACACATACACACGTTATGTGCTACAAAAACCTTTACTTAAATTAATGGCCACCTCACCATAATAGTTAACAAAATCAGAACTATTCTTAGTAGTTGTAGATTAACAATTTCAGCGCGTAATTGGTTGATTAAGTTTGTAGGATGACCCGCCAATAGCTCAGTGATAAGAGTAGATTTCAATTGTTTGTAACTACAACTAGCTTTGTTAAAATAGCAATTTGTTTTTTGGAAATAATTATACAGGGTAACATTAATAACATCGACAAGCTGGAGGGACAGATTCCTTGATGGGAATTGAGGAAAAAATTCCTATGAACCTGCGCCTGGAAATGAATCGTTGCCACGCTAGAGAACAATGACAGGTGGCAGTTCCTCTGACCATGTGACGTGTGTTCATTGTGTGCTGCACGCCGTGTGATTGACGTCGCATACTGTAAGCAGCAGAATGGTCCGGTATTCGTGTCAAGGACAAGTCGCGAATGTGTTTGTGTACGGCCAAGCAGATGGAAACGATCGAGAGTCATACCAAAACAAGTGTACTCACAGACACCAACCACATCACACAACATTTCAAGCCATTTCTGAGCTTATGACTGGAAAGCCCAAGAATGACACAAACACCCAAAGATCGCTTGAAATCTTGTGCGATGTGACTGGTGTCTGTGATGCTCCTTCCTTTAGTGCAGCTGTGCTGCCTCTCGACACTTCCGTCTGCTTGGCCGTATACACACACACCACGTCGAATTGTGGCAGACATGGAAACTGGACCATTCGGCTGCTTACAGTACGCTGCGTCACTCACACAGCCTGCAACACGCAAGGAACACACAGCCCATCAACAGACGATCATTCATCCTCTGCTGTGGAAACGATGCATTTCCGCACACATGTTCATAACATATTTTTCTTCTGTTCTCAGTCAGGAATCTGTTCCTGTACTTTGTCGGTTTTATCCATTTCCACGCGGTATATGTTCTTTCGAGCACAAAACTTTTCTTTCCTGAACTTTTGAATGGGTTCTGGCCCTACACATAGCTCTTTTCGAGGTTGTTTTTGTTGTTGGTGGTGGTAAGTATTAAATTATTGTTTTGTTACCACATGTTTTCGTCTATCTTAAGATGACAGGAGGTTAGTATGCTCCAACGTGTCGGTGACAAACACGTGCTGTCAGGCACGTTTGAAGTATAGGTAGTGAGCAATAATTCATAGGTATTGTGATTACTTTCATTACTTGTATGCATGTGTGGAATTTAACGAGATGGGACCTGCTTAAAGTGACAGAACCAGGGGCTGTAGAGAGTTTCAGTGAGAGTATTAATGACAAGAATGGAGGAAAGAAATGCAGCAGATGGCGAATGGGTAGCTTTGAGAGATGAAATAGTCAAGGCAGCAGAGGATCTATTATGTAAAAGACAGGGTCTAGTAGATATTCTAGTAAATGAAGCAGCCAAAAAGGAATACAAACGTCTCAAAAATGAGATCGACGAGAAGTGCAAAATGGCTAAGTAGGGATGGCTAGAGGACTAATGTAAGGATGTAGAAGCATCTATCACTAGGGGTAAGATAGATACTGCGTACAGGAAAACCACCGGTATGTATACCAAGAGCTCAGATGTTATCCCAGTTCTAAGCAAAGATGGAAAAGCAGAAAGATGGAAAGATTATATAAAAGGTCTGTACAAGGCCGATGAATTGAGGACAATATTATGGAAATGGAAGAGCATGTAGATGACGTGGGAGATATGACACTGCGTGACAGAGAGATCTAAGTCGAAAAAAGGCACCGGGCTAGATAACATTCCATTAGAACTACTGATAGCCTTGGGAGAGCCAGCCCTGACAAAACTCTAACATCTAGAGAGCAAGATGTATGACACAGGAGAAATATCCTCAGACTTCAAAAAGAATATAATAATTCCAATCCCAAAGAAAGCAGGTGTTTACAGATGTGAAAATTACCGATCTATCAGTTTAATAAGCCACTGCTGCAAAATACTAACACGAATTCTTTGCAGACGAATGGAAAAACTGGTCGATGACGAACTCGGGGAAGATCAGCTTCGATTCCGTAGAAATGTTGGAACACGTGAGGTAACACTGACCCTACAACCTATCTTAGAAAATAGATTAAGGAAAGGCTAACCTACGTTTCTAGGATTTTTTGATTAGAGAAAGATTTTGACAATGTTGACTGCATTACTCTCTTTCAAATTCGGAAGGTAGCAGGGCTAAGATACAGGGAGCAAAATGCTCTTCACAATTTGTACGGAAACCAGATGGCAGTTATAAGAGTCGAGGGGCATGAAAGGGAAGCAGTGGTTGGGAAGGCAGTGAGACTGGTTTGTAGCCTATCTCAGATGTTATTTTATCTGTACGTTGAAGAAGCATTAAACGAAACAAAAGACAAATTTAGAGTATGAAATAAAATTCATGGAGAAGAAGTAAAGACTTTGAGGTTCGCCCATGACATTGTAATTATGTCAGAGACAGCAAAGGACCTGGAAGAGCAGTTGAACGGAATGGACAGTGTCTTGAAAAGAGGTTATAAGATGAAGATCAACAAAATAAAAATGAGGATAATGGAATGTAGTCGAATTAAATCGGGTAATGCTGAGGAAACTAGATTAGTAAATGAGACACTTAAAGTAGTAAATCAGCTTTTTCGGAGCAAAAAAACTGATGATGGTCGAAGTATATAGGATATAAAATGTAGACTGGCAATGGCAACGAAAGCGTTTCCGAAAAAGGAAATTTGTTAATATCGCTTGTAGATTTAAATGCCAGGAAGTCAATTCTAAAAGTATTTGTGTGGAGTGTAGCCATGTACGGAAGTGAAAAATGGACGATAAATAGATTAGAGAAGAAGATTTCGAGATGTGGTGCTACAGAAGAATGCTGAAGAATAGATGGGTAGACCACATAACTAATGAGGAGTTATTGAAAAGAATTGTGGAGAAGAGAGATTAGTGGAACAACTTGACTAGAACAAAGGATCGGTTGGTAGGACATGTTCTGAGGCATCAAGGGATCACCAATTTAGTACTGGAGGGCAGCGTGGAGGGTAAAATTCGTGGAGGGAGACCAAGAGATCAATACACTAACCAGATTCAGAAGGATGTAGGGAGATGAAGAAGGTTGCACAGGATAGAGTAGCATGGAGAGCTGCAGCAAACCAGTCTCTGGACTCAAGACCACAATAACAAAGACGTGTGTGGAGAGTGGGAAGTGAGTTAACATTAAAGCGAAAGAAAGCCAGTCTACAGAATAAACAGTCAACCGGATAAACCTAGTCAGCAAAATAAATAAGGAAAGAGCGACAAACTGACGCATAAACGTGATGTACAAAAATTGTAATGGTTGATTCGGGCAATATCATTCCGTCTGAGCAGCCAGCTGCGGATAAGGAATTGCAATATGCAGACGACAGTTGTTGTGATACATGCAGTGGGAAGCCACTCAGACGCCAAAGAAGGAACATATAGACACATCGAGGCAGTAGTGAGGATCGGGAAGATGAGTCCGAGACTCTGAGAGTGCGTCGGAAAATTTTTTGCGGGCCACCGTCGTGTACATCATGTTGTCGAAGCCCTATAGAAACACATCGACGCGAGTTATTTAACCGGTAACAGGCAGGATCACCATTGGGGAGATTCGCTCCTCAGTTTACATGGAGGCAGAGAACCCAGCGGTAATAAGTTGAGTGATGATGTATTGTGCATTCTTGAAAGAGCAACATTCACACCAGCGGACGACTGAAGATCAAGACGCGAAATACAATAACACAGAGAATGGATCGGAACACTGTCTCCTTTAGCTCTTTGACAAACAGAGTTCTCTGTGGGACTGGCGCCAAATGTCCAGGAAATGTCTCACGTTCGGACGTGGTGTCATAAATACAGAAGCAGATAGCGTGACTTAGAGACAGTGTGGGGTTCGCTGGACGAAGTTTATACCGCACCAGCGGTGCATAACAATAGTATTGTTCAGCATACAGAAACCCAACAACTGCCAGAACCTAACTCGTCTAGTGCATGTCTTATTTCGCTGTGCCGGCAGTATACTGAATAGGATTCTGAACAATAGTTGGAATCGGGAATCGCAGTAGTGCAACGTCTGCACTGCATTACGACGATAGAACACGCATATCATGGACTACAGTTGTTCAGATCATCAGGTTGATGTACCACGACAGGGAAACAAGAGTCCGTGTGAGATGAAGAAACGAACCACCACAGACTGACATTGAAGTGGTGTTTGACCACAAACGTTACTTCTCAGTTGAAAACTTCCGGTACCCAAGGGATACAGGAACCGTCTATATCCCCGCACATTTATAAAGCTTTTTGGTGAAGCCATACCTCCATTCTGGCCAGTGTAGGAAAAGGTAGATTTTGTTTGTGAGGGTGTAAATGATGTGATCGCAGAGACCATGCGAAAAATATCTCAGTCATGTACAACATACAAAAAACACGAGCTTATGATACGTCGAGATAAGGAGTCTTCTGGTTTTAAAACCTCGGTATAGTTTTTAGACCAGATGACGAGGAAGAATCGGTACCTCGATGCACCACATAGCGACAGTGAGATTGTCCACATGCACTTCACAGATCTTCCGCTACGATATCAACAAGTGCTGACAGGCAGATTGGACGACGGTGTCACGGGTTTGATAGCAAATTTTGCATGAAATACAGTCTTTTATGAATGAGAAACTGGCACGCATGAAAAGGCGACAGAGTGAGGCAAAGTGGTTTCAACAGCTGTAAAATTAGAATAACCAGGACAATTTTAAGGAGCCGAAAAGGTGGCAAGGTAACGGGAGTAGATCACATCATAACACTCTGCTCTTCCGGAATCAGAACAACAATCGGTGGAACTCGAATGGCAGTCAATGAATAATGGGTAGAGTTTTCAGCATAACGAGGCTGCGCAAAATAGGACACAATCTGGAGTATAAATGACTGAGGTTCAGCCACCGAAGCCAGGCCGTGTAAGACAGGAAGAAGGATGTCAGTTTTTAGTAGAACGCACAGCGGGTAAAACTGCAAGAAATCCAGCAGCATAAGTCGGGGTAAGTCATCTAACTTTTCAAAAATATTGGTCGAGAAAACTGGGACAAAGGGTAACCATTACTTGTACCCGTTTATTGAAATTTCGGTGGGTAAGATCACAGTAGGGGCAATAGTAGATACCACAGTCAGTCCGTTAGTTCTTAGCTATCTCCAAATAATCATATAACACGATTTCAAAAGATGTGAAAATGTCACATTAAAGGCTCAGAAAAATCCCAATACGCAGCTTTTTATTAGGGAAGTATGTTGAAATTATTAGGGAAATCAGAGTGGATATTCATGTCAAGGGCACAGTGCAGGTGCAAACTTCTTCATGGTACCTAAATTAGCCACAGGGATAGTTATGGGAATGGACTTCTTGAGTGAAGAGGAAGCAGTAGTGTATATGGGATATGAACAGGTCACACTAGGGGAGAACAAAGACGTAAGTATTCGGTTTGAGGAGCAATCTACGAAGGACCAGATCCCATAGAGCTGACGGGAACATGGTTAAAGTTTCACTCGATCAAAATCCGAGGTATAACAGACGAAAAGATATGATAGACGGTGACAAGACGGCACTTTTAGAAATTGACCAGGAAATAGACGTCAGCTGATGGAAAAATATGTGCCGTATCTTCTCTACATACGTCGGAATTGTGCAAGAACAACGCAATGCTCACACGAATTTAGCAACACGTAAGAATCCTACAGCACAAGAAAATGAAATCAGCCACAACTTACGAATACAACAGAAAATATATGAAGAACTCATCCACAGTCACAAGTTTCTTAGTATACTAACAGCAGGAGCTAGTCCCCGAAAGATATAGTGCAGAAAACTGTACTGTGAGGTCTGATAGACATATCATGAATGAATGAACCGCCATGCCATCAAGATCTGTAGAATAATTGTGATACACTACGTTATCACCACCTGAAGTTGAGCAAATGTCAGTCCACGGTTCGAGAGTTGGTTTGTATTTAAAAGTGGTGTATTAGCTCATCTTGGTTCAAATGGCTCTGAGCACTATGGGACTTAACATCTATGGTCATCAGTGCCCTAGAACGTAGAACTACTTAAACCTAACTAACCTAGGGACATCGCACAACACCCAGTCATGACGAGGCAGCTCATCTTGGAATTTAGCAAGTGCAGTAACCACACTGCTGTGGTAATATGAGTTTAATCTCTTTGTATTATGTCAAAATGATCTGTCTCTTAACCATCGTACCTATTTTGTTCTATTGTGATGATATGTTTTCATTTAGCTGTTAAGAGCATTTTCTGATATGTAAAATCAGCTATCTGTCCATAATTATAGTAAAAATGAACCATTTTGAAGATGTAATTTAAAGGTAAATGCAGATCACTAGCAACTTCGATCACGGTAATGCTTGACCTTTTATTAAAGTCTTCTCGGACGGCTATAATCGAACAATTATCGTGTATTTATATTTAAAGGCGATATTATGTGAGTGTGGGGATGAATAGATGTGTTATATCTTGAGGTTGAATTGCATCAGCACAATCATAGATAGGTAGGAGGCATCAGCTGCGAGAACGGACAGTGTAGAGGATATATTAGTCTTGATATTGATCTGATGTCAAACTTCGCCGTTTCACTTGTCGCTATGCTGTTACGTTTGCTGCTGCACTGAACAGTGGGTTCTACTGCAAAATGTGTCTGCTGAGGCTTAACTAATGTTCAGCGGTTAATGAGTAAAGAATGCAGTTTCGAAACAAATGTGTGATAGCGACTGGCACAACATGAAAAAGGACTGCTGTCAAGAACGCGTGGAATCTGTTCTGTGTAGACGATATAATTCTAGATCAAGAAACATCACAGCTATTCATGATCATAGCACAAAATTATTATGATAAGGCTTTAGTTGTGTAAAGTGGCAAATCTTTGCCACCACACATTTAATATTCTGTAGATTTTTCAATTTATATTAAATCGCTATTCACCTTGCACAATCGAATTATTAATCAGTTAATTTCCTTAGATGGACCATGTACTATCAATTTTTGTAGTACTGGTTCTCTGAGAGTTTATTAGAGGTGAGCACAGATAGGTCGACATGAGCTGTCCATTTCTCAGAAGCTGCCATCAGCTAGAGCGAGAATCGGAAAGGAGTTGTCATGTTCTTCAGGAGCAGGCATTAACTGACTTGAGATGGAAAAGAGAGAGGAGGTGGCATTCTACAATGCTAGAGCCTGCAGAACTCCAGTATCATGAACAGTGTGGATGGGAAATTTTGAGTCTGATGAGATGAAAAAAATTTAAGAATATCGTACCTTGGTGGAATAATGAGAAAAGACATTCTTTTAGTGCAAAGGAATACGTGGGGTCACAAACGGTGGCCGTGAACTGACCTCCAAGCAATCTTATCATAGGAAGTGTCAGGGCACGCTCCCCACCGATAACTGGAGGCATTTCTTTTATTTTCGGATAGCTAAGGATGTAGGATGGCAGAGTAATGCTCCATGTGATGGGAGATAACGTTTCTGTAACAGCCACTTAGAATAATCGCATCGGCGCAGACGTGGAAGCCATGTGTCCAGGAGATAGTGGGCGATGGCGTCGAGATGCAATTCCCTTCAGGGACCAATGAAAGGCCCCTCCCTGCAAGGATTGTTCAGAGACATTTCCCTCCAGTGATCGACGTAGACGCTTCGCTGGCAAGAGCCACAGTGGAGAGTCTGACCATTTGATTTTGAGAAGTGTTGCTATCGAAACAAGGTGTGTGTGTAGTCGTTTCTCTGTGAACAGAGCTATTATTCTGTTTATTCACGTGACGATTCTACCTCTATGTGGAGTGAGATGCACATTGATGTGATTTTTTATGGAAGAATACTCGAGTCGAATCTCTGTTCCTGGCTAGTCATTAAGCCAATGCTGACTTGTGTTCTGTCTTATACTGAGCTAATTTCAGCCCTAGGAGTTTGCAGAACGCATGTAGGGTTCACTGTGTAGGCAGAGAATGGCAGGTATACCACATACATCACCTGCACAGTGTCAAACGTCGCCATGGGAAGATCATCGGTGGAACAGAACTGCTGTCCATACTTTAATAGGTGATACGAGCACCTCACTTCAGTGAATAGGAAAGTACAGTAAATGTCTTAATTTCCATTTGCATGTCCACTGAGCTGTTTCTGAAAGTTACAGTCTTCTGTTTCTCACCAATAATCAGTATCAACCAACGTGATGTCCATCTAATAAAGGGGGCGCGGACACAGCCTAAAGAAAGTCAAACATACCTTCAGCCAATTTGGGATTACATTTAGGGTCAAATCTGACATTCTGTATTTAATATTTATGCAGCTTTTCTTCCACTCTTTATGTATTTTTGAGAATAAAATATTCACGATATTCAAGATGAGATTCATTGCAGCGACTTCCCGGCAGGAATGATTCGTTTGATGTGCTACACTGAAGTGAAGTAGAACCACAACATGATACTTCGTTTCGCGGAAAACGTAAGCTGTAGGCAGGCAATGGTAGGGTCATTTGAATCATTTTAAGGTGTAATAATTCCACTGTTGAGACTACGTTAGGCGACGACACATACACATCACCATGGGGGTTTACAATACAACACAAAAGCAGGTCTGACGTTGTGGTTCGTAATGGAGAAATAACGGTAAGTAAATAGGAACTGTCGACCGGGAAAAACCGTTCTGCAGTTCAAAATGGCGTAAGACGTCCGGCATTCTGAGAAAAATAGTGGTACACTACAGAGGTTGGGACGTAGCGGACAATAAGTACAAGCACAAAGAGAAAGAATAAGATTGGAAGACGAAGAAGGAACTGCTTGGACTAAAATGGTGTAAGATAGGGATATAGTCTTTCACATTTACAATTTAGTCTATATATCGTGAAACAATATCGGGCAAAAAGAAACTTTTTAAGAGTGGTATTAAAATTCAAGGTGAAAACATATCCATGATGTTCTTTAATGAGACAGCTATATTCAGTGAAAATGATGAATAATTACAACATCTGTCGAACGGAATGAACTGTATAATGAGAAAAGAATATAACTTGAGAGTAGATCGGAGAAAGACGAAAGTAACGGAAAGTATCAGAAATCAGAACATTGGGAAACTTAACGTTTGAATCGGGGATCTCGTAGTAGACATATTCAACAAATTCTGCTATATAGGCAGCAAAATAACCCATGATGGACCGTGAAGGAGGACGTAAAAAGAAGACTAGAAGACCAGCTCTAGCAAAATAGGCATTCATGACCAAGAGATATCAACATGCACCAGGAACAGGCTTCAATTTGAGGAAGAAGTTTCTGCGAATGTGTGTTTGGAGCACAGTATTGAATGTTAGTAAAACATGGACTGTGGGGAAACCGGAACAGGGGAGTTTGGTTAGTTGGTTGATTTGCGTGAAGGGGACCAAGCAGCAAGTTCATCAGTGACATCGAACGAAGGAAGGATGGAGAAGGAAACTGGTCGTGCACTTAAAAGGAATCATTCTTACAATTGCCTTAAGTGATTTAGGGAAAACACAGAAAACCTAAATCAGAATGGCCGGTCTCGTGTTTGAACCGTCGTCCTCCCGGACGCAGGTTTAGTGTTCTAATCACTGCGCCATCTGGCTATGTGAACAGGGGAGAATCGAAGCAATTACTTGAGATATAGTGCTACAGACGAATATTGAAACTCCGGAAGACTCATAAGGTAAAAGACGAGCAGGTTTCTCGCAGAATCGGGGAGGAAACTAGTATATATATATTACTCTGACAAGAAGCAGGATGATGGGACATCTGTTAAGACATCAGGGACTAGGTTCCATGATACTAGAGGGAGTTGTAGAGGAAAAAACTCTATAGGAAGACTGAGACTGGAATACATCCAGCAAATAAATGACCGAGATCAAAACGATGGCACAGGGGCCGGCCGGAGTGGCCGAGCAGTTCTAACCGCATCAGTCGGGAACCGCGCTACCGCTACGGTCGCAGGTTCGAATCCTGCCTCGCGCATGGATGTGCGTGATGTCCTTAGGTTAGTTAGGTTTAGGTTGCTCTAATTTCTAGGGGACTGATGACCTCAGCAGTTAAGTCCCATAGTGCTCAGACCCATTTTTTTTTTTTTTGATGGCACAGGGGAAGAATTCATGACGGGACGTATCACACCAGTTAAAAGGCTTATAGCAAAAAAGATTTCTTGTTCATATAAGCTCCTTGCTTCCTCCACCGGGTGTAATTTGGATTTCTAGGCAGCAGAATTCAGTCCTCGATTTCTTCGTCTCTTACTATGGTGTGATATAGATCACTAACGTTATTTGGTCTGTTCCTTGTACCCTTCGTCTTTCTTTGGTTTACTCTAGCGTCAAGATATCCATTATATCTTACTGAGTTTATTGGGGGTACTAGTGTCTTCAGCAAATTTTGTAATTCATAGTCATTCTCTCTGAATTTTAGTCTCACTCCAGAAACTTCCTTTTCTTCCGCTATTGCTTCACCGATATACAGACTGAACTGTGTGGTCAACGATTACATTCTAGTCTTATTATCTTTGTTCTTGGTCTTACCTTCCTAAGTGTTAATCGTAGTTGTAAGGGACGTAATACTTTAAGCTATGATTCGAGAGGAACACGGTACCACAGTGGAGAGTGGAGCACAGCGTGAGTACTTCCCAGAGAGCAGGCAGCAGAGTTTCTGGTAAGTAGGCGCCTCGCTGCGGTAACAAGCAGCCGCGCTTAGCAGCCGTGCCTTAGCGAGCCTCAGCCACCCTCTGCCGCCAGCCACGCCTACTTTATTAGATTCCCGCCCCGCGCCGGCACCCACGTCCCGGCTACTTGCTGTGCAGCACCACAACGCCTTAACGGCGCAACCCGCACAGCGGCAACGTCGCTTGGGCCGCCGACCTACGTGGCGCTGGCGTTGGCGCGAAGCTTCCGGGGGAAACAGGTGGCGAACGGAAGTCAGAAAGAAGACTTGGTGGTGCGGGGGAGGACAGAATGAGAACAGGAAAGAAGCTCGCGGTTGCAGCTGCAAACTCATTTCCCATTAGAGGGCGAAACTTGGGATTTTCCTCCAACTGTTGACTGTACTACTAACAATTCTTGCATTTCCATACGACTCCGATTTAGGAAATGCTGCACTAGCACGAATTGCGGTTTGTACACACAAGATTAACTTTGATAAGTTTATCCGGTGTGAAATTATTTCCTTTCGTTTGACTTTGTGTGGGTGTGTAGCTCAAAAGATTAGTTTCACTGAAGATAGTGAAACCAATATCTATTGACGTGATTTTAAATTCCTTATGCCATTACAACTTTATTTTTTTGTGACATCAGAAGCGTGTAGCAGTGTTTTTGTTATAACTGTTGCATGCTTTTTCTGTAATCTCAGATTTTAAGTAAATTATTAATGGACTATCTCACGGAATCTCCTATTACTTAAATCACGACTCCGATATCTAGTACAAATGTTTTCTTGAGAAATAGAACAGAGAATTCTTGCAGAAAGCAATTATTAAATGTAATAACAAAAACAAAAAGGTAAAGTTCGGTAAATGAAGATAAGAGAATTATACTATAGTCATATCTTTCAAACATATTCTCACAAGTCACTGTTATTTCTTGCGATGATATTAACATTTGCGTTATCCTTAGGGTGATTCATCCTGGCGCTACACTCTGAACCCATAAATATCTACAGTCACGTAGCAAAAGCGGGTTAAGCAATAACCAGCGGCATAATAATAATTTTCTTGTAGAAAATGTTCATGAATTATCATTGAATGAAAATAAATTTCGTTGTGAGAAGCGATTTCTGTAGATCATATTAGAGGGACTGGAGGGAATTTTGATACAACTGAGAATAGTCGGGTTTTCTAATAGATGCCTCTCGTTAACGGTGGAAACTAGCTACGTAATGATGTTACAAAAATATGCCACGTCCTTTCAACGTTTGTAAAAAGAACATCTATTATTACTTGGTGCACCCACGCTGATTGTAAAGTAAATAGGTTGGATTTACATCAAGAATAATTTTTCCATTAATAACGTGCTATAATGATATTAGTTCAGGCGTTCATTCATTTCGGGTGTCAAACAAATTTCACAAATTACGGACACAATTCGACGAGTTGTCATGACCTGTTGCTGTTATTCTTCGCTTGCTGGTTAACAGGATCTACAGTTAACTGCTTGCCACTGAGCATAAATAACTTGGCAGAGAAGATAAAGTAAATGAAACAAACTGTAGAAGGCAGCGTCGTCTAAGCTTTGAACCTGAGGTCGTGCACCCACGTCCATGTACCTCTACTTCTATGTGTATGGCATGTCTCGAAAATTTAGAGATACATGTTTGTTACACCCTGAATGCGTATCACGAAATATTTTAAATTTAGTAATCATACTGCGCTCCATGAAATTGTTTCGTTGCATCGAATATCTGCAGTTGACTAAGATTGTCTGGTGGATTGATTTTCGAATTACACATTTTATTTCTCAAAGACATTGCACTTGCAGTTCTTACACTAGTCGGCTTGTATATCATAAAAGCTACAACTTGACTTCTTGGAAGCACTAATGGTATCTCTAGTGTCTTCTCACGTAATGAAACACAGAAACTTACTTCAGGAGATCCAGATGCTTTATTTTGTTAATTCACACGGGATAGGCGTCCATTACTTATACCGAAGATTGCTATACAACATTTCTTACAAAGGTGAACGTCTACTTCACCTATAGCAAACTCACAGATGCTGGCTGTCTACCGTCTACTCCTCTCTGGATCCTGAGTTTATCTCCGCTTGACTAGACTCATATTCACACACCCAAATACATATAAATTTAGTAGATCATTATTACTTAGATTTCGGAAATCACGAAACAAATTCTCCCATGTACCTGCAGGTACAATATCCTAAAGGTACAATATCGAAGCATTTTTTCACTTAGGCACCATCTGAAACCGGTGATGTTGGCCTTTTCACTGGACCCTTATAAGTACTGTGCTCTTTACCACTGTTTCGCTTCTACTTCTCAACTTCTTTGAGCCAGTTCTGTGAATTACGCTTCCTCTTTCGATAATTTTCATCGGTCCTCACACTATCGTCAACATTTCCCATTTCTGCATCGGCCATGTTCAGTATTTGTACTGAATATGCCAACTGACCACTTCAAACACTTTAAACATAACATTACATATTACGCAAGCATTACATTTCGTCTTTTTCCTGGGAGGGGGGGGGGGGGAGACAGACATCAGTCTTGTGACTAGTTTAATACAGACCACCACGAATCCTCTCCTGCGCCAGCCTCTTCACCTCAGAGTATCACTTGCAACCTAAGTCCTCAATCGTTTGCTGGATGCGTTCCAATCTCTGTCTTCCTATATAGTTTTTGTCCTTTACAACTCCACTAGTACCAAGGAAGTCATTCCATGTCTTAACTGATGTCCTATCGCCCTCTCCCTTCCCCTTCCTCACCTTGTAAGTCCACCTGATTTTCAACATTCGCCGGTAGCACCACATCTAAAATGCTTTGATTCTCTTTCTTACCGGTTTTCCCACAGTCTTTGTTTCACTAACATGCAATCTGTGCTCCATATGTACTTTTCAGAAATTTCTTCCTCAAATTAAGGCATATGTTAGACACTAGTAGAATTCTCTTGGAGATGAATGCCCTTTTTGCCAGTGCTGGACTGCTTTTTATGTCCTCCTTGATCCATCCGGCAATAATTATTTTGCTACATATGTAGCAGAATTCCTTAACTTCATCTACTGAGTGATGACTATCAATCCTGGTGCAAATTAATCGTTGTTGCCGTTTCGGCTACTTCTGATTGCTTTCGCCTTTCTTCGATTTGCTCTCAGTCTATATTCTGTATGCATTACACTGTTCATTCCATTTAGTACATCATGAAATTCTTCACTTTCACTGAGGATAAACAATGTCAGTATTGGGACAAGGAGGACATTGCCTGACTCGGCATTGTTGCGAGATGTATCCAAGATGGCGGCGATGACGTCATTCAAGATGGCGGTTTTTGGCTGGAGGAGACGTCAATAGGCTTACCTCCATTGACCTAACCCCCCTCCCCTCCCCACAGAAATTGGCAGCAAGGTCAAATTCCATTAGGACAATGATACCTCTACTAACCTAAGGAAATGGTGGGAATATAAGTCAATTGGGCTACCTCCACTAACATAAGTCATCCAATGGCCACCTCTTCCTAGGGATGTGTGGGAAAACGACCCAGCCTGCCTTGGGGTCCTGGAGAGAGGCAAGGGTGTACTTTATTTATCTTGGGACTGTTTCTTTAGGGGCGGATTTTGAGAGATAGTATACTTATTGCACTGATACAAAACACGCACTTTGACATTCTTGGGGTCTTCTCACACAGCCTACAGACCTGCAGATAACACGTAAATAAAGCAACACATTTACGTCCATAGAGCCAAACAACTCGTAAGTCGTCAAAATCATAATTCATCTAAAAGACTCTACAAACATGCTTGTTAATTGTCATCTGTCAAAATCATGCACTAGTCTTTATTTAGACAATTTGATGTAGTATAGCCATCTGGGGTGTTTGTCATGATGTCCAGAGTCCAACTGACCTAGTACACAGTACCACCATCAGAGGGCACTCACTTTCATTCCGTGACGTAATCCTAGATGGCGGCCACGACATCAGCTTATGATGCAAGTACGATTATCCTCTCTGGCAGGAAACAGTGCGTTCGCCACAAGGTCAGGGTCTAGTACACCGAACTGCCACCAGAGGGCACTGTGGTCTGTTCCATGATGGAACCCAACATGGTGGGAAAATGGCGGGAAACAGTGTGTCACCATGAGATCTGGACCTAGTACACAGTACTGTCACCAGAGGGTGCTGTTGTCTGACCTGTGACATAACCCAAGATGACTGTCTGGAGGGGAAAATGACTCAGCCTGCGCTAGGCTGATGGAGAGAGTAAGCAGTGTGCTTTATTTTGGAACCATTTATTTAGGGATGGATTTGAGATAGTATATTTACCAAACTGATACGAAACACATGTTTGGATATGTTTGGGGTCACACTATCACGCTACAAAGCCCACAGACCTATAAACTAATCCTAAATTTTGCTCTGCAGACACGCAAACAACTCCTAAATTATCCAAATAACTTCAGTACACAGCACATGGACATGCAAACTTCTCCTAAATAAAATGTACACTGAAGTGATGATGTGAAATCAATTCATAAACTGTCCAAATAATGCACACCACATCCTAAAGACCTGCTCACACAGTAATGCAACTAACACCAGAAGAACTCCTTAATCGTCAAAAGATATTGCATGTGTAATACTCACTACGCTTAAACATCCAAAAATAATCAAGTGCACAAATATTCAGTGCACATAAGAAACTATCATCAACCGCAACTATCACAGATCTCCAATGTGCCCCACAGGGCCTGCCACTGTGAGCCAATGCAGGAGTGCTGGTGACGGCTTGTGAATGTTATTTGAGTGTTATACTGACATCACATGTCTATCTAAATAAGGAGAAAATCATTCTCCAGGCTGTCTGTGCTTGCGTTCGTCGCTGCTGGTGTGATCTCTCGCTCTACCTACGGTCCAGAGAAGAGCTAAGTGCCGAGTGATGCTGCAGAAATCCGTTCCAGAATAGCACAGGCTGCTTCCTACCTAGCAATTCTAACGGACCATATGTGACGTGTGGCTGACACATCACTACGTGTAGCTACATACCATTGCAAGTGCATCTAGCAATGTTCTCAGTGTCATACTGAAGCCACATGGCTATCTAAAATAAGAACCAAGTCGAGCTCTCAGACATTGAATAGTGCCCCAGAAATATTTAACGTGTGCTTTTGTCAGAGCTTTCGTGATGTCTCGGCCTGTATGCAAGGAAATTCTTGCCGTAACAGAACCTGTTTACGAAAATGGCGCAGAATAACATCCAATGCATTCTTCCTCACAATCCTAACGTGGCACCCCATCCATCATATTTTATCCTTCCTGCTTTCAACATAAGTAGACGTTCTCACCATTATGTAGAGGCTCCTATACCACAGCAAAAAGGATGTCTTGTGAATGAATTGAGCACTATGTTTGGCTCTCATCCGATTTACCCGCCGAATTACTGATGCCGCCAGTGTGGAAGCACCGTCCGCCACTTCTTTTTCTTTCTGCAGACGAGACTTTCAGCAGAAAAAAAAACTGTTTACAAAGATCGACATATTGCACCACATTTAAACCTTGTGAAATGGCCTACAGATTGTTAAATATGGAAACACTCCTACCCAATTACACTGCTCTCACACTGAGGACAGGAACTTGAATATTAGAGTGTAGAACCCATCTACAACCCAGCAATATATCACTGCCTACCGTGTGGATGTAATAAACATACTATTCATGTCCTACACCATACAAAAATCGCCCCTTTTACATCATTTGTACATACACCGCAAAGACTGACAGCACCATAGATATACCCACGGCACTAGATATTTCCCTGAAAGGTTAGTGGTCATCCACCTCCCCACAGGTGCCTGAGTGTCCTCAGTGGAACGAAGTCACTCTCAGAACTGATCTACAAATTCGTGCTTTTACTCCTTGACACTAACACGTGACTGTTTATGGTCCGGACCTGCTTGCTCGCTCGCTTTTGTACATCCATCTCCAGACTCTGGGATTACAAGAACTCATGTATTTCCGCATTGTTTGCCGTAATATTATACCATTTTCGCCATACTTCTCGATATCAAACACACAGCAGTACACTACCGATCGCTTGTGCAACATAATACCAAAGATATAGACTGGAAATTATTTATCTACAAACCCAAAGCTTTAGCGAGGTGGAGCATGCTGTAGACCACTGAGTAACTAGAAACTTATCCTGTCTGCGAAGAACTTTATGTGAGAACTCGAAACAAATAGAGGGAACTGATATTTCGACATGTGAATATCGATGTCTGTGCTGTAACAGATTCCGATCATCCTTATATTTTACAAAGTCAGCTAAGGTGTTTCCCATGTCTAGAGAACCAGCAAACATGTCTTTCACCTGCCAGATGCACACACCACAAGCGATGTTCCCTCAACTAAATAAAAGCGCAAAACCTGCAGAACAGTCAACCAAACAATTCACGTAGGGAGGAATGACGGTCCAGTGCAAACACACGTCAGTATTCAATATTCACAAATTTCCACGCGATAACGAAAGCTATCCAGCACATAATAAGTATTAGTTCACTATTCTGCCTTTTAGAGGACAACAGTTATTTCGGCTACATTCCTACACTCCAACAGGCCTCTGCATTTGCATGGCTCCTTCAATTAACAGGAAACATGAATCATTCCTGCCACATGTCTCCAGTGCTGCACGCCAAGCAAGCATAGACAGAATCGTCCTAAGAAAGAAACTGGCCTCATATGTATTTTATCCCTATTCTTCCAAAAAGTAATATGATAACAGTCTTAGTTGAACGACAATCAACAATGAACGAAGTATCGGAAATACACCCAGCACACGGCTATGGCTCAGCAAATAGAAATACCTGTACCATTCTTATGACCTGACGTACTCTTCCCTTTGCTGTCACAGTATTTCACCTCAAATCCAGACTTTCCTTAGGACTGGACATAGACATTTCCTTTACACACGTTTGAACGCAAACACTTACTTTATAAGCCTGATGCTCAAGATGAACCTACTACACGTCCTCTACTACTAAGTATAATACTTCAGCAATATATGATTGCAGATGATACAAAATAATACTGACCAAAAATCAGCGATAGGTGGACATGTCTCATACGTTTTTTCTATCGAGTGGTACTACCGTGTCTTAGAAAGAGAGGTGTAATCTTCCTGCAAACAGCTACACGTTAAAAAGAAAAAGAACACAACCATATTATCATCACAAGCGGTCTTGGTTCTACAGGAAAACACAACTATCGACGTCAAAAAGCTAAACTGGCTTTATAAATCCCCATACGGCATTACCTACGAATGACGTGGTTTTTCCAGACAAATACCATGACACTGAATATAGACGATGATCGCCAGAGTGTATATTATCACACCAGCAGTGCGGTTACACGTCGCCGACGGTGCATCTTCATAATAAAATTTTCTCTGCCTCGTGATGACTGGGTGTTGTGTGCTGTCCTTGGGTTCGTTAGATTTAAGTAGTTCTAAGTTCTAGGGGACTGATGACCATAGATGTTAAGTCCCATAGTGCTCAGAGCCATTTGAACCATTTTTGCCATAATAAAATTACCGAGTATTGAAAGTGGTGCAGCCAAGGAGATTGGTATGAAACCAGTGTCGGCAATCCCATCACCCCACCATCGCTTGATATTTCTCCAGTATCTGTAACACATTCTGTTCGATGCAGTGTCGGAGGATCGGTGATATATCCACTGGCCTATAGACAATGTTTGACTGAGAAGGATCACAAACAGTAGATGGTGTGATGATTGAGGTCGTAAGAAATGTACACTAGCTTGGAATCAAGTCCCCATATTCAAGAATATCCCTGCGTTGGATCCTATGGATAAGTCTTTTTAATGATTACAGCCACTAGTTAATCATATTTCTGGCACTCTCATATCTCAAAACGAGTCACCTTTCTCGAACCTATCTTCTACAGTAAACTTCCAACATGGTTTTAGATAGCCCCTATGCATCTAGCAGCTAACTCTCAGACTGTACAGTACCATCCCTGCAGTTTTGCGCATGTGATTGTTCCGGTGTAAGTCGGAACTGAGTAGAAGTTAGAGAAAGCTATATTTAGCACTTCCTGCAATCCGTGTAGAAACAGGCGAAGCTGAGTTACTGTAAGAGAACTGTGTTTCGACCATTCGATGGAAACGAAGCCTGCTCCTGCAACATGAGGTTGTATAAAAGACAGTGCGGCAACTGGGGGAAGGTTATGGATTTTGCTACTGCATTGAGGTGCTTCTCCAAACTACAAGCAGGTACTACTGATCCAAATATCTCAGGGCCCATTCACGTCCATCACCCCAACTTTCTATCATCGTTATTCTGTACCATCCACCAGAGAAAAATTACGAACTATAAAAGCTCCACTAACTTCATCCGATAGAGAACTCAATAAGATATTTACAGCATCTCACTCCTGCCCTATATCGAAAACAAATACCGCATGCATGCCGGTTTCGAGCACAAGTGACGTTGCTATTAAATATACACGTATTGATCCACTGCACACACCAGTTTAAAGTTTCAGCACCTATACTGCAGGAGGGTATCCGTATCCCACAGGCTATACTGTAAGTCACAAGAGACGATCCCTGTGATCCTGGGTCGTTGTTTCAAACACTGTTTTCTTTCTGCTTTAACACACTTTCTACACTCCCATACATTTTGTTTTTCCACCACGACTTCGAGGTCTGTATCAGGTTCTAAACTGACATTAACACGTTCTGTTCCATTGCCTCTCGCAGAAAACTAGACGTTGCACAGTGTAAATCGTGTTGTTACAGCGCCTACAATAACATGAGTCAAACACTGGATGATTTTAAATAAGGGACAGATACAACATAAGGAAAGTGGATCAGTTTGGTGGCGTTGTGGCGAGTTTCCAAACTGCTGTTCGAAATTGATTGACGACCTCTACATTTAAACTCAGCTGTCACAGTGATGGAATAGCTGATGGCTCTGCGTTCCATTTTGGCTGATACCTCACATTGCAGTCATGTGCGCAATCGCTGTTTCGGTGATATCCATCCTCAGAAAGTATTCTCTCTCCACCAAAACTCTTTCTCAAACTCAAACAAGCGATGTCAGTCAGTCATTATGTGGTAACCCACAGCAAACTAGTGGGTGGGAAAGACACAATCAATGTACTCTAATAATAAGCATTACAGTTCATTGTGGCAAAAATTTAGCAATTTTACAGTAATCTAAACACCGAGCAATGCTGCGACAGCGTGTCTCCCAATTTCAGTATCATAGCTAAACCGCTCCCCTCTCTAATTGGCGAGTATCATTGAGAATGTAGATTTATGACTTTGCAGTACATCCATTGTCGAGCACTTACATCTTCAAAGTATACCAGACAGCGCTCTGCATATTTCTCACACCTCGAGCATAGTGCTTAATTTACGATCTATCTGTACGCTGATGGAGGTCACAGAGCATTTTCACAGTCTTAGGGTAAAATTAGAGACTGAAAGACCCCTCACAATGTCATTGACCAAGCCACCCTGCAGTACCATTACCGATTTAATCTGCAACTGTCTGTAAGTAGATCGATACACGTCTCCTGAATGAATGGAGCTAGTCAAGTTCTTGCCCATCCAACTATACAATATTTTTCCAGATGCAACCATATTGACGTTAGCACCCCTTATCGGTGTACAGTAACAGACTTGAAAGTGTCGTGTAATAGCAGACTGTTAAGAAGAACAAGAAACTGGTGATTTTTTATGCATGATGGAGCTCCAGACAGATGGATTTCGAAGCATTTTACGTAAATCAACTACTTTGTCAACTCTCAAGTATAGTTCTGGAGTCTGGGATCAGTACCTGGAAAGAATTGGTACGAGAGAATGTAAACACACGCACTCCTAAGGATACAAATTTCCCCACTTAAAACAGGGTATATGTTAGATCACTTTAGTTTCCGACCTATCAGTTGTGTGGAATACAGCGCTGTTAATATTTCAACGTTAGAAATATATTCCCAGTGCATGACGTACATCCTTCTTCCAGGTTTCTCTACGATAAACTATGGTATCGAACCGTAAAACGAGAAAACTACTTCCTTAAAACAATGGCTCTCTGTGATACATGCACAGTATAGCTTTCCATAGATGTATAGCGTCCACTGCCCACATCCAATCACGGTTCAGATATTATACTATGTCTTCATCAGTCCTACATAAAATGATAATTAGTAACGGAGAATACCACCTTACAAGGAAGCAGATAAGCGCATAGCAGCAGCGTCAGACATGTGAACTTACAAGTCATGTCGCCACTAACTTTATAAAGAGGGGATTGCAGTGTCTCACAAACAACTATCGCTAACTTTGTTATGAAACTGAATTATCGATTTTACACTTGAGATGCGACAGGGAAATGGAGTACATAGCATAAATCTTGGTTCGTTTAGAGGAATGTGTCAGGTTTCGTCACACGTGAGATGGAAGTGCTCTGATGTCCGAGAGGTGTACTGTTAACGATCGCAAGTAGACACTTCTCTAAGACCCACACAGAACAAGCGGTTGTATACGAATCGAACGCAGGCCATGTCACACATCTGATGCATCCTGATGGAACATCAGGAGAAAAATAATCAAATGATCTGCTACAACTTCTCCCTCTCTCCCTCTCTCTCTCACTCTCCCTCTCTAGAACACATAATCAGTCTACCAGGGGAATCGAGCCCGAATTTGTAGAAAAGTTCTGAGCGTGACTTTGGTCCACTGAGGGCGCTCTGGCCATCCGTGGGGAGGTGGATGACCGCCGACTACACGGGGAAATACCTAGTGCTGCGAGTATATCTACAGTGGTTTCTGTCTGCATGCCTTATGTACGAATGATGTAAAAGGGGCTACTTCTGCATGTCGTAAGATACGAGCTATACCTATGTTGTCAGGCAAGTCAGTTACAGTGTTGTGGCTTCTGACTGTGTAACTACGGGTGGGTGAGTTGACCACTTGAATTGATTTTTAGCTCGGAAATATGTGGTACTTGACAGCTGTCTTTCTCCCTTTACTTAACCAGCACACGAAGATTTACTTGAGTCACAAGAACTTTCGTGTCGTGTATTTTCATCGTCGCTTATGCTCTCATTACCACAAAGTAGAAAATTACTTAAGGATTCTGTGTCTAAAATGTTTCGTAAGTTGAAAAACAGTTAAGGATTCTGTGTCTGAAAAAGTTTCGTCTAATAGTAGTTCACAGATATCTTTTTCAGTAAGACCCCTCACCACTGTGGCAATAAAGTGCCTGAAACATCAAAAAATAAGTGAGTACAGAACGACTAAAATATTTCCTTATCTGGAATCGCAGTTCTTGGTACAGCGATGTCACGTACCTCCAGTTCCACTTGGTTCCAAGCGACGAACGTGTGGCTCCCGTTGCATTTTAAAACGTAATGAAATTAGACTGGGGCGCGAAGCTCCGCGATTTTCGATTGTTAAACGGTTTGATTGTTGTCGCAGTCTCCAAACTGACCCACGATTGCAGTTCAGGTATACATACAAGAATGGAAAAGGTAGTTGGGGATCCGTTAGATGTCGGTCAGATTGTCTTTAGGAAAGGATAAGGCATCAGGAAAGAAATTCTGGCGTTGTGGTTGACAGTGGCAGGAAGACTGGAGAAAAATCCAGAGACTTTCATAGGATTTCCGACCACGCAAAAGCATTCGTCATTGTGAAATGGCGCAAGATGTTCGAAATTCTGAGAAAAATAGGTGTAAGGTATAGGAAAGACCTGACAGTATACAACATGTACAAGAACCAAGATGCAAAAACCAGACTCGAACAACAAGAAAGAAGTACTTGGATTAAAAAGTGTGCAAAACAGGAATGCAATCTACCGCCTCAACTTTCAATCTATTCAGCAAAGACGCAGTGACGGTAATAAAAGACATGTTCAAGAGAGGTGGTTGAAATCCAAGTCGTAAGGACGCCAATGATACGATTCGCTGATAACATTGCTGTCCGAACTGAAAGTTAAGACGAATGATTACAGGACTGTTGAATGGAACGAACTATCTAATGAGTGTAGAATATGAACTGACAGCAAACTGAAGAAAGACGAAAGTGGTAAGAAATATCAGAACAGCAAGATACTTTGTAATTGGTGATGAAGAAGCAGCCTAGATGAAGTTAAAGAATTCTACTACCTAGGCAGCAAAATAAGCCGTGTTGGAAGGAATAAGGGAGACGTAAAAAGCGGACTATCACTTGCAAAAAAGGCATTCCGGATCAAATGAAGTATAGTTGTATCAAACACAGACGTGAAATTGAGAGAGAAATTTCTGGGAATGTACGCTTGGAGCACAGCATTGTATGGTAGTGGAACATGGATTACGGCAAAATCGGAACAGAAGTCAGGTGAAGCGTCTGAGATGTGGTGCTACAGAAAAATGTTGGAAAGTGTATCTAACTGACATAAAATGGAGATCTTCTCTGCAGAATCTGTGAACAAAGGAATGTATGTTTTCAAATAACTTCCGGGAATTCAGCCAGGTAACACTTTCAGCGACCGCCGATATTTCGGCGGGAGAACACCCCGCCATTTTCAAGGCAAACTGCAACGGACAGGCGGCGTACATGCAAATTTAATACCTCGGTTCTCCGACAGAAGCAGGGAAGATAACACACACACGCACACTGAACACTAGTGCCACCAAAGATGACCAAAGTCAGAGCTATCGATAGTGAGACTATGAATTCGCAGGTGAGGCAGCATTGACTCTGTTCCTCTGTTTCTTGACAAGGGAGAGAGCCGGATTCCAAACAGAGTTTAAACAGAAACCTCCATCCCTGTTAACGAGGTTGCTCGCTAATTTGATCTCAACTGCCTCCCTAATGACACTGTCCCAATAGCTGGACGTGCATGCCAATATCTCGGTGTTATTATATAACATGGGGTGACCAGTATCCAAGCAATGTTCGGCAATTGCAGATCTATTTGGCTGCTGTAATCGTGTGTGCCGTTTATGCTCAGTACATCTGTCCTCCACGGTCCTGATAATTTGACCAATATATGCCATGCCGCAGCTACAAGGAATACGATATACACCCGCCTTACGCAGTCCAAGATCATCCTTAACGGAACTCAAAAGTGCTCTAATTTTAGATGAAGGTCGGAAAACACATTTCACATCGTATTTCCGTAAAATACGACCGATCTTATTGGACGTGTTTCCTACGTAAGGCAAAAAGGCAGTAGACTTAGGTGTTGACTCAGAATTATCATCAATCACCTGATGTACAGTTGGTCGATAGCGCAACGCACGTTCAATCTGTCTATCACTATAACCATTTTGACGAAATGTAACTTCAAGATGGGACAGCTCAGCTGGCAAAGTCTCAGCGTCAGAAACGACATGTTCCCTGTGTACCAAGGTACGAAGTACCCCTTCACGCTGAGCCGAATGGTGACAACTATTAGCTTGTAAGTACAAGTCGGTGTGAGTACGTTTCCTGTAGACTGCATGTCCCAATGATCCATCATCCTTCCTCCTAACCAACACCTCGAGAAAGGGAAGGCAACCATCCTCTTCCGCCTCCATCGTAAAACGAATGTTCGGGTGGATCGAGTTCAGATGTTCTAGAAAGACATTCAAATTCTCCCTACCGTGAGGCCAAACAACGAAGGTATCGTCAACGTATCTAAAGAAACAGGCGGGTTTTAAAGGCGCCGACTCCAATGCACGTTCCTCGAAGTCTTCTATAAATAAATTTGCGATCACAGGAGACAACGGACTACCCATCGCAACTCCATCTGTCTGCTCGTAATACTGGTCATTAAATAAAGAGTAAGTGGATGTCAACACAAGCCAAAAGAGATTAGTTAAATCAGCAGCAAACCTGGCTTCAATTAACCGCAACGAATCAGACAGAGGAACACGATTGAAGAGAGAGACCACATCGAAACTCACTAAAATATCAGAGTCATTCAGCCTCCGTCCCTCCAAACGACGTAAAAAATCAGCTGAGTTCCTGATATGATGCTCACACGGTCCTACTTGTGGATTCAACAGAGAAGCAAGTTGCTTGGATACACGATATGTCGGAGCGCCGATGTTACTCACTATAGGACGGAAAGGAACCCCTTCCTTATGAACCTTTGGAGGGCCATGTAACTTAGGGGGAACGGCACTATAGGTGTTAAGCCTCTTGATTGTGTCCTGCGACAAACCACTTTTCTTCAGGAGGCTGTTGGTCTTTCTCTCAACACTTTTCATGGAGTCAGCATCGATTATGCGATACGCTGAATCAGATAGTAAACCATGCATCTTTTGTACATAATCATGTTTATTTAAAACAACGGTGGCATTGACCTTGCCAGCAGGTAAAATAACAATACTGGGATCAACTTTGAGAGAGCGTAAAGCAGCCCTCTCTGCTGCTGTTACATTACTCTTGGGTGGACGAGCCCTAGTCAAAACACGGCATGCCTCCCTCCTAACTTCCTCTGCAGCGTCAGGAGGTAGTTTGCAAACTGCCTGTTCAATTGAACTAATAAAATCAACTACCGGCAAATTCGTTGCGATTAATTGAAGCCAGGTTTGCTGCTGATTTTACTAATCTCTTTAGGCATGTGTTGACATCCACTTACATTTTGTTTAATGACCAGTATTACGAGCAGACAGATGGAGTTGTGATGGGTAGTCCGTTGCCTCCTGTGATCGCAAATTTATTTATAGAAGACTTCGAGGAACGTGCATTGGAGTCGGCGCCTTTAAAACCCGCCTGCTTCTTTAGATACGTTGACGAGACCTTTGTTGTTTGGCCTCACGGTAGGGAGAATTTGAATGTCTTTCTAGAACATCTGAACTCGATCCACCCGAACATTCGTTTTACGATGGAGGTGGAAGAGGATGGTTGCCTTCCCTTTCTCGACGTGTTGGTTAGGAGGAAGGATGATGGATCATTGGGACATGCAGTCTACAGGAAACGTACTCACACCGACTTGTAGTTACAAGCTAATAGTTGTCACCATTCGGCTCTGCGTGAAGGGGTACTTCGTACCTTGGTACACAGGGAACATGTCGTTTCTGACGCTGAGACTTTGCCAGCTGAGCTGTCCCAACTTGAAGTTACATTTCGTCAAAATGGTTATAGTGATAGACAGATTGAACGTGCGTTGCGCTATCGACCAACTGTACATCGGGTGATTGATGATAATTCTGAGTCAACACCTAAGTCTACTGCCTTTTTGCCTTACGTAGGAAACACGTCCAATAAGATCGGTCGTATTTTACGGAAATACGATGTGAAATGTGTTTTCCGACCTCCATCTAAAATTAGAGCACTTTTGAGTTCCGTTAAGGATGATCTTGGACTGCGTAAGGCGGGTGTATATCGTATTCCTTGTAGCTGCGGCATGGCATATATTGGTCAAACTATCAGGACCGTGGAGGACAGATGTACTGAGCATAAACGGCACACACGATTACAGCAGCCAAATAGATCTGCAATTGCCGAACATTGCTTGGATACTGGTCACTCCATGTTATATAATAACACCGAGATATTGGCATGCACGTCCAGCTATTGGGACAGTGTCATTAGGGAGGCAGTTGAGATTAAATTAGCGAGCAACCTCGTTAACAGGGATGGACGTTTCTGTTTAAACTCTGTTTGGAATCCGGCTCTCTCCCTTGTCAAAAAACAGAGGAACAGAGTCAATGCTGCCTCACCTGCGAATTCATAGTCTCACTATCGATAGCTCTGACTTTGGTCATCTTTGGTGGCACTAGTGTTCAGTGTGTGTGTGTGTGTTATCTTTCCCGCTTCTGTCGGAGAACCGAGGTATTAAATTTGCATGTACGCCGCCTGTCCGTTGCAGTTTGCCTTGAAAATGGCGGGGTGGCCTCCCGCCGAAATATCGGCGGTCACTGAAAGTGTTACCTGGCTGAATTCCCGGAAGTTATTTGAAAGTTGTATACGCCAGGAGAAACTCAGGTCTCAAGGGATGTATGGTAAACACCAACAAGAAGAAGGGACAGGAGAATTGGAAATCTTCTAAGACATTAGGGAATAAACTCCAAGGCATGAGGGGCGTTGAATAACGTATGCAAATATGTTTTTTTTTTTTCTGAAAGCAGGTTAGTTTTATTCAGAATTCCAATAAAGCATATTATCCCCCATTGTTTTGGCTACAACACCCAAATTTTCAACATAAACTTCGTTCATTGCATCGGCCTTACGCCGCCGGCCTGTATGCCCTCAATGTACCACTTCGCAGCCGATGTCTTGCTGCATCAGTAATCTCCTCATCATCAACGTACTGCTTCCAGTGGAGCCGGGAGGTGCGAGATCCTGGCAGTAGAGTGGATGAGGAACGACAGTCCAATGAAGCTTTGTGAGCAACTGTCAGGTGTTCCGACTTGTGTGAGAGCTTGCGTTGTTATGGAGAAGTTCGTTTACAGTTTTGTGTTTAGCAACACGCAGAAGTTCTTTCAGTTACCTGAGGGTAGCGAAATAGACTTGCGATCGTTGCACCATAATGGAGGGCATAAAACAGAATAACCTCTTCAGATTCCCCGAAGAACGTCGCCATGACTTTATCTTGTTACAATGATGACAAACGCCTCTTCCGTACACTTTCCGTGCTTGTTTTCACAGCCAGATTTCCGTTGGCACTCTACAAATGCCTGTGGATATCTGCGATGCTCTGGTTTTCTGCCGAAAGGAACTCAACTGCAGCTCTCTTCCTGGAACTCTCCTCCTTTACTAACGGAATTTTCAAAATATACCTCAAAATCTACTTCAAGAAACTGCAGGAGCTGAAGCGGTAATATTCCACTATGTTCCTCAGGAAATTCCTCATTTTTTCAACCGATACTAGCCGAAGCAACGAATGGTTTTTTATTTTATTTTATTTTATTTTTTTTATTTTCTGAACGCCCCTCGTACAAGAGGGATCGGTAGATTTTAAATGCTGTAGACGCGGACAGAGACTGGAGAACATATTGCAAATATTTAGGTCGTAGGTTGCAAGAGCTACTCTGAGAAGAAATATTTGGAAATTTGGGGTAAGGTCTTATGGGACCAAACAGCTGAGGTCATGGTCCCTAAGCTTATTCACTACTTAATCTAACTTGAAGTAACTTACGCTGTGGACAACACACACACCCATGCCCGAGGGAGGACTCGAACCTCCGACGGAGGGAGGAAGAAAAATAGGGCATAGGCCATCGTGGCGGGCCGTATGAAACCAGTGTGATCACCGATGCATCGAAAATTAATCCTCTTAAATCCCTGGATTTACGATATTTATGAGCAGTACAGAGGAAACACTGCCCTCCTCCCGCTGCTGGGACGCATGACTAGCGTGGCACGTTGGCAGCACCTTTGGATGCACCTCTGCGCCACGGCACTGGGCCCGCCTCCCGCACAGGTAGGTGGGCCGCGTGCTAATAATAGGCCGCCATTAGGCTATCAATTAGGCGGCTGCAATCACATCAGCGCGCCCCGCTCGGCTCTGCTCCGGTATCCGGCCTCTCGTCCAACTCCCTGCAGCACCGCGCCGCGCCGGGCCGCTGATCCCCGGGTCGTCGCAGCCTGCAGGCGGGAAGCGCGATGGGGAATGCAAAATAGCCGGGAACAGCGGACGTCCATTAGAAAAAAGCGGGTCTCGCGTGAAATATGTGCCTGCGCCCCCGAGGCGCTCTCGGAATGGAGTCCTCCGTGATAAGCGGGGTGCGCCTTCTGCCCAGCAGGTGGCGCGTGGGCGTGCGACCCGCCTGGGAAAAAAAATGGCCCGTACGGCTTGGCACCGACGCATCATACCGATCGGGTAGGCACCGCCGGCACCGCTTGTCCGGCACTCTTAATGAAAGAACGACAGCGCTACATATCAGAAAGGATTGTTGTTGTTGTGGTCTTCAGTCCAAATGGCTCTGAGCACTATGGGACTCAACATCTTAGGTCATAAGTCCCCTAGAACTTAGAACTACTTAAACCTAACTAACCTAAGGACATCACACACACCCATGCCCGAGGCAGGATTCGAACCTGCGACCGTAGCAGTCCCGCGGTTCCGGACTGCAGCGCCAGAACCGCTAGACCACCGCGGCCGGCCGGTCTTCAGTCCAGAGACCGGTTTGTTGCAGCTCTCCATTCTGCTCTATACTGTGCAAGTTTCTTCATCTCCCAGTAACAACTGCAACCCACATCCTTCTGCATCTGCTTAGTGTATTCATCTCTTGCACTCCCTCTACGATTTTTACCCTCCACGCTGCCCTCCAATTCTAAATGGGTGATTCCCTGATGCCTCAGAATACGTCCTACCAAGCGATCCCTTCTTCTAATCAGGTTGTGCCGCAAATTTTTCTTCTCTCCAATTCTGTTCAATACCTACTCAATAGTAGGGTAATTTTCACATCTGTCAACCCTTGATTTCTTTGGGATTGGAATTATTACATTCTTCTTGATGTCTAAGGATATTACGCCTGTCATCATGCTCACCAAATGGTAGAGTTTTGTCAGGGCTGGCTCTCTCACGGCTGCCAGTAGTTCTAATGCAATGTTGTCTACTTCCGGGGCCTTGTTTCGATTCAGGTCTTTCAGTGCTCTGTCAAACTCTACACGCAGTATATATATTTCATCTTCATCTACCTCCTCTTCCATTTCCATGATATTGTCCTCAAGAACATCACCCTTGTATACACCCTATACATAATCGTTCCACCTTTCTGCTTTCCATTCTTCTCTTACAACTGGGTTTCCATCTGAGCTCTTGATATACATGCAAGTGGTTCTCTTTTCTCCAAAGGTCTCTTTAATTTTCCTGTAGTCAGTATCTATCTTACTCCTAGTGAGATATGCCACTACATTCTTCCACTTGTTCTCTAACCATCCCTGCTTATCCATTTCGCACTTCTTGTCGATCTCATTTTTGAGACGTTTCTATTGTTTTTTTTTTACTGCTTAATTTATATCTTTTTAAATTTCTTCCTTTCATCAATTAAATTGAATATATCTTCTGTTACCCAAGCATTTCTATTAGCCCTCGTCTTTTTACCTACATGATCCTCTGCTGCTTTCATTATTTCCTCTCTCAAAGCTACCCATTCTTCTTCTAATATATTTTTGTCCCTCATTCTTCTCAATCGTTCCCTAATGCTCTCCTTGAAAATCTCCACAACCTCTAGTTCTTTCAATTTAGCCAGGTCCCATCTCCTTAAATTCTTACCATTTTTTAGTTTCTTCAATTTTAATCTACAGTTCATAACCAATAGATTGTGGTCAGCGTCTACATCTGCTCCTGGAAATGTCTTACAACTTAAATCCTGGCTCCTAAATCTCTGTCCTACCATTATACAATCTATCCGACACCTTTCAGTATCTCCAGGCTTCTTACATATATATAACTTTCCTTCATTATTCTTGAACGAAGTTTTAGCTATGATTAAGTTATGCTCTATGCAAAATTGTACCAGGCGGCTTCCTCTTTCATTCCTTACCCTCATTTTATACTCACCTACTACGTTTCCTTCTCTTCTTTTTCCTACTATCGAATTCCAATCACCCATGACCATTAAAGTTTCTTCTTCCTTAACAATTTGAATAATTTCTTTTATCTCATCATACATTTCATCAATCTCTTTGTCATTTGCGGAGCTAGTTGGCATATAGACTTGTACTACTGTTGTGGGCTTGGGTTCCGCATCTATCATGGCAACAATAATGCGTTCACTATGCTGTTTGTAGTAGCTTTCATGCCACCGAACGTCACTAATTCCAACTATATCCACTTCCCTTTTTAAATTTTCTAACCTACCTACCCGATTAAGGGATCTGACATTCCACGCTACGATCCGTAGAACGCCAGTTTTCTTTCTCCTGATAACAACGTCCTCCTGAGTAGTCCCCACCCGGAGATCCGAATGAGGCACTATTTTACCTCCGGAATATTTTACCCAAGAGTACGCCATCAGCATTTAACCATACAGTAAAGCTGCATGCCCTCGGGAAAAATTACTGCTGTAGTTTCCCCTTGCTTTCAGCCGTTCGCATCACAGCACAGCAACGCCGTTTTGGTTAGTGGTACAGGGCCATATCAGTCAATCATCGAGACTGTTGCCCCTGCAACTACTGAAAAGGCTGCTGCCCCTCTTCAGGTACCACTCGTTTGCTGACCTCTCAACAGATAGCCCTCCGTTTTGGTTGCACCTACGGTACGGCTATCTGTATCGCTGAGGCACGCACACGTCCCCACCATCAGGTAGATATCATTCTCATTACACCAGTAGAGGCTCACATCGTCAACGGAAATGGAAAATATTCCACCGTGAAAGCACTAGTCCCATACTTATGTCTTCATGGACATGTTCGCCTCGTAACGGATATTACATGACGAAACTCTCATTCCGTTAGTAACAGACGAACATCATCAATATGAGAATGAGGTGACCCTCAAAGGCGTGTTTACAGTTCTGTATCGGCTTTAACAACGAAGCCTCCGAATCTGATCCAGAGGAATTTCATGTAATGCTTTCACGAAAATTGGTATCTGCAGGCCGCTATGGAATCCCAGACGTGCTCAGTGATTCGCATGTTAGTAGACAGGCTAGGTAACTCAGAGATCTATACTTCCCGGCGGCTTTGTGGTTCCAGCTACAGGGTGGGGTCTTCCATCATCCAGCCTGGCCAAGAACAGAGACTGATAACAATGACGTGCCAATCTACCTATTGGCTTCTGTCTCTGGTTCTTCGACCGACGTTCATCTAATGATTTTACTTACGTTTCGCCAGCACGAGTGGCTGGCATTGTCAAAGCTTCACCCTCCATTGCCAGTGGTGAACTTGAGCCGAGCTCGCGGCCGCAGACTATACGTACCTGGTGCGCCAACGTTCGAGGCCTTCTCCGCGGTCATTTCCGGTGCGGTTCTCCTCTTTCTACTTGCGATGGTCGTTCGCTGCAGTACGGAAAGGCAGGATCCGTTTACCTTACGGCTTTCCTGTTTCTTGTTGAAACTGTTACAGTGTTTTTGGATTTTTACAGCTTTTCTGAACAAGCGCGTGTGATAGTGCTTCTCTACAGCCAGAACTTCCGTGTCGGCGAATTTTATTACGTGGTCGGTCTCACTCAGTGCGTGCTCCACCACGGCCGATTTCTCCACCTGCTCCAACCTGAAATGTCGCTTATGCTCTTTGATCATAGTGTTAATTTATCGTCCAGTCATTCCGACATAACCTTTACCGCATTTGAACGGTATACGGTATATTCGCGACATTGCAAGTGGGTCTCTTTTCTCCTTCACCGATCTAAGACACTCTTTGATCTTCCATGTCGGTTTAAAAATCGTCTTTACGCCATGTTTGCGCAATATACGGCCGATTCTGTCAGTCACTATTGGAATGTATAGCAGTTCACCAGCGGCAATGCAGGGCGAAGCTTTGACAATGTCAGCCACTCGTTCTGCCGAAACGTCAGTAAAATCATTAGATGAACGTTGGCCGAAGAACCCGAGACAGAATCCAATAGGCAGTTTGTCAACAAGTGGCCACGAAAGACTTAACAGTTTTGAATAAGTCTTGCCTTACAAAGCCGAACATTTGGCCTACCAACAAAAGTTGTCGAATTAGTTCTTTCGTCACGTATTATAGTTTCTCATACCACGATTCCAAGAGTTATAGAGGACGTCTACGGGTATATTGCTGTTCACCTGGCCACCATAAACAGAAATTACACACTCGGCGCTACTCTCTGGTTCTATATGATGAATACCTCTGTTATCTGCAGTGTGTTGCAAATGGTAGATGACACGAGGCAACTTTAATCTCCACAGTGCGTCCAGGAATCTGTCCGAATGGTTCTTAGTGTACTGTGGCATCCGTACCATTAACAGACGCAGTGGGACAGTCCTGTGATCATATTGAGGTTGACTTCTTCCGGAAGGACGATTTCTTTCCCGTGCTAGACTTTTATGACGAGTCCTTTTGGTCACCTGTCCTTCCTTGTACCATCCGCCTGTACAGTGCATCGTTTTCATGCTCCCAAGTCCCTCGTGCCAATCATTCGACTTTTCTCAAAGTTCTAAGGTTCGCCATAAGCTACATGATGCAACACATCTACAGAAGTACATTTTCCCGGTGCCAGCAGCCTAGGACGACGGCAAATTTGGACCTCATTCAGTCAGAGGCATAGCTGTGTATATGGAGGAATTTTGTAACCACGCAAGTGTAGCCTGGCGAATGAGCTCAGCTCGCTTAAAAATGCACACTTTGTGATAGGCCTGGCCAACAATGACGAATGTACCGATAATTCGTGAACGTCCCTAGAATATTACACAATGAGGCACATGAAGCTATGGACCTGCCGAAGAAGTTAGCTTGCTTAAAAAAATAGCTGTAACAACACTGTCTATAAATCACGAATGCCAGCAGATTCGAACACGAAACACAATGCTCTGATTGTCGAGGCCTCTATCAGAGACAACCAATACAATGAAGTGTTGTGCGGCTGCTTTCAGGTTGCAGAAAAAGTCAGAAAAATGTCCTGGACTCATTGCAGCTTACGGTGAGATGAGTCTCGACAGCGAACGCATGAGAAAGATCCCAGCTCCAATGTCATACACCAGCCCACACAAGACAGAACATCATCACTCTGCATAGGGAAGTGTGATCACGAAATGGAGGTACGTCATGGAGTCAGGGGGGGGGGGGGTCATTGCAAATCTATTACACGCGTGAAAACGCTGTGAGAAGGAAAAGAGTCCTTAAGCTAAGGAGAGTTATGAGAAGTGCAGAGGCATTGTGTGAGACATTAGCAAGACAGCCAGAGGACATGGAGGACATAGCCACAGTGCAATCCGCCTCCTAAATTGTTTGCTGACTTCGAATCTGATCTATCCTTGTGTTCATCGTAACCTTGTGACACGTTCTTTTCCTGTTGCATTTTAAAATCACTAATACTTACGGTTTAGCTTATGGGAACGGAGCACTAGCCTCAGAACTCCAGCGTCCTTACCAAACATCCACCTCCTGACAATGCGATTTCTCTGCTTCTGCTACACGTCACACGGTGAGGTGTCGACATGAAGATGGTCCTCAATCTCTCTCTGTAAAGCCGAGACACAGCTGACCGTTACCAATTCGTCGACCCAACTACTAGGTCATGCGCCAGGCGGATCCAGCGTCTGCTGCCGACACTATCAGAAGATAAGTGACGACGAAGATTGAAAGATGATTCATTCCTGTCTCCATCCGTCAATACTGATCCGTGTCCACGACCAGTCTAACCAACTCTGAGACTCTTAACGTTGTAAAATTGGCGACAAATCATCGGAATCACTCTCGTGACCATGCACTGTGTGATGACACAGCAGAAATATTGCAACTATCACATGTTCTATAAGCAGTTTGTGTCTTCTGTTAATTATTACTCTAACAGCAGAAAATTCTATTACATTGCTGTGACTTGCGTTGTAACTTAGTCACGCCATTCTGGTAAAACTTTGATTGAAGGCTTTATCTGTGCAAATTCAGACTTTATTGATTCACTGGAATTGTTCCGTAAGGAGATCACGGTTGATAAATTCACTTAGATCCTGTTTGCTACTCATGTCTAGATCTTTGTGTGAAAACCATTGCGATAAACTGTCTAAAATATACTTGTACCAATCATCGAATTTTTTCTGTTATTTAATCCCCTGTCCTTCTACAAAAGTCTTTTCTTTTCTAATTTTTGCACAATATGTTTCAACTGTTTCTGTTCCTTAGATAAAGAATATGTAGCTTGCGAATGATCACGATATTCCATCTTCAGCTGTGAAATTTCATCTATTAAATTGTTTCACTAGAATGACAAAATGTTAAAGTCAATAGTCACTTTTGTTACTCTATGATTTGGTATTTTCGTTAATTCACTGAAATGTTGCTTTTCCATTGCCTGAAACCTTGTAAAAGTAGTGTAACCTGCTCAACAGGCTGATTACTTATTTGCACGTTTGATTGATGTGAAGCATCGTACATTCCAACACTGCTTCACATCAAACATCATTACATTGAACACTGACATTACATGAAGGATTGTTTGTGAGAACGTACCATAAATGAGCATCGGTTACAGTATTTTTATCGCTTTCAGAGTGTGATTACAGATCATACTCTGAAATGTCTGAGGTTTCAGATTCACTATTAGGGACTTCGCTTTGTTCCGTCTTAGGCTCCAAGTTACTATTTTCTTCCATATTCATTTTAGTTATAGTTCCTACTTTTAACTCAACGCTAAGTATAGGTACAAAATGTTGTAATTTTGAATCAATTACCTGAAAGAAAATCTACTTGGTAACAGTGTTAAACATTTACAATTATCTAAATCAGTATCTGCAGGTCGCGCATACTACAGTGTGGTGTGAATTTACCATTTCATATTTTCTTATGCTTCTATAACAGCGATCTTGTTGCTAACATCATGGAAGGATGTTGGAATGTCATATTACCTGAAGATAAAATTTTCATTTGTAATACACAAGGATCTTAAGGTTAAAGACTGTACATTCATGAAATGTAAGCTAGAAAGTACTATTATCCGTATCATGAATATTGATGGGATGTAGATTCTGGATAAAAATTTCCCTTTTCACGTTTTTTAAAATTAATTTCTTTCACCGCTTCTCTCTTTCATTTGATTTTTCTTTAAAATGTATTCCGTACTGTCTCGTCTCTATGAATGGGTTGGATATAAATCGTTAATACAGACACTGTAAAATATTCACAATTTCTGACACGTAAGCTTTTATAATTCCTCTTTCACTCCAAGTAGAGTATTATATGTTAATTATTTGATTGCTGGCAAGAAGGAAAATGACGTGAGGTAAGAAAGAAATCGTTGTTATCAGTGATCGCTGTTTCATTGTTAACACAGTAATATTAAATAAATGATAATATTAAATAAATAATCATTTATTTATTTATTTATACGTTAGGTTCCGTAGGACCAAATTGAGGAGCAAATCTCTAAGGTAATGGAACGTGTCAGTACATGAAATCACAACACAAAAGTAATAACAGATAAAAATGAAATGTTTATGAATCTGAAAAAAGTCAACCCATTAGCTTAAGTAAACACCACCAACAATACAACATGAGTCAATTTAATTTTTCAAAGAACTTATCGACAGAATAGAAGGAGTGATCCATGAGGAGACTCTTCTGTTTCGATTTGAAAGCGCGTGGATTACTGCTAAGATTTTGAAATTCGAGAGCTGGCTTACTGAAAATTGATGCAACTGTTTACTGCACACCTTTCTGCACAAAAGTTAAGGAAGTCCGATCCTAATGCTGGTTTCAATTCTGCCGAGTATTAACTGACTGAAAGGTGCTTATTCTTGGGAATACGCTAATATTGTTAACAAGAAATGACACTAAGTACTATCTATATATTGAGAGCAAAATCTCAAAATACCCAGACTCGTGAACAGGGGTCGACAAGAGGTTCGAGAACTTACTCGCACACCACTTATTCCCCGAACCGCCAGTTTCTGAGCCAAAAATATCCTTTTTGAGTGGGAAGAGTTACGCCAATATATAATACCATACGACATAAGCGATTGAAAATAAGCGAAGTAGACTATTTTTCGTATCGAACAGTCACTCTCTTCAGATACCGTTCGAATAGTAAAAGTCTTTGAACAAGATCCTCAGTGTGGGCTTTCCAAGACAGTTTAATATCTGTCCGAACACCTAAAAATTTGAACTGTTCACTTTCACTAATCATATGCCCATTTTGTGAAATTAAAACGTTGGGTTTTGTTGAATTGTGTGTTAGAAACTATAAAAACTGAGTTTTAGTGTGATTTAGCGTTAGTTTATTTTCTCCAAGCCACGAACTTGCGTTAAGAACTGCACAATTTGAAACAGAGCCAATGTTGCACTCAACATCCCTTACCACAAAGCTAGTGTCATCAGAGAAATGTCTTAGAATTACCTGTAATACCAGAGATCATATCGTTTATACAAATAAGGAACAGATGTGGCCCCAATAATAATCCCTGGGCCATCCCCCACTTCACTGTATCCCACTCAGACCCCACATCACAGCCATCTCAACATTGTGAATAATGACATTTGCTGTCTGTTGCTAAAGTAAGAGGTGAACTTATTGTGAGCTACTCCCCGTATTCCACTATGGTCCAAATTCTGGAGCAATATTTTGTGATCAACACAATCAAACGCCTTACTTAAATGAAAAAAATATGCCTAACGTTCGAAACCCTGCATTTAACCCATCCAGTGCCATACAGAAAAAAGAGAATACAACATTTTCAGTTGTTAAACGACTTCTGAAGCCGAACTGTACATTTGATAGCAAATCGTGTGATATAAAATAATCAGTTATCTTTATACACACAGCCTTTTAAATAACCGTTACAAACACTGATGCCATAGAAGTAAATCCAAAATTGTCTACATTATCCCTTTCTCCCGTTTTATAAAGCGGCTTTACTACTGAGTACTTTAATCGTTCAGAAAACTGGCCATTCCTAAAAGAAAAATTACAAATATAGCTAAATACAGAGCTAACATGTGCAACACAGTACTTTAATATTCCGCTAGGCACTCCATCATAATCTGCCCCTTGTCTGTATTACAGGAGAGTATTTAAGACATCAATCTTTGAAAGGCCAGGAAAGTTATATCATTCCCTGTAGAAACTAAATTTTATTTAGTTCACCAGCAATGCTCACAAAATGATTGTTAAGTACTGCACATGTATATTATGTATCAGTCACAGAAATATTTTTCTACGATCTGACTTTGTATCGTCGAGCCTGTGCTGCTGACTAGACACTTCCTTCATAACTGACCAAATGGTTTCAATTATATCCTGTGAAGTAGCTATTCTATTTGTATACCACATACTCTTTGCATTTCTAATAACATTTTTAAAAATCTTAAAATATTGTTTGTAATGGGCTAAATTCCCACTTTTTTCTACATGATATCCTCATCCCAACTCCCCAAGAGCATGAGAAAATGTGTTTAGGAAAGCAGTATATTTATCATCTATGTTATTGGCACTATAAACATCCTACCACTCTTGTTCCTTGAGTGGGTTTAAAAAACTCTGCCTTGAGGTTGGATTAACTTTCGTTCATAGTTTGTAATTATATGTGACATTTGTTTGAGTAAAAAAAGCCTTTCAGTTTTAAAAATTTCTCCGTGGTGGGTGAGAGGCCATTCACCCTCTCACTAACATAAAGCCCATCTAGTAATGAAGAATGAATAAAAATATTGTTGTTGGCGCGACTACTGTTCCCCTGCAACCTAGTTGGAAAAACAGTCTGCATCAGATCATATGAGTTTACGAGATCTACCAACATCCTTTTCCTTGACCATCATGTATAAAATTTATATTGAGGTCATCACGTATAACTAATTTCTGGTACTTCCTACAAAGTGAATCAAGAACCCCCTCTAACTTGAGCAGAAATCCTCTGAAGTCAGAGTTAGGGAACCTATAAACGACAACAATTACGACTTTAGTTTCACTAAATTCAACTGCCCCTGTACAACATTAAAATATCTTTTACATACAATGTCGTGATACGTCTATGGACTCAAAAGGAATATTATTTTTACCTGCATAGCCACTCCCCCACCCCACAAGATACTCATTGAAATACAGAAAGCTAATCTCCATCCTGGTAAAGGAAGCCTCTGAATTGTCAGATTATTTAAGCAGTGCTTCGATAAGGTAAGAATTTCAGAGTTAACGTCAATAAGCGGTTAACTAACTTTATCTCTAATACCTCTTATATTTTGATGAACTATGCTAATTTCTTCTCTACTCTTCGCTAATTCCTTCTGTCTCTACATTGCATTATTAATTTAAGAACTACGGTTATCTATAGTTTACTCAATTCACGCATTTTTCCACTTCCTCGTTGTGTGTGTGTGTGTGTGTGTGTGTGTGTGTGTGGTGTGTGTGTGTGTGTGTGCGCTCAAAATCCAGTTTCATAAATATTTAGTGACAGCTCAAGTCACCTCTCAGACAGCCGGCGGGAGTGGCCGTGCGGTTCTAGGCGCTACAGTCTGGAACCGAGCGACCGCTACTGTCGCAGGTTCGAATCCTGCCTCGGGCATGGAAGTGTGTGATGTCCTTAGGTTAGTTATGTTTTATTAGTTCTAGTCGACTGATGACGTCAGAAGATTAGTTGCATAGTGCGCAGAGCCATTTGAACCATTTTGAACACCTCTCAGACAGCCACTCAGGCACTCAGGTTCCGCTTTTCTTGCCTTACTGCTTATTGCGAGGAGTCGCAGTAAGCAAGAGGCTATTTGAGCATGCTTCCTAATCTTACTCAGACTTCGACTACCTGTGATATTTCCACCAATGATTTTCGGACAGGACTGCCTGAAGTTCTCATGGAATGAGAATTTCGTTGCTGGTGGTGTTACGTTTCAGCTTATGCTTCTTTAAATATAGTAGCAGGAGGGCCAGAATTGGTGCCAAATTTTCTCTCCTCTGTCATACAATTCCAATTTCGTAATCACTGCACACTGCTTGACTCTCATAGATGCCCCTTGTCTCTTGTAGCAGGAGAACATGATTGGGAGGCATGGTCTGTGCACACAAACACCCACAAGCGTATTACAATAAGATCTCCTTTCACTACTGCAGCAGCATACTGAGATACATCGAGACATAGTCACATTAATTTATTGATCATAGTTCACATGTAGCATCTAATCTCACATGTTCAGTTATGCTGTTAGTTATCTTCAGACTGATCAACACAAGACAGGAAACTTGTGGCAGAATAAGTTACATTGAAAGAAACTTTAAATGGTGTCGTGAACTACAACTTTCAGTTCAATACCGAACCATTTTTCTTGTGAACATAAAATTCATCTTACAGGTGCTCTCTTCTGCGTCTTCTTCTTCTTCCTCAGTTTCTTCAATTCAAGGTTAAGGCAAGATGCCGGACCTGACTTCACAAATTGGGAACATAGTCTTCCAACTCCCTTTTTTCCTAAGAGGTTTTAGTTATATTATAATGACTTCTCCCATACATTTAATAAGTTACCTTCATTTTCTCTACATTTTTCCACTTCCACCTTTAAGCTACGTTTCTATCATTCGTCTTTTATACTCTCATTTCATGTAAGGGTCCTTCTTGGGCAACCTTTGAAAGATCTTAAATGAATCTTATTTCAGTCGTTTTATGTTGTTTCTGCCAATATTGCCCTCAAGCAAAGATTAACTGGTGTAGAGCAACATAGGTGACGAGCAACATAGGTGACCTGTGGGAGTGCGCATATCAACGGTCTTTAAGCTCGCTGAGTTAGACATACAACTTCTTTGGCTTGCCGAGAGGGGCATTCCCGGTAAAGCTACTTTATTCAACTACACCGGTTTGCGGATGGAAGTTTGCGACTGCAGAGAGTATGACCTGTTTTCAGTGTGCCGGTTGGCTGGTCACTACATCGGATGACGGCTTGGAGCCTTACTGCGTGTGAGACCACATGTAAGTCGTGCATCCGCGAAAGTTTGTATCCAAGCTGCGCCGGTTGTGTTGAATCGTTTCTCAGAAAGGAGGGCAGCCCGGCTTTATCAGAGGCGTCATACGTCTGTTATGAACGTCGAAAGTGTAGTTCCGAGAATAACTGCATTGTGAGCAATTTGTGAACCTAACGTTTTGTCTGTTATTGCACTTCAGGTTAATTTGTAATGGTTTCCTATGACAGACATTTATACAGTCGCTGTCACTGGAATAACAGTTGACCGAGCTTCCAGGTCGAGTTGACAATTTTACAAAACCGTTAACCTACGATTGGGCTATTCTGTTAGTACCACTATTTTCCGTACCGAGATAACAATATTTCCGATATTTTTGATTTTTTTGATTGATTTGTGTACATGCCAGAATTGGTTTTTTTCTTCTTTTTAAATTTTGGTGTATATGATCGTAAATTTTAAGGCTTCGCCTAATTGTGTGATTTATTTGTTGTAGCACCGGTCACTATTGTCGGGCTTTATGATTACTGTTTTCTTGAGAGGCTTGCCGGGAAGTCATCGAGACTCTGGTCAGTTTGATGTTACCAGAGCGAATAAGCTAGTGAATGTCTGTTGGCTGGAATCCGCAAATTTGACTAAAGTTTTTGGCTTGTTTGTGCCAAGGGAAAGCAAATTATGCTGACTGGTTTCTGTACGTTCCGGGATCTAAAACACTGGTAATATTTCTATTCGTCTTTAAGTAGGTAAGGTATTTAATGTGCAGTTCGTTGAAACTTGTTATTTCGCCTCGGTGTTTGGTATCTCTAGTCCGATTCATTTCGAAAAAATGCGAGTGACTAAGTTTTCTGCATTTATGTGTTATTTTCATAACAAAATTAGGTAATGCATCAAGTCACCTAGTGTCCAAGCCTTGGAAATGGAGCATTCTACTGAAATAGTCTCTTAAAGTATGATTTCTTTTCTTAATTATCATTTCTTGTATAATTTTCATTGGAACTGCAACAAATCCTGCTTGTTCATTTGATAGCCTTCAGCGTAATCATTTCTTTTTAAATTTTCATGAAAATTTTCATATTATGATTGTTGATTGTTTTTTTTATGTCTAGCACTTTTCACTCAAGCCCTGTCCCCGTCCCGTTACCAATTGTAACAGGCACTTATGTAACTGGACATATCAGGGAACACAGGTTTCATGATAACTAATTAAGCAATTCTTCATTTTATATGATTTTTTGGAATGGAATTCACAAGTGGCTCTGAGCACTATGGGACTCAACTTCTGAGGTCATTAGTCCCCTAGAACTTAGAACTAGTTAAACCTAACTAACCTAAGGACATCACGCACATCCATGCCCGAGGCAGGATTCGAACCTGCGACCGTAGCGGTCTCGTGGTTCCAAACTGCAGCGCTTAGAACCGCACGGCCACTTCGGCCGGCGGAATTCACATATACAACTTCAACCATGGAAGCCCTCACCATTGTAGAGCTGGCCAATTCATTGAAAATCCATGAATGTAATATTTATGGATCCTTTACTGAACTGAGTGAGCGTTTGAGAAGGGCACTCAACCGTCAAATACACCTTGATTCCCAGACCATCGACAAGGTATATGATGCCTTTCTTGTTTGTCGGGGGTCTCGCACGAGTGTGCAGGCCAATGTAGAATTCTTGCAGAGTAGTTCTTTCTTTCGCCCTCAGTTACTTCAGATTTATGCACATCTTGATCATGTCACTCATCAGATACGTTATTGGTGCTAACGAAGGGTTTTCTGTAATCGAAGTGTTACAAGAAAGTGACCAGGATTTAAAACAAAATGGCTACTTGTTGAAGGGATGGCTTTTGAAATTTCTAGAAGACAGCAGAGTGGTGCAGGGGAGGTCAGTGGCAATGATGTTGACATGTGGGAAATGTTTAGTTGTTTGCCTAATCCCCCCATGGCATTTCTGCAAGGGACCATCTTCTGAGGGGTTTAAAGCTGCCGCCACGAATTCCTGTCCTGCACCAACTTCTTGGTCTCAGAGTGGCACTTACAGCCTACGTCATCAGTTATTTGCTGGATGTAATACATTCTCTGTCTTCTTCTACAATTTCTATCCTCTACAGTAGCGTCAGATACCATGGATGTAAATCCTTGATGTCTAATAAATTTTCTACCATCCAGTCCCTTCTCCTTGTCAGTGTGCTCGATTTTGTTCTTTCCTCTCCAGTTCTGCAACGTACTGAGTCGTGTCGGCTTGAGCTGTTATATCCATCCTTACTGGCAAAAACCATTTTCCTGTCATGCCACCGGTGGCGCTTCGGTCTTCTGGTAGTTGACTCGATTGGCTACCTGGGTTTGAGAGAGAGATCGTCTGCTGATGTAGGCGTCATGATCAGATTCATTTTTTCTGGTAACTACCCATCCTACTTTATTTTTGGGTAACGTACCACTGTTTGTAGATTTTGGGACCGTGCTCCGGTTGCTGGACTTGCTCCTGTTAGGCTGGTTTGCCCGCTGTTCTCCGGCACCCCGTATTCAAGCTACTATATTTCCCCCTCCCTCCCCCTCCCAACCTTTCTGTGTGGACACCCCTACGTATGATATGTGAGTGTTTTTAAGCTCTGTGTCCCGTTTATTACAATCTGTTCAATATTTCTTTGTCAGTATTGCTTGGGTGTGAAATTAATTTGCATGTAATATGTTCTAGGGTATCACATGTATTTGTGACCACTCAGGTCGAAAATCGAGCCATACTTTTAAGGTGGGGTTATTGCTTGCCGCACTTGTGCAGGAACTGTAGCATCGGGCCCGGTCGTAATATGCAAACGCCAGCAGCCCAAAGAATATTGCCTCGTTTTCTGTACTCACGTTGGAAGGCCTTTGTTGAATCCATCACTTCTCTCGAAAGAAGGAATTTTTAGTTTGCCGTTGACTAGCCCACGTCGGCTGTGCACGTTTGTGCGGCCTGGTGTTCCTCCTTTTGTCTTGCGGTAGCCACTGAGGCGGTACCGACTCCTCGCCCACTACGGCATCTCCCTATAAGTTAAGCTCTTAATCTTATGTCACTCGGACTTAGGTTCAAATCAAAGTGTCCGCTACCCTAAGCCATCCTAGCCAAGCCTTTCCTCCTGGGGCGCGGCCTAGTCTTCTTGTTTTTGGTTTACCGTTTTTTGCTTTGAAGATCTTTCAATCCTTCATTGTGGACCGCTGCATATTTTAAAATCATTGTTACGTTTCTCTTCCAAATCTGTTAGTGCCCAATGGGCGCTTCAAATCTTTATCGTAATCCGGGACCTGAAAATTTAAGAATTTTTTCAAATGCTGAACTTGTAAAAATTTTGAATACTGTTACCTTCCTGTTTGAAAATTGTCAAACAGCTCCTCCAGTTTTGTGAAATACGTAATCTGTCATTAAGAAAAGGGGGGTCATCCTTCGCTTTCCAAACTGCTGGCCCCAAAAGCGCCTTAAAGTTATTTTAACTGTAATCGTGAAATTCCATTTTTTTTTCTAAATGAGGGCAATCTTCCTTGTTTGAAGTTTACTATCTAGTGAGTCGACCTCAAATTGTTATGTTAATGCTTATTCTGTAAATGTAAAGAACTCTCATTTGCCTGGTTCGAATTTTACTGATGTCTGAAGGGCTCTCTAATTGTATTTTTATGAACGTTGTACTCGATATTTTAATGAGGCATTACTTTGCCTTAAAAAGGAAAAATATATTTATTGTTATTGATGTTTTAAGTATATTTTGTTAATTAAAGGGTTACCAACTATTGTCAAGCAACAAATGGCTTTCCGTGAACTGGGCCTGCACCTTCGCCCTGCCCGTTAAGTTTCCGTCATACACTGAGATCTAAAGTACCTCCTCATTTCATACCTTACCATCCCAATTGATTGTCAACATTCTTCTGTAGAACCACAACTCAAATGCCACGCTTCTCTTTTGTTCCGGTTTCTCCACAGTCATGTTTCACTACCATACAAAGCTGTTCTCCATACATACATTCTCAGACGTATATTCCTGATATCAAGGCCTATGTCTGACACTAACGGACATTTTTGACCAGGAATGTCCTTTTGACAGTGGTAGTCTCCTTTTGATGTCCTCCTTGCTGCGTTCGTTATGGGTTATTTTACTGCCTGGGTAGCAGGTTAAAGAACTTCATCCACTTCGTGATCACCAATCTTGATATTAAGTCTCTCTCAGTTCTCGTTTCTGCCACTTCTCATTGCTTTCCTCTTTCTTCTATTTACTCTCAGTACACAATGTACTGAGGATACCACTGTCATCAGTGAATCTCACCATTGATAGCCTTTCGTCTTAAATTTTAATCCCACTCTTGAACCTTCTTTTTATTTCCGTAATTTCTTCTCCGGGGTATACACTGAATAATAGGAGAGAATGATTACATTCCTGTGTTGCACGCTTCTTTATCTGAACACTTCCTTCTTGGTCTTCTACTTTTATTGTTCCCTCTTAGCGTTTGTACATATTGTACATCAGACGTCTTTCTCTAAGCCCTATCCTTATATTTTCCAGAATTTCGAGCATCTTGCAGGATTTGTCATAGTAGACTGATTTATCCAAGTAGGAAAATACTATAAATGTGTCTTGATTTTGCTTTAGTCTTGCCTCCATTATCAACCACATAGGCAGGATTCGTTCTCTGGAGACTTTACCTTTCCCAAAGCGAAACTTATCGGCATGGAACACAAGCTCAGTTTTCTTTTCCATTCTTTTGCATGTTATCCTAGTCAGCAACTTGAATGCATGAGCTATTTAGCTGTTTCTGATGCAATCCTTGCACTTGTCAGCTCTAGCAGTTTTCGGAATTGTGCGGATGATGTTTTTCAGAAAGTCGGATGTTATATCGCCAGACTCATACATTCTACACATCAACATAAATCTAATTGTTGCTACTGTCCCCAATGATTTTAGAAGATTTGACGGAGTGTTATCTACCCTTTCTACCTTATTTGATCTTAGGTCTTCCAAAGCTCTTTCAAATTTTCCTTCTAATGCTGTGTCCCCTATCCATTATGTAACAACTCCTGTTTATTCTTCTGTCAAGTTATCATATTTGTCTTCCCTTCCCAGAGGAGCAACGGCCTTGCCGCAGTGGATACACCGGTTCCCGTGAGATCACCGTAGTTAAGCGCTGTCGGGCGTCGTCGACACCTTGATGGGTGACCTTCCAGGCCGCCATGAGCTGTTGCCATTTTTCGGGGAGCATTCAGCCTCGTGATGAAAACTGAGGAGCTACTCGACCGAATAGTATCGGATTTGGTCAACAATACCATCATAACGACCAGGAGAGCGGTGTTCTGACCCCATGCCCCTCTTATCCGCATTCCGCAATCAGATTTCTTCACATTTTTGTGCAGACATTTTGCTGTAGCCTCCCTTCACTTCAATTTATTTCACTCCTAAGTGAGTTGTACTTCTGTACTCCTGAACGTTCGTGAACATTTCTGTAGTTCCTGCATTCATTGATGAATATTCCGGGCTATTATGCCATGGTCTAAGAGATTTCACTTCAAACCCCGACGTTTCGTCCCCATCTACGGAGGACATTCTCAAGAGGGGGAGTAGTTTTGTTGAATGTATGTTCACACCCTGGCTCGCTAGGGTGTGAATCAGACAATCAACAAAGCAACATCCCCCTTGAAAATGTCCTCCGCATATGGGGCTCAAACGTCCGGCTTTTAAGTGGAATCCCTTAGACCACCACCACCGAAAATTTTGTTAATTGTGACATTTAAGACCGTGATAGTTTACATTTTAGTTTTCCAACTGCTGCTCCTGAACAGAGTCATCACTATTACTAGTTCAACTCAGTAAGTCTTTCTCCTCTCTCATTCCTACAACCAACCATATATTCTTGCGCAACCATTGCTCTTACTCCTTCTTCTATAACCGCATTCTAATCCCCCATGACTATTACGTTTCCATTTCCCGTCACGAACTGAACTGTTATTGTTGTTGTGGTCTTCAATCCTAAGACTGATTTGATGAAGCTCTCCATGCAACCCTATTCCGTGCAAGTTTCTTCATCTCCCAGTACCTACCGCAACCTACATCCTTCTGAATCTGCTTAGTGTATTAACCTCTTGGTCTCCCTCTACGATTTTTACCCTCCACGCTGCCCTCCAATACTAAATTGGTGACCCCTTGATGCTTCAGAATATGCCCTACCCACAGATCCCTTCTTCTAGTCAGCTTGCGATACAAACTCCTCTAGTCGCCAATTCTATTCAGTACCTCCACATTAATTATATGATCTACACATCCAGTTTTCAGTAATTTTCTGTAGCACCACATTTCCAAAGCTTCCATTCTCTTCTTGTCCAAACTATTTATCGTCCATGTTTCACTTCCATACATGGGTACACTCCATACAAATAATTTCAGAAACGATTTCCTGACACTTAAATCTGTACTCGATGTTCACAAATTTCTCGTCTTGCCATTGCCAAACTACATATCCTATCTACTTCGACCATCATCAGTTATTTTGCTCCCCAAATAGCAAAACTCCTTTATTACTTTAAGTGTCTCATTTCCTAATCTAATTCCCTCAGCTTCATCCTACATAATACGACTACATTCCATTATCCTCGTTTTGATTTTGGATTTCAATACCTACTCCGAATTTTTCTTTTGTTTCCTTTACTGATTGCTCATTTCACAGATTGAATAACATCGGGGAGAGGTTACAACCCAGTCTCACTCCCTTCCCAACCACTGCATCCCTTTCATACCCTGCGACTCTTATAACTGCCTTCTGGTTTCTGTACACATTGTAAATAGCCTTTCACTTTCTGTATTTTACCCCTGCCACCTTCAGAATTTGAAAGAGAGTATTCCAGTCAACATTGTCAATAGCTTTCTCTAAGTCTACAAATGCTAGAAACGTAGGTTTGCTGTTCCTTCATCTATATTCTAAGATATGTCGTAGGGTCAGTACTGCGTCACGTGTTCCAGTATTTCTACGGAATCCAAGCTGATCTTCCGCGAGGTCGGTTTCTACCAGGTTTTCTATTCGTCTGTAAAGAATTCGTTGTTAGTATTTTGCAGCTGTGACTTATTAAACTGATACTTCGGTAATTTTCACATCTGTCAACACCTGCTTTCTTTGGGATTGGAATTATTATTTTCTTCTTGAAGTCTGAGGGTATTTCGCCTGTCTTATACATCTTGCTCACCAGATGGTAGGGTTTTGTCAGGACTGGCTCTGCCAAGGCTGTCAGTAATTCTAATGGAATATTGTCTACTCCCAGGGCCTTGTTTCGATTCAGGTCTTTCAGTGCTCTGTCAAACTTTTCACGCAGTATCATACCTCCCACTTCATCTTCCACTATATCCTCTTCCATTTCCTTAATATTGTCCTCATTTACATCGCCCTTGTATAGACCCTCTATATATTCCTACCACCTTTCTGTTTTCCCTTCTATGCTTAGAACAGCGTTTCCATCTGAGCTCTTGATATTCATAAAAGTGGTTCTCTCTTCTCCGAAGGTCTCTTTAATTTTCCTGTAGGCAGTATCTGTCTTACCCCTACTGTCGATCTCATTTTTGAGACTATTGTATTCCTTTCTGCCTGCATCTTTTCTGCATTTTTATATTTTCTCCTTTCATCAATTAAATTCAGTATTTCTTCAGTTACCCAAGGATTTCTACTAGCCCTCGTCTTTTTACGTACTTGATCCTCTGCTGTCTTCACTACTTCATCCCTCAAACCTACCCATTCTTCTTCTACTGTATTTCCTTCCTCCAACCTGTGAATTGTTTCCTTACGCTCTCCCTGAAACTCTGTACAACCTCTGGTTTAGTCATTTTATCCAGGTCCCACCTCCTTAAATTCACAAATTTTGGCATTTTCTTCAGTTTTAATCTACGGTTCATAACAAATAGGTGGTGGTCAGAGTCCAATATCTGCCCCTGGAAATGTCTTACAATTTAAAACCTGGGTCCTAAATCTCGGCCCTACCATTATATATATTCTAGTACCTCTAGGATACTTTCATGTATACAACCTTCTTTCATGATTCTTGGACCAAGTGTTAGCTATGATTAAGTTATTCTCTGTGCAAAATTCTTCCATGCGGCTTAATCTTTGATGTCTTACCCCCAATCCATATTCACATACTACGTTTCCTTGTCTCTCTTTTCCTACTATCGGATTCCTGTCACCCATGACTATTAAATTTTCGTCTTCCTTCACTATCTGAATAATTTATTTTATCTCATCATATATTTCATCAATCTCTTCGTCATCTGCAGAGCTAGTTGGCATATAAACTTGTACTACTGTGGTAGGCGTGGGCTTCGTGTCTATCTTGGCCACAATATTGTGTTCACAATGCTGTTTGTAGTAGCTTACCCGCACTCCTATATTTTTATTCAGTATTAAAACTACTCCTGCTTTACCCCTATTTGATTCTGTATTTACAAACCTGTATTCACCTCACCAGAAGTCTTGTGCCTCCTGCCACCGAACTTCACTAATTCCCACTATATCTAAGTTTAACCCATCCATTTTCCTTTTAAAATTTTCTAACCTACCTGCCCGATTAAGGGATGTGACATTCTACGCTCTGATCCATAGAACGCCAGTTTTATTTCTCCTGATAACGACGTCCTCTTGTGTAGCCTCGTCCGGAGATCCGAATGGGGGACTATTTTACCTCCTGTATATTTTACCCAAGAGGACGCCATCATCATATAACCATACAGTAAAGCTGCATGCCCTCGGGAAAAATTAGGGCTGTAGTTTTCCCTTGCTCTCAGCTGTTCGCAGTACTAGCACAGCAAGGCCGTTTTGGTCAGTGTTGCTAGGCCAGATCAGTCAATCATCCTGACTGTTGCCCCTGCAACTACTGAATAGGCTGCTGCCCATCTTCAGGAACCACACATTTGTCTGGCCTCTCAACTGAACTGCTAGTTCAATATCCTCATGCACTTTATCCATATTTTCATCTTCGGCGTGTGGCCTCAGTAGTTGTATCTGAACTATCGTACTCGGTGTCGGTTTGTTGTCGAGTTTGAGGAGAACAACTGTATCACTGAACTGTTCGCAGTAACTCACCCTCTCTTTCCTTCCTTCCTATACAGGGTGGTCCACTGATCGTGACGGGGCCGAATATCTTACGAAATAAGCGTCAAACGGAAAAACTGCAAAGAACGAAACTTGTCTAGCTTGAAGGGGGAAACCAGAGAAACCAGATGGCGCTATGGTTGGCCCGCTAGATGGCGCTGTCATAGATCAAACGGATATTCATCTGCGTTTTTTAAAAATAGGAACCCCCATTTCTTATTACATATTCGTGTAGTACGTAAAGAAATATGAGTGTTTCTGTTGGACCACTTTTTTCGCTTTGTGGTAGATGGCGCTGTAATAGTCACAAATATATGGCTGACAATTTTAGACGAACAGTTGGTAACAGGAAGGTTTTTTAAATTAAAACACAGAACGTAGGTACGATTGAAAATTTTTTTTTCGGTTATTCAAATGTGATACATGTACCTTTGTGAACTTATCATTTCTGAGAGCGTGATTACTTGTAAACTGCAAATTAATGCAATAAATGCTCAAAATTATGTCCATCAACCCCAATGCATTTGGCAATACGTGCATCGACTTTCCTCTCAACAGCGAGTAGCTCGCCTTCCGTAATGTTCGCACATGCATTGACAATGCGCTGACGCATGTTGTCAGGCGTTGTCGGTGGATCACGATAGCAAATATCCTTCATCTTTCCCCACAGACAGAAATCCGGGGACGTCAGATCCGGTGAATCAGCGGGCCATGGTATGGTGCTTCGACGACCAATCCACCTGTCATGAAATATGATATTCAATACCGCTTCAACCGCACGCGAGCTAAGAGCCGGACATCCAGCATGTTGGAAGTACATCGCCAATCTGTGATGCAGTGATACATGTTGTAGTAACATCTGTAGAACATTACGTAGGAAATCATCATACATTGCACCATTTAGATTGCCATCGATAAAATGGGGGCCAATTATCCTTCCTCCCATAATGCTGCACCATATATTAAACCTGCCAAGGTCGCTGATGTTCCACTTGTCGCAGCCATCATGGATTTTCCGTACCCGATAGTGCATATCATGCCGGTTTACGTTACCGCTGTTAGTGAATGACGTTTCGTCGCTAAATAGAACGCGTGAAAAAAATCTGTCAACGTCCCGTAATTTCTCTTGTGCCCAGTGGCAGAACTTTACACGATGTCGATGTTGATGTAGCATTCTTAACACCGACGTTTTTGAGATTCCCGATTCTCGAGCAATTTGTCTGCTACTGATGTGAGGATTAGCCGCGACAGGAGCTAAAACTCCTACTTGGGCATCATCATTTGTTGTAGGTCGTGGTTGACGTTTCACATATGGCTTAACACTTCCTGTATCCCTAAATAACCTCGACTATCCGTCGAACGGTCCATACAGTTGAATGATGTCGTCCAGGATACCGAGCAGCATACATAGCACAGGCCAGTTGGGCATTTTGATCACAATAGCCATACATCAACACATCGACCTTTTCCGCAATTGGTAAACGGTCCATTTTAACACGGGTAATGTATAACGAAGCAAATACCGTCCGCACTGGCGGAATGTTACGTGATACCGCGTACTTATACGTCTGTGACTATTGCTGCGCCATCTATCGCAAAGCGAAAAAAGTGGTCCAACTAAAACATTCATATTTCTTTACGTACTACACGAATATGTAAAAAAATGGGGGTTTCTATTTTAAAAAACTCAGTTGATATCCGTTTGACCTATGGCAGCGCCACCTAGCTGACCAGCCATAGCGCCATCTGGTTTCCCCCTTCCAGCTAAACGAGTTTCGTTCTTTGTAGTTTTTTCGTTTGAATCTTAATTCGTAAGAAGTTGGGCTCTGTCAATGTCAATGGGCCACCCTGTATTTAATGGATTCTTATCCCGTTGTACTACGTTCTGCAGCTGCTGATATTACCCTATACTCAACTGAACAGTAATCCTTCTTTCCATTTCACTTCTCTTGTGCCCACGATATCTACCCTGAGCCTTAGATTGAGCCTTAAACCTCTTATTTTCTCTCGCTTTTAGAAGTTTGAGTTATAATTTAGAATATGTGACTAGTGGTGAGGTTACCTTGAAAGAGCGGAGACAAGAAACGGCTTACCAAAATTTGCTACATAGATTTAGAAATCAGTTTTGTTTGGATAACTTCTTTAACATCCAAGATCGCCGAAAACATTTTGCACTATGTGGAGAGTATTAAGAAAGCTCAACATGCATTTTGCTGTGAGACTAGCGAGAAGGTGGTGGCTGACATAATTGTTCATGGTATGTGTTCCGAGGATCTCTGTAGGGTGTATTTAATAGCAAACCTACATCCTTCACTGATCTGAGTGAAAACAACGTGATGTTGACAGCATTAACGTCTCTGTTCATCAGCGACAAACCTTGATATCTTTTGGAAGCTCTCCCGAGAGCGAATCCCGATACAGCTGGAGAACCATGGAAGAACTGTGGACAAATTCAAGTTCTTTAGGTGACAACAGCCTAGCCATGTTGTGAGTTATCGTAATGTGTGTTAAAAGAGGATTAACGCCAGTCTATAGTTGCGGAAATGGGAGGACCAAAAGAACGGGACACTCATAGGTTGTAACAATATCCGAGGAGTTACTAAGAATTCTTACACAGGATTTTCCCGGCTATTAATCAAGAAATTATGTGGCCTTCAAGATTCATGCAGCAGTCCTTCATTAATGTCACATGACTGGTGCTTGAAATACAAGAAAATATCCAATTCTGGTCTGTTACAGAATTATAAGGACAACCTTCACAGGGTCAGTTAGCAGATTTTACCCTTGTTTGGAGGATTACACATCAGTAAAATAATTTGTGATATTTCATTACCTATTGATGCACCGGTTGCAAAACATCTCTTTATGAATTTCTTGTTCAGGAATTTTTTTTTCGAAAACTCAGTGCCTTTTGTATTATTCCATGACTACGATCTCATTTAAATTTGACCCTAAAGACTCTCACCCTTGGTCTATTCCTCCTTCTAGTCCACAATAACACGATAGATGATGAGTTTGCCTTCGGAGTGAAACATTTACCTCATGATAAGACACATCAGCTGTTGCAGCTCCTAGAATTCCCTGGCCTACTGACTAATCGTCTTGGTCTCAGAAATAAAACTCAGCATCAAATTCAGGTGGCGGATGACATTCCCATGAGGCATCATCCCATCTTACTATCCACTCCTAAATGGCAGCAGATAAGAATAATTATAGACAAGTTACTTGCTGAAGGAGTGATTAGGGAATCTATATGCCTACAAGTGCCCTAAGTGTTTTTGGTCTAAGATAAAGGCCTGTAGTTGACTACTGGGCCCTTATTCTGCATATGTTTCCCAGATCCTTTTCCAGTGGCCACTATTTTACGCTTCTCGATTTGAATCAGTTACACCATCAGACACCTTTGGTAGAAAACTGCAAATTGTAGAACTCCCTTTGTACACATCATAATCTGTTTGAATATGTAATACCCTGCTCTTCGGTCTGACAAATGCTGCCGCTGTTTTGTGATATTTATTGGTGAGTGTTCTTGACGAAATCAAATACAGATCTAATTGTAACTATTTAGGTCACGGAATTATTTACAATCAGTCCCTTTATCAGCACTAAGAGCTTCATCATATATTAGGTCGTCTTAAGGAGGCGTTACCTCCTGTCTCGCAGTGAGAGGTTTACTATACCCATTTGTCCAAGGTGCGACATTTATTGAGGGTCCCACCATTATACTATTAAAATCAACCTTCCCTGTACTGAAACATCCTTTTTGGGCCATCTCGTTTCACTGGAATGGGTGAAGGTCTGTCACAATCCTATTCGTGATTTTCCTCATCCCATGAATACGAAAATTATAGGAAGATTTGTTGTCGTGATAAATGTCTTTGGGGAATTTATTTCAGGTTTCGCCCAGATCACGGCACGCATCAACCAACTAAGGTGTAAATCGGAACCCTTCGTTTGGGATCACAGACGATAAGCAGCTTTTGGCACCCTTAAAAGTGTACTCATGTATGATTCTATACTAAGTAAACCCGATATTTAGCACACGTTTGTGTTACAGACTGACACCTCTAATACTGGGATTGCTGTAGCTCTAATACACGAGTACCAAAGAGACCGTAGGCCGATGGCATACATCCAAAGCGCTCACTCCACTGGGGAGCTGAAATATTCAGCATATGAACTTGAAGTTTTGGTTGTACTTTTTGGGCTTGAAAATATTAAGTGTTATCTTGAAAGTGGTAGCTTTAAATTAGAAACCCCACACTAACTAAAGCATGAGTCGTTTTCACATTGATGGTTCTCAATTTAACAGACTATCCTAGATAGCAAGGGTGGAATGTCACATTACCACAGTCCTTCACAGTTACGTATCCGATATAATAAGGGATACGTTTATCCAAATGTGCAGTCGTTCCTAGGTATATCTTTTATCTATTAAGAGAGGAAGGTCTGCATTTCCGCAGTCAATTTTTTATGGAATTTAAGTTAAAATCTAAATATTATTTATATAAAAATTTCACAGTTTTCTCATCATATAAATATGTTTATATTGACACTATTTAAATCATTGAGACCTCTCGCTAAAAAAGTCTATCCTTATCAAATTTAAATTTTTTCCAGGTTTTACCATCAACCTCATGAATGTGTTGGTGCACGTCTGACGAATGAATCGCACAGTTGTGCTACAACTGTGAAATCCTCTCGAAGATGAAATATTATTACCTACTTTGTTCATGGAATTCAGTCCTTTTATTCACTTATTGACTATACTTGATGACTAAGGCTTTGCCGGTCGGAGTGGTCGAGCGTTTCTAGGCGCTACAGTCTGGAACCTTGCGACCGCTACGGTCGCAGGTTCGAATCATGCCTCGGGCATGGATGTGTGTGATATCCTTAGGTTAGTCAAGTTTAGGGGACTGATGACCACAGATGACCACAGAAGTTAAGTCCTATAGTGCTCAGAGCCATTTGAACCATTTGAACGAAGGCTTTATTGATTTACCCTTCCGTTGTTCACTTCCCTGGAATTTAATAGTTGCATCTGACACATACTTACAAAAGCTTCGTTTCAATATCTTCAGCTTACAGCAATTGTGAAGCGAATAAAAAAATTTGCTTAATAGCTGAATGTTAAATGTCTGCGTTGGGGGAGAACTTCACCATCAATAGATAGCAGAGCGCTCCCATTATTTTTATTGCAAAAATTTTTTTAATTTTATCTGGCTGTCTGATCTTGCCTCAGACTTCCTCTTGCGTACCTTATCTCATCGATGCTTTATTCTTCTCGTCTACTTCCTGGAACAATCTGTCCTTGTCTCTGTATCCATATTTCACTTCATTTACTGCATTTGTTTCAGAACTTCATATTATGTTTAGTTGTTATTAAAATAATTTTTTTTTATTTATGCAACATCATGGACGGTTACTGTTTCCGAAATTCAGTTTTCATTTGTAGCAAGATGTGTAGCATGTAAACGTACTGTTTATTTTGGGTGCACTAACACCTTAGCTGACACCTCCATACACTGAAGATATGCTCCGTGCTCGTGAGTCCAGTTAGATGTGCGCAAAGGTTGCTCTCTGCATTACTACTGCAACTTTCCACTCTTGGTAACTAACTGCCATCTGTATGTTACATCAAAGTGTCTATCTGCCTAGTGTCTTTTCAAGTGCGCCCTCTTATATCCTTTGGAGGGCAATGTGAATAGTTTTTCACGTCGGCTTATGGCTGTTGTGAAATTCCCATCCATGAATTTGGTGAAATCTCTAAGTTATTATCAAAATATTTCTTGTGTGATTTAATTCAAGTGAAGAAAGCAGAGAGGAGGATTTGTATATACTACTACATAATATATTTTCTATGTTACAGTCTCCACAAATATGACGAATACAAAATTTTCAGTACATGTAAGTGTGTCTTTTAATAAAGCTTTCAATTTCCAGTTTATGTCTGCAGAAAAGGTCTGTACCCTGATGAAATTTTCTTTTTCTTATAGATTTTCTGAAGAAGCGATGAGGTTTCCATTTCGAGTCTCTTACTTGCTAGAGTTCAAACGGGAATTATTCCGTCCATGTCGCTGTTCCATGATTCAGTGGTAATGTTCCGAAGCAACATCCATTTGTTGATCTACGAATCGAGACGTCTTCAAAGTGAAGCGATTTAATGGTCGACTGCTGATGCTGCAAATGTGTTTCCGTATAGCCCCAACCGAAGTCTGACCCCGACGCCCCACGTTCAAATCTACTGCAATGTCACTCACAATAGACGGTCAAAGGTTTCGTTTATGCGCAAGCTAATTGCCCTTGTGACGAAACAGACCTGGATTTCGCTATCTTGTTTCCTATAGCAACAGTGTTAATCACCTCGAAGCTGAAAGTTCAGTTGAGTGTCATTTAGTGTTTGCTGGAAGATTTACACGTCATATTTTAGATGACATAACACACACATTTTATTTCTTCAAAAATGCAGTTATTAAATACGGTGATTACTTTGTATATTACGAAAGAAATACTAGCACAAATATCCAGATGTGTACCCACAATACCTAACGTTCACTAATCTGTTGTGAAGTTAACTGTTCTCTTGTAGCACCAGAAACAGCCGTCACATTTACCTAAATGCAACACGGTTTGTACGAAGCACTGTCCAGTGTGAATTTACTGGAGTAATACCTCGCAGCATTTCAGTTAACTGAGTCTCTAGTAGCCACCGCAGTGTCCAACAACGCCTCACTGCGATAACAAAGACATTTGACACATATGTCAATCACAACTCAGTTCATTTAAAATGTCTATTATTTGGTTGTGCAGCGTTTACTCGGAAACTATTAGGCGTTAGAGTTCTAGAGTGCCGCGGTGACCGGTGCGCGTATTTCGCGTAGAGAACTAACATGTTTGTGGCGTGAGTGGACACATATGTATCACTCGCGAAATTACGAAAACCGCGAAATGCCAATTCGGGTTACATCCGACTAGCAATAGACGAGCATAAGAACAAATCGTTATTTTGAAAACTAAATAATACTTTAAAAATTTGCTTGGTTGGATTTTAATGTTTTAGATGAACTACCATAGCAAATCTGATTTTGATTTATAGAAGAGGTTACTGCTCAGGAATTTAGAGACATACGTCGGCCGCTATTACCCTTAGGCAATGTGGATCTAGTTGTTTATATGTATGAGTGCAATACTGTAAATTATAGTAAATTACCGAACTATCAGCTCAATAACCCACGGCTGCAAAAGACTAAGACAAATTCCTTACAGACAGGAAAAACTGATAGAAGCCGACCTTGGGGACAATCATTTTGGATTCCGTAGAAATTTTGGAACACGGGAGACAATACTGATCCTACGACTTACCTTAGAAGATAGATTAAGGAAAGGCAAACCTACATTTCTAGCAATTTTAGACTTGGAGAAAGCACTTGACATTGTTGAGTGGAATAATCTCTTTCAAATTCTAAAGGTGCCATGGGTAAAATACAGTGATCAAAAGGCTATTTACAATTTGTACAGAACTCAGAGGGCAGTTATAGGAGTTGAGGGGCATGAAAAGGAAGCAGTGGTTGAGAAGGGAGTGACACAGGGTTGTAACCTATCCCTCAAGTTATTCAATCGTTATATCGAACGAGCAATAAAAGGAGCAAAAGAAAATTCCGGAATAGAAATTAAAGTCCATGGAGAAGAAATAAGAACTTTGAGGTTTTCTGATGACAATGTAATTCTCTCAGAGACAGCAAAGGACCTGGAAGAGCAGTTGAACGGTATGGACAGTGTCTCGAAAGGAGGATATAAGATGAACGTCAACAAAAGCAGAAAGAGGGTAATGGAATGTAGTCGAATTAGGTCGGGTGATGTTGAGGGAATAAGATTAGGAAATAGAATCTTAAAGTAGTAGATGAGTTTTGCTATTAGGGGCGCAAAACAACTAATAATGATTGAAGTAGACACTATAGAAAATGTATACTGGCAATGGCAAGGAAAGTGTTCCTGAAGAAGAGAAATTTGTCACCATCAAGTATATAATAAAGTGTCAGGAAGTCTTTTCTGAAAGTATTTGTATGGACTGTAGCCATGTAGGTAGGTGAAACATGTACGATGAGTAGTTTAGACATGAAGATAGTAGAAGCTTTCGAAATGTGGAATAACAGAGGAATTCTGAACTTTAGGTGGGTAGATAACGTAACTAATTAGTAGGTACTGAATACAATGGGGGGAAAAGTGGATTCTGTTTCACAACTTGACTGGAAGAAGAAATCTCCTGGTAAGACACGTTCTGAGTCATCAAGGGATCACCTATTTAGTGTTGGAAGGTAAAATTCGTAGAGGGTGACGAAGACATGAGTACATCGTGCAGACGTAGAAGAATGTAGGTCGCGGTAGTTACTCGGAGATGAAGAAGCTTGCACAGGATAGAGTAGGATGGAGAGCTGCATCAAACCAGTCTCTGGACTGAACACAATTAAAACAACAGTAAATTACATGAAATTATTAATTAGTGATTTAATCAATCGATTCTCTGTGTCAGCTTCTACGGAAAAGTTAAAATAACAAGAAGATGCAGTCACAGATCGAAATGTAATTGCAGTTCTAACGAAATCTGAAAAGGAAATGTCAGAGGTACTGTACATCATGTTTAAATATTTCAGAAAATAGTTGGTTTTTGGTAATTTAAAACTGGTTATTGGAAAATCAGAGTGCCTAACGTATGAATGGTAGGGTTATTATATGGAATTATGCTGATTAGCTTGGAGGGAACTATAGTTGTAGCATCAGTTAACTTCGTTTTCTAATTACGAATTCTAATTAAAGTATTTTTACGAAATCACAATCAGAATCAGAATACATTCGAATTAAATTAATCCTAAATATGGGCTTCGGATTTTTTTTTTTTGTAAATTTTAGGTACAAATAGATAAATGTACAGAAAATAAGATGAAACTTAGAGAAAAATTTTGTGTTTTATTGGAGCAGAAAAGCGTAACAGATGGAACGAATCCACATGCTACGTCACAACCTCCGTCCTGTGTGCTCCGTCAACACGTCCATTCTGTATGGCGGATTACACGTATGGAAACATTGTCTCTGCGGCACTGAAGACCCACTATACAAAATATTAATGATACTTAAGTGCAATTTCCGATCTGTTATGAAACATGTGTCATCTCATGTTCCAGTTCCATTGTGCTGTCACTTTCGGTACACATTTGTCTCTAGCATAGTTTTGGATGACGTATTTACATTCGCACAAAGCGCTTCCTGTAGCCGCTACATTTGTGTGTCGTGCAAGGCACATATTCTTATGGAACAGGTCTTCCTGTGACTGCTGGACTTTCAACTTTATTTTAGTTACATTTTAAAGATTTAGACGGTTTGCCTAATTAGTAACAACATAGAGGAGGATTATTTAATTGCAGATTTTAGAGGTATAGAAATGTCTGCCAAACAAAATATGAAGGGAATTCAAAACGTAAACTGCACATTAAAATTGGAAACTTTGTAACGGCACAGACAGGTGACACAGTTTTTCAACATATCACCAAGTCATAGTAAACAGCAGTCGGAATGTCATAAAAGTCTATCCTCTCCTTTGTCACAGACCCATTCGAAATCAAGTGTGTGAACGTCGTCATCATCGGAATACCTGCAGTTGCTGCGAATCACTTCCTCGATTGCCAATACTTTCATTCGTGTCGGATGTCGATGGTCTTCCTACCCATCAAGCATCACGCACGTCTATGAGGGACTGGTCAAACTGTTGGCACTATTTCACAATGGGTGGAAGCTACATTGCTTCTGGATAACTTTTTAATTTTTTATTTATTTTTTTAGTTTTGTTTTTTGAGTCATCAGTTGTCTGCTGGTTTGGTGCGACTCGCTACGAATTCCCCTTTTGTGCCAACCTCTTCTCCTTAGAGTGGGTCTTGCAACCTCCGCCGCAGTGACTGATAGGATGTATTTCAGCCTCTGTCTTCCCCTACAATTTATAACCTGTTCAACTCCCTGTAGTACCATGGAGATTATTCCCTGAGGTCTTAACACATGTCCTGTCATCCTGTCGCTTCCATTTTCCAGTGTTTTCCGTATCTTTCTTCCTTCATAGATTATACCAAAAACTACCCCGTTGCTTACTTTATCAGACGACCTAACTTTCAATATTCTTCTATAGCACCAAATCTCAAATGCTTCGATTCTCTTGTGTCCACTTTTCCTACAGACCTTGATTCGTTACCACAGACTACTGCAATCCAGATACACATCCTCAGAAATTCCTTCCTGAAATTAAAGCCAGTCTTTGATTCTAGTGGACTTCTTTTAGCCAGGATTACCTTTTCTTCCTGATTATTCTGCTTTTTGCTTATTTCCCTCCTCCATGAAGTATGGACCTTGCCATTGGAGAAGAGGCTTGCGTGCCTCAGCTACGTAGATAGCCGTAAAGTAGGTGCAACAACAATGGAGGGATATCTATTGAGAGGCCAGGCAAAAGTGTTGGTTCCTGAAGAGGGGCTGACTGATCTGGCCTTGGAACACTAACCAGAATGGCCTTGCTGTGTGGTACTGCGAACGGCTCAAAGCAAGGGGAAACTACAGACGTAATTATTCTAGATGGCAAGCAGCTTTACTGTATGGTTAAATGATGATTGCGTCCTCTTGGGTAAAATATTCAGGAGGTGAAATAATCCCCCATTCGGATCTCTGGGCGGGGACTACTCAGGAGGACGTCGTTATCAGGAGAAAGAAAACTGACGTTCTACCGATCAGAGCGTCGAATGTCACATCCCTTAATAGGGCAGGTAGGTTAGAAAATTTAAAAAGGGAAATGGACAGGTTAAAGTAATATATAGTGGGAATTAGTGAAGTTCGGTGGCAGGAGGAACAAGACTTCTGGTCAGGTGAATACTGGGTTATAAATATAAAATCAAATAGGTGTATGGCAGGAGTAGGTTTAGTAATGAATACAAAAATAGGTGTGCGGGTAAGCTATTATAAACAGCATAGTAAACGCATTATTGTTGCCAAGATAGAAAATGGTTCAAATGGCTCTGAGCACTATGGGACTTAACATCTGTGGTCATCAGTCCCCTAGAACTTAGAACTACTTAAACCTAACTAACCTAAGGACACCACACACATCCATGCCTGAAGCAGGATTCGGCCAAGATAGACACGAAACCCACGCCTACTACAATAGTACAAGTTTATATGCCAATTAGCTCTGCAGATGACGTAGAGATTGATGAAATGAATGATGAGATAAAAGAAATTATTCAGATAGTTAAGGGAGAAGAAAACTTAATGGTCATGTGTGACTAGGATTCGATAGTAGGAAAAGGAAGAAGTGGAAACGTAGTAGGGGAATATGGAATGAGGCTAAAGAATGAAAGAGGAAGCCGCCTGGTAGAATTTTGCACCGGGCATAACTTAATCATAGCTGACACTTGATTCAAGAATCATGAAAGAAAGTTGTATACATGGAAGAGGCCTGGAGATACTGGAAGGTTTCAGATAGATTATATAATGGTAAGACAGAAATTTAGGAACCAGGTTTTAAATTGTAAGACATTTCCAGAGGTATATGTGGACTCTGACCACAATCTGTTAGTAATAAACAGTAGATTAAAACTGAAGAAATTGCAAAAAGGTGGGAATTTAAGGAGATGTTACCTGGATAAACAGAGAACCAGATATTGTAGAGAGTTATAGGGAAGATATTAGGGAACGGTTCACCGGAATGGGGGACAGAAATACAGAAGAAGAAGAATGCGTAGCTTTGAGGGATGTTACCGTGAAGGCAGCAGAAGATCACGCAGATAAAAAGACGAGGGCTAGTAAAAATCCTTGGGTAGCAGAAGATATATTGAATTTCATTGATGAAAGGAGAATATATAAAAAGATATAAATGAAGCAGTCAAAAAGAAGTGCAAAATGGCTAAGCAGGGATGGCTAGAGAACAAGTGTAAGAATGTAGTGACATATCTCACAAGGGGTAAGGTACATACTGCCAACAGGAGAATTAAAGAGACCTCTGCAGAAAGGAGAACCTCTTGTATGAATATCAAGAGCTCAGATGGAAACCCAGTTCTAAGCAAAGAAGGGAGAGCAGATATGTGGAAGGAGTGTATAGAGGATCTATATGTTCTCCATAAAGTAATAAATAATTTAATGAGTACTTCCATCTAGTGGTAGACAAACAGTGACGACGCACTTGTTTCATTATCCTGAATTCAAGTAATTGTGTTTAACACAAGGGATTATTACTGAGAGTTTCGTCGCCGTTATTATTAGCCCTGCGATAGCCATTGTTCCGAACAACTGCAAAGCTAATCACTATTAAATTGACCGCAGGAGTAGGAGGACTACCCGTAGATTATTCTGCTCGCTCTTTGATCTGCCACCGCCCATTCATTATTGCGGATACCAGAACCCGGCAAGCGATAGAGGGCTCTTCTCGTACCGCAAGTCAGTTCTGCACAAACAATGGCGCCAGCTGCAGTGGCTATAGTCGCTGAGTAATTCAAACTTAAATGCTAAGAACCCATAAGGTATTTTTAGCATTAAGAACATCACTCACAATGGACCAAATATACTCTTTGCTGCAAAAGTCGCACCGTGAGGTATCGAAACTCCTAACGTGGTTCTTGAAACCGGAGGTATGTAGTAACGTATCTGCTTCTAATATCGTAATAGAGATAAACAATATAATTGTTTCGAAAGTCATTATAATATTGTTGATAAGTGCTAGTCTTCATACTTACGATTGTGTAGATCAAGTACACCATGATTTATCACAGAAATCTAGTTACCACTTAGTCACAGATATTTTACGTCTATCTGAGAAATGGGCCGATGTATAGAGAATAGGTAACCTTCTCCAATAATACATTTTCAACCGAATATAATGCCCAGAATTTTGCTATTCTTTTCACGATCCAGGGCTCGGTGGATAAATAAGTGGTCACAGTACAATTTATAGCGTTTGCGGCACATTCGTCAGTACGTCGAAGGATCTTTTCTGTCATCTATCTCCTCTTCCACCTGATGAAGCATTTTTTTATAAAATTTGCCCAGCTGTTCATACCTATGGTAACTCCAGGTGCCGGCCGGGGTGGCCGAGTGGTTTTAGGCGCTACAGTCTGGAACCGCGCGACCGCTACGGTCGCAGATTCGAATCCTGCCTCGGGCATGGATGTATGTGATGTCCTTAGGTTAGTTAGGTTTACGTAGTTCTGAGTTATAGGGACTGATGACCTCAGAAGTTAAGTCCCATAGTGCTCAGAGCCATTTGAACCATTTTTAACTCCAGGTTGAGGTCAGCTATTCTTCCACGATTAACATACTAGTAGGCAGCGGGAGCGCTTAAGATCTACCGACTGCACAGTACGGAGAGTGATTCTCTCAAAGGGACAAATGTAGTGTACATTTCGTAACCAAGTTTTTGAACACAGCCACAAGTCGCACGTAGTATTTTTTACTTACCGATTTCGCTGTTCATATGAACAAGAGTATCATCAGAACGTAAACTATAAAAGATATTAATTGAGATAATACATTGACGTTACGTGAAGTACACGTTCTACTTCCAGTATTGTGAGTTGCGTTCAAAGTTGGCTGACAACTCTAAATATTAAACTGGCTGTCCCGAAGTATATTTAAAGTACATTTAAAGTACAGTAGTAAATGATAACACTGTAGCCCCAAAAATGAAACTGACTGAGCAACAGAACTTGCAACGTCCATAGTATAGTATAACCAAAGATAATTTACAGCTACAGAAAAGGAAATTTATATTTTAATCACCTCTTTTGTGGGCGTGTGTATAGGCATCTCATAGCTGTATAGCAGATAATTACAAATATGACATTTCTAAGCTCACGCGCATAAAAGAGGCAATAAAAAAGTAAATTTCGTTTTCTGTAGTTGTAAATTACCGTTCGATAGTATATACCTTGGACGTTGCAAGTGCTGGTGCACAGTCAGATGCGACCTGGATCTGTCAGTGTCATCAATAACTGCTGCACTTTAAACGTGCTTTAAACGCTAGTTTAAGTACTATACTACATCCAGTTTAAACATTAGAGCTGTTAACTTTAACACTCTCCCCCACTGGATGCAGTGCCTGCTGTTATTGCATTTCTTAACCTTTTGACACTCTTTGCAGATTCGCAAAGACCGGAGGCTCCGCCTCCTTTTGGTTAAAGGAATGTTGGAATTGTCTTACGGTTTGAATTATTCGGCATTCGACTGGTAAAATACGACTACGGAGGAGGACTTTCTCATGCCCAAGGTATACAAGTCAGTTTATCAAAATTCCTAACCTCGCAGTTAGTGACACGTAAGCTTTCGCAGTCAAAATTATTTTTGTTCATATGTCACACCAGAATAATATAATATGATAAATATGTTTGAATGCTCTTAAAACGGTTTAAATTAATATTTGGTTTAATGCGCTTGTCTGACCAAATCATATTCCTAACACCGTCACCGTCACTCGATTGATACTGTTCTATATGAGTTCGCCATTGATGTTCTGTACTTTAAGGACGCCTGTTTGTTATGTATTATACCCGATGTTCAATTTATACAGTTTTGTACGGGACTGAGAAAATCATGCACGCCCGCGACTTGCTCGCTGCGAGGCCCAGAGAGGACTGACTTAACTCATGGGCCAAAACTACCGGCGGGCTCAAATCTTATGCTGGTAGTAGCGTGAGGCAATATGGAGTCGTAATGCTACAGCAATGGAGTAAATAAGGGTAAGGGTGAGGTTAAATTACTGCGCTCTGACGCGACAGTCTCTGCAAATTGCCCCATAATTATATACCTTCACGTGACATTAATTCCACGATAACTCATAGATGTATACATATGAAACTTCTTAAATACTATTTATCAGCGCACTCACGATAATCATAATGCACTATCTTTAACATAAGCACAGTTAAGGTTAATAATATCTATGAATACTTTTCTTTTCTGACATACCATATAGCCCATATATTCACAATGGTTTTTTGTTTTTTTGTCTTTAGGAAGCGCCTCCGTTTGTTATCATTTTCATAACGTGAAAGATAAATGGACGTTCAGTTGCTGGATGTGTTTTATTCAATCATGAACAAAAGAATCAATGAGGTAATTGATACTGCTTATTTGTAACAAACTTTTTATATAAAACGATGAAGCTATTTTCATTGTGTTACAGTTGCTATCTTTAACTTGTTCTCATGAAAAGAAGATAACTATCCACAGTAATTTAAGACATTTGTGAGGAAAACATGCTTACTCTCCATCACCTCTCTGCCAAGCGGCACTTCCTTCACCTACAATACATATTCCAGTATACAAACAACCAAGTTAAAATGTGTGGACCATAGAGGCTGTATGATTGCTGAACCCCCTACTTATGAAATGGCAGAAATGAGATTTCAGGCGGCCAATGCTTTGCATGGGAGCAGTGACACTAATAATAAGAATAATAATGAAAATAATGTTGAGTATGTCCCATAGAAATGTCATAAAACATCACATGACTACAGCTGTGCTGTTAGCTTTGCGTGCTGCGTAATGAATAACAAAGCTATTTTTGGTACAGAGCGGAAACTACCTACAACACAGATTAGATGTTTTCATGGAATGTTTAAGCATTTGAGATGTATGTGTCTCGATTTTAAAATGATGCATTGTAAAAATTATATGTAATTGGTGTACTACGTGCGGAAGAAGACGTTCACATATTCGCTTCACAAACGGTAAGCTCAAGCACATTGGGCCACACATCATTGCTAGTATTTCAAAAAGACATGTAATTCTGGATAGCATACGTAATCAGGATGATATTCTTACTGAATAGTGGTAATAGTCACTATCATTTAAACATAATTTAGTTTTGTGACCGAAACACAGGAGAATTTTCCTGCCTTGACCTCTTTAGGAAATATCTATTTACCCTAGGGAGCTTAATCACCTTCAGGCATCAAATCGGTGTTTTAAAGGATATGTAGGTACAAATTAAACTTCGGATGGTTCATTTTCTTTCATTTTTTTATAATTCTTGTTTATTTAGGCGGAACTTCTTTGTACTTCTGTTAATAATTCTGTTACAATTCTCTCTCCTTCCTGTCTCATACTCGTGATATTATTTGTTTCCTGCAAATCTCATCTTGGAAAAGTTCAGCATCGTCTTACCGTTATTTGTATATCTGAATCCCATTGCCTTGATTTATGGTCATACACTGCACACAGCTACTTCTTCTCCAATGTTGTCCCCCAGCAAAAGTATTTGCTATTATTTTACTCCTTCACCTAAATTCAATTCCTTAATACCTAATAGCTTGATTCCCTATGACTCCTCCGTAATATTTCTTCATAATTCTTCTTAATATCACTTCTATTCCATCATCATTTATTCATGAAGAAACCGCAATGCAGTATGTCTCTCTCTGACCAGTGCAAACGAAGCAATTGATCACGTAACGCATTGTGTATTAAAGTCCCACTGACACGAGACTCTTATCCACTTCCTCACGTTTTAAGTGCTACAATACTTGACAGTTAATATGATTCTCACATTCGCCCACAGAGCCTTTTATCATTAAATCCACAAACCAAAAAGCTCTGTACTGACATTTTTCCTTCTGTACTTTCGTCTATATATTACTTGTTAGGACGTATAGCTGACCTACAGATTCAATTATTAATTTTATGGGAGAATTCTATGTGTACCTGTACAGGAACGATGTCTACACCCTTACATAGAAACATTCACAGTTCTGTCATGGTGTTCAGCTGATGTTTGCATTGCAACTCTTGATGGGTACACTAAGAGAAATTCTGTCTCCTGCATGGGAGTATACTTTGGACGAGTTTTAAGTTTTGTTTGATAATGTAAACGTCCCTCATTATATACTAGTGCTCCTACTGTAGCCTCTTCATTAAGTGTAATTTAGGGATGTGTGTTCATCGATCGTAAGCGGAATGTAAGTTAGTTGTAAATGCTGTTTCCATGATCGGAATGTGATAGCTGAAATTTTGCTCACAGGTGGAAGCAAATTTGACTGAAGTTAAACAAGTAACTAGCAAGCAGGGTGTTGTTCGAACTAATTCGAAAACCATATCCCAAATGCCGATTGAACCCCCAATATTATTTATTCTGAAAGAAGCTTATTCCTGAAAAGTAAAGGCTTGTGCATCATAATCGTCCACTAGATTTTGAATGTCATGTCAGGGGTAGTAAGGGATATTTTGTACCGGGGAAACAGTGTAAAAGTATTTCCCAGGGTACACCACACATATTCCTCGGCAACAAGCTTTAAGTGTAGTGTGACACACACAATAAACGTGAGTCAGTGCTACGCACCTTTGCTTTTGGAAGACCATCTGCAATCCATGTCGGCTAACAGCAGATTCATAAGGGAAGAGGACTGACAACCGTCGCTAGCACAAACGAACAACACTTGATGATGCCACTGAAAGAAATGGCGGCTGAGACCGAGAAACAAAAACCGTTTAGTCAGTAGGTGTTATATATGAATGCGTAGTGTCTGTTCTTTCCGACATGTCAGAAAGAACAGACACCACGTATTCATATACAGCTGATTCGCTTCAATTGGCAATGAATCGACAACCTTCAGTGCGGATGCACATTTACGTCCGACTTCATGCGGGAATCTGAAATGAGCGAGCATGGAGGGTATGGGCAGAGACAACCGATAGATGGTGTTAGGTGGCAATGTGAGTCGGCGGGGAGTATATCAAGATAATCAAGACATTTTCGATGAACACTGCATTCAGATGGTGCAGTGGTTAATGCAACTGCTTAGTACTCAGCGGATACCAGGTTCGACTCTCGACCCGGCACACATGCACTCGTGATCGCTCATCGCGTAAGAAGTCCCGATGCGGCAGACATCATCAGTTCCTTCCTTTCTCTTTCCTTTCCATTCTCCCCACCATCCTCTACCTTCGCTTTACGTAATGGTATGTATGCCTGGATTGAAGAGGCATTTTTTCGCCATGGTGAAAAAGGATCATAGAGCAATTGAAGCCATCAGATACAGTATATTATTTCTCATTACGCACTAAAAGATGCAGCAATGATCAACTTCTTGATCAAGAGAAACGCAGTGAAATCTACTGAACTAAAAGCACATAATGTTTATGCACAGTTCATGTGGCGTCCAAGTTAAAATATCTCTGTGTAGCAAAAGAATCCGGATTACTTTCCGATTCAGACCTCAAAGCGGGTAGCCAAGGGGATTAGATCATGAAATATCAGATGTCTGGACGTGGTAGAGAGGGTAGGAAATCAGAAAGGGGAAGCACTTAAGGATCAGTCTAAAATTACTGAGAGTCAGTGAAGTGAAATGGAAGGGAGTCAGGAATTTCAAGTAAGACGAATGCAGAGTAATATCAACAGGAACAATGATATGACGGGAACAGAATTTCTTATGCATGAGAAAGTAGGCTTGTCGCAGAGCTACTGTGAACAGATAGGTGTGACTAATCGCAAAAGAACCAATCGGGAAACAACGTAAAACCAGTAATTCAAATGGTTCAAATGGCTCTGAGCACTATGCGACTTAACTTCTGAGGTCATCAGTCGCCTAGAACTTAGAACTAATTAAACCTAACTAATCTAAGGACATCACACACATCCATGCCCGAGGCTGGATTCGAACCTGCGACCGTAGCAGTCGCTCGGCTCCAGACTGTTGCGCCTAGAACCGCACAGCCACTCCGGCCGACCCACTAATTCAGGTATGTATGTCGCTGTTGGAGGCCGAAGATGAACAGTTAGAGAAGCTTTATGAGGAGCCTGAAAATGTGTTTTGTATGTAAGATCGTCAGATAAACATAGGCTACTACCGTGCAGTAGGGTTATCGACGGAAAGAGCTGTTCAAGAATATATGCTAGTTAGTATGCGTGGGAGAGAGGTACGAATACTGTTCTGCAATAATCTTCAACTGATAACAGCGAATACATGGTTCAAAAATCATAAGAGGAATAGGTGTACTTGGAGAAGGCGCGGGGACACGCCAAGTTTCCACCTGGATTATGTCACGGTAACACAGAAATTTTCAAATCATGTATCCCTCGATGACGTACAGACTCGGATTACAGTTTCGTAATGATTAAGGGAAGACAGAAATTTAAAAGAATGGCCGTTGCGTCGTGTGGCCCTGCACTCCGACGATTCTGAAACCCGACACCTGCCGTGAACGGCACTGACGTCAAAGGAACGCCCTCGGGCGGCTGTTTTTGCAGTGTGAGGCTTGCAGTGGCCAGAGGCCGCAGCCGCTCTCTCGTTACAGCGAGCAGCATGGAACTAGGCAGCTGTCTGGTCCACCTCTAGCGGTTCTGCCGTAATTTTTTCCTTGTCGTACCGCTTAGCCACGCAGTCACGTAAGTTGAGGTAGTTGCGACTGGCTCAGTCGCACCGTCATTGGCAGTCGAAGGCAGCTGAATTCTGTTTAGGGCTTTCCTATCTAACGCAAGTGCTTGAAGGAGTGTCCTCGGTTGTTCAATCTTTGGTTTAGTAATTTGCGAATTCACTGTGCGTTGGCTAGAGGGTTACATAATACCACCAAGAATAAGTTGTTCCTTTTTGTAGGTACTATCATGCTGACGCCTGTATGGTTTCATAAGCGGCCAGGGGTTAGGTTCACGTGTTGTGTTTGTTTCGATTGTGAACCGCTTGCAGGAATAATCATTACTGTTTGATGGTCTGGTGTACATCAGTGAGGCTGGGTTTAAGCACCAGGTCTTGGGAATATGGTTTCGGATAGCTTTTGAAGTATGCACGGTGAGACGTGGCCCCTAAAGGGACATTAACGTTCGTTGTGCGTGCAAACGTGTGGTGCTCGATAGCTTATTTATAGGTACTTCGTACTGTTATTGCTGTGGTGTTCAGTCCAGAGACTGGTTTGATGCAGCTCTACATGTTACTCTATTCTGTGAAGCTTCTTCATCTCCCAGTACTTACTGCAACCTACATCCTTTAGATTCTGTTTAGTGTATTCATCTCTTGGTCTCCCTCTACGATATTTCCCCTCTGCGCTGCCCTCCAATTCTAAATTGGTGATACCTTGATGCCTCAGAAATGCCCTTGCAACCGACCCCTTCTTCTAATCAACCTGTACCACAAATTTCTCTTCGCTCCAATTCTATTCAATACATACCCATTAGTTATGTGATCTACCCATCAATCCTTCAGCATTCTTCTGTAGCACCACATTTCGAAAGCTTCTATTCTCTTCTTCTCCGAACTATTTATTGCCCATGTTTCACTTCCATATATGGCTACACTCCATATAAATACTTTCAGAAACGACTTCCTGACACTTAACTCTATACTCGATGTTAACAAATTTCTCTTCTTCAGAAACTCTGTTCTTGCTATTGCCAGTCTACATTTCATATACTCTCTACTTCGACATCATTACTTATTTTGCTCCCCAAATAGCAAAACTCATTTACTACTTTAAGTGTCTCATTTCCTAATCTAATACCCTTAGCCTCACGCGATTTAATTGGACTACATTCCATTATCCTCGTTTTGGTTTTGTTGATGTTCATCTTGTATCCTCCTTTCAAGACACTGTCCATTCCGTTCAACTGCTCTTCCAGGTCCTTTGCTGTCTCTGACAGAATTACAATGTCAGCGGCGGACCTCAAACTACTTCGTACTATCAGCTGTATATTGAGATACAATTTGTGCCATCTGATAATCTGTTCTAGGTTTCTGTTGCAGTGCTCTGAACATTTCCCGTTGTGAATTACATAAGTGTAATGAAACCTGCAAATAGTTATAAACTGTTCAATATGCCCCCGAAGGTGCGAGTGTTGTTGAGTTGTTCCCTCGGTTGTGACACAGCTTCCTGTTAAACGTAGGTGGCTGTAGTTCAGAGAGAACAATAGCAAAACAACTGGAATCCAAACAAGGTTCATTAGTAACCAAGTAAACCGAAATTACCTAAAATAAAAAGGTCACCAGCCTAAGTTGTAGCCAGTACTAGTGTGGTTCGCAAGAACGTTAACCACAGGGATTGATTTTACTTGATACTAAACTTCTGTTTTGCTGGTAAAATGCAAGAGAGTAGCAAAATTTAGTGATGAACCAGATTTGACTTGAGACACAGGAGAAGTATTAATGCATTTAGGCAGCAACTGGCTCTCAATAACGCTTACTATCTGCACATGAAAGTAGGAAGATAATGATAGTGATACATTAATAAATGATAAATTTATAATGAAGATAATGATTATATAATAAGCCGAATTGCATCGGAATCCAACGCTGAATTATGTGGTCTTGCAGGTCTTCGGTCTTGCAGTCGTCCTCGCCTCTTTCAGGTACCCGTTACCTGACTCATGCCACATACAAGCCTTGCTTTTCGACCGCCAGATCCACCTTTTATATTTCTACCTAGCCAGATACGTTTCTGAGGGACTCCCCTTCAAGTTTACATGATTACAAATCTACTTTCCCTCTACATGAACCAGTATTACAACAAGAGTAACAACTTTTACATTCTTTTACAGCACATTAGTTTTCAAATGACATCCATAACTTAAATACAATTACAAAAATTATCAAAATTAACCAATAAAGCATTTACATTGATGTCACATCAAAGAGCATTGTTATACAGATGCACACTAAGTAAAAATAGAGAATGGAGTTAGATAAGACTGTTACAGGTAATATCGATAATTGCACTGGAAGCTCTAAATGTAGTTGTTGTTGTGGTCTTCAGTCCTGAAACTGGTTTGATGCAGCTCTCCATGCTACTCTATCCTGTGCAAGCTTCTTCATCTCCCAGTACCTACTGCAACCTACATCCTTCTGAATCTGCTTAGTGTATTCATCTCTTGGTCTCCCCCTACGAATTTTACCCTCCACGCTGCCCTCCAATACTAAATTGCTGATCCCTTGATGCCTCAGAACATGTCCTACCAACCGATCCCTTCTTCTGGTCAAGTTGTGCCACAAACTCCTATTCTCCCCAATCCTATTCAGTACCTCCTCATTAGTTATGTGATCTACCCATCTAATCTTCAGCATTCTTCTGTAGCACCACATTTCGAAAGCTTCTATTCTCTTCTTGTCCATACTAGTTATCGTCCATGTTTCACTTCCATACATGGCTACACTCCATACAAATACTTTCAGAAATGACTTCCTGACACTTAAATCTATACTCGATGTTAACAAATTTCTCTTCTTCAGAAACGCTTTCCTTGCCATTGCCAGTCTACATTTTATATCCTCTCTACTTCGACCATCATCAGTTATCTTGCTCCCCAAATAGCAAAACTCATTTACTACTTTAAGTGTCTCATTTCCTAATCTAATACCCTCAACATCACCCGACTTAATTCTACTACATTCCATTATCCTCGTTTTGCTTTTGTTGATGTTCATCTTATATCCTCCCTTCAAGACACCATCCATTCCGTTCAACTGCTCTTCCAAGTCCTTTGCTGTCTCTGACAGAATTACAATGTCATCGGCGAACCTCAAAGTTTTTATTTCTTCTCCATGGATTTTAATACCTACTCCGAATTTTTCTTTTGTTTCCTTTATTGCTTACTCAATATACAGATTGAATAACATCGGGGAGAGGCTACAACCCTGTCTTACTCCCTTCCCAACCACTGCTTCCCTTTCATGTCCCTCGACTCTTATAACTGCCAACTGGTTTCTGTACAAATTGTAAATAGCCTTTCGCTCCCTGTATTTTACCCCTGCCACCTTTAGAATTTGAAAGAGAGTATTCCAGTCAACATTGTCAAAAGCTTTCTCTAAGTCTACAAATGCTAGAAACGTAGGTTTGCCTTTCCTTAATCTTTCTTCTAAGATAAGTCGTAAGGTCAGTATTTCCTCACGTGTTCCAGTATTTCTACGCAATCCAAACTGATCTTCCCCGAGGTCGGCTTCCACTAGTTTTTCCATTCGTCTGTAAAGAATTCGTTTTAGTATTTTGCTGCTGTGGATTACTAAACTGATTGTTCGGTAATTTTCACATCTGTCAACACCTGCTTTCTTTGGGATTGGAATTATTATATTCTTCTTGAAGTCTGAGGGTATTTCGCCTGTTTCATACATCTTGCTCACCAGATGGTAGAGTTTTGTCAAGACTGGCTCTCCCAAAGCCATCAGTAGTTCCAATGGAATGTTGTCTACTCCTGGGGCCTTGTTTCGACTCAGGTCTTTCAGTGCTCTGTCAAACTCTTCACGCAGTATCGTATCTCCCAATTCATCTTCATCTACATCCTCTTCCATTTCCATAATATTGTCCTCAAGTACATCGCCCTTGTATAGACCCTCTATATTCTCCTTCCACCTTTCTGCTTTCCCTTCTTTGCTTAGAACTGGGTTTCCATCTGAGCTCTTGATGTTCATACAAGTGGTTCTCTTATCTCCAAAGGTCTCTTTTATTTTCCTGTAGGCAGTATCTATCTTACCCCTAGTGAGATAAGCCTCTACATCCTTACATTCGTCCTCTAGCCATCCCTGCTTAGCCATTTTGCACTTCCTGTCGATCTCATTTTTGAGACGTTTGTATTCCTTTTTGCCTGCTTCATTTACTGCATTTTTATATTTTCTCCTTTCATCAATTAAATTCAATATTTCTTCTGTTACCCAAGGATTTCTACTAGCCCTCGTCTTTTTACCTACTTGATCGTCTGCTGCCTTCACTACTTCATCCCTCAAAGCTACCCATTCTTCTTCTACTGTATTTCTTTCCCCCATTCCTGTCAATTGTTCCCTTATGCTCTCCCTGAAACTCTGTACAACCTTTGGTTCTTTCAGTTTATCCAGGTCCCATCTCCTTAAATTCTCACGTTTTTGCAGTTTCTTCAGTTTTATTCTACAGGTCATAACCAATAGAATGTGGTCAGAGTCCACATTTGCCCCTGGAAATGTCTTACAATTTAAAACCTTGTACCTAAATCTCTGTCTTACCATTATATAATCTGATACCTTTTAGTATCTACAGGGTTCTTCCATGTATACAACCTTCTATCATGATTCTTAAACCAAGTGTTAGCTATGATTAAGTTGTGCTCTGTGCAAAATTCTACCAGGCGGCTTCCTCTTTCATTTTGTAGCCCCAATCCATATTCACCTACTACGTTTCCTTCTTTCCCTATTCCTACACTCGAATTCCAGTCACCCATGACTATTAAATTTTCGTCTCCCTTCACTATCGGAATAATTTCTTTTATTTCATCATACTTTTCTTCAATTTCTTCGTCATCTGCAGAGCTAGTTGGCATATAAACTTGTACTACTGTAGTAGGTGTGGGCTTCGTATCTATCTTGGCCACAATAATGCGTTCACTAAGCTGTTTGTAGTAGCTTACCCGCGTTCCTATTTTCCTATTCATTATTAAACCTACTCCTGCATTACCCCTATTTGACTTTGTGTTTATAACCCTGTAGTTACCTGACCAGAAGTCTTGTTCCTCCTGCCACCGAACTTCACTAATTCCCACTATATCTAACTTTAACATATCCATTTCCCTTTTCAAATATTCTAACCTACCTGCCCGATTAAGGGACCTGACATTCCATGCTCCGATCCGTAGAACGCCAGTTTTCTTTCTCCTGATAACGACATCCTCTTGAGTAGTCCCCGCCCAGAGATCCGAATGGGGGACTATTTTACCTCCGGAATATTTTACCCAAGAGGACGCCATCATCATTTAATCATACAGTAAAGCTGCATGCCCTCGGGAAAAATTACGGCCGTAGTTTCCCCTTGCTTTCAGCCGTTCGCAGTACCAGCAGAGCAAGGCCGTTTTGGTTATTGTTACAAGACCAGACCAGTCAATCATCCAGACTGTTGCCCTTGCAACTACTGAAAAGGCTGCTGCCGCTCTTCAGGAACCACACGTTTGTCTGGCCTCTCAACAGATACCCTTCCGTTGTGGTTGCACCTACGGTACGGCTATCTGTATCGCTGAGGCACGCAAGCCTCCCCACCAATGGCAAGGTCCATGGTTCATGGGGGGCAGCTCTAAATACATACATATAATTATTCATATGGTACCGTTTGGTTAAAATTAAAGCGCAGCCACTCTCAGAAGCCCTGTGAAGGCTGTAATTATCGTCTGGCATAAAATTTGGGTTAATGACTAGTCCATTTACACCGTAAAAATTAAAGAATAAAAAATTCTTCCCATGTGTTCCACAAGGTGCAAATCTCACACTGTGAATTAAAGGAAATGTTTCCATATGTAATGTATTAGGAATGGGACGTAGGCAGAGATGGTCAGTCAAGTGAGGAAGGCACAATGGTGATTTTATTATTAAGCGCCACCTATATAGTTTGTTCGATATGAAAACCGGAGACAGCGACGACATTGCACATATGTAAACTGATGTGATCAATAACTACACACAGCAGTTCCTTGGGAGATGAGGTTGAAACTGAACGTTTCCCTGGTAAAAGTCTGCTTTTAGATGGCCGCAGAGTCAGATGTCAGGTGGATTTAAATCAGATGATCTTGTATCCCATGTAACCGGAGAGCCGTTGGAGAGAACGGATTTGCGGAAGATCGCATTAAGTGGAGAGGCATGAGATATTGCTCCATCTTGCATGAAAACTGTTGTTTCCACACAGATGCGTTCTTGCAAACAGGAATCATAACTTGTGCACGAGGGTCTCGATAGGGAGCAGATGTCACGGTGTACCTCACAGACCCTCTGGGTGCATTCTCTTCATAGGAGAAAGGACCGAGAATGAAGATACCGGTGAATGCACACCACAGCCACATACGACGGGTGCAATGGCTCTTCCTGCACGACACACGGTTCGACAATGCCCCAAATTCAGAATTTCTATGTTTTCCCTGTATCCTGTAGTGTAAAATGTGTCTCGGCAGTCCGTAGATTCTACGTTCTGTGCAAGACACCGGAGAACAAATTCGGGACATTACTGCGGATCACGAAATTTCAGTTGCTGCGACACCTGAATCTTGTCCCGGTACAAGTGTAAAACAGACCGCAAAACTCTAGGTGCTGTTTACCATGGAATGCACAATTCTTGTGACACTACACTACACAGTTGACCCTAAATAAAGGAAAGTGTGAGGTGATCAACATGAGTGATAAAATGAATTCGTTAAACTTCGGTTACACGATAAATCAGTCTAATCTAAAAGCCGTTAATTCAACTAAATACCTATGTATTACAATTACCAACAAATTAAATTGGTAGCAACACATAGAAAATGTTGTGGGGAAGGCTAAACGAAGACTGCGTTTTATTGGCAAGACACTTACAAAATGTAACAGATCTACTAAGGAGACTGCCTACACTACGCTTGTCCGTCCTCTTTTAGAATACTGCTGCGCCGTGTAGGATCCTTGCCAGATAGGACTGACGGAGTGCATCGAAAAAGTTCAAAGAAGGCAGCACGTTTTGTACTATCGCGAAATATGAGAGAGTGTCACAGAAATGATATAGGATTTGGGCTGGACATCATTAAAAGAGAGACGTTTTTCGTCGCGATGGAATCTTCTCACGAAACTCCTTTCACCAACGTTCTCCTCCGAATGCGAAAATATTTTGTTGACACAGAGCTACATAGGGAGAAACGATCACCACGATAAAATAAGGGAAACCAAGAGCTCAAACGAAAAGATATAGGTCTTCGTTTTTTCCTCGCGCGTTAAGATACTGGAATAATAGAGAATAGTGAATGTGGTTCGATGATACATCTGCCAGGTACTTAAATGTGATTTGCAGAGTATCGTTGTAGATGTAGATCTACTAACCGGGGCACGTGCTGCATGGTCACTTACAGCAATAGCAAACTCGTCAACAATTTCCACCGGGATAGGACGCCCTCCGCTTCCAGTTGCCACATCAAGTTTACCGGTGTTTTTGAATATCTTTGTCGTCTTATTTAAAAGGTTTAATAACATCTGGCTTCTCCTCGGACATTTTACTGGGCGATACTCTCTCAGTGCAGCACTATGATTGCTAAGGTTGATATAAAACAGTTTAACCAACAGTGCACTGTCTCTTTTGCCGATAGCCATACTGTTAACTCACGTTAAGGCTTGTCGAATGACAGGGTGGATGTCATGCGTCATATAAACAGTGTATAGCGCCAGATTTACACCTGGCAACCACGTCTTTCTTTCCAGCGTATATCGGTTCTGCATTAAGGCATTAGCATATCTATCAAGTTTTTCTGTCTTACGATAATTACAGCCTGCTCTTATCCTCCGCCGGCCAGAGTGGCCGTGCGGTTAAAGGCGCTACAGTCTGGAACCGCACGACCGCTACGGTCGCAGGTTCTAATCCTGCCTCGGGCATTGATGTGTGTGATGTCCTTATTAGTTAGGTTTAAGTAGTTCTAAGTTCTAGGGGACTCATGACCACAGCAGTTGAGTCCCATAGTGCTCAGAGCCATTTGAACCATTTTTTTCTTATCCTCCGTGAGTAGCTACACATTAATTATAACCACCTATTATATCTACACGCTCTAATTGTGCAACACTATCAGTGGATTTTAAATTACTTGGAAGCCCATGTCACTTTGGTATCTTCTCCTCATCTTCGTCATGCCTCACTTTCTTCACCTAATCATTTACCGAACAGAACAGATCGGTATGTCGGATACGTTTACTAATGCTATAAAAACTTATCTACTGCGATTTTAATTCCTGTATGTTGTTTCAATAGAGGTAGATAATGTCCTTCTGTGTTCAAAGGAAGAAAAAATGAAAAAAATAATAATAACACTGAAGGAGCACTCTAGTCACCCTGACGGTACAGCAGGAGTCTTAAATACACCACACACATGTCTTGAATTACTTTGTTCCACAAGTCTTACAACACTGCATTGTATTCTTAAGAAGATATTTTTCTCTTTTCATTCACTCAAAATACTTGGAATTTGTCTGATTTATCAACGTGAATGAAATACCCTGGCTAACCACTTCCATAAAATAATAAACATATTTTGTGTAATTAATTACGTGCGTACTAAAGAATAAGAAATTAGGGCCCTGAATCATGGCGTTAGGAAAACACTTCCTCGTTTTACAGATTTCCCTTGGAGAGTAAAGTGGGAGCCCGGAGTTATTTTAAAAGGAATTCCCTCTGATTACATTATCACTCAGCACGTACTTGCCAAGGAGGACGCAGAAAAAGAACAGCCGGTGTGAACGAAAACCTGGGGAAAGTCTGAAGTATTTCTAAGAATTAGAATTAATCGCAGGAGTTTTGATACTGAATAATTAAGAGCGGAGGAGTTGCAGCAGGCGGACAGAGGCGGAGCCGCTCGCTCTAATGCAATATTCAACGGCGGCGCCGGGTCCCGGCAAAACACCATTCTCAGTGGCGCGGCTGCCATCCCACACCACAGGCCAGTACGCGTGGACAAGAGCGGCTGGCTCTCTTTGCAGACGAGCTGAACAGGGTATTCCGAATCATCGTTGCGTACAAGTACTACTTCAAAGTAAAAACAAAACGCATGAGTAAAAGGATATCTCAGTAGTGCTTCAAATTAAATTACATCAAGTACGCCAGTTTTTTTGGAACTTTCACACAGCCAGCGTCGTAAGAGAAGCTAGCAATTATTTGCAAATTTTAAGTAATTGAAACAATCCATCTTACAAATATTTTTAAAAAATATCAGTTAGACAAGATGTTGATTGAATAAAAATATTTCAACTGCCTATCTATTTCGATAACCGGGTCATAAAAATTCAAGGTAAGTGACGTAGTATAAGACTTAGGACAGGAACAACTGTGACTTCCTAACGAGTAACATAATAACATCGTTGGATATACACCAGTCTAAATCTGGTAATGCCGAGAGGTTTTCATGAGATGGTAAAATGTGACTAAGCAAATCAAATGAAAAATTTTAACAATCCTGCGCAGAATAGGAGAGGAAGGGAATAAATGGAGAACACTGACAGCTGTTCTTTGTATGTTTAATGCAACCGACAATCCGTTGACGTCATTTAGACATTTCAGATACTTCAGTATCAACTTCAACATTAAAAGACGATATTACCTACCACATATGTATTTCTAGATACTTTTCCGGAGGTGAGTTATTCTGAGGGCAGACATCGATATAGGCGTGTGTTTGGTGATTGCTAAGTGAGAATGAATGGGAAGCGCCCAAGTACATCGCCATTCTGTCATGCAGTGAAACATCTTATAGTATCATCGGTAGAATATTACGTAGGAAATCAGCATACATTGCACCATTTAGATGGCCATCGATAAAATGGGGGCCAATTATCCTTCCTCCCATAATGCCGCACCACACATTAACACGCCAAGGTCGCTGATTTTCCACTTGTCGCAGCCATCGTGGATTTTCCGTTGCCCAACAGTGCATTTTATGCCGGTTTACGTTACCGCTGCTGGTGAATGACGCGTCGTCGCTAAATAGAACGCATGCAAAAAATCTGTCATCGTCCCGTAATTTGACTTGCCCTGTGGCAGAACTGTACACGACGTTCAAAATCGTCTCAGTGCAATTCCTGGTGCATAGAAATATGGTACGGGTGCAATCGATGTTGATGTAGCATTCTGAATAGCGGCGTTTTTGTGATTCCCGATTCTCGCGCAATTTGTCTGCTACCGATGTGCGGATTAGCCGCGACAACAGCTAAAACACCTACTTGGGCATCATCATTTGTTGCAACTTGTCGTTGACGTTTCACATGTGGCTGAACAGTTCCCGTTTCCTTACATAACGTAACTCTCCGGCGAACGGTCCGGACACTTGCATGATGTCGTCCAGTATGCCGAGCAGCACACATAGCACAACCCTGTTGGGCATTTTGATCACAATAGCCATACATCAACACGATATCGACCTTTCCTGCAATTGGTAAACGGTCCATTTTAACACGGGTAATGTATCACGAAGCAAATACCGTCCGCACTGGCGGAATGTTACGTGACTATTACAGCGCTATCGACCACAGAACGAAAAAAGTGGTCCAACTAAAACATTCATATATCTTTACGTACTACACGAATATGTAACAAAAATTGGGGTTCTTATTTAAAAAACGCATTTGAAATCCCTTTGACCTATGGCAGCGCCATCTAGCGGGCCAACCATAGCGCCATTTGGTTTCCCTCTTCAACCTAGACAAAGTAAACCTCACCGGAACTATATTCCACCCACTTCAAAATTATCGTCAGCATTTAGGTTAGGTTTACAATAGATATATCCTTCAGAAAGGTCTATTGTACGCTTTCCTCCCACTAACCGATATTATATCCCTTCGGTAACGACAGCCTTACTCACTCTAAAATTTCGTTAGGCATACGCGATCACGGTCAGTAATATTGCAGTCCAATAGACCGATTAGGAGCAGGAGGCTACATCCGGTCTAATAGCACCAGACAAAGACATATGGAATGCGTTCGTACTTCACACCTGAGTGTGTTGCTGAACCAAGGTAACGAAAAATTAAAGTCTCTTTACTTGAACGCCCCTATTCCGCGGATTATCAGTGGAGCTTCCAAACCGCATACAAGTCCCAAGGACTGAGGATTGTCACCGGTACCTGTTGATCCTGGCCTTCATGCTGCACTTTGTCCAGTAATATATGCAAAAATGTGTACTACGCCGGTCAGCAATATCAAATGCTTCCAGCATTTACACAGAGGTGGAAGGCGACTGGGAGAGAAATGGAAGAGTGTTTTGTGGTCACTGCACGTAGAGAACGACGTTCTGAGAAAAAATAGAATCAATAAAGGAGGTGCTCTCGACAGTTGGAGTAGCGTGAATTAATGTTACTAAGTTTCTAGATTCAACGGACTTTTTTCATTTATCAGGAAGCCATACTATTCGTTAAGTAAGAACAAATTTTGACGGGGACCATGGTGGAGCTCTCAGAAGATCGGGGACCCCAGCGGCTGTGGTTCCTGCAGTAGCCTCAAACTGGCCCTGAGGATATGGAACTGGTCCTCCTTCTGTGATGCAGATACCCGACAATGCATCTCAAACACTGAGACTGAAATCTGCTGTAGCTCCATATGCGTAAACTATTTTTTTCTTCTTGTTTGATATGGGACATGTAATAGATCTTGGACGATGCTCTGAATAAAGCCCCTGCAGACGGATTCTGTTAGACGTGCTTGGAGAACGTATAGCCGTATCAGAAACCTGCTATTCCAACCCACGCATTATTCTTAAGCTGATGCTGATGCCCAACCCATAGCATGAGTACAATCGGCCTACATATGTTGCTTGGGGAAATTTCAAGAGATCAGTTCTAATACCAACATCTCTGGCAGGCACTAAACTCATGTCACTAATCAAGGAAGCAGCATATGACTGCATCAGCTCAGGGTTCCTGCACTCAAAATAGCAGTTACGATGTGAACACAGTAGTTGGCAAAGCTTTCTCCATATGACTGTCCTTGAAGTTTATGGCAACTAAACTACTACTGGAAGCGCTAGAGAGTCAAAGCATTCAAATAAACGATCTTGAAGTTTTCATACGGTAAGGCATCGGACTCCGTTCTGGGGTGAGTTCCTATAATGATAAATGCCTTAGTTTATGTTTGCCAAAAAAGGAAACGTGCCTCTGATTGTCACCTGAGAGTCAGGCAATGCTGCTCCATGTGTGCAACATGGACGGAAAGGTGTTGGCGACTGGAAACGGTTGATAGTGGGATCTGTCGCGGATCTGAGGGAGGAGATTTCTGGATTTGGCACAGAGATGACTACTAGATGCTCGATCAGAGGTTTACGCCAGAAATGCAGCTGCTCGAGTTGTATCAGCACCCAGGAAGAGGGATCCAACAGTTCCACCAAGGAGGATGTCATATGAAATCACCTTTCAACCGTGTAAATTTCCAAACTGGTATATTATTGAGCAATCTGTTTCGGCGATATATTTACGCCACCTTCAGGCCCCCTGACAGACGTCTAGGAATATTGCCGCCACTGGCCTAGTTAAAATAAAGATCAGCATTCAGTGGCTGGAATTCGTAGGTTTTTGAGAAATGCTCTTATCAAACATCACCTGCTGACAGTTCAGAATGATGATGTTTGAAATGATGGCTGCTTGAAAAATCTACCGATATCAGTCATTGAATGATGGCCCCTATTTTGATTATACCACAGGTGAGAATCTTCTTACAGGTCGTTCATGGTGCCTGAAGATATAATATTTCGCCGAAATTGGTTGCTCAATAAAATAACAATTTGAAATTTTACACTGCTCATATGTGTTTTGATTAGACATTCTGCACTTAACATCCGTTAAAAATGGACATGAAGAGAGTTTCACCATGTTCTGAGCAACATTATAGCGAGTGTACTGCCAAATCAAGACCAAACACAAGCGCTGAATACCTGGATTGAAGCACCTGTGTGAAACTCACATGATCACAAAGCATCATCACCAACTGATATGTCTGCCGACAGTGGCACAAAAAGTATCAAGGTAGCAATGCTTGAACAAGTTAATTTGTCAGAAATTAATTGCACACATATTCGAACGATAAATGAAACAAAACATAAAATAAGTTGCTTCTTCAAATAGAATAATAATACTTCTGACGGTTGAAGGGCAGTTAGATATTCCCTAAGTTCATTAAAAAAAACTTTATAAATTCAAAATCCCCAGAGGAACAAAATTGTCTGAATCCCGCGGGTAGCCAATTTTAGGTTAAACAGGAATACATATATAAGTCCATAAGTCTAAATCAATGACAGAATGCGTGACTTATTTTGGGAGGGCCAGCCAAGCTATACGCGCTGTCTAACGCTCTGGTTCCCGAGCGTGAAGGCGTCCGCCCAGCAGATTAGTGTCGAGGTCTGGTATGCCGGCCAGTCAGTGGATGGATTTGAACGCGGTTGTCCATCTACCTCGGCGAATGAGGGCTGGTTCCCTTTTTTCCGTCCCAGTTACACCATGTCGGCGATTGCTGCGCAAACACTGTCTACTCGTAGTCGTACACCATGATTACTCTACCACGCAAACATTTGCGGTCACACTCGTCTGGTATGAGACGTTCCCGAGGGCGTCCAATGGAGTCCGAACCGCACAATAACCCTCCGGTCGGTGTGGGGCGGCGGTGGGGTGGGTGGACTCCTGTGGCCTGTTGTGGTGTTGTGAAGCACTGACGGCTACGGCGGGACGAAGCCTCTCCGTCGTTTCTAGGTTCCCGGTTTCAATCACAATACACAATATTTGGAGAGGAGACCATTAACACTCTACTGATGGCAGCGCCCGAGCTCACGAAGTCAGTCGTGAACGGCAGTGACTTCGTTAAGGCGGCTCTAGAGTGAGAAAGGTGACTGACGTAATCCTTGCAGGATCGGTGCCTGTCCACGAATATTCACTCGGAGAGAAGTGATTTGCTCTTATTCAAGAATTGTCCTAGATACTACCCTGCATTCGGATACAGCAAGGCCTATTTTTGATCACAAGTCTAGCGGGTGAGAATGGTTCCGCGCAGTGCGCGACGTCTATCAGGTCGCCTCTTGGTGAACTGTACGAACATGGCCGTCCGCCTTCCAGAAAATTATCCTCTGTGTGTTACGCATCTTCGAGGTAGTGGTGGGATCGTGATTTCTGACACCACAAGTGTTAAGCCTCACTGCAGAGGATCTCGTAATTTCAAATGTGAAACTGTTGTAACTAAGATCGTGGACGTACTACTTCACCTATTTTTATTGTATCACACAAAGGTGATGGTAGGTTACGAATGCGGCGTAGACGCCACGAAGCCATCGACCCAGCTTGTCAACAAGGTACTGAGCCAGTTTTACGAGGAATGTACTGGGTCATCAAGTCCATTTGAATCGACCATTGATTGGAAATATTAGGTTCGGTTACTTGGAGACCATTTGGAGCCATTTATGGGCCCAATGTTCCAAAACTACGACAGAATTTTTGGAATACAATGCACCATGTCACTGCGCCAACGTTGTTCGTGGATAGAACATTCTGGACAATTCGAGAGCCTGACATGAATCCCATTGAACATTTATGGACATATACTAGAGGACAGGTCGTGCACACATCCCGCACTGCAAACACTTCCGCTGCAGGTACAGCATGGCTCAATATTTCTGCACAGGACTTCGAACCCATTGTTGAGTCCATGCCACGTCGAGTTCCTCCACTATGTTGGGTGAAAGGAGTTCCAACACCATAATAAGAGGTATCTCATAACTTTTGTTACCACGCTGTACTCTATATCCTTGAGTTTTCTGTATGCTACGTAGTTATTTTCTGTAGACTACGTGGCATTGACAGTCCTGTTGTATGTAGCAATAGGAAGATGCTGATCTAAATCCTTCTTAGCAGACATAGACTCCATTGTGATCTCATGCATTTGCTGTCCTGTGTTTTTATAACTTCCCTGCGGCAATGTACTACCACTGGAAAGTGTGAATATTGCGCCTTATATCCAGATTTTTGTCGTTTATGTCTTATTCTTTGCCTGGGGCTCGAGGAAACTTTTTTATTTAGTTTCATGTTGTGTTATACATATTTTTATATAAGCATTAACTTTGTGCAGAATATTGTTGCTATTTTATTAACTGATGTGGGCGGCGGATTAGTAATAAGTATTAGGAGGTAATATTAGAAGTCTGTTTGCCGTCTTTTACTAGAGCCTGGAAACTATTTCTGTGGTCAGCCAGAAAGCGATGGAGAACATACTGACTTCATGGGAACGAAGTTTTTCATCACGGCACTTATATGTAAAACATTCTCGGTGTTCTTGCCGCGTTAGTTCTGGATAAAATCTCGAGCTCTCGACGATTACCTCCATCGTCATCGTCAGGAGCAACTGACTGTCTTCACTGCTGCTGTGGTAGCCCATTTGTAGCCCATGGACGGCTTCTGATTGCTCGGCTTATTATTGGTCGGCGATTACGTACTGCTGTCGCAGACGGTGACACTGTGTGCGCCGGTGGCGCCACCGCATCCGTTGGAACGTAAACCTTGGAAGGAACATCTCTGCTGCTTCTCTGCATCAAGCGCTTGTTTCCATGCACAGCTCATATGGTATCCACTATTGCGGTTAAAATTCTTTTGGCTCATTCTTATTTCAACAGCCTCCTTAATAACAGAATTCCAGTACGTGGAGGCATGGGACAGAATTTTAGTTTCATCGAACAATATTTTATGTTTGTTCGGGAGCTGTGTTCCGCAATTGCCGATTTCTCCAGTTCTCTATTTTTAATATGGCGTTGGTGTTCTGCCAAGCGTTCGGAAACGGTACGAATCGTCTGACCAATGTAACTGTTTCCACACTCACAGGGGATATTATAAACTCCAGGGACACTGATGCCGAGATTGTCCTTAACAGTGCGCATCATCTCCTTAATTTTCTTATGAGGACGAAAAATCGGCCTTATACCTCGTCTACACAGAACTCTTCCTATTTAGCTGGAAATCGTGCCACATAAAGGAAGAACCGCAATCGGTGTGTCATCGTATGAGTATGCAGCATTTTCAGGTTTCCTTTCTTTGGAGAACGCTGCTTTGAAATCGCGTGCACCATAGCCATTCTTTCGGAACACGTACTTCAGATGGTTAATCTCGGACCTTAAGTGGTCCTCGTCAGAAACAGTTTTTGCTCTGTATAAAACAACGTGTTCGAAACGTCTCCCTTCTGAGCAGGATGATGGAAACTCTGTGCATTCAGGTATAAATCGGTATGCGTCGGTTTGGAGAACTATTAGAACTACTGGAGGTAGCTCAGTGGGGTTACATCATTGGTCTTTTTATGCCAAACTGAAGCTTCGTACAAATTTTCATGTTTGTAAGACTAATATTTAGCGAATTCAATTTTTCTTAGAAACATGGATTCTGATCAAAATATTGCTTTAGTCACGTTGAGAATTGTACCAGTTAATTTTGACATACATGTGCATACTAAGACCAATTTTTGGATTCCTGGCTTTATCATTTGGCGCCATTTATTTTTTAATAAAATGATGCATTTAGGGAAAAATATTCATCTGATCAGTCTGAGGTTTGACAATTTAAGCTTAATAGACTAAAGAACGTGCTGAAAAACACTGGAAAAGCAACTTTAACTTTTTATTTCAGTTTTAAATTATGGTTCAGCCAGTAGATGAGGAGGCAGGCAGGAGATCCCTCCCACATCACGGTACAATTGGGAGAGAGACATAGAAGGCGACTGACACGTAGGCATAGAGGATTAAGTGTGCGCTCTGTGGAAAATGACAGTAAGAAGAAAAGGGAACGCTGCTTCCGAAATTTAAACCGAATGTTCTTTCGTGGTGTCGTTCCTGAGACAAAGGAGATTCAAATGCTAGCCTTAGAAGGGAGACACCTGCCTCTTTGAACAATGCTGCATTTTTCTCTTCAACATAGCCATCCCATTTACCACATGGAGTGCAGAGGGTGGGGGAACTGAACGCCGATCTGGCCACCTGACCCGAGACCCAGCCTTGTACAGTTCAAATGGTTCAAATGGCTCTGAGCACTATGGGACTTAACTGCTGTGGTCATCAGTCCCCTAGAACTTAGAACTACTAAAACCTAACTAACCTAAGGACATCACACACATCCATGCTCGAGGCAGGATTCGAACCTGCGACCGTAGCGGTCGCGCGGTTCCAGACTGTAGCGCCTAGAACCGCTCGGCCACTCCGTCCGGCCCTTGTACAGTGAACACTTTTATGGCAGCCAGCTCCTTTGAACACTCTTTCGTCTTTTCTTAGCCAACTCGCAGGCTCTCGGCTGTGCAACATCTTCACCATACTAAAAAGAGAAGTTAAAAGAAAGCACTGAAAGTGACAGTCACAGAAACAACAAAATCTAGTTTGCAGTTATTATGCAGCGTCAGAGATTGACTACACTGTCCATGGGAATGAGCATGAAACATTCATAAACATGTTGTGTGACTGTTTCAGAGAAAGCGCCCACATAACAATGGCCACTAGGAAGGGACCAGGAGCGGGATCGCAGCAAAAGAATAAGTTTTAGGTACCCACTGTAAGCGCTATGGCTGAGTTGTCCAGTAAATTCAGCAGTTAATGCGCGAAACATTGTAGTTGATAATAGGGAACTGATGGGTCTGAGTAGACTCCATTAGTTTGGCTCTCGCAAAATTGAATTGTCAGTAGTATTTTTCGAAAGCAAGACACCTTCCAATTGACAGCTGTGTAGAGTAGAGGCAAACGCTAAGATTACATAACTACGGTTAATAATTTATTACTTTTAGTGAGGGAAGGAAAGAGTGGCAGGCGGTATTACAAGATAGGGCAGTGCAAGTAGGTGCTGTGGTCAGTGATCTTCTTGTCCCAGTCATCACAAATGTGTACGAGGACAGTTTGTGGTGCAGTACTACAAAGTGTGGTGCTTCTGGTGGACGTGTTTGAGGACTCAGGATGTATGCCACTAGTTGTTTGGCTCCTTATGTGGTGGGTTATTTATTTCTAAGTTGGGCGTGGCACAGTGGTTTACCTGGTCACCGCACTGGACGAGAAAGCAGTCACCACATTGTGTGTGATTTTAAATGTGTGCTGGGGTGACAGGTAGCTGTCATGGTTTGTGGAGTCTGTTCTGCTTTGCTTGGTTTCTGTGATTATTGTGGTATTGTAATGTTTCCACTATTTGTCTTCTCCCTTTTGATGGGGGCGGGAGAGATGACTTGTTCTGTCGGAGGGTGGGAGAGGAAATATGCATTGAAACTGGGTTTCATGGCAATGTTTTCTATCCTCCTGCCTATCTGTCCGTGGCAGTGCTGCTCTTGTGCTCGTAGATTGACCAGAGGGTCGATTCGTGGCGTTTGAACTACACCAGCGCTGCGCTGACGTTAGCTGCGGTGGTGCACCATGACGGCAGGTCAGTCAGTTGCACTGGATGAGAGCGACAACACTGTCTGGAGAACAGGTACACCTCAGTAGTGGAAGCTGTGAAAAGCTTGCTCTACAGCACTGGGACCAAAAATAATTGCGACGGCCGAGATTGTCCACATCAGCAAGCAAGAGTTGGATACACCAGGTATTGGGATGGGTAGATGTAGCCAGAACAAGGTCAACTGTTGCCGAAGACCGCCGCGCTAGCCGAGGACATGTCATGTAACGGCATCTGGCCTTTTTTTTTCTTTATTGTGATTTTAAACACCTTATACAAAGGCTGGCTGTCAGCAGCACAGTACGCCGCTCTTCAGCCCCGAGTTTGACAACAAGTAGCACATAAAGGTGGCACAGAGAAGACAGTCAAAACGGTGGGCAAAAAATGTAGACACTATAAATCGAAAAAACATGGAGCCGTTCACGCTGGACGAGAAACAGCACTAACACTAGGCGACACGGTGCACAGAACATGGATGATGGCGACGGAATGTGAACGGTGGTGGCGTGACCGCGAACAACACTACACACAAACGAAGGCACACACACGAAACACTGACGGCGACGATCTCCGGCGCGCGTATGTTCACTGAGTGTGGAGGAGTCCGGGGACCTGCCAAGAGTGGAGGTGGAGGAGGAGGAGGAGGGGAATGGGAGAGGGGAGAGCAGAGATGCCATGGGCAGAGGAGAGAGGGGTAGGGAGGAAGGGGGAGGGGAGGCCCGGGGGAAGAGGGGAGGAGGAAGGGGGGAAAGGAAAGAGAAGGGAAGGGAAAGGTGGGAGGGAGGGAGGGTGCCTAAAGGAAAGGACACAGCAAGGGGGGAGGATCAAAGTTGATAGGAGGGGTAGATGGAGGGGAGGAGGACATCATCAGGGAGGGGGAGTTGGCGGAAGCCACCTTGGGAGAGAGTAAGGAGGGTGGAGAGATGGGGACCGGGTTGGACATGGGAATACAGGCGCGGCAGCGGGTGCGGGTGGGAGAGGATCGGGAAGATTAGCGGGTGAGGAGGATCGAGTTTATGGGAGGTGTACAGGATCCGTATCCTTTCAAGGAAAAGAAGGAGGTGGGGGAAGGGGATGAGATCGTACAGGATCAGCGTGGGGGAGGGGAGACGGATGCGATAGGCGAGGCGGAGAGCATGGCGTTCAAGGATTTGGAGGGATTTGTAAAAGGTAGGGGGGGCGGAGATCCAAGCTGGATGGGCATAACAAAGGATAGGGCGGATGAGGGATTTATAGGTGTGGAGGATGGTGGAGGGGTCCAGACCCCACGTATGGCCAGAGAGGAGCTTGAGGAGACTGTCGGGAGCGTGCCTTGGCTTGGATTGTCCGGAGGTGGGGAGTCCAGGAGAGACGATGGTCGAGGGTGACGCCAAGGTACTTAAGGGTGGGAGTGAGGGCGATAGGACGGCCATAGATGGTGAGATAGAAATCAAGGAGGCGGAAGGAAGGGGTGGTTTGGCCTACAATGGTCGCCTGGGTTTTGGAGGGATTGACCTTGAGCAACCACTGGTTGCACCAAGTGGTGAACCGGTCAAGATGGGATTGGAGAAGGTGTTGGGAGCGCTGCAGGGTGGGGGCAAGGGCAAGGAAGGCGGTGTCATCGGAAAACTGGAGAAGGTGGACGGGGGGTGAAGGCGGCGGCATGTCCGCCGTGTACAAAAGGTACAGAAGGGGGGACAGGACGGAGCCTTGGGGCACACCGGCGGAGGGGAAAAAGGTGTAGGAATCCGTGTTATGGATGGTGACATAGGAAGGACGGCGGGAGAGAAAGGAGCCGATGAGACGGACATAGTTAATGGGAAGGGCGAAGGTTTGGAGCTTGAAGAGGAGACCGGAATGCCATATGCGGTCATAAGCACGTTCGAGGTCCAGGGAGAGGAAGATTGCGGAGCGATGGGCATTAAGCTGTTCGGAAAGGAGATGAGTGAGGTGAAGGAGAAGGTCGTCGGAAGAGAAGGACGACCGAAAGCCACACTGGGTAATGGGAAGGAGGTGGTGCTGGCGGAGATGCTGGTGGATGCGTCGGGTGAGGATAGATTCCAGGACCTTGCTGAAGACCGAGGTAAGGCTGATGGGACGGTAGGAGGAGACGGTGGACGGCGGTTTGCCAGGTTTAAGGAATATGAGGATATGGGAGGTTTTCCACAGGTCGGGGTAGTAACCGGTGGACAGGACTACATTGTAGAGCCTGGCCAGGGTGGAGAGGAAAGAGACAGGAGCTTCACGAAGGTGACGGTAGGTGACACGATCGTGACCAGGAGCGGTGTTGCGTTTTGTGCGGAGTGTAGCAATGAGATCCTGTGTAGTGATAGGGGCATTGAGTTCCGTGTGTGCAATGTTGTCCAAGTATTGGAAACCAGGAGTGAGGGGAGGGACAGAGGTGTCAGTTCGATCGCGGATATCCGGGAAGAGGGAGTAATCGAACTGGGGATCATCGGGGATGGAAAACACATCGGACAGGTAGGAGGCAAAATGATTGGCCTTACTAAGGGCGTCAGGGAAGGGGTGATCATCATGGAGAAGAGGATAGGAGGGGCAGGGCTTAGTTCCGGTAAGGCGACGGAAGGCTGACCAGAACTGGGACCAGTTCATAGGTAGGGTAGCATTTAAACGGGTGCATGTCTGTCGCCAGTCCCGGCGTTTCATAGCCGCGAGCAAATTACGAATGTGTCGCTGGAGTTGCCGGTGGTGTCGTAGGGTGTCCGGGTCACGTGTGTGGAGGAAGGCATGGTAGAGACGGCGGGATTCATGGAGGAGGAGGACGGCCTGTGGGGGTAAGGTAGGACGGTGGGGGTGGCTGGCGACAGTAGGGACGTGGGCCTCCACGGCCTCAGACAAGGTCTGCTGGAGAAAGGAGGTGGCATGGGTGACATCATCTGGGTGGTGGTAGGTGAGAGGGTGGCTATCGACCTGGGTGGAGAGGGTATCCCGGTAGGCATTCTAGTTGGCACGGCAATAGTCATGGACGTACTTAGGGGGAGAGTCAGTACGAGGGTCGGGGCGGGGGCGATGACTGTCTGAAACGGTGAGGAGGACAGGGAGATGGTCGCTACCAATAGGCTCCAGGACATGCACCGTTATGTGGCCAAGGAGATTGGGGGAGGAGAGGATAACATCAGGAGTGGAGTTGGATTCGGGACGGGTGTGCTGGGGGATAGGAATGAGGTCGCCTTGAAGGGAGGAGTGGAACCGATGCCACCGCCGTAACTGGGCAGCGGAACGACTATGGATGTTGAGGTCGGCGGCGATCACGTAGGAGGAGAAGGTACGGTCTATGGGGGAGAGGAAGTCGAAGGGAATAGGGGCGTTGGGGCGGACATAGATGGTGACGCAGGTAACGGTAAGGCCGGGGAAGAAGAGACTAAGGATCAGGTGTTCGGTGGGGTCGGGAAGGAGAGGTTGAAGCCGAACAGGGATCTGGCGGTGGTGCCCAATGGCAACTCCGCCACGCGCAATCGGGAGGGGATTATCAGAGCGGTGGAGGAGGTAGGGCGAAGTGTGGATGGTGTGGTGGGGTTGCAGGAAGGTTTCATTGAGGAGGAAGGCATCCACGCGGTGGGTGGCAAGGGTGTGCAGGAAGAGGTTCTTGTTGGCAGGAAGGGAGCGGATGTTGTTGAAAAGGATACGGTGCTGCCGTGCCATGACAGGGAGTTAAACGAGGGTGTCAAGACGGGAGAAGGTGAAATGGGCCTGGTTGTTGGAGTAGGTGGCGTACATTTTGAGTTGGAAAACGGAACGGGCGGCGAGGGAGATCTGCTGGAGGGTGTGCGGGCGCTGAAAAGGATGAACATTCTGAAGGACAATGGTGAGGAACCTGATGATGTCCTCAGCGGTAGGGGGTGGGCGAAGGGAGTCGCCAGGAGGGGTGGGGGCGTCCAGAGGGCGGACAGGAACGGTGAGTTCAGGAGTGGTAGGAGGGGGCCGGGCCTTAGATTTCTGGGAGTATGTAGGATGAGGGAGGTTACAGGTATTACAGGAGGGCGGGGGCATCTGGCCCTGTGGCGGGCATTTTTATGGACATGAATTCACAGTGCCAGCCGCGCGTTATCCCGGACGCGAGCACTTGTAAAACTAGAGTGCTCGCGTCTCCTTAGAGCGTCGAGTCTGCGGCTGGCGCGCTGCCACGATTGCGTAAGCCGGCCTCGCGCGATGGGGTCAAAGGTCAAACTGATAAGAACTTTATAAGCGTAGCCATGCGTAAATGTATCATTCACGTCAATACTAAAATTCAGGAGTGGTTCAATAACTTTGGTAATTCTTGGTCAATATGTATAATATTTCGTAGACATGTTATTGTAGTGTATTTAAACAGATTGGCGTTGTCAGAATTTGCATTTTGACAATTTCGATTTTTAACGTTATCCCGGACGGGCGTACTAGTAAAACTAGGTACGCCCCGTCCGTTGTGCGTCAAGTCCATGATGGCTGCCACGTCGACGTTCTCGTCAAACAGTATACAAAACTATCGAGAACATTGAAATGACAACTTCTGCTGCTGACAAGAAAAGTAACAAGTTGAAGAACATATCTGCCAGTGAACTCCTCGAAGGACCCTGTATGTTTCGTGGTTGCAGACTAAATTTTAGTATTGACGTGAATGATACATTTACGCATGGCAACGGATGGCTAACAGTAGCTATCGTCAGAGGTGGATCTGGTGTTCCTGCAGTTGGTGGTCTGGAGAGTTTCGTCGATCGTGATGTCATCGCCTTCCGCACCTACCACATTGGAGAAATTGCTAATAAAGACTTTGGAAAAACTTTATGTGAGGAAGGTGAGGTATATACAGATTTTCCAAAGTCTTTATTAGCAATTTCTCCAATGTGGTAGGTGCGGAAGGCGATGACATCACGATCGACGAAACTCTCCAGACCACCAACTGCAGGAACACCAGATCCACCTCTGACGATAGCTACTGTTAGCCATCCGTTGCCATGCGAAGACGCTAGCAATCACTTTATTTATAAAAATATACAGTACAGTCTCCGACAAACTTTATATATTCACAACATCCTTTACCTTTAATCCAAATATATACAGATTCATTAACATTAATCTTAGGTCTACTTCTAGTGTAGAGGGATAGTGAGGAAGGTGAGGTATATACAGATTTTCCAAAGTCTTTATTAGCAATTTCTCCAATGTGGTAGGTGCGGAAGGCGATGACATCACGATCGACGAAACTCTCCAGACCACCAACTGCAGGAACACCAGATCCACCTCTGACGATAGCTACTGTTAGCCATCCGTTGCCATGCGTAAATGTATCATTCACGTCAATACTAAAATTTAGTCTGCAACCACGAAACATACAGGTTCCTTCGAGGAGTTCACTGGCAGATATGTTCTTCAACTTGTTACTTTTCTTGTCAGCAGCAGAAGTTGTCATTTCAATGTTCTCGATAGTTTTGTATACTGTTTGACGAGAACGTCGACGGTATCTTCTGTAAGGCATCGTGGCCTTAGTCTGCAAACACGAAACATACAGGGTCCTTCGAGGAGTTCACTGGCAGATATGTTCTTCAACTTGTTACTTTTCTTGTCAGCAGCAGAAGTTGTCATTTCAATGTTCTCGATAGTTTTGTACACTGTTTGACGAGAACGTCGACGGTATCTTCTGTAAGGCTTCTGCAGTTGGTGGTCTGGAGAGTTTCGTCGATCGTGATGTCATCGCCTTCCGCACCTACCACATTGGAGAAATTGCTAATAAAGACTTCGGAAAATCTGTATATACCTCACCTTCCTCACTATCCCTCTACACTAGAAGTAGACGTAAGATTAATGTTAATGAATCTGTATATATTTGGTTTAAAGGTAAAGAATGTTGTGAATATATAAAGTTTGTCGGAGACTGTACTGTATATTTTTATAAATAAAGTGATTGCTAGCGTAGCAAGAAAAGTAACAAGTTGAAGAACATATCTGCCAGTGAACTCCTCGAAGGACCCTGTATGTTTCGTGGTTGCAGACTAAATTTTAGTATTGACGTGAATGATACATTTACGCATGGCAACGGATGGCTAACAGTAGCTATCGTCAGAGGTGGATCTGGTGTTCCTGCAGTTGGTGGTCTGGAGAGTTTCGTCGATCGTGATGTCATCGCCTTCCGCACCTACCACATGATGAGCCAAGATTGTTGCACAGCCTGTAGTTGGACTAGACAATTTCTAATGTGGCAACTACATTACGTAGTAGCGTATTAATATTATCTACTTTATTCTTTTTATTACTTTCATTTAAAACCACAATTAGTTTTGTGTGTAATAATAATAATAACAAAATCCAAATAGGAGAATTCGCGCTGCCAGTAGAGCGACATCTATGAACTATTTACGTAGTAATCACATTAACGCCAAAGATCGCTTGAAAAGGCACTGAGCAGGCGGATGCCCTGATGTTACATATAGGAGGCTATTATTTCGTTATAGAGGCTAAGTGTGTCAGTTAAGCATCGTAGTTCAAGTAACTAAGAAGTAGTTAATCGAATTACGGAGAAACATTACTGAAAGTAGGGGTAGTAGTAGAGATACAGAGGCATCAAGAAATGAATGATTTGGTACTAGATGGACGTATGAAAGGAATAAAATGCAGAGGGAGACCAAGTCTTGATTACAGCGAGCAGGTACAAATGGATGTAGGATACAGTAGTTGCAACGTCACGACTATGTAGGCGTGTTATTGGTATACCTATTCCTGCTACTGAGGAGAGAGGAACATTGTGCTCGGCTGGAAAGCTAGCGGGGACAGGGTACATGGCGCCAGCCTGTTAACATGACGGTTTCTGTGCGTGTCTAGGTACAGAGACAATGAGCGCGGCGAAGGAAACGGAAATTTGGACGCCTAATGCTTGCATTGCCATTGTGCAGAAAATGCTCCTGGAAATGGCGGTATGTCAGACAGTCTTAAACACCGCCAAGTTACAGCTCCTTCAGGTTCGACAGTAACTTACAGCAAATATTAATGCAAATCTGATCAATCAGAAAAATGAGGCCCATCAAACGATACCATAAGATCTCAGTTCCTTAAAACCAGAGAAGTTAATATCTTACAGAAATTATTTTCAGAATCACCCTCTGAACGGAGAACGTTTAATCGCTTCTTGCAATTTCCGCAAGCGTTATCTCAGGTAACATACCTGTATCTATTTTATTTCTTGAGTTACGACTTCTTTTTTATCTGCTTCATTACGCAAATGTTCGTCAGAAGATCGTATTCCAGACATGTACACAGAAAATGAATGCAGCGCGAAATACCTCAAATTTAGTCGTAAATTTTTTTATGAAATGATTAGTTTACTATTGTGCTAATAACTTCAACTAAATGTTGGTTGCAAGTGCTATTAAAAACCTGTGTTAGCTAAAAGTGGTCAATGACATGTGTTAGCGGACGCCACAATTGAAAAGAGTACCAAAAGACGCCTCTGTCAAGAAGACATATATAATTGCTTGAATAATGTTAGGCGAAAATCAGTAGTCATTTAACGTCCGCCCACCTGCATAAGAATACTCGTGTACATATATATGAACCCAATATTAGTTACTTTCGCAAATGATCTGATGTGATGTAACAGAGTGTTTATAACGTTTGCCGGCCGGAGTGGCCGAGCGGTTCTAGGCGCTACAGTCTGGAACCGCGAGACCGCTACGGTCCCAGGTTCGAATCCTGCCTTGGGCATGGATGTTTTTGATGTCCTTAGTTTAGTTAGGTTTAAGGAGTTCTAAGTTCTAGGGGACTGATGACCATAGAAGTTAAGTCCCATAGTGCTAGGAGCCATTTGTTCACAACGTTCAATTATTAAAGTATCGTTGTAATACATTAGTTTAGGGCAAAAAGTGGTCAACTGGAAATACTTCACGTCAGTACAGCTTGTAAACGATATATTTTAGGTTGGCATGACCTTCAGCCAATTTCAGTTGGTTAGTGACGGAAAATTGCTGGAGTCTATTGCAGACTGGGACTTCTCGAGGGAAGAGCTCAAAAGAGGGATTCTGGACCCTTTACATCGAATTCTGGATGTAGGCAGCCCTATTTGATTCAGTCGTACAGGTGATAAGATTCAGGGCGGTGAACGGCCGCTACAATAAATTCTGATGGGACTTCATATGTTGAGAGGCCTGAATCTGCTCCAGAGTAGCCCTCTAACTTTCTCCGCTTGCATTACGGATCTGAGAGCAGTCACAGTATAAGTTACTCCTCCTAGTATCGCGCTCATTAATTTATGACTAATAATGTTGAACTATGAAATGTTTTGAAAATGGCTCTGAGCACTATGGGACTCAACTGCTGTGGTTATCAGTCCCCTAGAACTTAGAACTACTTAAACCTAACCAACCTAAGGACATCACACACATCCATGCCCGAGGCAGGATTCGAACCTGCGACCGTAGCAGTCCCACGGTTCCGGACTGCGCGCCTAGAACCGCGAGACCACCGCGGCCGGCGAAATGTTTTGAGCAGGCAAATAGTTCGTGTATTGTGATCACGAAAGAGATTTAGTTTTCGCTTACCTTCGATAACTATTTAATTTTTGCTACCATTCTCATGGCACTTTTAACGTATCTTAAAATGCATTTGGTAAGTGTATTTTTCTGTTCTTTAACTGATTATCGTAGGTCCACTTCCCATTTATTTGAGATGTCTTTACTTGAAAGGACATTATTCAACGTACCCTTTTTATCAAATTATTAATTTATCTCATATTTTACATTTCTGTTTATTTTATTAACGCACAGCTATAGCCAATGCATAGACGGTTTGACTGCAGGATTATTATTATTTACAGCGAATGAGCTGCGGTGCATGAAACGAGGCGTGCGCAACTCTACCGTAAGACTACATCGAGCTACTCTTTTTAAACAGAACCATGCTTAACCCAAGTACCCAAGGTACGAGCAGTACCAGGCAAAGTCGCAATTGTTTTATAGTATGGGATGTAGTTAGGAAGAGCTACCATTAAGTACCGTCGCAAGCTATATAGATATGACAAAAACTACACGAAATCGAATTGCGCATAACGTCTTAGAACTGATAGCTACAATAACCATAAATATAATGAGCTAACTGCACGAATGGCTGTTTCTTATTGTATAGTTTCTCGTTATTAATTTCCTACAACACCATTACAAGTTGTTCAGACTATTTCTAACCATCGTGTAAGTAAACTATATTTGACTATTAAGCTTGTAACGTCAAATAAACTATAACTGAGTACTATTATTTTGGTCCGTAATATTAAATAATAGGGGGAAAGTAATGCCGTTTCTGCACACGTCAAAATTAGTTTTTCATTTATGACTGCATTGCATACTTTAGAGTCGTGCCTATTTATGCTGAAAAGTCTAGCCAAATCTAAGGAGAGACGCAAGAGTTGCTACCTAAACATATACTATTTTCCCCTAGTGCGTTAGGCGTGCGTAGATGCTGAAGGTGATTCCACAAGTTAAAATGCGGTAGCTTTGATCCTTCCAACTCGTATCGATCAGGAAGACGAACTTCTTTAGACACGGAAATGTTAGGGGCGGCAGTGGAAGCAAATCCGTATCAGAAAAACGAGGAAGTATTAAACATTCTTAACCAGACTTGATCGATCATCCAAGAACATTAGCAACAGATCTGTAAAGACAAAATTGCTAACCAATCCACTATGTGCAAATTATTGCTTCAGCGGCACAATACAGAGATGGTTTTTTAATCTTTTGATCATTGAAGAGGAAGAATGAGTCCTCTGAAATAATCCGAAAAGTAAATGGCGGTAGGTCCCTCAAAATGAATCGCTACGAAGTATAGTTAACCCAGGTTTATACCACAAACAGGCCCATTTGCGTGTTTGGTGGAATATTCGGAGGGTGGTGCATTTTGAAGTACAGAGGCCTGGACTAACTCTGAATGCAGACCTTTACTGTGAACAACTGGATTGAGTAAATCAATATATAACTGAAAAGTGACCAGTGATTGTAAACAATAAAGGCGTTATCTGCAACACAGTCACGTAAAACCGGAGTGCACAAAACAAACAATTTATAGCTGCAACATTTTCTAAGTGGCAAAAAATATCAAAATAAGAATGAAGTGCTATCTACGAAGAACGAGGGTGATATATATATATATATATATATATATATATATATATATATATATATATATATATATATATATATAGCCGGCCGAAGTGGCCGTGCGGTTAAAGGCGCTGCAGTCTGGAACCGCGAGACCGCTACGGTCGCAGGTTCGAATCCTGCCTCGGGCATGGATGTTTGTGATGTCCTTAGGTTGGATAGGTTTAACTAGTTCTAAGTTCTAGGGGACTAATGACCTCAGCAGTTGAGTCCCATAGTCCTCAGAGCCATTTGAACCATATATATATATATATATATATATATATATATATATATATATATATTAAAATGAAACTTGTTAACAATTTAGCTACTTGAGTTTAATGTAAAATAAACGACATCACTTTCGGGCCCTAATGCAAGCAGCGATATTTACAATTACTGTTTGGATTTTGTAACAATATCAGTCAATGGATGTGGGAATCTATATTTTAATGCACGAAGGTACTATTAGTAGTGGACGTTTGATCCTTCTCTATTAATATTTGTAATGGTGAGGGAAAAGTGTTTAGTATTATGCGTTTTCACTCGTCTATAAAGTTACAAGAATATGGAAACGTAAAACTAATCATACAAAAATAGAACCAACTGTCACACAGGCGATTAGGCTCTATATTGAAACATACATTCAGAAGCAGGAGGCATCAGGTGAATACGTACCCATCAATTCCAAGGACATCAGCACTTTCCTTCTTTCAGCACAAGAAGTAAGGGCAGTAACTCTTCACACTTGAACACACGTCAGCATTGAAACTGATTGAGGAAGTGAAATACCATGATAAACAGGCAACGTAAGAATCTCGTCATCCCAGTAAGAACAGTGATACTGAAATCAACAGACTTCTCATGTCGTAAGATCTCCCATGAAGTTACGTGTGCCTCAGTATTAAATTGAAGTTCAAAATTCCTTTCACCAGTGTCACTAGGACTTTACGGGAATGTCTGTGTTTGAAGTTAGTAGCCATGTCAGAAATCAGTTGTGACTGCGTAATTCGATTGCACCTCTCCTAATTTTAGGCGCTGAGAGAGTTATTTCGCTGAGTGTAATTATGTGTGATTAAGTAAATTACTGCCTTCCTCGCTGCGATCTTATCTTACACTCCGGTTGAGTTAAAGTTTAGCAGTGCGATTATAAATGCCTTCCAATCGGCTTTTACCGTCAATGCTACCTTGTAGAAGTTTAGAGTGTTATGCCATTGTAATTAACTACAGGCATGTAAAATTTCTTTTCGAACGTCTCCAGTACTTTACTCACATTATCATAAGTTATAGAGGGTGTCGCGAAGTAGGAAAACAGGCCTCTAGGCCTGTCATGTATGTGGCATTGTAATAGTAAAATACTAACTTCACGGATCATCCCAAGGTTGTGTCAGATACATCTATACCACTGTGAAATTTATGGCAGAGAACTTATGATTTAAACATATACTAAGGTTCTTTACATATCCATTCATTGGTCGAGATTGGGAAGATTCAATGCATGTAAACCTCTGAACGCGAAAAGATGTTTTACCTAATGCCATCTTCGCAATCACCATGGAACAGATAACCAGAGAGCGGAAAATCAGTCATAATTCCTGCCTCCATAGAAGATGCCCGATTTTTAAAGTAGGATCTCGGGAGTTGTATGGCGCCAAGCTTCGAATGTGTAACAGCCAAGATTTTTCAACATTGAAGTTATGCTCTGTCCACTCTTACAATTAGTATGCACTCAGTGTTCACCGCCAGTCCTAACTGTGAACTGTCCCTCACACAGGCAGCTGTAAGGTAGTGCTATGTACACTACTGGTCACTAAAATTGCTACACCACGAAGATGACGTGCTAGAGACGCGAAATTTAACCGACAGGAAGAAGACACTGTGATATGCAAATGATTAGCTTTTCAGAACATTCACACAAGGTTGTCACCGGTGGCGACACCTACAACGTGCTGACATGCGGAAAGTTTCCAACCGATTTCTCATACACAAACAGCAGTTCACCTGCGTTGCCTGGTGAAACGTTGTTGAGATGCCTCCTGTAAGGAGGAGAAATGAATACCATTACGTTTCCGACTTTGATAAAGGTCAGATTGTAGCCTATCGCGCTTGCGGTTTATCGTATCGCGACATTGCTGCTCGCGTTGGTCGAGATCCAATGACTGTTAGCAGAATATGGAATCGGTGGGTTCAAGAGGGTAATACGGAACGCCGTGCTGGATCCCAAGGGCCTCGCATCACTAACAGTCGTGATGACGACATCTTATCCGCTTGGCTGTAACGGATCGTGCAGCCACGTCTCGATCCCTGAGTCAACAGATGGGGACGATTGCAAGACAACAAACATCTGCACGAACAGTTCGACGACGTTTGCAGCAGCATGATCAGCGTTTGCACTGACAGCACTTTGAACAGTGGACGTTAAATTTCAGATGTGTTACGACCGGTGGTTCTACCCTTCATTCGATCTCTGCGAAACCCTACATTTCAGCAGCATAATGCACGACGGCATGTTGCAGGTCCTGTACGGGCCTTTCTGGATACAGAAAATGTTCGACTGCTGTCCTGGCCAGCACATTCTCCAGATCTCTCACCAACTGAAAACGTCTGGTCAATGGTGGCCGAGCAACTGGCTCGATACAATACGCCAGTCACTACTCTTGATGAACTGTGGTATCGTGTTGAAGCTGCGTGGGCAGCTGTACCTGTACACGCCATCCAAGCTCTGTTCGACTCAATGCCCAGGCGTATCAATGCCGCTACTACGGCCCGAGTTGGTTGTTCTGGGCACTGATTTCTCAGGATCTATACACCCAAATTGCTGGAAAATGTAATGACATGTTAGTTCTAGTATAATATATTTGTCGAATGAATACCCGTTTATCATCTGCATTTCTTCTTGGTGTAGCAATTTCAATGGCCTTTAGTGTAGTATACGTGCAAGTTTTCTATTTCAGTTTTAGTTTACTGACCCTGTCCAGTCAACAATGTTCCATCTTCTAATTGAAAGCGTGTTTACAAACAGCAGTTGCAAAAGAATACTGACTGTAGCATTCCAAGGACGGCCAAAACTCGTGGGAGTAAAAAAAAAATCCCTAACGTGCAATGTAGGGGATATAAAGATCTAAAATATATGCAGAAAGTGGGTGACAGAAAAGTAGGCGGGGCATATAAACACACGTGGTAGGAAAAAGCTCTTTAAATGTTCGAAAAAAGATTTTTCAGCAAAATCCTTTTCAGAGTACTTAAATAAAACTTGTACACGCCATCCTAGCTCTGTTTGACTCAATGCCACAGCGTATCAAGGCCGTTATTATGGCCATAGGTGTTGTTCTGGGTACTGATTTCTCAGGATCTATGCACCTAAATTGCGTGAAAATGTAATCACACGTCAGTTCTAGTATAATATATCTGTCCAATGAATACCCGTTTATCATCTGCATTTCTTCTTGGTGTAGCAATTTTAATGGTCAGTAGTGTAATAGCGACCTAAGCATGTCGCGGACGGTGAAACCGAGCCGTTATTCAATATACGCTGTCCATTCAAATAATTCCGAGACAGATTTCCTGGTGTGTAAGCGACGTCAGTGCAGAAAGTGTGGTGGTAATTTGATTTGATCACTGTACCCAACAGACGTGCGTCAACGTTGTAATGTCAAAAATAGCGGTGGACCTGATTCTCTAGTTCAAGTGTTGAAGACTTTTTCCACAATAGCTGGAGGAAGGAAAACTTGTGTGCAAACATTGTACCGCAGACTTTCACTTCCGAACAGCAGTAATGATTGCTGAACAATTTCTGCGATCGCATCTAATTACAAAACGTGAACAGTTCCCTCCTCTAAAAATTCGCCTACCACAAAACGGCTACAAGTAGATAATCAAATGAAAGGGAAACGCTTTGACGACATAGCCGACGTTCAAGCCAGTGTGAAGAGGGAGTTGAACAACATCTCAAAGAAGGACTTTGTCACAATTTAAAATAGCTGTACGAACATAGTGTTTGTTGTACTCAACTGGTGGGAGATAATGTAGACCACCTGCTTCTTAAACCGCAGTCTTAACATTTCTATACTTTTTACTAATCCTGTCTCGAAAGGTTTCGCCCTGACGGGGCACCAAGTACGATAAACAGACGCAAAGCTGTAAGAATTGACGTCACATAAACACCCTAAATGAAAATAACGAATCACACAAGTATAATATATTGTGTCCATGATACCATAGTAGTCGTTATGGGACGCAGAAAATGAATGAAGCGCTTTGCGTCACCCACCTAGAAATCTCGCAGCAGCGCCTGCCACAGGACGAAGTTACAATTCCAGAGATATCGTTCATTCACAGTAGCACTGAAACGTCAATAAGTTGTGCTGTGAACTGAAAGTCCCCGGTCGTGACGAAAATACTGTATAATTCGTGGAAGATAAATTATCTTTCTCCGATCACAGTATAACCAGTGAACTGAAGGATGAATTCGTACTGTCCAAACTTAAGAGAGGCAGTAGTAGCAACAAAGAGAATACGTGCCCCTTCACGGTGATTTTAAAATAACGCTGAGGACAAGGTTAGCTTGCGAAAATTTTAAAAACGAGTTTGCGGAGCTATCATTAGAGGTAAATGCAATGGCCAAGGGCTATGATGCCTCCTGTAAATTCTGACACATTATCCATACATACATTGCTAATCACAAGACGAGCAGTTATAATGGGAAATGGCCGGGTGATACTGGAAGATTTCAGTTAGAGTACATCTTGGTAAGACAGGGATTCCGAAATCAGATATTGGATTGTAAGGCGTACCCAGGAGCAGATATAGACTCGGGTCACAAATTAATAGTCATGAAGAGTAGCTGAAGTTTAAGAGATTAGCTTGGAAGAATCAATACTCAAAGAAGTGGAAACAGAAGTACTAACAATGGCGAAATAAGCTTAAAGTTCTCTAAGGCTACAGATACAGCAATAATTAATAGCTCAGTAGGCAGTACAGTTGAAGAGGAATGGACATCTCTAAAAAGGGCAATCACAGAAGTGAAAGTGAAGACGAATTACATGATCTTCTGTATGGAATGAGTAGTCTGGTGAGTACAGAATATGGAGTGATAGTAACTGGAGGGAAGACAAAAACAATGAGAAGTAACAGAAAAGAGAGCAGCGAGAAACTTAACATCATGATTGATGGTCACGAAGTATATGAAGTTAAGAAATTGTACTACCTAGGGAGGAAAATAACCAGCTCTGGATGGAGCAAAGAGGACATCAAAAGCAAACTAGCAATTACATAAAGGGCGTTGCTGATAAGAGGGTTCTACTACTCTCAAACATAGCCCTTAATTTGAGGAAGAAATTTCTGAGAATGTATTGCATTGTATGGTAACGCCCGACATGGACTGTGGGGAAACCAGATCATAAGAGAATCGAAGAATTTGAGATATGATGCTACAGACAAATGTTGAAAATTAGTTGGGCTGGTAGGAAAAGGAATTAAGAGGATCTGCGCAGAATCTAGGAGGAAATGAATATGTTGAAAATACTGACAAGAAGGGACAGGATGATAGGACACCTGTTATGACAGCAAAGAATGACTTCCATAGTACTGGAGGGAGCTGTAAAGTGCAGAAACTGTAGACGAAGACAGAGATTGGAATAGATCCAGCAAATAACTGAG